>NC_051250.2:35311669-35936669 GCF_015237465.2 Chelonia mydas
CAACAAAGCTCAAATGAGGGAGAAGGAGAAAATAAACCGAGGGCTGGGGGTGTCTTTTGTGGCTGTGATTCAGACTAAAAACTAAAGCTGTAGTCAAGTTCAGTGCCGTCATGGGGAAGCCAGGGAATTTCTAGAACCTGTCAGCAGTATTACACCCACTGCTCCATGTCACTTAACAGGGAACAGAAGCAGCCAGGCAGCCTAGGGATATATGGCTAACAGGTGACGGCAGGCAGAACACACCCCTATCCGTCAGCGTAAAACCCTCTTTGAATTTGGTTTCCGTTAAACAGTTAGTTGTGGGAGCGCCTCAGCAGCCTGTAACTCACCTATGTTGCCTCTTCCATATCTAATATCTGGTAATGCAGCTGGGATGCGGAGGAGATGGAAGATTCCATTCTGCATGTCTAGAAACTCTTCCAACTACCTGTGGATGGTTTATGCCCTACAAATAAACCCTCTCCCATCTCTTCTCCCACTGTACATTTTCCCCTGTACAATCTCAGCAAATCCTGTCCAAAGGAAAGATTCCTTGATCTGGAATGTCTGCTGATCAAAACTGAACTCATCTTGTTTTCTTCATTTGAAAAGAAAGCCGTTCTGGCATCTGATATCAACACTAGTCTTTAGCTGCTGTCTGACACTCAGACCATTCCAATGTTATTTTGGATTCTCTCTTTTATTCCTTTGTACAGTCAATGTTGTTCAATTGATATACATGTTTTGTTTTATATAAATTAAAGTCTTTTGTTGTTTTAAACTACCAGGCGGGACGTGGACAATCATGTCAGTTTCAAATGGGGCTGCGGTTTTAGCAGGTCTTTAAGCGGGTTTTTCTGGGGTTGCTCAAGGGTGGGGGTGGAATGTGGCAGAGCTCATGGTGATTGATTGGGAACTTGCCAAAGGAGGGGCCTTTATACCAGTGTTCCCAGGATTGCCCTTCCCAGCCATTCAAAAAATCACAAGATTTGGCTTACAAATTATGACATTTCAATTCACATTTGGTTCTATTCTTTGTCTTTTGGTGTTTTGAACCTTTAGGGGTCATTTTTCAAATGTCTAGTCTCCAAAACTTGTTGGTTTTAATGGAAGCAGAAATTCTCTCATAATCACGTGACTTCAGGAGCTAGTGCTTAAAGAAAAACATTGACTCTCCTGAGACTTGTGAGAAAATCACAACAGTTCACAACGCAAGTGTGTAAACTCCACGTCAAGCCCATATAAGCTCTGACTCGTGTTACAAGTGGGGTAAAACTCACCCTGTGCAGCTACATCAGTTGTTAACCACCAGAGCTTCAGTCCCAGGTAGGGACCTACTTCTGCTTTGTTACATCTGGGGTAACTCCTCTCACAGCTGTAACGGAGAGCAGGGTTTGACCTATACTATCCAAATTGGAGTAAGCTGCTAATGAAATTAGTATAAAGATGGCTTCAAAGTGAATTTTGAAAGCAAGCTATAGACAAAGGGGAGGCGCTGTCTGGTGACTTCATAGTTTGCCTCACTTTCTGTTTTTGTGTAACGATGGCAAATATTGCAGTCACTACACTCCAGAGTGAACAGGGGCAATCAGAGAGATGGGGTCACCGAGCATGCCAAGGCTCCCAGCTAGAAGAATGGCCTGTATGGTCATCACTGGGGATGAGGATCCTAGATCCCAGAGAAGCAGTCACTTTTTGGGAGAGGGACAGCTTCTCTTGGCCTAATCCTCTTCTCATTCATCCCCTAAGGGAGCGGGGGATACTGGCCCTCCCTTAGACCTGCCTCTTCTCCTTCTCCCCAACTTCTGTAGGATTATATCTCCATTCTGAACCTGGCTGGCCAGGCTTGTTTTAGCAGTTTAGAACTTGCTTGGGGAGGGAAATCAGATAGCGGCTTGAGCGTGGAAAACCCCATCATGGGGTAAAAGCCTGGTCAGGGAGGAGTGAGCAAACGTGCCTCTTGTTTTTCAGGCGGGTTCTCGGAGTGCCCTGTGCTGTCTCACCCCAGGAGCCTAAACAAAGGACTTGTGTGATTTCAGGTGTGGAAGGATCAGCAGGAGTCAGTGACTCTCCAGCAGCAGGTTCTGTTTTCATGCAGATGTCCTTGTTCGGAAAGAACAAGGCAAGAAAACCACCCAGGACAAATTGATTAACACTGTGCCCCGCTAGCTTCTTTCTGCCCGAGTTCGAATGACTCTCACAAACAGTTCCTTGAGCCTCACCCCCCGCGGAGAAGTAGGCAGGAAAAGCACATTGCACTTGTATTAGCTGGTGGTTTTCTGAAAGCCCCAGCTCCTGGAGTCATGTCACTAGGTAAGAAATGGTTTTCATTTAAACAAACTTACCCTTCTGGTTGCAGAGAGAAGCTTGCCAATGACACCTGAGTACAGCTGAAAGGCTCAGAACCAGAAAATTTAAAAAAAAATCCAAAATATATTACTTGGGCTAAAAAAGAAGTTGTATTTTTGTATTGTTTTCTTTAACTCTCATAATCTGGGGGAGCCTGGCTCCTCTGGGTTTTGAATGCTGTGGGTTGGCATTACTGCTTTCATCACTGCTGAGATGCAGCCAGCTCTGGGGTAGAACTGCAGAATAGCTTTCCATGACCTGTGAAAGTCAGGTGACTAATAAACAGCTCTTTAAAGGTGCTGAGCACCCCCTCCCCACAAAAGATCCTACTGAGTAAGCCAATCGTCTTTTGAAAATGAGGTCATAAGAGCACAAAGTCAGCTGTGATTTCTAAGCAGGTACAGCAAGAACAGTTTTTGGTTACACAGGCCAGAGGTGCACAGATATGTCACAGAGAGCCAGAGGCTCTGACGCTCCTGGGCGTCTTAGAATTCATGGTGCAGTGGTGAAGAGAAGGCTCTGTACTGGTGACTTGGAAAAGTGTGCGTTTTAAAAAACAAAACAGCCTTTGCTCTTTATGATGTACAAAGGCTTGAAAATTTATATTTGAAGTTCTATTGGGTAGGGTGGGTGGCCCTGTTTTAAGGATTATTTTGCAGAAGAAATGTCAGAAAAGCCCAGACTTGACTTTTGGTTTGGTGGTTTTGGCAGGAGGGGAGTTTCTGGAGGTCTCCTCAGAGAACTAGAGAGCGGGAGTGCACGTTTTCTCCTCCCTCCGTGGAGGAAAACAGATGGTGAATTTTTTTTTTCTCCCGTGTATTTTAGGAGCGTGGATTTTGTAAGTGTTGAACTTTTCAGGCCTCCTCTCTACACTATACAAATGCAAAAAGAACTCACAATTTTTTTGCTTGGCAGGTCCCTTAGGAATCCTGTCTCTGTAGCTGAGGGTTTCCTATTGTGCCCAGCACTGGAGTAGCTAGATGCTAGCTTCTACCTGCATTCCAAAGAACTGGAGCATGGAAGGTTCAATAAGCCTGACATGGGAATCAAATTATCTTGCTAGTGACTCCAGTACAAAGCCGAGATACGTTAGTTAAGAGATTACCCTTCTTTAAAGAGGCTGGGAATGAGACCTTGGCTCACTTTCCAGTTCTGCCACCAACTGAAGGGACTTGCCAAAGACACACAGCCTCTCCCTGTGCCTCGCTTTCCCCAGCTTTAGTCTGCCCATCTTTCAAATGGGGACAATGATACTGATGTGCCTTTGTCAAGAGCTGTGCGATACATCAGTCATCCCACAGGGCTCTGTAACCTCTATATGTACAGCACTAAAGAAATGCAGCCACCTCTGGGGTGGGGAAGTAGCAAGTGCACAACACCCTGCATAACAGTGGGAAGGGGATTTGGCCAAGGACATCAGCAAATTCCTGGTCTTACATGCAGTGCCAGGGGATTTTATTGCCCATGCAGAGCAGGCAGGACCTTGGTTTTCAAGGACAGCTCACAGACCTAACTCCAAGCATCTTCTCTATTGGTCCTTGCCTTGGTTAAGTGCTTTGATTTGTGGCTCTCATGCGTGTGGCCAATACCAGGTGTAACCTATAGTGAAGGTGTAAGAGCCCTGCTCTCACCAGTGTGGCTTTTAAACCCATTTCACTGTATTAAGGATTTGCAAGGGAGTGTTCGGGTGTTGACCTCTGGCTGGAAGCGACCGGCACTGAAGCCATGCTGCTTCCCAATGGGGGCTGGTTTGTCAGCCACTGCGAATAAGTGGTTTAACATTGCCAGCAGCAAGAGTGAGTGAGCTAGTGACGTAGTGCCACAGGTGTGCACAGCATGCCACCAGAATCAACATGCTAGGCTCTGTAGAGCCACATGTTCTGCTGTTTAGTATGTGCTTGACTGTGCTGCTGAATCAAGGCCTTAAAGTCCCATTGACGACATAAGCATCTGCTCTGCTGAATCTGGATGTGAGCCCCTGAGCTGCAGGCTTGGTCGGAGCTGCTGCAAACCCAGAGGAAGTGTTCCCCTGGCCTGGAGTGTTAGGCTCTGCTGCTCTTCCCAGTGGCTGGGGGTTAGTTTGTTGCTCTGTCTCTGAGGTCAGGCATCTCTGCTCCCGTCTCCTGGGCCAAAAGGTCATGGCAGAAGTCACTGGAGCTTTCAGATCAAACAAGAGAGGAAATCGCTCCTGGGTCTGGGGGCCTCTCCTGGGCTTGCCTGATGCATGTGGAAACAAAGGTTCTTGTCAGCCCTTTATCCTCCGTTTGCTTTTGATCTTTGTGACCTGAGTGTG
Source organism: Chelonia mydas (assembly GCF_015237465.2). Taxonomy (NCBI): domain Eukaryota; kingdom Metazoa; phylum Chordata; order Testudines; family Cheloniidae; genus Chelonia; species Chelonia mydas. The sequence goes on from NC_051250.2 coordinate 35,316,291, forward strand.
AGACATCTCAGGAGTGCATGTGAAACAGGGCTGCCTTGGGAGGCTCTCCTGGCCAAGGCGCTGGGGCTGCACTATGTAGCCAGTTGCGCTGCTGAGAGCCACTGCTGTGCTCCCGTGCCTGGACGTGCCTGAAACAGTCTCTGCAGCAAACTCCCAGCTTCCTTTCCTCGCTGTTACTAGCGAGCAAGAGATGGGGGAGCTGATCTCAGGTGGTGATGCCTTTTTTCCCCGTTCAGAAGTACTCCAGGTGGCTATACTGCTCTCTAGCCGGGATTGTGTGCTGCAGCCCCCAGTGTGGTGCCCGCTGCCCCACCACCTGCTCCCTCTTGTGCTTGGTGGCTCTCTGTAAGAGCAGTGGCCTCACTGAGGATTAACTCTTTGCACTTAGTGCTTCTGTTTGCAAAGCGCTCTGCAGATGCTAATTGGTTTTAGCTCCCCTCCCCCCCCCCCCCCCAAGGGAAGTATCGTTATCACCCTTCTCCAGCTGGGAAGACAGCCCCCCGAGAGAAGTGGCTTGCAGACCTGGGCTGTCGGCCCCACGCTCTGACTGGGGGATTTGTTGGCTGCCCTTACTATGGATGCGTGGATGGAGGTGCCAAGGCCACATCTCCCTCACACACTGGATTGTTGTTAGTCCAGCAGTGGCACCTGGACATGGCACTCACAGGCCAGAAGTGGTCCAGCCTAGGCCGGAGGTAGCCTGTGGGCTAGCAATGCCAGTATCTGACTGGGAGCCAGGAGATCTGGGTTCTAGTCCCTGTTCTGCTACTGACCTGTGACCTTGGGCAAGTCACTTTCCACTCTGTGCCTCTTGTCTATAGAGATTGTGAGCCCTCTGGGACAGGAACTGTCTCCTCCTGTGTGTTTGGTGCAGGGCCCAGCACAGTGGGACAACAACCAGGGTCAGACGCTGCTGAGATACAAATCGGGTAAAGAAGATGCAGTGGGTGGATGCAACAGACGTGAAGTGTGGGACAGGGCTTAAGGTATCAGTAAAGTGAGCAAGCCTATGGACTACGGGCAGAGATCTCGGCTACCCAGCCCTGCCTAGCACAACCTGGGACACTTGCCCAGGTTAAATGAGCTGGGTTATATGGCTGCTGGCAGCATTCCTATGCCACAGCGTTTCTGCTGGTTCCTGCTGGGGTTCCCCTTCAGGCCTCTGTTAACACAGGGTGAGGTCTTTCTTTCTCTTCGGCTGCAGTTGCTCTATCAGTGATCTGGGTGTGTCCTGGGCTGCCTGCGGAGGGAGACCCTGGTCACTTGCTGCACTGCCCATGTTGCACCCCTGGGCACATCAGCACATCAAGGATAGGGTGTAGCTGAGACGCTGTGGGACAGGAGAGGAGAGGGGGGAAGCCAGGAGCTTGGCGGGACTCTGGCAGGTGTAGCTCATGGCAAGAGGCTGCTGCTGATTATTGAATCAAAACCAGCTCAGCCCCGTGCAGCTGGCATTTCCCTGCATCTCCTGGCTACTTGATCAGACAGACGAGGGAGACCTCAGTGTGTGACAGAGCCCTGGGCGCCCCCCCTTGGGTCACTATTGCAGGTCTAAGGGAAGGGGATAGATCCTAAGGCAAAGGACATATGGGGAGGAGGTTGCCAGGCTCAGCTCTGGGACATGTTCGATATGACAGGCTGGGAGCCAGTCCGTCTGCTCTCCTCTGGCTCATTGGGTCACTGCCCCTAGAGAAAGACTTGCCCCTTGCAAGCCTTCCCCTACAGAGGTCCTGTGGGGTGCCCCTGCCATGCACATGCCATCCAAAACAGACATGGGTATTTCCCAAAGTCCCCAAGGTATTTCCTACCCCCCAAACCTGAGCATTTTCCCCTTTGTGATACTCGTGTTCACCCCATGCAGCCCCCTCTCTGTGAGCATTAAGGATCAACCTCCCCCGGTAATGTTCTCCTCCCACTAGCCTGGCCTCAACTGCTGCATGGTTGTTGACCAGCTGCCATATTCTACCCCAGAAGCAGCTGCATTTCAGCGGTGGGCAAAAGAGTCCCTCCAATGTGTAACTTGTCATTGTGTAGCACCCGCAGCTGCATGCGGAGGGCACTAGGTGACCCAGCGTATTCGACTGATCAATGTCTTTACCACATCAGAGCCGTCAGGGCTGGGGACCGGATGATCCTGGCTCTCCTGCCCAGTGAGCCTGGGGCAAGAGGAAAGCTCAGGAGCGGGTGATGGAGACTGGGTGAGGCAGGAGGAACTGGAAATGAATAACTCACTGGCCTCTGCATCCAGAACTCTCGGAAAGACCCATCCCCCCCATTTGTTTTGTTGGCCCTGCTGCTGGGGATGGGGGTGGGCTGAATCGAACTGCTGTAAGCTCGTCTCCCTAGCTCTCTGGAGGATGAGGCAGCAGCTTTGGAGGGGAAAAGTACAGAGACTTGATTGGATGGGGACTGGTGAGCCATGCAGCCCCTTTTCCGAGGTGCCCACAACCTGGCTAACAAAGTCTCTGGCCCACCGGTCTGGAAAGGTTATCTGGGCCTTGCCCTGTCTGTCCTGGGATGGGAACCTTGTTACACAAACCAAGTTTAAATGGACTCGGGCCTCTCTGCTTAAACTCGGGAAGCAGTATTGTCCTGTGGCCAGAGCAGGGGACTGAGCGTCAGGATTCCTGGGTTCTAGTTCCCAGCTCTGCCGCTGACTCGCTGTGACCTGGAGCATGTCATGTCCTATCTCTGTGTCTCTGCTTCACCATCTGGGAACAGGAGCAACGAGACTTACCAGCCTTCTGTCAAATGCTCTGGAATCCCAGTGTAGGTGCTAAGAATTATTCCAGATTAAACCCAGATTGGCTGGCCAGTGGAGTTAGGCCACGTTCAATCAAATATTGGAGACCAGCAGGGACCCGGTTTCTAAGCACCGTCTGGCTCTTCCCAAACTGTTATTTCCTGTGTTAACACAGCTTTGGGTACCATGGTTTCTGGCCTGTCCTATATACACCTTCATGCTTCAGGGCACAAGATGACCTCTTAATTGGGGGGTCAGGAGGAATCCACTTGTGAGGCTATATAGAGATTCTTGGATAACTTGTCCACTGCAGGCTTTCCTGTACCTTCCTCTGGAATAATGTACTGGTAACTGTGGGCATCCGGATACTGGACTAGCAAGTTCTATGGTCCAACACGGTGCTCTGCTGATTGAAATGGGACATCTTGTGTCTCCATTCATGGACCTATGATGACCGTCACTAAAATGGTGCATTTGCGCTCAGCTGTTGCTGTTTGTTCCTAAACATCCTTCTCCCGGGGCCCTGTGGCATTTTGATGAGGAGCAGCTCGCCTTGAGGCTGGCCGGCCACAGTGGTGAAATCCTGTGTCACGGCCGTGCTGGTGGCTGGTAAATACAGTTTTAGCAGACCTGTGAGTTCTGGCCCATGGAGCAGCTCCGCAGGGCTGAAAATCTGGGAACACAAGCTCTGGCTGCTCAGACTGACAGCGGAGTGTCTGCGGCTGGGCGTCTCTGCTTCCATGGCAGCCAATGTCCCCTTGGGTTGAGGCTCTCTCGCTGCAATCCGAGGCGCACCAGGAGAAGCTGAGCCTGCAGTCTGCGCATGGGGCCTGAGAGGCAGCACAGTACGTAGCCTACTGCTGGGGGCCTGAACACCGGCCTGTGGGAGCGCAGGGCACCAGCTCCTCTCAGCCCGTTGGCCCTCATAAGAACAGCCATACTGAGTCAGATCAAAGGTCCATCTAGCCCAGTATCCTGTCTACCGACAGTGGCCAATGCCAGATGCCCCAGAGGGAATGAACAGAACAGGTAATCATCAAGTGATCCGTCCCCTGTTGCCCATTCCCAGCTTCTGGCAAACAGAGGCTAGGGACGCCATCCCTGCCCATCCTGGCTAATAGCCATTGATGGACCTATCCTCCATAAATTTATCTAGTTCTTTTTTAAACCCTGTTATAGTCTTGGCCTTCACAACCTCCTCTGGCAAGGAGTTCCACAGGTTGACTGCGTTGTGTGAAAAAATACTTCCTTTTGTTTGTTTTAAACCTGCTGCCTATTAATTTCATTTGGTGGCCCATAGTTCTTGTGTTATGAGAAGGAGTAAATAACACTTCCTTATTTACCTTCTCCACACCAGTCATGATTTTATAGACCTCTATCATATCCCCCCTTAGTCTGCTCTTTTCCAAGCTGAAAAGTCCCAGTCTTATTAATCTCTCCTCATATGGCAGCTGTTCCATACCCCAAATCATTTTTGTTGCCCTTTTCTGAACCTTTTCCAATTCCAATATATCTCTTTTGAGATGGGGCAACCACATCCGCACACAGTATTCAAGATGTGGGTATACCATGGATTTATATAGAGGCAATAGGATATTTTCTGTATTATTATCTATCTCTTTCTTAATGATTCCCAGCATTCTGTTTGCTTTTTTGACTGCTGCTGCACATTGAGTGGATGTTTTCAGAGAACTATCCACAGTGACTTCAAGATCTTTTTCTTGAGTGGTAACAGCTAATTTAGACCCCATCATTTTACATGTATAGTTGGAATTATGTTGTCCAATGTGCATTACTCTGCATTTATCAACATTGAATTTCATCTGCCATTTTGTTGCCCAGTCACCCAGTTTTGAGAGATCCTTTTGTAGCTCTTTGCAGTCTGTTTAAGACTTAACTAGAGTAGTTTTGTATCATCTGCAAATTTTGCCACCTCACTGTTTACCCCCTTTTCCAGATCATTTATGAATATGTTAAATAGGACTGGGCCCAGTACTGCCCCAAGGGGGACACCACTATTTACCTCTCTCCATTCTGAAAACTGACCATTTATTCCTACCTTTTGTTTCTTATCTTTTAACCAGTTACCAATCCATGAGAGAACCTTCCCTCTTATCCCATGACAGTTTACTTTGCTTAAGAGCCTTTGGTGAGGGACCTTGTCAAAGGCTTTCTGAAAATCTAAATACACTATATCCATTAAAAAGAAAAGGAGTACTTGTGGCACCTTAGAGACTAACCAGTTTATTTGAGCATGAGCTTTCGTGAGCTACAGCTCACTTCATCGGATGCATCCGATGAAGTGAGCTGTAGCTCACGAAAGCTCATGCTCAAATAAACTGGTTAGTCTCTAAGGTGCCACAAGTACTCCTTTTCTTTTTACGAATACAGACTAACACGGCTGTTACTCTGAAACTATATCCATTGGATTCCCCCTTGTTCACATGCTTGTTGACCCCCCTCAAAGAATTCTGGCAGATTGGCAAGGCATGATTTCCCTTTACAAAACACATGTTGACTCTTCCCCTCCAACAATTTATGTTCATCTATGTGTTTGACAATTTTGTTCTTTACTATAGTTTGAACCATTTTGCCAGGTACTGAAGTCAGGCCTGTAATTTCCGGGGTCACCTCTGGAGCCCTTTTTAAAAACTGGCGTCACATTAGCTTATCCTCCAGTCATGTGGTACAGAAGCTGATTTAAATGATAGGTTACAGACTACAGTTAGTAGTCCTGCAATTTCACATTTGAGTTCCTTCAGAACTCTTGGGTGAATACCATCTGTACATGGTGACTTATTACTATTTAGTTTATCAATTTGTTCCAAAACCTCCTCTCATGACACCTCAATCTGGGACAGTTCCTCAGATTTGTCACCTTAAAAGAATGGCTCAGGTTTGTGAATCTCCTTCACATCCTCAACCATGAAGACCGATGCAAAGAATTCATTTAGTTTCTCCACAATGGCCTTATCCCCCTTGAGTGCTCCTTTAGCACCTCGATCATCCAGTGGCCCCACTGGCTGTTTAGCAGGCTTCCTGCTTCTGATGTACTTAAAATTTTTGCTATTACTTTTTGAGTCTTTGGCTAGCTGTTCTTCAAATTCTTTTTGTCCTTCCTTCCTAATTATATTTTTACACTTCATTTGCCAGAGTTTGTTCCTTTCTATGTTACTCACTAGGATTTAACTTCCACTTTTTAAAGGATGCCCTTTTGCCTTTCACTGCTTCTTTTACTTTGTTGTTTATCCACAATGGCTCTTTTTTGGTTCTCTTACTGTGTTTTTGAATTTGGGGTATACATTTAAATGAGCCTCTATTACAGTGTCTTTAAAAAGTTTCCATGCAGTTGGCAGGGATTTTACTTTTGGTTGTGTACCTTTTAATTTTTGTTTAACTAACCTCCTCATTTTTGTGTAGTCCCCCTTGCTTAAATTAAATGCTAGAGTGGTGGGCTGCTGTGGAGTTTTCCCTGCCACAGGGATGTTAAATGTAATGATATTATGGTCACTATTACCAAGGGGTCCAGCTCTATTCACCTCTTGGACTTGATCCTGTGCTGCACTTAAGACTAAATCAAGAATTGCCTCTTCTCTTGTGGATTCCAGGACTAGCTGCTCCAAGAAGCAGTCGTTTAAGGTGTCGCTGGGCAGGGGGAGGTGAGCTGGGAGGCCTGGGCCGTCTTTCACAGCCTGTGCATGTGCTAGAGTCTGCCCTGGCTTGGTTGGCTGTTCCCAGGGACTGAGCGCAGCAGGGGGCTGGGCTGATCCTGGGAGCTCCACCGGCTGCCTACGGTTCTGTCTGCCAAGAGGTGGTGTTCACCTGCCAGCAGCCCCTGGCAGGAGCAGACGTTTAATTTAAGAGGCCCCAGCCTCAGGCAATTGCTCACCTGCCCTGGTGCTCTCATGGAGTGCGCAAGGCTTGGCCCTGTCACCCCCTCCTCTTGTGGGCCATGGAGTGGAGGGGAAGAACTGAGGCTGTTGGCTTGGCCCCCAGCTCTCGGTCTCCGGACAGCGAAGTGCTCTGCTTTCACCAGCGTCTGGCTGAGGACAGGGATAAGAGCCGGGGCAAAGGTTCAGCTCAGACAGGGTGAAGTGATGCTGGAAGGAGGACAGAGTGGACAGGTGGGGTGCTGCCCAGTTAGGCAAAAATCCAGCCCATTTACCCACCGCGTGAGCAAGAGCAGTGGGGAATCAGTCCAGGGATGGGACTCCCCCATAAGGGGTCAATGGGTCTACTATGGCCTGTATCTGTAGCGGGCCTGTGACCCAGCCAGACTACCCTAGCACTGATCCAAAGGTAGGTATTTCCCAGTTGTGGATACGCTACCCGTGTGCATTGTGCAGTGTTAGGAGCTGGACTGCTTAATGCAGGAGCCCTACGTTTTGAGTGTCTCTCACTCCCCAAGTAAGAGAGTGAGCCAATGACATAAGGATGCTATGCAAGCACAGTTGTAGAACTGTGTCAACTAGTGTCAGTAGCTCGCCTTCGTATATTCTTCCTCCCAGTATCACTGCTACTCGTGTGTAAACGCAGGAAGCCCCATCAGCCCTGCACCCAAAGGGGCCCCGGTGTCCACCATGCCGCTGTCCTGTCAATGGCCCTGAAGGACAGGCAGTTCGGAGGGGAGATAACTCCCTGAACTAGCTTTCTTGGGCTATGAATCTGAGCATGAATCTGAACTGCCACAAGTGAAATGAGTCTGTGAGTCTCAGCTCAGCCCTTAGCCTGCCTTTGTCAGTGTTGCAGGAAGTGCCCGTGCCTTTTCCGCTGTCCAGGATTGTCTCGGATTGGACTGGTTCTCTCTGAGTAGTATGCCCCGGAGGTGAACACACCCTTTAATCTACTGCTGGCAGAGAATAGTTAGTGACTCTCTTATCACGGCCAAACTGAGCCAGCAGAGGAAATGCGAGAGAAACAAGAACTACAGCAAAAATGGCTGGGAAGCTGACAGCCATGCTCTTGGGAAGCTTTGAAATCCTATAGCCTGTGCCAGGCAGGAGCTCAGACTAGAATGACGAGTGGGGTCTCTTCTGGTCTTAAAACCTTTGCCAGTAAGCAGGCAGCTGCATCCTGCACTGGCTTGGGTTTCCAAGCACCTTCAAGGTGCAGCAGCCCCATGACCAGTGTGGTGCAGTAACATAACCAAAGGTGCGAAGGCCAGGCTTGGTACTGTGCCTGGCAGCACTGACCGTAGTGGCCTGTCGAAACAGAATTCCTTCTGGAGTGGAAAGCTTGTGATGATCTCTGGTCACCGGAAAGAGCCACTACTCCATATGTGGTGCGGTGCTGTCACAGCCCATAAACCTTCCTTTCTTATCATAGAACAAGTTGCATGAACTATGTTAAGGCAACCACTTGCCAGAGCACCAGGTTTCCCATTTACCTCCCTGCTGAGCAAGGGCCACTCAGGCCTAGCTCCAGGCATCAAAGACAGCCGTTGTGGAGCTGTTGCTGAAACCATCACAACTGCTTTAGTGTGCATGGGCCGTGAAAACACCTGTAAGTTCCCTTGGGACAGTAGGACCCACCCTTCCCTGCCCTGTCCTTAGCTAGCACCTTGTAAATCCTAGTCTAGCCAACGTGTGTTAAGGCCAGCACAGAAAAGGCAGTGGGTCCTTAACAAGTGTTGCCTCGATCCGTTTAACATATGTTAGAGGCTCACTGCTCTGTCTCCACTAGGCATCTCCCACAGACTGTAGGGCAGTCCAAGCTCATGGGCAGAAATAACATGGAAATTGAAGGTGGGGCTTGATAGCTCCAGGGATCAGTGAGGGGACATGGAGTTTTGCTCCTATACTGGACCAGGCTGAGTCTAGCCAAGCCTTGTTTCCATCCGATGGCTGCTTGGTAGCCTAGCTAAAATGAGCTGTCAGTCCCCTGTAGGATCCCTGCCATTTCCATTAAAAGAGACTCTCTCTCCATTTTTAGCAGTATGAGGCCTATGACACAGCTGAGCCATTCCAATTCCATGCAGCAGCCTTGTCATGTTGGCATTGCCTGCAGAAAAGCCAAAGACTGGCGAGGTTATGGAGATGCTCCGAGGTCCCCCTAGAAGGGGCTGATTCAGGTCAAGGTTGAGGTGCGTTGGCAATGTGCAGGCTCCCCCTACTCCACTGCCTCCATACCTGTTCTGTGGGTGCAGGGCTTCAGCCTCCAGAGTTAGTGAGCCAACCCCAGCTCTGTACTTGCAGAGAGCTCCTCTCCGGTCCCTCCTTTGCCACCTCTAGGTTGTGCTGGTAATGGCCACACGTAGTATAATACAGACGCATGTGGCCAGGGCAGGTTACCCGAGGCCCTGTGAGCAATTTCTCTGGCAAAGCCGGCTGTTTGGGGGAGTGAGATGCACGTCAAATATCAAAACAGAGTCAAGGTCACTGTGTTTGTGTCACACGCTCCGGCAGCGGCTGCCCCAGAGCGCACATCTGTTCTCTCCACCCATGCTGCAGGTCACTAGTTTGGGGTCAGTATGCCGGGGCACATTTGGCTCTTGGCCTGCACTCTGCTCACACAGGGCATTAACATGCCTGTCTAGAACTCTCAATTGCTTTCCCCTGCTCATAACCCATTTATCGTACGTACCCTGTGTTCTGCCATTCTGTAAATATTGCAGTGAGCAGGGTAGTCTCTCGGTGCTACCACTGCCTTCTACTGGATGGAATCAGAACTGCTCAACAATGTGTCATTAGACCTTATACTGCTAATAGCCAACATAGATTCTCCTTTAGCTCCAGTGAGGCAAGAGGATTTGAATGTTCTCCCTGCCATCGGCATGATGTTCCAAACTCCCACTGTCTGCAGTATAGTGACCGTATAAACTCCTCAGGGAAGGGTCCAGTTTCTATTCTATTTGTAGCTTGCTAAGCATGGTGGAGCCCAGTCTTGGATGGGACTCCAGGTGCTACGAGAAGACAGGTGACATTCCAGACAAGCATGGTTAATTACGTTCTCTCTTAGCAAGATTCAAAGAGTCATAAGGATAACCAGAAGATCCAGGGACAGAATAGGTAATGCCACCAAAACAATGTGGGAAGAGCCATAAAACCAATCTCCAGCTATTTGGGATTAAGATAAAACCGAGGTGGGTGGGTGTCTTTTTTCAGCTCTGACTCTGGCCTGCTGGGTGACCTTGGGTTAGTCACTTCACTTCACCTCAGTTTCCCCATGTGTAAAATGGGGATGATGATACTGACCTCGTCTGTAAAGCACCTGGAGCTCTATGGATGCAAAGTGCTATGTAAGAGCTAGATGAGATTAGTACTGCAGGGTTCTCACACCTTTCTCTGAAGCAGGTGGTACTGGCCATGTCCGATCCAGCCTGGCAATTCCCATACGCCATGTATCATTTCTGGTTAATTATTTACTTACAGTCTCTCAAAGGCAGAAAGTGCTTTTGTCACAGGCAGCATGGAAGTTACTATCTAAACTCAGGTTAATTTGGATTCTCCCCAGGGGAGGGTGGGGAGTTCGGGAGCTCCCCTGAGTGGCTTCTGGTCAATCACTGCGGGAGCGATGGGCACAGATCCCACCTGTCCAGTGAGTGGAAGCTGAATGTGGCGAGGCAGCTTGGTCACAGTTTGTTTCACTTGAGAGAGGGCATTCTGGTGGGTAATGCATAGGACAGGGGGTCAGCAAGCTCAGATTCTATCCCCGCCTCTGCTGGGGGCATGGCCTTGACCAAACCCATTTGCGTCTGTATGCCACAGTTCCCCCATCTCTAAGGAGACATTGATCTGTCCCACAGGCAGGCAGTGAGGCCTAGCCTCTGGTCCCGTGCTTAGCACCCTGGCCTTGAGAGACCTGCTTTTAATTTCCTGCTCTGTCACAGGCTTCCTGTGTGACCTTGGGCGGGTCTTGTCTACCTGGGGAAATTGAATGGCAAAGCTGGCAGAATAGCTCACTCTGCAGTGGCTCTGCCGGTCAATCTCCTTGTGGAGGCAGGGCCTGAATCTCTGTGCCTCTGTTCCCACATCTGTACAATGAGGATAATAGGGCAGGGTATCTTAAAAGGGGTTTGTGAGGTTATTACCATAACGGGGTCCGTATTAGTCCCTCAGATAGATGCAAGGAATCCTCTCTATTCAAGGAGGCCCAAATCCACACCCTACTGAATTATCCAAATCCAAAAGTGCTTGGCTGCAACAGCACCAAGTGATCTGTAACGGTGTTTGACAGGGTGTAATTGCAATGCATGATGCCATGATGGTCCCGTTTGCATGGATGTGGGTGGGTCTCTAGAAATAGTCATTTTTATTACTACTTTATTTTAAGGCCCCCTTTAAAATAGTGTATCTCACCTAGTGTTGCCACATCTCACCTCAGAATTTGCTGCATTTCAGTGCTGGGTGAAGGGATTCCTAGATGGGACCAGTGAATCCTGGTTTATGGGACCCACCCCAAAAAAACCAAGTTGCTTAACGGGATGAATTTGCAGCAGAACTGGAGTCACTAGGGCCCTGATCCTGCAGTTGGATCCATATGGGCAGATCCCTGCGCCTTTGCAGAGACCCATTGCTTTCAATTCTGCTCTGCATTGGCCCCAGGGGTCCATTTGTGCTGATCCAATTGCAGGAGCGGGACATGTGCGGCGAGACTTCGGCGCAGTCTCTTAGATAATAGTGGCATCTTCCTTGGATTTCACTCAGTGTACACTCTAGGGAAACTTGCTGTTACAAGTTATTAGCAAGGAGCTAATTTCTGTCAATTCCAAATGCCTTATTCTCTGTGTTGTTAATTTCATCCTTAATTCTCAGAACCTGCAGTTGTGAAATCACTTCTTTTGGAGCCAAAGAGATGGGTGATACAGTTTCCTCCTGCTGGTTTCATCCTGGGACCCATACAGGATGTTTACCAGGAAGGGGCCTGAGTCAGCTAACAAGTCACTCATTCTGGCAGTGACACACAACCAGCGTGACCTGGAGAAGTTGGCTTTAAAGCACTGTTGTTGCTGTTGGTTTGCTTATCACTTGATCTCTGTCGGAGCAGGACATTTCTGAGCTGTGGGGAAATGATTGCTTGTGTATTTCTGCGCAGAGGAGGTCACTGGTATTTGGAAACTTCAGCTGCAATCAGGTGGCAGGCCTCCCCAAGAGGAAGGACAGAGCAGTGGTTAGTGCACTAGCCTAAGATTTGGGAGACTAGGGTGGCCTTGGGCCTTATGTGCAAGGGGAAATCGACCAGAATAAGCTCTTCTGCAATAATGACTATTGTAAAGGGACCGCTCAAAGCAACAAAAACAAACTCTCTCCTCCCAGGACTGCAGGCGGGGAACTCACTGCTTCATTCTGCTGCATCACAAAATGGGCAGTAAGGGAGGGGGGAGGGGAGCACGGCTCCAGCCCACAATACTCTGGGAACCCAGTTAATCCCATTATGGCCACTTGGCTCAATTCCAGAATACAAGTGACTTTAATTCCACAATAGCTGCTGGTCAATTTCCCAACGTAGATGAGGCCTTGACATCTCTCTGTCCATTAGTATCCCAGCTGTACAAGGGATACAAGAGCCCTGCCCGACCTCCCAGCGTGGGTGAGGATAAATACACCACAGATTGTGCTCAGATACTATGGTCAGAAGGGCTGTATTAGTACCAATGATGGACAGGGTCACAGCTAAAGGCTGGATCTAACGCCCTTGCACTCTGTTGTACAGTAGTAAACTGGTTAGTAAGTATGTGTTACCACTGCCCTCTACTGGATGGGGTCAGCATAGCTCCACTGTATGTCATGAGCCCTATGCTGGCTATTGTCCTTTCGCTCAAGTGGTAGGTGCCTCCACTTTTGGGGATGGAGGAGCTGAGTCCTAGCCCTGCTGCTGTTGTGTAGTGCTGTGATTGACCAGAGTGTGCCCTATAGCAACAACTGTGAGGCATCCCAGGGGCTGTGAATTTATTACAGTATTGTAAAGGCTTCTGCCTTAAACCCACAGGCATGCTTTCCAAATCCATCCCTCCTGCATGGGCTGCAGCTGTCGTCAGGGCCGGGCTGTTCGTCTAGAGTAATAACAATGGCACTTAGCCCTTTATAACCAGGAGGGGCTGTGCAAACATGAACGAGTCTTCATAGCTCTCCTGGGGGGAGATCAGGATCGTTAGCTTTGTTTTATGGATGGGGAAACTGAGGCCCAGAGATAGGCAGTGACTGCTCAGGATCACCTGGGGAGTCCAGAGTAGAGCTGGGGAAAATAAATCAGGAATCCCTGGCTCCCAAACCCATGCTCAGTCCACTACCATGTCACAACCTTCTCCTTCTCCATTGGCATTGCTGGCATCCATCCAGGTGCTGATCATGCTGGTCTCGTTAAAGAGATTCCAAGGTGCTGATCCTTTGAGCCAAGCCATCTCTCGGGGCAGTGAGCTAGTCTTCATCATGCCTCTGGAAGCCTGGTCATCGGCCGCTCCTTACAACCATTAGATCCAGCAAAGGCTTGACCAGGGGCAGTCACATGTTGTTCCCGTGTCTCAAGGATGCAGCCCCTGGTAGCAGGTGTGCGTGTGCTGAGAGGAAGATGGGTGCATTGGACACAGCACACGCCATTTTGACTGGGTTTCTCCATTAGAGATACACAGTCCCTCCTCTCCAGATCTGGGTGCAGCCCTCACACTCCAGCTCCTTGGCTTGCCAGCTAGGACAACTGGGACCAGATGAACAAAGCTCCAGGTATCGCAGCTTCCCCTTTGGCTAGGAAGGCTTGAAATTCTGCCTCGCTGTGTACTATAGGAGGCCTTGGTCAGCTGCCCCTAGCATTGCTTGACCTCCTTGAGGCTCCTGTTTCCCAGTGGGGATAACAGTGCTGGCCCCTCTGCGATGGGCTGGCAGATCTGTGGGTGGAAACCCATGTAAGCTGGGCCCCCAGCAAGTCAATGCCAAACTCCAATAGACATCAGTCCAGGATTTCCCCCTAGGTATGGTTGTCATTTCCTAGTGTGCTGCATGGGGTGGTGGATGGTACATGTGATGTGTGGGTGACTATCTATTTCCTGGCTCCAGTCACCCAACAGGGGCCAAGGTAGCAAACCGGCCTGCCTCTGTCGCAGGACTGGGTCAGTCCTGATGTGTCCAAAGGCTGAAGCTCCCGAGCTTTCAATGCAGCCCCTGAGCTGGCTGTGAATGGCCTCGGGATTAGCAGCGTAACAATGCACTGCAGCCCCTTGGCGAGCTGGCATTGTGCACTGTCTTGCTCCCGCAGCCAGGGCTAAGCACAGAGCCTGTCCCTGAGCAACTCCCCCTGCACTTCAGAGCAACTCAGCTGGGTCGCCGCTCAGCAAAGTCATCGCCCGTGGATTGCCCTGGCAGCAGCAGTCACTCGAATGTCTGTAGGGCCACCCTCACTGACACAAGTTGGGCCCCACCAAAACACAGAGTGTTAGAGTGTTAGTGCTGGAGCCCACTTCCTGAGTTCGGGTTCTCATATGGTGCCCATCACCGTGGTATCTGGCAGCCCTTCGAAACAGAGCCCAGAGAGCACCACTCCAGCCCTGGGCCCCTGGAAACAGCTTTCCAATGAAAAGGAAGCAGGGGGAACAGCTCGGCAAACTGGCCAGGCACCTGGCGAAAGGTCTGTGCTTGTCTCTTGCTACTGGGCCTGGCATGGTCAATCACACTCCAAATGGGCAACGTGCTGGGGCGATTTTCTCATCCCGTAAGAATTCACTCCCTAGCTGGAGGTTCCCCCCCTTTCCCTCTCGCTCTTTGGAGGCTCCACAGGCCCTTTGATGTTCTCCCACTGTTTGCCCAGTCGATCAGCTCAGACAGGGTTAGAGTCTGAGGTCAGCGGCTTTTCCATTCCAAACACCCAGACGCATCCGTGAGAGAGGAGTGGACTCAGGTTACATGCCTGCCTCCCTCCCCTCCCCTCCCCTTCCCTCTCCTCCCCACACCACAGACACACACAGGCACACCCCAGACCAGGCTCACAGCCACTCGGTGGGATACTCCACTGCTCCACACACCCAAGAGGGCTAAAGCCACGCTTTAAGCCCTGGCTGCGAACCAAACACCCATTGAGGCTGGGGTTTAACAAACTCCTTGGGAAACCAGCTGGATGAAGTCAGGGGGGATCTGGGAACCGCATGGACGGATCCATTCTCCCCTTTCTTTGCATGAATCTCCTCTTCTAACGGTCCCCCTCCCCCGGAGGCACGCGCCCTGGGAGCTCTCAGAAATCCTTTGCTGGGAGATGACCTTTAAAGGGCCTCGGGGGGCTCGGCAGCCAGCGAGCAGCCCCTGAAAAGGACCGTGCGTCGGGCGTCATCTCTGGAGAGCCCATGCGGAGCTTGCCCTGGGCACAGCAGAGCCAGAGTTCCGGGTTCTGCACGTGCCCGGTTGCTTTTTGGATGTGATTCTTTTTGTGTCAGGAGCTGTGCCAGGTGAAGAGCCCTCCTGGCTGGGAGCGGGAGCCTGGCGTGAATCGATGCCTTCCTGTTGCTTCGGAGGAAGGGAATTAAAGAGGAAAAAAGGGGAGCCCCAGCTCCGGGAGGCAGGTCAGCCCGACCCCATGCTGGCCACACTGCTCCTGTCTCTACTGCCTGTCCTGGCCGAGAGCGCCAGCCTGCAGCCAATCCGAATGAGTCATCTGGGGGTGTGCCCCAATCAACTGAACCCCAACCTGTGGGTGGATGCCCAGAGCACCTGCGAACGGGAGTGCCACACTGACCAGGTGAGAGCTGCCTCCCCTCTCCAGGCTCAAACCGTGACCCTGGCACTCAGGGGTCCAGGCCTGGCCAACGGGCTCACTGATCCTCTGGTGTAAGATGCTGCACAAGCACCCAGGGTTACAAGTCCTGAGGGATTATTCACTGCGCCCCACCTCCACCCCCCACCCCCTGCATTAACACATGGGCTGGGGGGCAGGTTTGTGCACACCTACTGGCTTGCGGTGACATCCTGCCGGACACCGAGGAGCCAAGGGCCTGTTCTGCAGCCTTACCCATCCCCAGGCTCCTGGGGCATGAGATTTCAGCCTGTCCAGGCAGATGCCAGGCAGGTTTTTATTTGCTTGCTGCAGTTCTCAGGGGTGGGGGAGGCATTGTGGCTGCTGGTCAGTCTCATCCCACTGACTGTTTTGAGAGACTGGGCAGGCTGAGCAAGGCAGGCCAGGACTCCTCTCCTTGAAAGGCGCAGCCAACGCCTCCCCCCGGGGGGAGATGCTTTAACAAGGGCCTGACAATGAATCCGTCAAACCAGGGAGCCCCAGCAGGTCTGAGCCAGAGAAAATAAATAGCCAGGAGCCACCTGCAGATCAGGTGGGGATTTGGGGGCAAAATTCTCAAGGGCCAAAAGGTGTGGATGTGATTGTGTAGGCAAAGCAGCCTGGACCAGCCAGCCAGCAGGGCTTGTCCTCATGCTTTAGACATAAGGCAGGGCCCACAGATGGCCTGGTTGCATGACTCTCACTCACAGTGCTAGAGTCCCTGGAAAAAATCCCCAAGTCAATCTAGATGATCCAGTGGTCTCCTCTGGCCTGGGAGGCTCTAAACTGTATTTGGGCTGGTGTTCGTTTTGTGTCATGTGGGTGCCGGTTGCAGTCCCTGGAGTGCCGTATGCTGTGGGATCAATGAGGCTTGCAGTGGAGAGGCAGTGTAGCCTAGTGGTTAGGGCGCTGAACTACGAGAGCTGGCTTCTATTCCCAGCTCCGCCACTGACCTATGGGGTGACTGTGGGTGAGTCACATCCTCTTTTTGTGCCTCTGCTTCTTTGCCCACCCTTTGTCTGTCTGATTCAGACCCCCCAGCAGGGCAGGCTCCCCCCAGATGCTGGCTCCCACATGAAGCAGCAGGGAGAGGTGCTCAGACCCCCCAGAAGGGGCAGGGCCCCCAGATCCTGGTGTACATAAGGGGGCCCTGTCTCACCTGCATCAGAGGGAAGGGGGAGCAAGCTGGCATTCTGCCCATGGACTCTGTGTGACAGGGATTGTACTCACTGCCAGCTCCAGGGGGACGGTGCGGCCAGCAACCAGCCATGTGCCCCAGTGCCCCATGGGGTGACTGGTGCTGGGAGGTGGCACTGGTTCATGCTGGTTTGCAGAGCAGGGTGGAAACAGCCTCACTAGGCTCTTCCCAGCGGCTCCCTGCAAAACAGTAACTTCCAAATGCTGCCAGGTGCCCAGTCCACCCTCCTGCAGGCATAAAAAGCAGGCATTTCAGGGGGCTGCAGCTAGGCCCGGGCTGTATTTTTTTAGGCCCTCACTCCCCAATCTGTCCCTCCCCAGGGCTGCCCATAGGGTTGCCAGGTGTCCGATCGAAAAGGGACCCTGGCGGTTCCAGTCAGCACCGCCGACTGGGCCATTAGAAGTCCGGTCAGTGGTTCTGAAAGCGGCCAGCAGGTCTGGCTCCTAGGCGGGGGGCCCACAGGGCTCTGCGCGCTGCCTCTAGCAAAAACTCCACACTCCCATTGGTTGGGAACTGGCCAATGGGAGCTGGGGGTGGGGCATACCTGCAAACCTAGCTGCCCCAGGCCTGTGAGGTTCAACAGACGTTACAGGCGTGTTCCCATTGCTCTCTCCCACTGGCCCTAGTTATAGCGCCTCACGGTGGGCAGGGATAGAATCCTGACTTCTGGGGTGCTCCACGAAGCTTGGCTGGGTGTCAGACAGGCGGAGCCTGTGACTAAAGGCTGTTAGCGCCTTGGGGCAGGGAGTGTGTGTCTGAAGCCATAGAGATGAAAACCACTGTGAATATGATGAAACCTGGCGGACTGAGAGCCAGGACTCCAGTCCCAGCTCAGCCATTGGTTCACCATACCCCCTGGGCAAATCACTCCGCCACCTGTGCCTATATTTCCCCCCAGCTGTAAAATAGGGAGAATGGTCCCATGGAACCACGAGGCTGAGGTCATGAATGTTTGTAATGTGCGCTGAGCTGCATGGAGGGGAGGTGCTAGGAGAGCACAAAGGAGACAGTTATTACAGTTAATAATAACTGCCAGACTGGGTTAGACAAATGGTGAATCTAGCCCAGATTTGTACCTTCTGACAGTGGCCAGTGCCAGATGCTTCAGAGGGAATGAACAGAACAGAGCAATTATTGAGAGATCCATCCCGTCCTCCACTCCCAGTCTCTGGCAGACAGAGGCAAGGGACACTCAGAGCATGGGGTTGCATCCCTGACCATCTTGGCGAATAGCCATTGATGGACCGGTCCTCCAGGAACTTATCTAGCCCTTTTTTGAACCCAGTTATAGTTTTGGTCTTCGCAACATCTGCCAGCAATGAGTTCCACAGGTTGACTTGCATTGTGTGAAGTATTTCCTTAGGTTTGTTTTAAACCTGCTGCCTCTTAATTTCATTGGGGGACCCCCTAGGTCTTACCTTATGTGAAGGGGTAAATAACACTTCCCTGTTTGCGTTCTCCACACCAGTCGTGATTTTATAGCCCTCTCTCACATCCCCCCTCTTCGTTGTCTCTTTTCTAAGCTGAACAGTCCCAGTCTTTTTAATCTCTCCTCGTACGGAAGCTGCTTCATACCATTAGTCATCTTTGTTGCCCTTCTCTGCACCTTGTCCAATTCGAATAGATCTTTTTTGAGACGGGGCAACCAGAACTGCAAGCAGTATTCAAGATGTGGGTATAGTATGGATTTATATAGCAGCATTATGATATTTTCTATCTCATTATCTATCACTTTCCTAATGATTCCTCACGGTCTATCTATTTTGATGGCTGCTGCACACTGAGTGGATGTTTTCAGAGAACCATCCACAATGACTCCAAGACCTTTCTTGAGTAGTAACAGCTAATTTAGACCCCATCATTTTGGGATCAGTTTTCTCCAAAATGCATTACTCTGCACTTACCAACATTGAATTTCATCTGCCATTTTGTCAGCCAGCCACCCAGTTTTATGAGATCTCTTTTAACTTTTTGCAGTCGGCTTTGGATTTAACTTGAGTGATTTTGTATCATCTGCAAACTTTGCCACTCATTGTTAAGCCCCTTTTCCAGATTATATATGAAATGTTGAACAACACTGGTCCCAGTACAGATCCGGGGAGGACCCCACTACTTACCTCTCTCCATTGTGAAAACTGGTCATTTCTGCCTACTCTTTGTTTCCTATCAGTTAACCAGATACTGATCCATTAGACTGATCCCTCTTATCCCACGATTGATTAATTTGCTTATGAGCCTTTGGTGAGGGAGCTTGTCAAAGGCTTTCTGAAAGTCCACGTACTCTATTGACTGGATCACCCTTGTCCACATGCTTGTTGACTCCTTCAAAGAATTCTAATAGATTGATGAGGCACGATTTCCCTTTACAAAAGCCATGTTGACTCTTCCCCAGAATGTTGTGTTCATCTCTGTGTCTGAGAATTCTGTTCTTTACTATAGCTTCACCCAATTTGCTTGGTGCTGAAGTTAGGCTTACCGGCCCGTAATTGCCAGGATCACCTCTGAAGCCTTTTTCAAAAATAAGTATTGCATTAGCTATCCTCTAGTCACCTGGTACAGAGGCTGATTTAAGGGATAGGTTACATACCACAGTTACTAGTTCTGCAATTTCATATTTGAGTTTTTAGAACTCTTGGGTGAAATCCATTTGGTCCTGCTGACTTACTAGTGCTTAATTTACCCATTCGTTTCAAAATCTCCTCTACTAATATCTCAATCTGGGACAGTTCCTCAGATTTGTCACCTAAAAAGAATGGCTTGCCTGTGGATCTCCCCCATATCTTCTGCAGTGAAGGCCAATGCAAAAAATTCATTTAGTTTCTCTGCAATGGCCGTCTTCCTTGAGTGCTCCTTCAGTGCCTTGATCTTCCAGTGGCCCAATGAAATGCAAGATTGAGGGCCTACATGTTCCTCTGGGGCTTTCCTTAAGAAGCAGAGGTGTTTCCTGCTGAAATTCCATTCCTAAATCTCCCTGCAGTTTCCAATGGATGCAGAATCTTCGTAGCGTAGTATTGCTGTGTGCTGTTAAATAGCTGCCACCATGCCGCCCCAGAGGTGGCTGCATTCCAGTTGTGGGTGGACGTGGTTGAGAGGCAGCTAATGTAAGGGTATAAAAGTTGGGTATTAATGGCAGTGAGGATGCTGGTTTTAAGCCTGCTGCTGATTGCTCTCCTCAGGACTGTGAAGGCTTTGAGAAGTGCTGCACCAATGTCTGTGGCCTGCGGAGCTGCGTGGCTGCCCGCTATGCTGACGGCAGCGTCTCGTCCCTGGAGCTGGCGCAGGAGGCCTCGTGTGAGAGCTTTGTGTGCACCCAGCAGGGCTCAGACTGCGACATCTGGGACGGGCAGCCCATCTGCAAGTGCAAGGACAGGTGTGAGAAGGAGCCCAACTTCACATGCGCCTCAGACGGGCTCACGTACTACAACAAGTGCTACATGGACGCGGAGGCCTGTATCCGGGGCATCAGCCTCAGCGTGGTGCCGTGCAAGTACATCTTCACCTGGCCAAACACCAGCCCAGTGCCGCTGGAGACCACGGCTCAGCCCACGCCCGGGGCTGCTGCTGAGGTGCCCATCCCCCCAGCCCTCTACAACAACCCCTTCCACCAATCGGTCTACGTGGGTGGCACTGTCAGCTTCCATTGCGACGTGAGTGGGCGGCCCCGGCCGGACATCACCTGGGAGAAGCAGAGCGACCACCAGGAGAACTTCATCATGCGGCCTGACCAGATGTATGGCAACGTGGTGGTCACGAATATCGGCCAGCTGGTCATCTACAACGCCCAGACAGAGGACGCCGGCATCTACACCTGCACAGCCAGGAACTCCGCTGGCCTCCTCCGGGCCGACTTCCCCCTCTCCATCATCAAGAGAGAGCCCTCCGGGGGGGAGCCCAGGGCACCCAGCACCCAGCAGGTCCCAGGCACCGAGTGTCTGAAGGAGCCTGACAAGAGGGAATGTGAGGCTCAGCAGGTGCGCTGGCATTTTGATCCCAAGAAGGGCTCGTGCGCCACCTTCCGCTACGGCGGTTGCGGTGCCAACCAGAACCACTTTGAGACGTACGAGGCGTGCCGCTCGGCCTGCGTCAGCAGGGCCATCAACATGTGCACCTTGCCCATGGTGCAGGGGCCTTGTAAGAACTGGGAGGCCCGCTGGGCCTACAATCACCTGATGAAGCAGTGCCACTCCTTCGTCTACGGTGGCTGCGAGGGCAATGACAACAACTTCGAGAGCAAGGAGACCTGTGAGGACGCCTGCCCCTTCCCCAAGACCCTGCAGTGCAAGGCCTGCCGGCTCAAGAGCAAGATGGTGCTGAGCCTGTGCCGCAGCGATTTTGCCATTGTGGGCCGGCTCATGGAGATCATTGAGGACCAGGACTCGGGCATTGCCCGCTTCGCCCTCGAGGACATCCTCAAGGATGAGAAGATGGGCCTCAAGTTCTTCAATATTAAGTACCTGGAGGTCACCTTGAGCGACATGGACTGGAGTTGCCCCTGCCCCAACATGACCACGGAGGATGGGCCCCTCATTATCATGGGGGAGGTGCATGATGGCATGGCCATGCTGGACCCCAACAGCTATGTCCGAGCTGCCAACGACAAGCGGGTGAAGAAGATCTATGAGCTCATTGAGAAGAAAACCTGTGAGCTCCTCAACAGGTTCCAGGACTAGAGGCACAGCCCAAGGAAGGGGAGAGTCAGGCTAAATAGATAGTCCCTTCCATCCTCTCTCAAGCCAGTCATGGCTATGAGCCACCCAGGGGCACTCCCTGGGGGAGCTGCCTGCTCCCCAAACCCTCCCCCCTTGGGTCCCACCCAGAACCCCATGGCCACCTCCACAGCCCGGTTTTTCTGAGTGTAATCAGTTGGTTTAATTCCTAGGCTGTGGTGGCGTCAAGCCTGATTCTACCCGCACCTACCTATGTCTGTCTGTCTAACTGTAATTTATCTGTCCACACATCTCGCCCCATGTACCCTTCTGAGGCCAGACTATACCAATAAAAGCATGACCCAGCGGGGAGGTGGCTGCTGACTCTCCCATGCTCGGAACAATCACGAAGCACAGTTGTCAAGAGGCCGGGATGGGCGCTGCACTTGGACTAGGCTAAATCATCAAATCCCCCCTGGGCTTCTGTGGGGGAAGGCTCAGGGCCAGGGTGGAAGCTACCCTGGATGAACTGTCAGGGGGCAGGGGTGGGTCTTGCCCTGCTCTCTGCTCTCTTGCTGGACAGTGGCACACTGCAGAGAGACCAGAGGGAGGCCATGCAGGCTCTGGCTTTCTCCTAAGCAGGGGGTCTCCTCCCTGGCCTGAGAGGGCTGGCAGGGGAGCCCCCTGGTGCTAAAGAAAGCCCCAGGGCTGCAAGTGCAGAAAGCCCTTTGCTGAGGCACTCCCGCTGCCTGCCCCTCCCCTTGCAGCCCTGCCTGAGGGGCCAAAGTAACCTAAACTTGCTCTGTGTGGAGATGGTCCCTGCCCCTGGAGCACACCTGGCCTGGACGGGTGCCTGAAAGCTGGGGTCTGCCGACCCCCTAGGCTGGGCGTGCTCACTACAGGCCAGACAGTTGCATCTAGATCACCCATGTAAAGGTGCCAGTAGGGGGCACTCAAACCTATCTACCCTGGGTCTGGGGTTGTGCATGCAACACCCCTTGTGTGCATGGCGCCGGGCAACGGAAAGACACAGCGAGCACATTGCCTGAGTCCTGGCTTGGGCAGGGAGCACTTGCTTGCTGCAGCGAGAGAAGGCTGAAAAGTCCCGGTCCCGCTCTCCCAGAAACCAGGCCCTGGGAGAAAGGCTCAGAGTTCCCCTGAGTGCTAGAGAGAAAGGGATCAAAAAATCAGCACCACCCCCACCAAACTGTGAGTGTTAGGCCCCAGCCACTTGCAGAGCTCTCCAGGGGACTGGGGAAAAAGGGGGCACGGGGCGGGGGAACAGAGGAGAGAGGAGTTAGCCCCCTCCCGGCCAAGGGTGCTGAGATTTTTTTAGGCAGCGGCCAGACCAGTCCAGCCCGTGGATGCTATGGCGTGAGCTCCACGAGGCCAGCTACTCCAGCCCCATGGTACTACTCTGAAGTGTAATTCACTGGGGCCTGGCCCCATTGCTGGGAGAGGCAGATCACCCTCCCCCTTTTCCTGCCTCTGCAAGGGGAGGTGTCCTTACAGAGATCAGGCTGGGGGAAGCATTGCTCTGGGCAGAGCTCCAGGTCCCCCCCCTTTGGTATAGAGACAGTGAGCCATGGGGTGAACATCAGCTGGCCTGGCTGTGGAGAACTGCCAGAATGAGACGGTGGCAAAGGCCCTTTGGCGCAGAGCCACACGGCGAGCACAGGAGGCTTCTGCTGCAAGGTGGGCCAGGTCCAGGTGCAATAACACAACCTCGCACCCCTGTAGAACATTCCAGGCATCGATCTCAGCACCTTCCCATGGTCTGTACCATTACCCCCCTTTTACAGGTGGGGAAACTGAGGCACAGGGCAGTGAAGTGAGTTGCCCAATTGTCCCTGAGTCCCAGACCAGTGCTGTATGTACTAGGCCACACTGCCTCCATTAACCCCCATATGTGGCAGGCTCTCTTTAACTTTAGGTACAGCAGAGGGCAAATTTCCCCTTCAGCAACACGACTGAACCCTCTGGCAGTTAGGGGGAAGCCTCCTTCAGTCCCTGCTGCTGGGACTATTTGGGGCTATGTGGCCACTGGCCCTGGGATGGAGCCACACTAGCCAGGAACCCTCAAAGCATGAGGGAGCCTCATTTCAATTGCTACTGCTCTAGGCCAGGCTTGACCCAGACTCGAGGCAGCAGGCTCCTGAGCCCCATAGTAGCCAGCAGTTCAGCACGAGGCTGCTGGAAGAATAAAGCTGCCCCAGCACAGCCTGGCCTGTGCTCCCAAGCTGGGCTATAGAGCAGCTTTCAGACTCGCCCAAGAACCCCCCGCCCAAGAAGCCAGCTGCCCTGCACCAACCCAGGCATGTTCACACCCATCGCCTGTGGACAGAACCTTCCGCATTAGCTGCTCTCCCTCAGCAATGGCGTTGTTCCCCTTTCCATACTGGGGGTCCCCTGGAGGCAGTGCCCAGGAGGGTGGCTGGAGCTCCCCTCAGTGCTCACAGCCCTGCTGCCTTTGATCACAGCACAGCACCAGCTGCTAATAATCTCCCACAGCACCCTGCCTGCTGCACAGAAGAACAGGAAACCCACACTAGGGCACAGGGGGTGATGCCAGGCTGGAGCTGGGGTGAAGCCCTGCCTGCAGCCAGCTCCCTCTACCCCCAAGATGTCCCCCAACATTGCTGCATGTCCAGAAAATCTACATCCCCCCTCTTACCTCCTGGCAGCGCCAGCCAATGGTGGAAACTCCCTGCATGATCTCTGAGTGGCTACAGTGTCCCCTCTCTCCCACCCCAGGGACCTTGAGTAAGCCTCAGGGTGGCTGGGGGCCAAGCTGACTGAGTGAAATGCTTTGCCCACCCCCCCGGGGGAAGGGGCGGCTACACTCCCTGAACACTTGCCATGCCATGGGGGGGGGCAGCCTGCAGCTAGGGGACACCCCCCCCACAAAAACAAAGGCCCAGGTTAGACCAGGGCTGCAGCAACACACACTCCAGCCAACCTCATGCAGACACCAGCAAAAGCAACTTCTTTATTGTACCAAAGGCCACATGATCCGGTGCAGCAGCCTCCATGGAGGAGCTGGTCCTCCTCTTGCCACCCCTCCCCCCAGCCAAAATCAATGCAGTGCCACATTCGAGCCGCTAGAGGGAGCGCCCTCACCAGGGGGACTTTAGTTAGGGTGAGATTCTCCATGGTGCCCATGTGATTTAGGAGCCAAATTCCCTTCAAACAGTGATGGGACCTATAGCCCTAAATCACACAGGCACTGGGAAAATCCCACCCCTATATTTTAGTTCCCGTTCACATTACCCCCTTGGCAGGCTAGCCTGGGATTACCCATGAAGCGCTGGCGGGGCAGGGGTGGGGAGGCGCGGGAGGCATTGAGACTGGCCAAGGAGCTGGCCTGCGGGTTGTTTCACGCTCCCCTTGCACACATGACTAGGCACGACAGCTCCTAGGGGCAGTATAGCAGGACCGGTGTACTTGAGGCGAGGCCCTTGGCGTAGGGTCAGAGGCTCTTGCACCTGCACAAGTCAATAGGAGCGGTGGGTGCTCAGCTCCTGAAACCAAGCCACTTAGTAGGGAGCCAAAGGGCGCTGCCCGTTTTCAAGCTCAGGGAACATAGGGCTTGAGCAGAGAAAAACAAACAGCTGCAGAAGTGTAAGTAAAACGACACCGAGGCCCATGGGGATTGTGGAACAGTCACCAAGAGAGACAGCTACACCCGGATCGACCGCAGAGGCTACATCCCAGTGGGAGAGGTGACCCAAGCTGCGTATCCACTCAGGTGGCTTACTCCTCATCCGGTCCCCTCACCCCTTGGGGCATGACAATAGGCGGCTGTAGGATGTCAAGACCTGATCAGCTCAGGTAGGTAGAAGCAAGCAGTGCAGGTGAGCTTGCAATAGAGATCCTGGTTTTGTGGCCTCATCCCTGGGGGCTGCGGGGGGAGGGAACGTGAGCTATATACAATACAGCCCCTCCACCGCACACTAGCAGCAGCCCCCACCTAAAGTCGGTCAGTATCAATCCCAGCGGTGCGTCTCCACGAAAAGACCCACAGAGCGCTATGGACACTGAAAAGCAGCGGGGTGCGGTTCAGCAGGTGGCTGGCCACTGGGGCGGGCTCCACAGGTCACTGCTTGCGGAAAATGAGACACTTGTTGTTCGCGGGCATGTCCACCTAGAGGCACAAAGCCAGGGTTAGAGCTCTGCGGCAGCACCAAGAGGCCTGTTTGTCAGGCAGCCTGGCTCCAGCTAGCTGTGTACAAGCCCTAGAGCACCAAAGGCCATTGATGCTTGGGAGGGGGAAATGGGAAGACTCCAGCCCCAGCCTCTCCAGCAGGAGGCGCTGCAGGGAACGCAGAGGGAGCTCTCAGCTACGCCAGCCCCAGCCTCTCCAGCAGGAGGCGCTGCAGGGAATGATGTGAACTATGATCAAATCACACCAGACCTCTGCCATGCCCACAAAAGCACTGGAAAGAGGCCAGCCCCCTATCCACCATCACTAACCAGATTCTGCTATCGGGGAGGGGGAGCACTGAGGGTGGCCCTGGCTCATATTATTCCCTTCCACCCCAGGGCCCAAAAGGGGACGGACTCATGTTTCTGCTGCAGAGAAGGAATGGTGCTTCCCCCACACGGCTATGAAATGAGGGCCAGAGAACGCGGCTGGCCGTAGGAAGGAACTATCTGCAGACACCCGTGCCGGCGGTGCTCCTACTGCAGTGCTGCCTGGTCCTGAGCTCTAATTCCGTCCCACGAGCCGGGCCTGTTCCCAGTGCTCCAGTGTTAGAAGTGCCGCCTTCGGCCAAGCCATAGGGCAGGGTCCGGTCTGCCCAGCCTGGCAGGGGAACCCCAAGGCGTGCTTTGAAGGGCGGACAGTCCCACCCTCCTAGCAGTATCCCCCTGTATGTGGGATCCCAGGCCCCCGTTGGGCTCTCACTCAGGCCCCGAGACAGGCATGCGCCCTCTCGGTATATGGGAATCCAGCACAGTGCAGCTCTAGGCACCCACCATCCTCTCCAGACACAGCCCGTTGGCCTCGGCCAGCTGCTGCAGCAGAGCTGTGTCCCGAAGGCCCCAGGCCGGGTTTCTGCCAAGGAGAGAGACCAAACATCTGGCAAATCTGGTATCATTCCCGCCACATGGCCACAGGCCCCCATGGTGCTGAGGGCTCTCGGACTCTGGGGTTCAGAAGAAGCCCCTCCCCCACAATGGGGGCTAGGACAGCGGCAGCCCCAGGGATCCAGCCACCCTCAAGAGATCCTGTCTGGGGTTCTTGCCCAGGACTGGCATCGCCCCCAAAATGCACCAGCTGTGGTGTGGTGGCTGGATGATCACAGGGAGAGGGGATTGTGGGTAATGCTTTCAGCCCCTCGGTCAGTGAGTGGCTGGAGCAGAAAACCAGAGCCAAGGTGCCGCATGCTGCCTATGACAGGGCACCTGCAAGGCCGTGCCCTGTGAAATGTGGGGGTGCAGTGGGCCCCCCCAAGGGGGTGGAGACCCAGCTGCACAATAGACTGGGGGTGGGGCAGGGGAATGGCTGGGTCTAAGCTGGTGGAAGGACCTGGACTGACAGTCCCCAAGACTGAGCATCAGGTCCAGCATGGGCAGACACAGGGCAAGCCGCCCCCAGCAAACCCCAACCCTACCCGGGTGCGCTACCCTCTATGGGAGTTCGGTTTGCATGGCCCATCTTGCCATGGCCTCTCTGCTGAGCAATACTACCCACCATGGAGATGAGACGCAGCCAGGGCCCTAGGTGGAGATCCACCGCACCATCCTCTGGCTGAAGCTGCACCTGCTAGTGCCAGCGACTGCATGTTCTGAGCTTGGGCGGGATTCAAACTGCCGACCGGGAGGGCGGGGAAGGGCTGCTGAGCCCATTACCAGTCCCCATAGTTCCTCAGCCCCCATGGACCCCGTCTCTACCAATGCCCTGGGGCCTGAGCCGTCCTGTGGGACTCTATGTGCCTGGCTGGGTGCACCTTGGGGTCTCCTGCCTGTCCCTCTCTCAGCTCCCCCCACCTTGGGTGGTAACTGCTCCAGGCCACAAGAGAGGGCGTGTTGCCTAGCTCCTCCTACCCACCCCTTTTCCATGCAAAGGGAAGCTGTGGCCCCACAGATGGGGGGTGGGAGGGAGAGGGAAGGAAATGTACACTCTGCCGATTTGCGCCCTCCTCCAACCCTGCCCCACTTCCCAAGCAACTGGGACCTAAATCTCTGCAGATGCCTGCTGGGTCTGGGTCCCTGTTGGTGTCAAAGAGCGCCTCCCCTGTGGCCACAGGGCATCTGGGCCATTAGATCCCCTTGGCCCAGCCCCTCTCCCTCCCTACACCCGAGCCAGGCTCTCCTACCTCTGCCTCAGGCAGCAGTCGAAGTCCACATTGCTCTGTGGGCTGATCTGTCCGTTGACGGCGTAGGGCTGAGGGGACAGGACGTAAAGGGATTCATTACAGAACCAACTCAAGGCATGCACCAGCTTGATGCCACAGACCAGGCGCGATTTCCCAGTGGGTCAGGATTGGGCCCAGCCCCCACCTCACCCCATTCCTAAACACTGCGGGGGAGAAATCAGAGAGCAGAGATGGAAACATGCCAAGGTCAGCAGACAGACCTGGACCCATGAACCACCTAGACCAATACGGTACGGGTGAGGCACTGCCCGCCAGACTGCACCCAAGATGTGTACGTAAGGCAGGGGAGAACGATGGGGATTGTGCTCACACAAAGGTACAAGCTCCTGAGATGGGGGGATGGAGGCAGAGTGTTCATGTCCTAAGCTGGGGGGAAGCTTGTGTTCCGCCTAGGACGTGTGTGTAAAACCTTGCAGGAGCCATCAAACTTACAAACCAGAGAGGAGAAACTGCGAGCAGGGCCACCTGTGCCGGGGTACCTGGGCCGGAAAGGGAGGCTGCCCAGGGCTCAGCACACACTCAGGGCCAGATTTGCAGAAGTGCTGAGCTCCCAGCGTGCTAATCCAGCCCCTTGTTGCTCTAGCTTAACCCCTCACTGCCTGGGCCAGCTAACAAACCGCCTAGCCCCTGACCCAGACACACAGCACCTGCTGTGCTCACTCCACCTGCCCCCTGGGGCTTTTTCACCCGCCTGGACTGCAGGCACACAGTGCGTCCCAGTCCAGCTGGGCTGTGTCCACCGAGGGACCATTGCTTACCCCATAGGTGATCAGAACAGCTTTGGGTTTCAGCAGCTTCCCTGCTCCTTTGAACAAGCCCTGGGGAAACAGAAACTCAATAAAGGATGGAGCCCCCAGGCACAAGAAACTGGGTGCATGCCAAGTGTGCGATGGCCGGGCCCCTCGCAGCGCCCACCGGGGGCAGCCAGTGACCACCTCTTTCCTCATTTCCATGGCTGGTCGTGTTCCTCCCCACCCTGCCCCTAAGCGTCTCAGCACGTGACTCCGGGCATGAGCCAGCTCCAGTATGGCACAAGGGACCCTCTCACCCTTATGAAGAGGATGCTAAAATAAAAATCGCTCCACCTGTCCCGTCCGAGCATCTGAGAGACAGATTCTCAGCTTGTTTGCTGGTACATATTGCGTGCCCCATCACAGCCCATTGGTGAGCATACACAGAGGTTTGTAAGCGATCTGAGGCAGTGGAGCCACACGGGGGCGGAGAGGGGGATATCTAGAATCAGTTCAGGCTCATTCGCTCTCATTCTGACATAGGACCCTGCACACCTGAGGATTAACCAATGGGAAAGAGTAAGATTTGTCCCCCTAGGATGGGTTTGGAGTTAAACGCACAGGACTGGGAGTGAGGACCATAGTAGGTTACTTCAGATGCCACATAATTCAGTTTCCCCATCTGTCCAATGGGGATAAAAGCACTGCGCTGCCCCAGGGGGTAGTCAGACTGAGTTCATCAATGTCTGTGAAGTGCTTTGGGATCTAGGACGGGAAGGTGCTTTAGAAGGGACAGTATCGGGGGTACAACCAAGGAATAAACATCTATAATCCACTAGATGGCACCACAGCTCTTCCGAATACTGGTTACCCAAGGCTAACCAGGGAAGGCCAGCTGAGATGCCAGGCAGCTAGAGCGTGACTGTACTCTGTGTGCAGAGACCGTCTGCCCAGCCCAGCGGGGTCCAGAGAATTCCCATAGCCCCAGACAAAGGGCCCTCACCTCAGTGCACCTCATCTCAGAGATGTGCATCATATTGATGTTGACGATGAGATCCAGGGTGTTGGGCCTCACGCCACCCCACGTCTCCCAGCTCTGGGATGAGTCCAGGAAAATCGGAGGCCTCACGTTCCTTACTCTCAGCGCCGCGATGAATGCAGAGATGCTGCGGGGGGAGAAAGAGAGCACCTCTTGATGGGCACGCCAGACCTGAGCACTGCACGAGTACTTGTTCCCAGCCACAGAACTGGCACATGCGACTCCTGCTCCAGGGGAGTGCCTGCCTTCTCTCATCCAGCAGGGGGCACTCTAACCCAGCTGCCATCAGCGCTATTACAGCAGTGACTCAGCTCCAGGCCCCATAGTGCTAAATGCTGTGAGACAGCCCCATGGAGCTCACCATCTAAGTCACTGACCAGGTGGCTGAGAAGGGTAGCCCCAGCTGGGAGGAGGGGGGGGGGGGGGGTTCGGCCAGGGCCAGCACTGGAGTCAGTGGAGCAAAGTTGGGCCAAACCCGAGTGCTTCTACAAATGCAAATCCCATCTCTAACCTCGGTGTCACCGGGGAAGCAACCCTGCAGCTCAGCAAGGAGCTCTTGGGCAGGGGCTGGAGCTGGTTGGATAACTAGAGACCTTCACACTCCAGGACTCCTTTCCCCAGCATGGACTTCCCCTCCCACTGTTGACTAGGCAAACAGGCCCCACTTCCCCAGCTGTCCCCTCTCATAGGCATTATTAAGCTGAAAACCAGCAGCTCTCTCCCCCTTCACCATAGTCTGAGCCTCCTCCAGGCCCCCAGGTTAAAGCGGAGATCTCTCCTTCCAGCCTCCCATTCAGGTCACTCTTTCATAATCCTGCTCGGAAAGTGTAGGCTATTGTTAAATCCAGGGTGGACTGCCGTGGAAACTGCAGCTGCGGGCAGATCACTTCCTCTGTTTTAAAAAGGGGCCTCTGACAGAGTTCCTCACATTTTGGGTTTCCAATTTGGGATAATCGAAGGGGCAGATTTCCAGAGACTCTGGGCACTGCAATCTCCTGCTGAAGTTAATGATTAAACTGCAGCAGCTCAGCGCCTCTGAAAATCACCACCCCACACCCAAGGCACTCTAAAGGTGGGGCTGAACCTCCTCGGTCTTGTTTTGGGGCAGGGACTCTCTCTTACTGTGCAAGTGTCCTGTGCCTAACACAACTGAGCCCTGATCTTGATTGGGGCCTTCAGTCACTACAGTAACAGAAAACCTGTTTGTATGTAGAAGGGGGCATCAGACGATGTAATTAGCAACTTCTCCAGGGTGTTGTGAGGAATACTTAATTTTGCAAAGCAATTTCAAAATGCAAGATACGCTACAAGTGCTGAAATGCACCTCTGAAAAGAGCATCCGGGGTCCCTGCATTTGTGGCTCAATGGCCCGCATAGGCCATCTCTTCAGCCTATGAGTGAAATAACGTTTTTTCTACCCGACAGCCCTGCACTCTCAGCCTGGCCTCTGAGAGTCAAGCTGAGTTCTTGCTGGTGTGTGCATCCTTGGGACCCTGTTACCAGTTCCGATGCACACAGCAGCACAGACACCAGATCTCTTTCCCAGAGCCAGGCTGGCCTGGCAGGGCTAGCAGCAGCAGTGAAAACCTCCTTCTGGAAGCAGGTTGCTGATTTATAGCAGATGCAGCTGATAACAAACAACATATAACAAAAGGTCCCACCACTGATAATATGTGAATACAGCTTAAGGGGAGAACCAGGGTGGATAAAAATCAATGATTTTAAAAAAAAAATTAAAAAGTAGTTTTTCCTCAAAAAGCATTTTATCAAAAAAAATCTGATCTAAAGATAGTTTTAAATTAAGATACATTATAGCTCAAAGAGATCTCATCATGGAATAGGGATTATAAATTCTAATTCTATAGTATGAGAATATATTCATGTAATGTTTAAGAAAAGTTTTGTAAAGGAGTTCCAACAGTTCATGGATTAGGGACCCAATCTTATGGGGTTCCAGGGGCTTCTGTATAGATTATTTAGGTTAATCTTTCTGTCTACCCAATGGGACTCAGTGCTCAGTCTAGAAGATACCATCAGAGATGCTTAGTTTTGCAGTTCTCAAACTGTGGATTTGTGTCTCCAGAGATAACATGCTTGTTAACAGTAAAAATGTTTTTAAATCAATAAATAATATATAGAGGTGAGAAATAATATACCTCAACCCTATTGTCCCTCTGCACATTTGTGTACACACAGAGTCAATTACCTTACCTCTCTCTAAAAGTGCAAAGTTTCAAAAAGTTTAATGAATAGAGAAGATTGTTGGAGGCAGAATAGGTCTGGACAAGGAGAAGAAGTCTGGAGATAAATGTGAGAAGGGAGGGACAGGCAGTAGAAACAAAAGTGAAACTGTTTGAGCAGCATATTCCAGAAGGCTTGACGTCTTTCTGAGTGTAGCCTTTATTGATTTGAGATCTACCATACCATTCTCTTACTGGAAGGGAAAACCTATAATGGCAGCAGGCCGTAAAACAGACCCAGTTTGGGAATATTTTAATGAAGTTCCTCTACCTGTGGGTAAGACAGGCATGCATGCAAAATGCAAACAGTACAACAAAGAAATGCAGGGCCTGGTTGCCTAAAGGAAACAACATCATGAAAAGTGAGGAAGCTGTGTTGATGGATGATGATGATGATGATGATGCAAGGAACATGTCTGAACATGCAGGATCTTCAGGTTGGAAAACTTTTTTATTTCATACTTCTTTCTTAAGGAATGCAGTGCTCATTTGATGCACCTCCTAGCCAAAGACTTCAGTGTTCCAGAAATAAAGGCTAATGTTGTTGAAATTGCAAAATACTTCCGTAACAACCACTTTGCAGCAGCTGCTCTGAATAAAGTGGGAGGAACCAAGCTAACTCTCCCATAAGATGTGCGATGGAACTCAGCAGTGGACTGTTTTGAGCACTAGATCAAAAACTGGCCTAATTATTCACAGTTTGTGAACAAAACCATGAAAAAATAGATGGCCCTGTCACAGCCAACGTTCTCAACATGGGGCTTAAGAGAAATGTTGAACACATGCCGAGTATCCTGAAGCCTGTTTCTGTAGCCTTGA
Organism: Chelonia mydas; assembly: GCF_015237465.2. Classification (NCBI taxonomy): domain Eukaryota; kingdom Metazoa; phylum Chordata; order Testudines; family Cheloniidae; genus Chelonia; species Chelonia mydas. The sequence continues at coordinate 35,348,777 of NC_051250.2, forward strand.
ACAAAATGCAGGGAAATAGCTATTTTATTGCTGACGCTATTGAAATTTGGAAGGAACTGAGTGAGATCTTCAAAAGAGAAATATGCAATGACAGAGTTAAATTACAGGCATTAAAAAAACTGAATGGCACAAGCACTATCTCCAGCTCATTTTCTTGCAAATATTCTCAATACTCGGTACCAGGGTCAAACCTTAAGTGCTAAGAAGAGGAGTTGGCTACGACATGGACATCAAGCAATCATCCCTCCATAATGCCACTGTAATAAACTTCAGAGCTAAGGGTGAGCCATTCAAGAAATACATGTTTGCTGATGATGTTTTAAAGAAAGTCACACCAGTGAACTGGTGGAAGTCACTTAAGCACTTGGATTCAGAGACTGTTGAAGTGATAATCTCACTTTTAACAGCAGTAGCTTCTTCTGCCGGTGCAGAAAGAATATTTTCTTCCTTTGGACTAATTCATTCCAAACTGAGAAATTGTTTGGGACCTGACAAAGCAGGAAAGCTTGTTTTTCTTTTCCAGATCATGAACAAACAGGAAAGTGAAGATGAAGACGACTGAATTAGCTACGGAAGCCAAGTTTCTCATGGTGACCTGGCTGACACAGTCGATTTAATTTTTGTTGTTGTTTATTTTAAAATTCATTTAACTATTTTAGGTAAAAACAATTTTAACAAAAACAAACCTGATTTTAAAAACATTGAATGTTTAACTACATTCAAAAATTCATATGCTTGTTTTGCTAAAATACTATACATTTGCCATTGAAGAAAAAAATCCAGAATACATAACATTGTTGGTTTAGTTAAATAAAACAATTTAAATGTCTGTCTGGTGATGCTCTCCTCCTAATACAGCATGGCAAGAAAATCTTCCAAATATTATTCACCTCCGAATGACTTCATAAATATCTGCTTCAATTACCTTTGGTAAATTAAATAACCAAACAATCATTCATTTTCTGAGATAGCTGTAAAACTAATCTGAAAAGTGTTCAAAATAAATCACTTTAACAATGTATAGTGTGTAAAAATGAAACGTACATCTATCTCTGAGTTGTGAAGAATATGTATTAAGGTTATAACAACCAACAAGAATGCACTTTTATGTAAAAATCCATGATTAAATCAAGTCATTTCCAGAATCAAAGGGCTACTGCTGAAGACACTCTGATCTCAGCTTCTTATGGGGCAAACCTAGAGGCTCTCAAGATGAGCACATCAGTTGTCCTCTGACAGCAGGAGAGGGGTCCTCTTTAGAGTACCAAAACTGTGAAGAAATGCATAGCCATATCCAGCGATTTAGCTCACGGAACGGACGCTAAGAGCAGGTCAATTTTACACCATCGCTTGCTAGATCACCTTTTAAATGGGAACACATCCCAGCCCTCTGCATCGGGGGAGACAGAACAGCCACACAAGGGGCTCGAGCATCGCAGTCAATCTTATTTGTAGTATGACAGCACTTTGAGGCCCTGATCAAGGTTGAGGGCCCATTGTGTCAGGTGCTGTACACACACCATAGCACCAAAGAGCTTACAGTTTAAATAGAGACGACTGATGGAAGAACGATTCTTGTCCTATCTTACAGAAGGGGCACAGAGAGATTAAGGGACACTGGCCAGGGCCCAAAGGGAGCTTGTGGCAAAGCCCATCTTCCCAAGCCAGTCCTTTAACCCCAAGAGTGTCTTTGCTATAGACCATTCTAGGAGGGTACAGGAAAGCCCAGTGGTTTGTGCTGACAGACAGGAACACATCGGAGTGGGGAGGGGGATTTAAAAACATAATTCCCATTTTCCACTCTGTCCCTCCCAACCCCCCTGCTCAGTCAATGAGGTCTGGAGGACTTTGCCTGTTTTACAACCTAATGTTCTGATTGGCGGCCGCCCTGCCCTATCCCCAGTGTCGTCATTTACACCAGATAATTTACACCCACTTTGCATTAGTGCAAATGGAGATTCGAGGCCGGGGCAGCTCTTCAGAAAAACTAGGTGGGGTGGGGTGGAGTTGGGCTGGCATACAGATGTGATTCCACGATATCCTGCAAAGCTGGGCCGGGGGCAGAAAGCAGAAGACAGAGACCTGTCAAAATTGGAGGGGGCAATCCAAGGTCCTGGGGGGCGGGGGGCACATCTTCCCTTTGAACATAACAACCCTGTAACAGGTGCAGGGTGATGGTGAATCAGGTCTTGTGTGTCTTTGCCTCTTGCTGCCAGGCTCGGGAAGGTATGACACAGAGCCCCCGCACTGCAGGTTACAAATACACAGGAGACCCTAGCCCCGCACTCTCTGACAGCCCAGACACGGGCCTTCCAGCCACTCACAGCAACGAGGCACTGCACTACAAAAGCAATGGAGAAGCCAATCCTGAATGGACTCAGGTCTGTGCTTGGTCTGATACCAGTAACAGGGAGGCAGGATTTTTCCCAAACACACAGCAGAGTCCCTCCATTCCCCAAGCAGCTGTTCCGGGCACAGACACTACAACTGCCAAAGCCAGTCACCAGGCTGAGACTGTCTAGACAAGAGGGCACAGACCGAAAAGGAGCATGCAAATCTCCCATCGCAGCCATGGCAACGGGGAAACTTCAAAACCTGGTAACTCCAATTCTGACAGACCCGGAATTTCAATCAAGAGCAGGCTGGCTGGAAGTGAGGAGAGAGTTTAAACCAGTACCAAGACATTTAAAATGGCCAAGTTCCATGCATAGGCTTCACGATGTGCACTTTTAAACCCGACAACCAGTGCTGGTGAGAGGGAAGGTGAACCAGGCCGGTGTGTTAAGGGTTTCAGAGGAGGTTTGGCAGAAGGGTGAAGAGAAACAATTTCCTAAAGTGCATTTTCAAACATTCTTTTCCTGGATGTAAATCGGAAAGGGATCTGGGTGTGTCATAGTGGATCACAAGGTAAATGTAAGGGGACTGTTGGCCCCTTACTAAAACTCTGAGGGTTTTTGGTTGGCTAGGTCCCAGTACCAAAAGGAATGGGAAGGGTCAATAGGAAACCAGGATCCTGAGACTGACAGTCCCCAAGGGCAGCGGGGAGAGGCCAATGCTCCAGGTCAGCCTGACTGACAGGCCAGACAGGCTAATGACCGAGTCAGGGGGTCAAAAAGGTCCCGTCCTTCATGTGAGCTGGAATCGCCCTGTGTCAGACAGACAGAGTGGGGTCGAGCTAAGGAGAGAGCAGATCCTGTGCTGGGAGCAGGGCTGCAGTCCCAAAGCCAGAGAGACAGCCCAGGGAGAGCAGATCCCGTGCTGGGAGCAGGGCTGCAGCCACAGAGCCAGAGGGGCCAGAGAAGCAGCCCAAGGAGCTGGATGCAGAGCAGCAGCATCAGTACTGAGGCAGAGTGGAGCCGGAGCTAGAACAGTGGAGCTGGGGCTGGAGCAGTCTAGAGTCGGGTGCGGTGAGCAACTGGGGCCAGCCAAGGGGGGACCCTGGGCAAAGGGCCCAGCACAGAAAGACACCCACAGCCAAGGGTCCTTGCAGGCCAGACTGGGAGGGGGATCTTAACCCGACGGGGGGCTGACATTAGGAAGAAGGGTCCCACCACCCAAACCCAGAGGTGTGTGGCCGCCACCAGAGCAAGTGTCCAACCCACAGCATCCCTGCAGCACAGCCAGGGCCAGAGAAGAAGGCCTGGGACCTACAAGGAACAGACTCTGAACTGCCCTGATGTTCCAGAGACACTGTTTGTGATGTTCCCCGCCACAGAGCAGGTTGATGTGTTTCCTTTAACCTTTCCCATTTTCCCTTATTCTTTTTTAAATTAATTGCTGATTAAATAAATTGTATTTGCTTTAAATTGCATGTAATGATCAGTGAGTCAGGGAAGTGTCCAGTGCAGAGAGAGTACCCCGGAGTGGGGACACCGTAGTCCCTGTCCTAGGTGACCACAGCAAGGTTGCGGGGGGGGGGGGGTCGAGCCCCCAGGAATCCTGGGCCCAGCCTTGTTGGGGTTTCAAGGACTCTGCCAGACAGGAGAGTGGAAGGGGAGTCCTCAAGGGCAGGGAGGCCTCTGGGTAAAGGAAGTGGGAGCAAGGACTCAGGTCCTTCCGCTAGCCCATTTCACCCGCGTAGCGCAGAAGCCAGGAAAGTTCCCCACAATAGCGGGACCATTCCCCCACTTACATAAACATGAGTCAACAATGTAACACTGTTGCACAAAAAGCAAACATCATTCTGGAATGTATTAGCAGGAGCGCTGTAAGCAAGACACAAGAAGTAACTCTTCTGCTCTACTTTGCACCGATTGGGCCTTAACTCATTATTCCCATTTTACAGATAGGGAAACTGAGCCACAGATGGGTGAAGTGATTTGCCCAAGATCACCCATGAGATCAGTGGCAGAGTTAGGAACAGACCCCAGCTCTCTTAAGTCCCAGTCCAGTGCTCTACCTATTAGACCACACTCCTCAAATGATGCAGTAGTACTAGGTGGTTGCCAACTAGATCTTCATGCAGCCTGGCAGCACATTCTCATCACACTCCCCACTCCACTGAGCAAGGAGAGCACGCATTAAAAAGTGGAGGGTGCAAAGCTCAGGAGTGACAAGGTCAAAGCCACCCTAGTGGAGCCTGCTGTTCGCCATAGCGGCAATGCAGTGAGCCCTGGAGGTGGGGTGGGGTGAGAATGCTGCAATTTTCTGCTTAATGCAGTGTAACAAGTTATTGTTTGCAAGCGCACTTTGTTAGTCTAGTCTTGTTATGAAAGTAACACTCATGGGGAAATCAGGGTCCATCTCCCACTGAGAACATTTGGCTTTTTTCATATTTGGTGCACTTTGCATGCTTCATCTCATGACACTTCAGAACACCGGGGGACATCAGTAAATAGACCTCCATTTTACAGGTGGTAAAATGGGGACAACAAGATCAATATCAACTTTTTTTGGTTAAGTGGCCACAGGTTTTGGGTGCCCCATGTGACACCTGAAAAAACAGGCTCAGAGTTTCTCAGTCAAGGCAAGCAAAAATCAGTGGCAGCTTTTGAAAATCTTAACCCAAGAGACTTGCCTGCCAATGCAGATCTAGGAGCTCCTGGCTCCCAGATCTGTGTTCTGACTACTAGGCTAAACCTCTCTCAATGTAATTAGTTACATTATTGGGATTGATCTGTGAAGATTGTGAATGGGATGGGGATTTTGACTGCAAGCGTCTTGAAATATATTCTATTGTTTTGATTTGGAATAGAGTCAGAGCAACGCCCAGAAATCTTCCTGACTGGTTTCTGGGGTTGGTTTAGATTTGTTTCCTTAGTAAGCATATTCCCGTGAAGGGGATAAGTTAGTCAAAAATGCAAAAAGTAAACCAACAATAAAAAACTTAAAATCAGACAAGAAGCCGAGCTCCAATAACCACCTCTACTGCCAAGCAAAGGGACTCACCCAGAGCCGGGATCTTTATGGCTCTGGTTTCCGGATGCAATTAAGCCTGGATCAGACCAGAAATCCACAGGAGCGGAGTCACAGAGTTGTCACATGAGCAACCCCGCCACCAACTCCACAGACCCGCCCTGGATGGCAGGGCTTGCGTTAGACCATGGGAGATGCGTTAACTCAAAAACAATCGCAGAGCCGAGCTGCAGGCGAGGCCGGGCAGGGGGCAGCTGAACAGAGACTGGTCAATGAACAACAGCCCGGCGGTACTGAACCAATCTGGACGCGAAGCGTCCCGCGCCGGGTGCCGAGGCGATCGCCACCACGAGCCGCCCTGGACTCACCGGACACCCGGGCCAGGCCCCGTGACACCCACACCCGGGCCAGGCCCCGTGACACCCACACCCGGGGGTCCCCCTCTAACCCGCCCCCGGTCTCCCCGGGCTCGGAGGCGGCGGCCCCGCCGGCAGCTCGCCCCCACCTCTCGAGGCACTTGGGGTCCACGTCGGAGGGCTGCCAGAGCAGGTTGGGCAGCGCCCGGGCGCAGTGCACCGCGTGCTGCCCCGAGCCCGACGCCACCTCCAGCAGCCGCACCTCGGCCGCGCCGGGGCTCACGTAGTCCCGCAGCACCCGCAGGATGGGCTCCTTGTTCCGCTCCGCCGCCGCTGCCACGATCATGCTGCGGGGAGCGGACCCCGCGAGCCGCCGCAGCCCCAGCGCCGAGAAAGCGCGTCGGCTCCACACAGCAGCGGCGGAGCCCAGAGCGGGAGCCGGCCGGAGCGCGCAAGGCATGCTGGGAGTTGTAGTCCCGGAGAATGCGGCATCACAGGAAAGGTCGCGGCAAGTTCAGAGGAAAGAGACAACAAATCCCAGAATGCACCAGTCCAGGTTCCCTGACCCGCCTCCCACCTTAAAGTGACCGCAGCTAATTTCTCATGGGGAGATGATGGGGGGTGATAAGGGGGGGGGGGGTCGTGCAAATGCCCCCAAAGGGAGGGGCATAATCCTGCCCCACTCCGGGTCTGCAGGGGGAGCTCTCCAGCCCTTGCTTGAAATGACAGCCCCACAAAGGAAAAAGGGGATCATGCCCCACAAGGAGAAGAGAGGGGGCAATGCCACCCGCAGACTCCCGCACCCCCGTGCTGCTGGTGGCTGGCAACACGAGTAACACGGGGAGGCACCAGGGGGACAGGCAAATAAAAGGGGGGCTCAGCGGGGGGCCAGGTTAAAGAGGGGCTATGATGGTGCAGCCGATGAGAGGGATTCCAGGCAGTCTGGAGACACTGAGGGTGAGGGCGGGGGCGGGCGGGGAGCGGCATCCGAGAAGAAAAAAAAAAAAGTTCTCTGCGCCGCCCGGGAATCGAACCCGGGTCGCAAGAATGGGAATCTTGCATGATACCACTACACCAGCGGCGCGACTTGCGACGGTACTTCCCGGCCGATCCCATCATACTATGCCGTGCAGCTCCATCTATGGGCTCACCACAGTATTGTTCTGCAGGGCTAGCGAGGATTAGCAGCGGGATGGCCACGGCCCTTGCTGTTGTAGGAGAATACAGACGCAAGAGGGCTCCCTGTTACACCCCAGCGCTGAGGTGGCTGGCACAGGTACTCACCCGCTTTGCAGCCGCTGCTCGCCTGCCCTTGTGCAGTTCTGCCACTAGCCGCATGTTGCAGCTCTTGGGATTTGAATCTCGTGGCGGTCTTTAAGCCACCACACTAGCTCCAGAGTCACTGCCTCCCCCCCAATTCAAATGCCTTGCACAGGGGAAAAGCCCCATTTTAAACAAATATTTCCGGTGCTTAATTGCAAATACAATCAACAGCGACGCTGTGCCTTTTAGTCTTTCCTAATGGATAAATAATGAATAGGGAGCAATAATAATTAGTGATTAATAGAAGAATAACATGATTGATAATATATCTTACATTTCTACAGCGCCATTCATCCTGCAGGATCCCAAAGTGCTTTATAGACTATGCTATACAGAAAGTCTGCCCATAAAATGCAGCCATCTCTGGAGTGGAGGAGGGCAGTAACCATCCAGTGCTGCAGGAGAAGGAATGCTAGTTGACTAGCAGAGCATTTACCAAAAGTTTCACCGAACTTTTAATGTTCAGGGGGAAAAAATGCAATGTCACTTAGAATGAACAATTTAAGGTGGAACTGTTTGTCGTCTGTAACTGAAGGGTTTGATAGATTGGGAAATGCACTGTGAGCTAAGTGGCTAAGTATAAACAGCTCACCGCCACAATATGCAATATGATTAAATTAATATTTCAAGATTCAAAGGCCAGCAGAGACCATTGTGATAATCTAGGCTGACTTCTTGCACAGCACAGTCAGCAAATCTTGCCCACTTCAGTAATTTCTGCATGAAGCACATAATTGCTGTTTCAGCTAGAACGTATCTTTTATAAAGCCATCCAGTCTTGATTTAAACTTTTAAAGATTGCAAGTGAGATTGATTTAATGACTGAAATCCACCACCCCCAGCTAAGTTGTTCCAATGGTTAATTATCCGCACTGTTAACAACCTGCATTTTACTTCTAGTCAGAATTTGTCCAGCTTCAGGTTCCAAGCGCTGGGCCCTGTTATGCTTCCCCCTCGCCCCCCCCCCCCGCTATGAGAAATGTCTACCCCACATAGGTACTTGTCAGCCATGATCAAGCCACTTCTTAACCATCTCTTCAAGAAACTAAATTGATTTAATCTTCAGCTGAGGTTTTTCAGACCTTGATTCATTCCGGTAGCTCTTTTCTGAACCCTGACTATTTCTTTCTTTTCTGCATATTTATTACAAATTAATTATATTAAAGTAATAATTTCACAGTATTTGCTTCAGCAAGGTGGCAATCTGCACTCAATGCTTACTTTAGATAGTAACACATGGGTCAGAAACAAACTATCCTCTTGTCTTTCGTGCTGGTCTAACTGCTATATATGCTGTTCTTTAAAGGAGGAATACTGACATTAAGCTGAGTGATGTGATGGGCCATCTCGAGTACCTCTGTGTAATTAACATTCTGATGTGCATGAGAAAATGTAAGCCAATACTTATTTCTTTTTACTGAGAACATAGGATGAGAACATTTGACATTGGTGGGTGAGGGACCATCATCCCCTTTGCTCCTTTCCCATCGACCCTCTTTTTCACATGCCCTGTGCTTGTCAATGGCACCAAGTCCTTGCGTGATCATTTGAAGTTTTAGGCTTTTGACAATATATCTGAGGCATCTGGCCAGCTCACTTTGATACTGTTATGCCGAAAGGTGCTAATGGCTGCCTGCCAGTGGGTGAGTCTTGGGTCCAGAGATAATCACAGACCCTGCCACCCCCTCTTTCAAGTTTGGCAGAAGGAACAAATCAAGTCCTGTTATATAGTAAAGATAGCTGCAGACTTTGGTGGCAGCCACCCTTGGCACTAAGCCTCATGGCTGGCCAGAGCTAATCCACGTAGATTAACAGGGGTTGCAGGCTGTGTGTGTTGGATGCCAAAAGCCAGGAGAAGCAGTTGTGAGTGTGACTCTGAGAAGAAGCAGAGGGCTTCTTGGGCACAGGGCTCGCTGGAGGGGCAGACCTGGAGATTTCTGGACAAAGAAACTGCCTGCTGCGTTCTGTTTCTACTGCGTTCAGGGAAACAGGATGTTGTGGACATTCTTTGTAAATAAACAAGAGTCCATCAAGATTATACCTGCCTTGTGTCATCAATTTCTCACACTAACTGTAATGGAAACAACCCTGCAAGGCCCTCAATACTGGCTAACAATTGTGGCCCAAAGGAACAACAATACCATGCCATCGATAATGTGCAGACAAATGGGTGGATTAGACAGAGGGGATGAGAGAGGATGCAAACCTCTCCTTAGCTCAGCTTTTCCTTTGCTTTTGTAGTGCTGTGGCAGGCACTCGGGCAGAGCAGAGTGCATTCTGGAAGAAGTGGGGTTTGTTTTACCCAGAATGCTCTCTGCTGGCATGCATGAGGGGTTGACCCTTGCAAGAGTGGCACTGGCAGGGCTACAGCTTTGGGGAGGGTGTCTCCGGATCTACAGAGATAGCTGGAAAACATGACATGTGCTTTTTAACAGCCCAGCATAACACACTGAAATAGTAAAGTGATCCACATAATGGGCAGCTGCTCAGAAGGCAGCTGGTGTCACTGCAGACCATGTCCTGGCAGCAGCGTGTGAAAGGTGTGCTGGCCGGAGTTTAGCTTGCCTGATGGCCCTGCAATAGGTTCTAGCTAACCTAAGCAGGGAAAGCCCGATGTAAAACCCATTGGAGTCAATAGAAAGGCTGTCAAAGAGCAGACCTCTACAGCAGGGGTTCTCAAACTGGGGGTCGGGACCCCTTTCTCATAGCAAGCCTCTGAGTGCAACCCCGCCTTATAAATTAAAAACACTTTTTAATATATTTAACCCCATTATAAATGCTGGAAGCAAAGTGGGGTTTGGAGTGGAGGGGGCTTGTGAGGTGTCAGCCTCCACCTCAAACCCCGCTTTGCTCCCAGTATTTATAATGGTGTTAAAATATCAAAAGTGTTTTTAATTTACAAGGTGGGGTTGCACTTAGAGGCTTGCTATGTGAAAGGAGTCACCCGTCACAAAAGTTTGAGAAACACCACTCTATAGCATCTGACATTCAGTACAGATTCCCCCCTGGAGGGTCTAGGTGTGTGGCCAAATGGAAAATGTTGGATTCTCTCTTCTAACACACCCGCCGTGTGGCCACCCTGACCTTTCAAACCTCTGCAGCATGCTGCATGTCTCCCATGAGTGGGATGTTTATCTGTCCTGACCTTGGAGTGAAATATAATGGCTTGCAGGGCCATTGATCCTGACAACAGCTTTGATGAGAATATTGTTGAACCAGGGTGCGTTGTTCCTAGGGAGAGCTGGGCTGCGGTTTGATTCCTAGGACAAATCGTTGCACTGTTTAAGAATTGTTCCTGCTCTAAAAGCAGCACCAGGTATTTAAAGATCCAGGCTGCTCCCGAGTGGCAGGGACCATTCTGTTGAAGCCTCACTCTCAGAGAGTGGCACCTTACAACACCACTAGATTCTTTAACAGTGCATTATCGTCACACAGACGGTAAGTGTCACAACTGTAGATAAAATCAGCCATCCTATGACCAGTATAATATAACTTACACTGTTGCTAATAGAAAAGGAGGACTTGTGGCACCTTAGAGACTGTTCGTCTCTAAGGTGCCACAAGTCCTCCTTTTCTTTTTGCGGATACAGACTAACACGGCTGCTACCTGTCACAGTTGCTAATGTATTCTCGGAAATGCTAGCATAGTACAAGTTTTGCCTTCTTCTTTCATTGGTAATTCTAAGAGAAAATATTTCACATAAGAGTTTCTTTTCAATTTCCCCCCAAATTTCCAGTTTTTCCATATATGGCCTCAAGGGGAAAAACATTTTTTCCCAAAGTTTTTTCTCCCCGCGTCAACTTTCACAGCTCTAGATGAGACTGCTGAAATCCTAACTCCCACTGCCAAGGAGAGGACTTTGCCCTGGTGTCAATCACAGCACAAAGGGCAGAGGAGCGGTGAATCTGGCCCCTTGAAGCAGGGGAGAGTTTTGCTTCAGGGAGTGGCAGGTCAGCATTTCATGCTTCTTGGGGCGCAGAGAATTTCTTTAATGCTGGACAAAATTGTTGGCCCTTCACCGACAACCACTGTCCCACCACTCTGCCAAGTGTATTTTTCAGGTGCCTCCTCCTGTCTAGACCCTCCACTCTCCATAGAACTGATGCTCACTTTTGGTCTGGATCCTACAGCTGAGTGGCAAGTTTTCTTCCATCCTCCTCCTCCTTTGATGCAAAGCCTGAGCCCACAAGTGGCTTGGGTGACCATCACCCTCCCTTAGGAGCTGAGGTTGTCACAGCTCCTGAGAGGCATAAAGCCAGACGGATCTTGTTCTCTCATGGCACAGGGTGTTAAGATGCCAACAAGCTAACGGTGCTGCTATGCTCCTGTCCATTGCAAACATCTGTGCCCCACTGCCGTCTCCTTTCTATATGGGGATTGGGTTGCTACTTTTGGTTGGACGTATTCCTGGAGGTTTCATCACATGGCATAACCTTTAATTAAAGATTAATCTTTAATTCCTGGGGACTCCAGGATGATCCTGGAGGGCTGGCAACCCTAGCTGGGGAGTTTAGCCCACATGCAGCATGAGGTGCCTGGCTTGGCTCAGATACAGCAGCTGGTGGTTTGTACTCAGTGACTGAGGCACAAGTAAATCAAACCAGCCCAAGCTCAGGGCCCAGGGCCAGCATTAGACTCGCTGGGGCCCAGGGCAGAAAGCCGAAGCCTGAGCCCCCCATCCAGGACTGAAGCCCAAGCACCTTAGTTTTGCGGGGCCCCACTGTGGCATGGGGCCCCGGACAACTGCCCGGCTTGCTACTCCCTAACACTGGCCCTGTCAGGGCCCAGGCGAATGGCTCAGCGGAGCTTGGAGCCAAAGAGCTGCCTGGCTTCCTGATGCTCCCACCACTACTCGCGTAGGCGCTGACTCCATGGGTGCTCTGGGGCTGAAGCTCCCATGGGGAAAAAACCGCCAGCCCCCCATCAGCTGTCCCCCACCCTCCAGTGCCTCCCACCAGTGGGCCCCGCAGATCAGTACCTCCCCCTCCCTCCCCGATCAGCTGTTTCACGGCATGCAGGAGGCTTGGGGGAGAAGGAAGAAGCGAGGACACGGCACACTCGCGGTAGGGGGTGGAACGGGGCAGCGTGGGAGTGGGGTCGGGTGGGCGCGGGAAGAGATGGGGTGGGGTCTTGGGGGGGAGGGGGGAAGTAGAGGCAGGGTCTGGGGCAGAGCCGGGGGTAGAGCACTGCCCCCCACAGCACATTGGAAGCTCAGCGCCTGTAATTACTAGGCCGCAGCCTGCTGCTCTCTCAGTCCATGATGGGGCGGTTTGGGTAGGGTTATCCTACGTCCGGGTTTTCCCCGACATGGCCTGGTTTTGGGTCCTCCAATCTCCATCCGGGCGGATTTTTGAAATACAAACAAATGTCCATGATTTTTCCTTGCTCGTCCTTTTTCTTTGCCTTCAGAGCTGGGTGGCCAGAAAGTGGCGGCTGGTGGCTAGGTGCCCAGCTCTGAAGGCAGGGCTGCCACTCTGTAGCAGGGCAGAAGTAAAGGTGGCATGGTATGGTATTGCCATAGAAACTGTACCCCCCCATACCCTCTTCAGCTCCTCCTCCCCTCGGCAGTGTCCTCTATTTGGGAATTTGAAATATGATAACTCTAAATCTGCAGAGTCAACATTTCTCTGCTAACGTTTTGTTGATGTCTGCATGTGGGGTCTCTGTGGGCAGATGCAGCCTAACACCTTGGAGGAAGGGGGTCATTGGATCAGACCCTTCTCCAGCCACTCTTTCTACTTACGCCATTGCTTCCAAACATGAGGGTTCCCACCAGCTGCACATCAGGCCAGGCAATTTGCACCTGTCTGAGCCAGCAGGAGATGGTGTGACATTGGATGGATCTGGTTCCAAGGAGGGGGTGCAGCTGTGTTACGCAGTTAGGGGGTTCTGATCCTCTCATTGCCATTACACTGTGTCGGCAGCGTGTAACTCTCCCCATATTAACAGCCGTGGTGCGAGCCTCTGGCCATGTCATCTCACATGCGGCCAAACCCCTCACTGTGGATCGTACCAGTACTGTCAATTGTACCAGGAATTTGGAAAAGACACTTGTGTTGTACACTTGTGTTGTCCTTCTCTGCTCCTTTCAGGCTCTCTCTACCTTATCCACTCATCTCTGCTCCTCCCAGGCCACATCCTGCTCTGCCAACATTTCTGCAGCCACCCCAGTCTCTTGGGGAATTGCCCCGTGCCTTCTTGCTCCCAGCCCATGGAAGTGATCAGGTCACTCCCCTCCTTGAGTGGCTCCACCTGCTGTCCCCTCAAATGTAAACTATTTGTCACCTCCTTCCAGGCTATCCATAGCTCTGCCCCTCCCGTTATCCTCTCTGGTTGTCCCTCCCTCCATCCACATTGCTGATCTAGTATGCAGTGTAGTTGTAGCTGTGTTGGTCCCAGGATATTACAGAACTATTGCACGTTATTATTGCCTATTATCTCTATTCCTGATCATGTCAGTCTCTCAAACAACCATCATCTCCTTGCCTGGCCTCGCCTTCCTGGGCTTACCTGCCAAGCCCTCGCGCTGGCAATGTTTAAGCCAGACTCCCTTCTGCAGTGCTTGCTGACTACCAGGAATCTCACTGATATGTATAAAAAAATTACCTCTTTGTTGTTCTGTTTTCCTGACCTCCATCTCCCTATCTGTCGTTACGCTGAGGCAATGGTCACCTGTTCCTGTCTGGAAAGCACCTGGCACTTTGTGGGAGCCACCGCAACCAAAATGAAATCCTGTGGGGAAGGAGCATTTCACACCCACCGGTGTACGTCACTGCACGGGGGCAGGCCAATGACGAATCATCTGGCTCAATGGGTGCAGGACTGGGCCTTTCCTACAGACACAGAGCCAGTATCCCTGGTATCGCTCCACTGAAGCCAGTGGAATTACACAGTGATGAAAAGGCACTGCACAGTTAAGTGAAACCTCATTTGAACTGGTTTAACTTTTTGCCACAGCCCCAGGGCAGACACGAGACACCAGCCAGGCCTTTAGCTGCAATGGGTGCAGTATGGAAAGCTACAGCTCCTAAGCAAATAGACAGAACCTTCCTGACTCCCTTGAGGAGCCTTCCTCAGCAAACACTTGTCACCTCTGGCCCAGAGGCAGGGGAATCTCACTGTGGCAATGACAGCTGCTAGTGCAAATAGGCCAGGCCGGTGGAGCATGAACCTTGGAACATTTCGTGCAAATAATCATAATAATTTTTTTTAAATAGATTCTGTGCTGTGGATTCCCTTTTTTAATGCTTTTAGCAAAAAAGGCTTAAGGTCGCCAGTGAGTAAGGGACAAACAGGAAGGCTCTAAAAGGATGAGAGCAGGCATACGTTATTATTGTTTATGATTTGCATTGGTCTGGGACCCCATTGTGCTAGGTGCTATGCACACCCAGGACACACAGAAAGCTGAGCCCCCGGGTGGACACAGACAAATGGGGGAGACACAAGGAAAGCAGGAGACAGCATGGTGGGCTATGGCCTGAGCAAACTAGCAGTCCAGCTGTTAAAAGTAACTGTTTAATGGTTAAGATGGAGGGCCTTGCACAGCTCCTCCCCGCAAGGAGCTCAGAACAGCTTACCAAACAAGCATGCTTTTCTTGGGAAACTGAGGCACAGATGAATTAAGTGACTTGCTAAAGATCAGTTTGGGAGTCAGTGGCAGGAAGAGAACCCAGGAGTTCTGGATTTCAGTCTGCCACTTTACCCCTCAGTTCCACCTTCCCCTATCTGTCAAGCCCTGGCAACAGGTGATGCCATCACTGACCCCTAGAGCTGAGCAGGGTGGGTAGGAACATTATACCTTGGTGGTGTTGCTATCAGCAGCTGTGGCAAGGGAACCTACAATCCCTAACTCTATATGGGCCCCAAATCTGTTTGCACTGACTTCCCACAGCCAGGGCTCCCACTGGCTGGGTGCAGTATTGTGCCTGTGATGGGGTTCCCGGGGTGCAGCCTGGGACTGTGGGACCGCTGTACTGTCTTGGGCTGTCTCTCACAATGCTTTGCTAGTGACAAGCAGCAAACCCCTCCAGGCCCTGTTATCAGTTAGCACAACAGCATGTGGAGCCCCTCACCCAGCTAGATTGTGTGAATGCTCCCAGAGCCACTCATGAATCACACTGGGAAAGGCAGCAGCCAGATTCCCCAAGCTCCCAGAACTGTACCCTCAGGAATATACCATCTTGCACTGCTCAAGATGAGCAGTGCAAATGTATTAATTGGTTCATCACTTCATCAATGGAAAGTGGATATACACCAACCTTTGCAAATCTGAGCAGATTTACCACATGCTTCGTACAAACTCACTGGTAAAGCTAAACAGTAAAAAAAATGTATTGACTACAAAAGATAAATTTTAAGAGATTATAAGTCACAGGCAAAAAGTCAGGGTAGTTACCAAAAGAAAATAAAAAATAGGCACGCAGTTTCAACTCTCAACCCTACTAGACCGGGCAACATCTATTAAGCAGTTTTTCTCACCCCAGTGGATATTGCAATCCTTAATATACAGGTTTTTTCCCTTAAACCTGGGCCCGTCTCCTCTGTTGGAGTCTTCAGTCTTCTTCTGAGTGTCTTTGTTGCTTGCAGCATAGGTTGGGGAAGGAGAAAGGTGAAGCATGGGCCCCCTGTGTTCTGTTTTATACCCTCAGTCCATGTGCTTGGAGAACACAAGTCCAGGCATGTCTGGTGGGCATTGCTGAGTCCCCGGCAAGGTTGAGCAATTCCCCTGGAGTGGCGTTATGCAGGTAAGTCATTGAATTGTAGCTCCCTTGCTGGACAATGACTGGTGATGTCTGCTGTTCAGATTACCTCCCTTTTCATTGTCTCTGGAGAGCTTGTATCTGGGCGGCTCCCAAACCCACAGAATATTTTAATGACAACCATACAACCCAATTCTCATAACTTCATACTCATTAATGATATACATATTTAGATAGAAAAATGACTTTCAGCAGATCATAACCTTCCCTGATACCTCACATGGCCTGCTTTATATGCAATATCACAATTATATATAAACGAGGAATATGGGAGTTACAAGATGCTCCCCCAAGGTATAGTATGTCACAGTGCCCTTAGAGAGGAAAATCAGCAGAGATGTTTTTGACTCTATGTCGTGTTAGGGCCTGCCTCTGGGGGAGCAGAGTGCCTCCTGGGAGATGCCAAATGTGTTCAGCTTCCATTACAGCGCAGAGCGGGGCGTGGCCTGGAGGAGCAGAGATGTAGAATACACAGGATCAGGGCCACAGACTAACTCTTTGCTGTTCCACTCTCACTTTGCCAGCTCTGTTATATCATCGATCCGGTCTGACGTCTCCTTGGTGCATTTCTGGTGGGGAAGGTTTGTAATCCCCAGCAGTCTCCGGCCTGTTCCTGGCCTTCTTCTTGGCGTCTGGCTCAAGAGAACACACTGAGCTCTCACTGAGCCATGTTCCTAATGTGATGGTATTTCATATGCCCAGGTGCCAACTTCTCATTCTTCTTTATTGATCCCTTTGCATTATGGACTAGCCTGGGACCTCCAAAGGCTACCCTGGACAAAGCTGCCCTCCCCCCCCACCTCCACTGCCCCAGGGGGATTGAGTGCTGGGTGTGATGTGGTAAGCGGCTACCTTCTGTACTTTGCAACAGTTGGCAATGTACCATCTAAACACACACAGAGCAATGGGTACTGTCTATTTTAGCCATCAGCGTGGGGCTGTTTCTTCCCCACTCTTGTGGTGTGTTGGGGAGGCACCTCCGGGTGTCCGGGCATCAAATTAAACCAACAATTCCTAACAAGATGGATGAAAACTCACCACCTCCCTCCCCAAAAAACAAATGGAGTCAGCCCGCTTGCACCTTCTCCCTGCCGCGACGGCCTGGTGGAGCAAGCTTTGTAGGGAGTTTTGTCCAACCCCACCCTGCCTCCAGCCCCTACCCAGATGCTCCAGTTTGTCCGTAGCTATGTACTTACCTGGCCTCTTTGCTGTAGGGTCTGGGCACCTCACACTCATTAGTGGATTTTAGCCGGGCAACACCTGTGAGGGTGATAGGGCAGTGAGGCACAGATAGACCAACACTCAGATCCTTAGAGTTATTTCGGCATTTGACGCCCATTGATTTTAATGCCTAGATACCTTTGAGGCTCTGGGCCAAGGAGACTTGCCCCAAGTCATCCAGCTTGTCTATTGGCATGTCCAGGGCTGGATTAACCTTTTGTGGGCCTGGTGCCAAACATATTTGTGGGCCCCCATGGGGGCAAAGGAGTATGGCGTGGGGAGGTCAGTCCCCAAAGCACAGGGCCAGCCAGGGGCAATGGGGCATAGCATGGTGGGGCTGGCCCCACTCCACCCAGCCCAGTGCAAGGGCACCGTATACAAACTGGCAGTTGCCAGACACACACTGGCCCGCCCAGCCCTGTGCTGCCAGTGTGCCCCTTCCCCTTGGAGGGGGGCCCATGCCATGCCACACAGCCCCCGACTTCCTATGCCCAGCGTCCCCTGGAACTGCTATGCCCAGCAGCCCCCCACACAGACCTCCACCACAAATGCACAGTGGCCTGCACACCACCACCCCTGCCCAGCACCCCCCCATACACAGCCACACCACTACTGCCCAATGCACTTCCCCACAGCCCACCACCACAACTTCACAGCACCCCACTCAGACCCCCCACTGCCCAGCATCCCAATACACAGACCTCCCCCACCGAACCCAAAGAGACCCCGCACTGGCCAGCAGCCCCACACACACCTCCAGAGACCCACTGCCTCACACCCTGCTCCCTGGCCACACTCACCGGGCCTGCTGGAAGGTGACGGTGTCTGCCAGGCTGAGCTGGCAGTGCAGCCGGGGCCGGTCCAGTGCTAGGGCGGGGAATCACTCCGGCCTCTCGGGAGTGGCGCGATTAGCCAGGTCAGGGTCTGCCCTGGCCCTGGCTGGACTCCCTCAGGACCCACTTGCCTGGAGATAGGGTGACCATAGGTCCACGTTTGGCCGGGACAGTTCCCTTTTTAAGCTCTGTCCCAGCCATCCTGACTTTTTGACAAAAACGGCCATTTATCCTGTTTGCTCTTGCCAGCTGATCAGTTGGCAAGAGCAAATGAACAAATGCCCAGTTTACCAAAGAAGTCCAGTGCACACCCCTAGCGGGGCATGGAGGAATGTGCAGGGGTGGTGGTGACACGAAGTGTCAGGCAGCAGGGCTTGGGGGGTCAGCCCCAGCCCCAGGTAGAATGGAGCTTGGGGGCGGTTCTATTTTTCCACAGACCACCTGAAAATCGCTGGGGGTCTCGGCGGACCACTTAGCGATCTTTCCCAATATTGTGTCTACCATTAGCTAACGATTGTAAAGCGCTTTGGATAAGAAATATGTAAAAAAACATTGGGGTGCGGGGCCTGGCCAGGACTTCGGGTGAGGGAGGGGGCTCAGGGTTGGGGCAAGAGGTTGGCGTGTGGAGTGCTTACCTGGGCAGCTCCCATTTGGTGTGAGGGGTGCAGGTGGGAATGTGGGGCGGGGGCTGCAGGTGGGGGGGTGCAGGTGTCAGGGAGGGCAGGGGGCTGGGGGCTTGTGAGGGGGGGTTCAGGAGTCAGGGCTGGGGTGCAGGGTCTGGGAGGGAGTTAGGGTGCAGGAGCGGGCTGGGGGTTGGGGTGCAGGGTCTGGCCAGGAGGTAGGATGCAGGAGGGGGCTCAGGGCTGGGGCAGGAGGTTGGGGTGTGGAGCGCTCACCTGAGGCAGCTCCTGTTTGGTGCAAAGGGTGCAGGTGGGAATGTGGCGGGGGGGGTGCAGGAGCTCCCGTTTGGTGCTCAGGGTGGGGGTGGGGATATGGGGGGGTGCAGGAGTCAGGGTATGGGGCTGGGGGCTGGGGTTGTGGGGGTGTTCTCTGCCCTGAGAGCGGGCCAGGATGGGGCCCCTTTGGAGCCTGGGCCCGGTGCCATGACACCATTGTAAACCCAGTACTGGGTATGGCACAGCAGGGAGCTGAACCCAGCTCTCCCAGGTCAATATCTTATGGACTAGAGCGTCCTGCCTACCCGGTCCGGGGAGCATTAGTAAGAGAAGCTCAGTTAGAAGGACATTGAATGTGTTCAATACAGAGACCTTGATCCTCCCCAGCAGTACACGCTGTCTTACAGCGCCTCACTGCCCTTGCTGGCGTCAGACACCGCTCCCGAGCTCATCCCTCCACCCCTTAGCCTGTCGAGTGAATCCAAGTGTCTTTCACCCAGCTCTTGACCTTCCTGGCCATGAGCTGCACTGAGCACATGAGCCCGAGGGGCAGGAGCGACGGGGCTGGAGGACTCCAGAGGTTGCATGTCGCCCCAGCTGCGTGCTCCGTCAGGGCAAGGGGAAACCCCGGCAGCTCCTCATTCTGTGCTTCAGAACACAAGATCTCATGTGAAATAAAGGCAGGAATACGCACATACTCGTCTGTTGCCAGTGATGCTGGGCTTTGGCTAGCTGAGAAAGGGCTTGGCTTCCCTTTTGTCCTACCCAGACCGACAGCGGCATATAGGGCACCTCCTTCTATATTACAACCTCCCATTCCCATTAGCAGTGGCTTAGGCAATGGGAGTTTGGCACTTAACACCTTTGAGGATCTGGGTCAGCGACTTGAGGTGAGAGCTGGTCCGAATCCTGATCTTTGGCAGCCCCCTCCCTTTATTCCAATCAGTCTCTGCTTCTCTGTGTACCCATGCACCCTGCCCTACAGGGCAGCTCTGGGCTGCGCTGCCAGCCTTAATTGCAGCCAGAAAGGGTGGTGGCTGCAATGCTGCACATGCCAGTCACTCACAGCCATCCCAGGTCACAGGTAAGTGAACCTTCCCCTGGAGTGAGGTGTCAGTGCAGCAGTGCTCCCAGAGTCCCAGCCCTCACTGGCTAGAGAAGCAGGAATGCCCAAGGTCATCCTGGATGTCCTGTGAGGCAAAGGCAGGCCACACCTGATGAAAAGTCCAATGACTAAAGCATCTTCTTGTCAAGTCTGAACTGGAAACTGCCTTTAAACCGGATCTGACCTGGGGCACAAGAAATGCTGGATGGCATGTGGGGGCCTTGTGTTCCCCTGGATAGCCTTTTCCAGCAGTGGGACCGGGGAGACATCATCTAGTGGTTAGAACAAGAGCGTGGAAGTTTAGGAGAGCTGGTTCCCAGCTCTGCCACTGATTCATTGTGTGACCTTGGGCAACTCACTGTACCTCAGTTTCCCCATATCTAAAATAAGGATGATAATATCCAGCCCACCTTCAAGATTCTCAAATGAAAGGGAAGTGCAGAATATTATGGCTACTAATTTCTGCCCCCTCTCAGTAATTTGGGGCTTTGAAAGTCATTACTGATTCTGCAGGTTGTTACTCCAGCCCAGAAAGAATTTCACTGGGGATTTTTAGTTGTCCTGGGGGCAGCAGGAAACGAGCCAGCAGCAGGATTCTGCTGCGTAAACACAGAACGGTAAAGTCCTTCTTTTGATTATTTAACCCAGATTGGAGCTGGAAGGAATCTGGTGTTTACCATGCACTTTTCCATGGCTCCCAACCTGCCTCAGGCCAAATGCACCACACTGACCTTTGCAATGTGTGACGAAGATCCTGGACCGGGGACCTTTTGTCAACAGCAGAGAGGGGCAGACCCAGGAAATGACATACGCATACAGAGCGGCTTAGGACATCATATTCCAGAGCCAGCATTTTGGTGGTTAACATTTGACAGAGGGAATTGCTAGTGGTCCATCCTGTTCAGTCTCTGAGAGTGGCCCACATCAGCTACTTCAGAGGAAGGTGAAAGAAACCCCACAGTGGACAATTATGAAAGAAACTCCCATAGGAGAATTTTCTTTCTCAGCCCCACCAGTTAGAGGTTGTCTTGGGCCTGGTCTACACTTAAAATTTAGGTTGCCATACCTACATCACTCAGGGGTGTAAAAAATCCACACACACCCCTCAAGCCACCTAGCCCGGCTGACCTAATACACAGAGCCAATACAGCTAGGTTGACGGAAGAAAGCTTCCGCTGAACTAGCGACCAGTGCTGGGAGAGGTGGGAGTCCTACAGTGATGGGAAAATCCCTGCCATCACCGGGGGCTGCATCTGTACTAGAGGATTACACTAGCATAGCTATGGTGCCATAGCTATGCTGCTACAGTGCCTCTAGTGCAGACATGGCCACAGTGTCTGAAGCATGAGAGCTACCGTTGCTTGTCAATGTTGTATCTTATCTAATGTGATGGTGGATGTTCTGGTGTGAACCCACTAAACCCTTGGCCTCAAAAATGCATTGTGGCAGTGAGTTCCATAGGTTAATTATGCATTGTACGCAAAACGATTTCCTTTTATGTTTCAAATGAGTCATTTTCTAATCTCACTGGTTTGTGCGCAGAGGAACCTAATCTGTTTTCACCCGTGTATTCCTGTGCCATGGTATAGAGTGAATAGAGACAGCCTTCCTGGTGGGACAAAGCCTGTGTCACTTCCATGTGGATACTGTATAAGAGGCCTATGGGTTATGCCTCAGATTGACCCAAGACCACATAATGGCTCGGCTACAACCTGATCTGAACATGGCCCTTTTCAAGTGTTACACAAACAGAGAGACTATTTTCTTTGTACACAAATGAGACATGGCCCTCTCCACATGGGAACCTTTCAGCCATTTGGAGCCAGTCAATCCCCTGGTTTTTCCAGTGGGTGTCTCTGAGTGTTAGGGGAAGTTAAAATAGTGGCTTTCTCCAGGGCGTGGGCAGTGGGGAGGGTTTGCAGTAGATGTATCCCCGGGGAGTGAAGCTCATCTCCCTCCCAAAATATATTTTTGTTCAGAGTCTTGTGTTCCCTTCCATAACCCTGCATGGAGGCACCCTACACTCCCACATCCCTCCTGAGCACTGGCTCCACAGGAGACTCCATTGGGTGAGCAGCGGCTGTCAGACTGAAGGAGCTGTCTTAAGTTGGACTGTTCCCCCTTCTGTGCTATGGGACCTCACCTTAGGGCTCTGGAGACAGGTGTGATAGGGATCCCATGGGATCCAGGGGGCACAGCATCTCCTGCAGATCCCCCAAGATCCATTCAGGTCTAATGGGACCCAGAGGTTAAAGGAGTGAAACACACACACCCCTGGTTTTCTTCCATTATCTGTCCCACAGAAGAGAATATGCCAGGGACTCCACAGTATTTCCTCTGCCTTATGGGTGAATGGAGCCTTACTTCTTTTATTTTCTCCAGTCAACCAACTAATTTGCCTGAAGATCACCAGCGTATGCAGTCTCTCACGGCCAACTTACTAGCCCTGCTCCTTGGATGCTAGTCACTCGAGTGCACCTGAAGGGTGGGGGCTAAAGCATTTGACTGTATCAATCTCCCCTGTATTTACAGAGACCTCCATGACAGCCCTCAGCTGTTAAAAGCCAGTTAGGGCCCAGTCCTGCAGCCTGTGCTCATGCCAGTACAGTGGCCCTGTTGAAGCTCATGAGACAAAGGTTTGCAGTTTTGGGCCCGAAATTGCTCATTACAGCCACTTCTTAGTTCTTCAATCAGCACGTAAGAAGCTCTTCTGTTTATTTCAATTTTGAAGACAAAGCATCTGCATTCAGTTTTTCTCCCTACTTTGATCACATTCTGCCCTCAGATCTGCTAATTCAATCAGGAAATCTGAAGCCGTTCTCAGCAAAATAACTGTAGGGATTTTACAATACATAGATGTTGGGAGTTGGTTTAAAATCTGAGGGCATGGCTACACTTGCAGATGTAGAGCGCTTTGAGTTAAACCAGCCTTCATAGAGAGCAGTAGGGAAAGCGCTGCAGTCTGTCCACACAGACAGCTTCAAGTGCACTGGCGTGGCCATATTTGTGGCACTTGCAGCGGCATTGGGAGCGGTGCATTATGGGCAGCTATCCCAGCCTGCAAGTGGCTGCAACGTGCTTTTCAAATGGTGAGGGGTGGAGTGGAGTGTGACAGGGAGTGTGTTGTGTGTATGTGGGGGGAGAGAGTGGGTTTTTGGGAGGCTGAGAGCATGTCAGCATGGTGTCTTGTAAGTTCAGACAGCAGCAAACCCCCCTCTCCCCCCCCAGCCTCTCTCTCTCCCACACAGCATTCCACACTAATGGTTGCTTTGTCTCGGAGTAGATAAGCAGCCGGCTGTCAGAAATGGAGATTTCAAAGGGCATTTCCACATTCCTGCAGCGATTCAAAAACAATGACAAGAGTGGCCACTTGATTTAAGGGGGTTATGGGACGTTTGTTTCCGGACGCTGATCAGAGCGCAGTAAAGCAAGACCTCGTTCACACTGGTGCCACAGCGCTCCAGGGGGGGGCACAGCAAACGTTATTCCATTCGCCGAGGTGGAATACCAGCAGCACTGTAGCCGCGGATTCAGCGCTCTCCGTGCCTTGCCAGTGTGGACGGGTAGTGAGCTAGTGCGCCCGGAGCTCCTTTATTGTGCTGTAACTCGCAAGTGTAGCCAAGCCCTGAGAGTTTAGGCTTATTTGCTGCTTCTCACACCTGAAGTGAAATGACTGCATCGAGGCAGTGGTGCCCAGTGGCCAGGGCAAAGGAATCAGGGGAGCCCTACATTCTAGTCCCATCTTCTCCCCTGTTTCACCTGGGAAAGAATCACTGCTTTTCTGTTGCCTGAGTTTTCCCGTCTGTACTCCTTTATGAAGTACTTGAGGTCTATGGATGAAAAGCTCTGTACAAATATAAAGGGTCAGATCATCTACTGGTGTAATTCGGCTTATCCATTGACTTCAATGGGCCTATACCGATTTACACCAACTGAGACTCAAAGTATTTATTACTGAGAGCTGAAATTTTAGGTCAATGCAGAAAAACTGCATAAAAGGAATGACAAATATGTAAATAAAACCACTGGGGACTGGATTTTTTTTGTTAATGTTGCTTTGGGAAAGCAAGGCACCCATTATCATTACTAATAATGATACTTTGCCCTTCTGATCTCCAAGCACTCAGCAAACACGACCAAATTAAACTTCCAAACGCCCCTGGGAGCTGGGAATTCTTACACTCCTGATGCAATGGAGAAACTGAGGCACTGTGGGCTGGAATTACTTGCCCACAGTTGTAGTGTAGGATTAGGAACCAGGTGTCCTGTGTCCAGATTCCTGACTAGGCCACACTGCCCCCCCAGTTCATGACTGATGAAAACGGCATTTCCCCTATTTATATTCTGACAGTCTCACATACAATCTGGCTAACACAATAGAGAAATTCTCCCATTCCATAGTACCCCTATAGACACGGGGGTGAGGTGTCCTGTATGTAACCTTCACCGCTGAGCACCTAAGCCTCACCCAGCTCTGCCCTTTCTCCATTCCAGGAGAGACTTAGTAAGCCACTAGGAACCAGCTTTTGGCTGCTGTTTAACCCTTTGAAAGCTCAGTGGCTACTTTGCTAACATGTTGTTAGCATGGGACCAAACTTACTGCTCTATTAGACACAGGGGTTAGGATGCCAATAGAACTGCAAGGAAATTAGAGAGGCTTTAGGTCATCACAATGGGTCTGATTCACACCCTCCAAAGTAGGTTACAGCTGCTGCACTTGTGTCTTCCCATTACCCCATGGAGAGATAAGGCACCCGGGGTTTTCAGAAGGCTGGGTGACTTTGGTGGGCTAAATTTGGCTCTCTGTTACACTGGGTGCAATCCCAGGAGTGGTGCAATACCCTGGGCAGAACCAGGGAAAGACTTGGGTTGGCATCTGTCCTGATTTTAATCCTTGCTCTGGGGGTCATCTGGATTGTTGTTGGGGAAACCCTGTGTCCTCCACACCCAGGGTTCAATCAATCCCTCACTGACGTCAGTGGGAGTTGGACTAGCCAGGCCTCGCGGGCAGCTCATGCACATCCCATTTCAAAAGCGGCTGCTGGTTTTGGGGTGGGGGTAGGCACAAGGCTCATCCTAGCCCCAAAATAGCCTTTGCAGCTTGCAACACATCATCACAATTGTGCTGTGTCAGATGACAATCTGCAGAAACAACCTCATCACAGTGTGCATTTTGCAACACAATGGCTCTGTTTCCACCTCTGAAAAGGGATAGGTTTATATGTACCTCCAGGTGTTTTTATTAGTTTATGTCCATGCTCCCTGAGCCATGCCGGAGGGCAGAGTGCAGTAAATAAAGATCAAGACGCACAGATTTGTCTGTGCTGGGGCTACCTTTCAGACATGGGGCTGGGAAATCCCCAACGTCCTGCCTTTGGTGGTGGCTTTTAAGATTATTTGCCTGGACTATTTTTAATGGCTGTATATTAATATCAGGCACTGCTTGGCTGGCAACAACTGTTCAGCAGCCGCCAAAGAGGCTCAGCTACAAAACAGAAAACAAAATACGGTTAAACAACACCAAAGATTTGATTCACCCAGCAAACGCAGAGAGAACAGGGAGGAGCCCGGCCCGATTTCTTCCTCCACTGTGTATTCCCCTTGTTCAGTGAGCAGAATCCAGGGCGCCTTAGGTGTTTTGTAGTTGGACAATGAAGCAGAGGCGCCGCCTGCCCCTTTAAGAGGCTTGGGGGGCGTGTTGCATACATGCTGCTGTCTCTCACGGCCTCCCTCTGCCTGTTAAAGGGGAATCGCTGTCTACCCCCAGCTCTGCGCAGCGAAGTTAAAGTCAAAGGCATCTTGGAAGAGTTTTGCAACAGGCAGCTCTGGCTTTGGAAGCTCTGGCTAGACCCGTCTTCTGCTAGCGGCCCGCTCCGGGAGCCGGGCAAGCATTTCCCCAGCGCAACAGCGAAGCTGGGTGCCGGGCTCCCTCCAGCCCTGCCACACGATCCGCTGGAGCTGCGGGGCACATGATGTACACGATTACCAGGGGACCTAGCAAGCTAGCCACCCAGAGAAGGACAGGTAAGGGGGCAGCCAAATGGGCAGCTGCTTCTCTTTGGTGGGAGCAGGCTGGGGTGGGGGTGGGGGGGCGGCGCCCCTGTTCTGGCCCTGCGGGGCCAGGAGGACTCTGCTTCCCCCTCCCCCGGTGCTGCTCCTCGGAGCTCTCCCCCCGCCCCGCTCGGCTGCGTGCCCTCCTCAAGCACCACGTTGCCTGTGGCAGAGAGTCGCCCGTGCCCCGTTGCCTGCCTGCCTGACCTGGGAGGGCAGGGGGCCGGGCCCGGGAGATGTGCCGCCGGGGGACTGTGGGTCGTGCCCAAGCGCGGCTGGGGGCTCGCGGGGCTTGTGCCCGCCCTGACGCCGCTGTCTCCCCGCAGGTCCCACGCAGCAGGTGGAGAGCAAGGCGGCGGATCTGAAAGGCCGGCAGCCGCCGCACAGCGCCTGGCCTCTGTCAAGGTGAGCTCCGGGCCGGGCTGCTCTGGCACGTGCCGCTCCCGGGTCCCAGCTCGCCGGCAGCCCGGCTCCAGCCCCCCGCGGGGGGTGCCCAGGTGCGGGGCGCGGCAGCCCGGGGGAGGGGTGACCTTGTGCAGAGGTTACCCGGCTTGTCCTTGCCACATGGCTCCGGAGCAGGAGGAGGGGCTGGCGGGGAAGGATCAGGGGGTGGAGGCGAGCAGCGGACTCGGGAACCGGCCCCGATCGCTGCTTCCCCAGGCCGGCAAAGGCCTGCGGAGGGCCGGGGAGAGGGATCCAGGCTAGGGCAGGGCCCGCTGCCCGGCGGGGCTGGAGTTGGGGACTGGGGGCGAGTGGTGCAGAGAATTGGGGGCGGGGCAGGGGGCACGGAGCGTGGGGGGCGAGTGCAGAGAGCTGGGGGGCGGGGCAGGGAGCGTGGGGGGAGAGGCAGCAAGCTGGGGGCGGGGCAGGGGGCACGGAGCGTGGGGGGCGAGTGCAGGGAGCTAGGGGGCGGGGCAGGGGGACAGCGTGGGGGGTGGAGGTGTGGAGCGGGTAGCCCAGGGGGTGCCAGCCAGATCAGAAGCACTGGCAGTTCCCCCTCTTGCTGCTGCCCAGAGTTAGCCTTTGCCCCAGTGAACAGGCACACACGCTCCCCACCGGGGGAGGGGCAGGAGCCGGGTGTACCAAAGTACAGGCGTGGGGATGCCCTGAAGCTGAACTAGTTGCTCCCAGGGCCTCTGCTAAATTAAGGCCTCCTGCTGCCCCCCATCTAAGGGAAGGAGCCATACTAGCCCATTGGAATTGCCAGCGCCCCGGGGCTCCAACACCCATGTAGGGATAGTGGGGCCACAAGATTTGGGACCTAGTAGGATATGCGGGGGTGGGGGGAGAATGTGTGTGTGGTGTCCGTCATATTCTGGGAGCAGTGGTTCTGGCAAGACAACCCTTAAAGTGCACCCCTCAGGGACCCTGGAGAATTTTTTTAAAACTTCCGTCTGTGACCTTGCAAACCCCACCCCCACTTTAAGCACTGGGCATAACTCCCATTGACTTAATTGGGGCCAGGACGTCACCCAGGGGCTCAGTCCCAGGCAGGGGAGCCTCTTCAGAAACTTCTGTGCTTGAGCATGGCGGGTGTGGGGGACTGCCAAATACAGAGGTCATTTTGGAAGTTCATGGCCTGGTTCAGATGAGCCATTACAGGATCAGGCGCAACTAATAGGTGTTCCCCCCCCCCCCCCCCCCCCGCAGCCTTTCTGTTCCTTCATCCATACCCCCAGCTCCCTTCTGCTTGAAACAACTCAGTGAGGAGAGTTTTCACTTAAAGGCCATGGGAACTGTAGATTCAAGCAGATGGGGTCCAAG
This sequence comes from Chelonia mydas, assembly GCF_015237465.2. Lineage (NCBI taxonomy): Eukaryota > Metazoa > Chordata > Testudines > Cheloniidae > Chelonia > Chelonia mydas. Next base: position 35,376,441 of record NC_051250.2, read on the forward strand.
CCCTTTACAGCCTGGCTCATAGAGGATCCTCCCATGGTGGAGAAGCAGAGACCCTCCCCAGTCTCTGACCCCCACCCCAACCAGCTCTTTCTCAAATAGTGTAGCCTGAAGATAAGGAATTAAACCCTCTTTGTGGGTCTGAAGATAAGAATGGGTCCAGCCCTCAGGCATTCAGTGGCCTAGGCAAGGGCAATGAAGGTGCATTGGGACGGCCCACCCAGCCTCCTGCCTGCAATAAGAAATATTACCTAGTTTCCCAGCCCACATGAGGAGACGGAAAGGTCAGAGCAGCATGTGGCACTATGATAACATAGCAAGAAATCCAGGCTGGAGGTGGTGCAGGGGCCAGAGGCAGTTAGCCACTGCAACCCACTGGCTCAAGTCACAGTCACTGCCCATGTCCAAGCCTCTCTGTTGTCCACTCCAGGGAAAAATAGCCAAGGGCAGAGTGGTATTCCACCTTAGCTTTATGCTTGGTCCTCAACTGTGCTGTCTGATCCACCTGGCTGGACCTTGGCCCCCACATTGAGCCCCATGGATGCTTTGGCACCCCCTGCTGGATCACCCACATGTACAGTCTGGGGTACATGAATGCAGTGAACCCTTCCATCTGGAAAATTATCAGCTGTGAATGGTGCATAGAATTAGGATGAAAGTAAACTTATTTTACTCTAATCTTATTGCACCTAGAAGATCTTCCCAGCACCTGTTTGCTGTGTGGCCTCCTTCTCACTCGTCAGACCTCTCCACCTGGCCCTTTTCTTCCCAATATCTCTCCAGCATGGACTCCCTCATCAGATCACTCAAAATTCCACACAGCAAAAATGCAATAAGGAAACCTTAGGGATGCACAGCTAAGCATTTGAAAGTCAGGTTATTGCAACATTGCTATTGTACACACAGCCTTAACTCTGCCCTATCGGGAGTGACCATTACTGTACTGGTTTTTAATTACATGATCACATGCTATTTGTCAAACAATGAACAAATGAAGTCAGACAGTATTTCCATTTACAAACAGCAGAACTATATTCACTCTTAACCAACCGTAGCATGTACTGTAAAAGTTCTTCAGAAATAGCCCCTTGTTGGAATGATTAAACACAGATTTCTGGTGACGACATAGCCATCAGATCTGATTTTTATTCTGAAGCTGCAGATGAAACAGAACTAAGAGCTGGGGGAGAAGTTTCAGTTAAAGGCCAAGGAAACTGCAGATCCATTCAGATCAGGCTGAGGTGGGCAGGGAGGGATACACACCTCCAAACAGTAAGGAGTAGATTAGTCTATCGATGATATCATCAGTTCCTCCGCTTAATTCTCTGGTGTGGGGAGAATCTTCATTTTCATGATGGGATGTATATAGTGGGGCCCTGATTATTCCCTGGCAGATAGCAGTGTCTACTTTGGGAAGCTCTCAAAACTTTTCATAGATTGGGCCATACCTTATTAGAGAGATTGTCTCGTGAGTACTTCCCCTCCCATTCACCCAGTTCCCTCTGCCTTCCCATTCAGGATCACATAACACCACCATGGTAATTGCCTGCATAAAAAGTTAACATGAGGGAAAGTGGTTGTTCTCTTAGTGCAGCGTAGCAGCTGGAGACAGGGAGAAGATAGCACCATAGGACCAACCAACTCTCCACAAGCCACCAGTAAGTGCTCTGCAGACCACAGGTTGGGAGTGACTGGTCTGCTTGTTTCTGTTCTTCCACCAAATGGGTAATAGATATAATTATGTTTAGGGGATTATACTCTAGGGGAAACATTATAATATATTTCATAGAAAAAATCTATCTTTGGAACACTTTAGACATTGCACTGCTATGATGCCTCAGAAGACTATATAATGTAGTTACTTTAAAAGCATTGCAACCAATGGAAATGCAGTATGCAAAAGAGCCGTATGATGATTGGGCAAGTTACTGCTGATGTCAAACCCACTGATTTCACCAGTTAATATATTATTTCCCTTAGAGCCTATTAAACAAACCACAGCCTTCATTAACCATGAAAGGCTGTTTTCTCATTTTGACCAGACTTCAGTTTAACTCATAGCCACAAGATTCTCCCGTCAAGATGACCTATGTCTGTGCCCCTTATTTGTGGTATACAGTGGAGGTCTGGAAGGGTTTGATATTTGTTTTTGTTCAGAAACATCAGGAATGTCAGTCTTCCTGTTTTTGCTGGAGGACTCCTTGGATGACACAATGCTCTGGTTTGGAACTTTCTCTGCTCTTAACTGAAAGGGCTAGAGATACCGAATAGGAGTTAAAACAAGAAACAGAGGTTTATATAGTTTTTCCCTCTCTATTAATCAGTTTTCATTTCTTTGCTATTTTCAGTGTCAGAATCTTAGTAGATCTCTAGTCATCCATAGAATTTCCCAGGGCAGACAACACTTTGGTGTCTAATGTGAAAATCATGCAGATTGGAGGTTGGGGGATCCCTAAAAATCCCAAAACATCTTTCTGGCCGTTTTTCTCCATCCTCAAGAACCAAACAAGAAAAGACACACAAGCTCCATTTTTTCCCCCTTTGTCAGTTGTCTTTCACACATTAAACAATAAGGTCGTTAAACATTTACCATCTTTAAAATTGCAAGTCACTTATTTACCATCCTGGCTGTAACATTCACACTGTGTTGAATGTTATACAGAATATAATTTTCCTTTGGCATTCTGAGCGCCTTCCTCACTGGATCATATGACATTGCTTAGGTTGTGTTATTGCACTGCAGATTCATCAAGGCAGGGGAATGGCTCCCAGGGGCAGACAATGGAGTCAAAAATAGACTAGCAGTATTTTGTGAGACTTGGTCAGACAGGGTCTCAAGCACTTTTCAGGACTGATGGTCTCAAATGGTGGCAGGGCAGGTCCCGGCCTTCAGGTCACTAACTGAGGCCTTGAGTATGGTGGAATTTCTAGACTTGGGGAACTATGAGAGCTGGTGAAATTGGAATTTCTGCCCCATCCAAAATTCTGATATTTCAAAATTTGTTTTTGTCCCAAATCAGGAAGAAAAATTGAAATATGGAGATTTTCCCCATAACAGCAAATTCTGAAAAGTTTCACTTCAAAATGTTTCATTTAAATGTTTCTGTTTTCACATTCCCAAATTCAAATGGTTTGGTCTGTTTGAATGCCTTGTGATCTACTATCTTCTATGAGGCTAGGATTACATCTCCCATGATGCCTTGTGGTCAGGTGACTCACAAGGCCCTCCCACAATGGTTCAGTTACAGGGCCCACCACAGAGCATCATGGGAGATGTAGTACAGTCAGAGGTGCCATTCAGTAGAGAAGAATGGTGGCATAAGGCACCCAAACTACAGTTCCCATGAGATACTATGGCAGCTCAAGCAGACAAGAGATTAATACTATACTGACCTGAAAAACTTTGATTCTATTCAACAAACTGAAATGTTTCAATCTGGGTTGACCCGTCCTGAAACACAATATTTAATTTCTATTTTCCTGACAGAAAATTGAATATTTTTGGAAAATCAGGGTGGGTTTTTTTGGTGGAAACTGCATTTTCCATCAAATTCCCAGTCAATTCTAGTAGCTCTGCTGGTTTAGACCCTTCTTGCACACTTAGTGCATTTGTGTAAAGTGTGGTGTACATTGATGCAGCTACTCCAGTTTCAAACACATTACCCACATTATCCTTCGTGGAGCCCTCCACCTTCTAGGCCCTATGGGAAAAAATAGCGTGTGATCATGTAACTCAAGACTGTACCATAATGCATATGCAGAAGGGGCCAAATTAAGGTTGCATGGGCAACCTTAGTTCTGGTATGTCTTATCTTCTGAATGCATGACTTAGCAACCTCTATATTCTTGTGTAAGATGGCATGTTGGTGTGTAATTTCCTAGGTTTTTAAAAAAATCAAACTAAACCGCGCCCAGAAATTCCATCAAGTGGTATCATATTTAGTCCTACATTGTTTATCAGCAGGGTTGGACACTTTAGATATACTGCACAGACCTCTGCCACTGAGCTAATGAGGTAACTGATAGCAGTGGTAGGTTATTGTCCTCTACGTTGGTCCAACACTAAAGAGGTATGGGACACGCTGCCAGTGGGTTTAACAGATATTGGCTTACAGCATAGGAATTGAGAGACTCAGGAATCGTGGGTTCCATTCCAGGCTTTGGAGGGGACTGTGCTTTAGAGGGCACAGACTCTTCTGCCCATTTCCCCCAACCTGCTTCCTTGTCTAAGTCCCACTCCTCAGGCTTCTCTTCCCAGTCTCCTTGCCCAGCATGTCCTAGGCTCCCCAGTTCCGGTCTCCTTGTTCAGCCAGTCTCACTTTCCCACTTCTCAGTTCCTCATCCGATCTGTGTCTCACCCCCACCCTAGCTTCTAGTCCCCCATCCCCATTGGATCCCAGTCCCAGTTTTCCTCCCTGGGCTTCTTATCCAATCTCAGCGTTCTCCCCACAACCCTGCTTCCTTGTCCCAGTCTCTGCCCTGCCAGTCCCAGTTCTCCCCCTGCACTCCAGCCCCTTGTAAGATCTGTGTCCCCGCTTCCTCCGCTCCTTCCCCCTACCCCACCCCATTGGTATGCAATCCCAGTCTCCCCCCAGCCCACTAGTTTCCCTTTCCCTTCCGTCCCCCCCTCATCTCTAGCCTCAGATTCTCTCCACCAGCCCAGACCCTTTGTCCCAATCTACTCCCCTTTCCTTCTCTCCCCCCCGCCCACACCACCGCCCCTCTGGTCTGGCTCTTGTCACTTCTACATTCAGATCAGACAGTTTCCTCTACCTGCTTGGGCCTGTCAGGGGATCATGGCTCCGAAGCAGATGGGGGCCCTGCTAAATCTTTTCAAAGAAAAGGTCACGAGTTTTTTTAAACATATTTTTTCCCAAGCCTCATTACTAGAAACATCTGAGCCATTTTGGCTAAAATCTTCCCCCAAAAATCAGCCTAAGGCAGACACTCAGTATGGGAAATTTCTGCCTAAACAGCTTGAAGTTTGGCAAAGTTATAAGCAACTAAAAACAGGAGCTTATAATGGGAAGCATCAGGCAACCTTTACTCTAGGTGGTGCTCCCAGCTCCGCCTATAGTAAAATATTCAACTCCTTTGGAGAGAACATGTGGAGTGCTTCAGTGTGGCCGCTACCTACACCGATGGCAGGGGTTCCCCCATCACCTTCCCAAGAGGTGGCAGCTAGGTCGACAGAAGAATTTTTCCATCAACCTAGCGCTGTCTGTACTGGGGGCGAGGCTGGGTCCGGGGTGAGGATTGTTCACGCCCCTGAGCGATGCGGCTGGGTCTAACTTTTTAGTGCAGACCTGGCCTCAGAGTACGAAGCCTATATTCTCCCAGAGCATGTTTGGCCTGTGACCATCTCTGCAGCTACATCACTGGGGACCAGCAGGCTGGCTCTCTGGGCTGACTTGGGCTTTTCTAACCCAACCAGTTAGGAGCAGTCTGTTTTAGTGGCACCCACAGACTTGACATATTTTGCCCTTGGGCTCCCTCCACTGGCTTGAATGGGTAGTGACACACACCATGCCCACACCCGATGCTGGTGCTTGGACGAGGAAGTGACCATGTTAATGTCTAGATCTATTAGACCAAGTGGGGGTTGGGGGTGAGCCGCTGCACAGTGAAGCCAGAAGCTGGCAATCATAGGATTTCACTTCCTGGCCAAGGAAAGCCAAGGAAAGATGAGGCACCGGCTGAAATGCCTCTGGCTCGATTTATTTTGCCAATTCTGCCGCTCCTATGATGATTGCAACATTTTCCTTCCCAGTGAAAACTCATAGTGCAGTGACTCTGCCATAGCATTGGTCCACACGCTGAGGATCTGGAAAGAGTGTTGGCAGAAAGAGTGGCCCCGACAGTAAATGATCGAAGTCCCATGCATTGAATTTGATCATTTATAATAACAGGCTGTTAGTTAAAGAAAGCAGACTGCAAACGTTAGTCACGGTCTCATCACCTCACTGTGTTTATATTTCATTAATGCCTAGAGCTGCCACCTGAGCTCAAGGCACCATTGTACTGGGTGCTGGACCGATAAAGGGACAGGTGCTGCACCAGAGAGCTAATCAACATAGAGTAGACAGCTAAAGGAAGGGGGGAGGGGAAATTTAGGGACAAAGAAGCAAAGTGACTTGTCTCAGGTCCTGCCGAATAGAACCCAGGAGTCCAAACTCCCAGTCCCAGTCTCTGGCCACCAGATCCACTTCCTCTCGTTACACCATGCCCCCTATCCTACAGCTGACTGGCTCTGGACGCAGAGAGCTCTGTCTTTTCAGCCTCTGATTTTGTCTCTTTGCCTCAGTAGCCCAACTCCCAAACTCGTGTTCAACAGAGTGAATGGCAAGAAGCCCCCGGTGACGACACAGCCCACGGCAGCCACAGAGGAGAGCTACACGCTGGCCCACGAGGAGAACGTCCGTTTTGTCTATGAAAGTAAGAGGTGGGGTCTGGCTAGTTCAGAGAGAGAAGAGAAGCCTCTGTAAACCCCAGTCTCCTAGGGGTGTATCAGTGCCGGAGGTTCCTGGGGGCTGTAACGTAGCAGAGAGAACGCAGGGGTGTCTCGGTGCCAGAGGTTCCCCGAGGGTTGTAATAGACCAGAGGGGATGCAGGAGAGTCTCAGTGCTGGAGGTTCCTGGGGGCTGTAACGTAGCAGAGGGGACGAAGGGGTGTCTCGGTGCCGAGGGCTGGAATAGAGCAGAGGAGATGCAGGGGTGTCTCAGTGCTGGGAATTCTCGGGGGCTGTGATGTAGCACAGGGGACACAGAGGTGTCTCAGTGCTGGGGAGTCCCAGGGGTGTCTTGCTGCTGGGGATTCCTGGGGGCTATAACACAGCAGAGGGGATGCAGGGGTGTCTGGGTGCTGAGGGTTCCCGGGGGCTGTAATAGAGCAGAGGGTTGTCTTGGTGCCGGGGTTCCTGGGGACTGTAAGAAAGCAGACGGGAGGCAGGGGTATCTCAGTTCCAGGGGTTCCCAGGGGCTGTAACAGGGGGTGTCTCGGAGCTGGGTATTCCCCCAGGGCTGTAATAAAGCAGAGGGGACGCAGCAGTGTCTCTGGTGCTGGGGGTTCCCAGGGCCTGAAACATAGCAGAGGGGATGCAGGAGTGTCTTGGTGCTGGGGTTCTCTGGGGCTGTAACAGAGCAGAGGGGAGGCAGGGGTGTCTCAGTGCTGGGGGTTCCCGGGGGCTGTAACGTGATAGAAGGGACATAGGGGTGTCTCTGTGCCAGGGGTTCCTGGTGCTTACCCATGGTAAGGATCCTGTTGTGTGACTTGGCCCTTCTCTCACTACCCCAGCAAACTGCCACCTCCATGACATCGCTCATCTCTGAGCACTTGAGGATGTTGATTGGAGGTTTCTTGTGATCCAGACATGCTGCAGCCAGCATCCCCTTTTCTCCTTCGCTTGACCAGACTCTGAGTGGGGATTTGGGGGTCCTGGTGGATAATCAGCTGAACATGAGCTCCCAGTGTGATGCTGTGGCTCAAAGGCTAATGCCACCCTGGGAGGCGTAAACAGGGGAATCTCGAGTGGGACCAGAGATGATCTTATCTTTGTGCCTGGCACTGGGGAGACTACTGCTGGAATACTGTGTCCAGTTCTGGTGTCTGCAGCTGAAGTGGGATGTTGATAAATTGGAGAGGGGTCAGAGAAAAGCCATGGGAATGATTAAAGGATTAGAAAACCTGCCTGATAGTGACCGATGGAGCTTCTTGAGTCTAGTTAGTTTAACAAAGCAAAGGTTGAGGGGTAACTTGATCACAGCCTACTTGGGGAATAAGTACTTGATAATAGGCTCTTCAGTATAGCAAAGATCCAAACAGGATCCACTGGCTGGAAGCTGAAGCCAGACCAATTCAGACTGGAAATCAGATGTAAATTGGTAAGAGTAAGGGAATTAACCACTGGAAGAAAGAACGAGGAGGACTTGTGACACCTTAGAGACTAACAAATTTATTTGAGCATAAGCTTTCGTGAGCTAAAACCCATTTCATCGGTTCATCCAATGAAGTGGGTTTTAGCCTACGAAAGCTTATACTCACATAAAGTTGTTAGTCTCTAAGGTGCCACAAGTCCTCCTCGTTCTTTTTGCTGATACAGACTAACACGGCTGCCACTCTGAAACCCATTGGAAGAAGTTACCAAGGGGTATGGGGGGTTCTCCAGCACTGACAGTTGTTCAGCCCAGACTGGGTGTGTTTCTGACAGATCTGCTCTAGGGAGTGACTGGGGGCTGTTCTCTGGCCTGCATTACACAGGTGTTCAACCCCCATGATCCCAGTGGTTCCTTCTGGCCTCAGACACAGGGAATGTGTGTGTGGGGTGGGGGCTGTTAGCGGTGGGGGAGGAGGTCTGCCTGCCCTGCCACATGGGCATACGATTCCCTTGGTAAGGCTGTCACCAGCTCCAGGGAGCATCTCCACAGTGCGGTGGCCAGAGCAGCCCAGTGATGTCTCCTCTCCTGGGTCCACGTCTGGGGGCTCTGCAGGCAGCAGCACTTGCCAGGGCAGGCAGGGAAAGCCTATCCCTGGGGCACAGTGGGGGACACACCCATGAGAGCCCCCCCCCCCACACTCAGCAGCAACATGCCTGCCCCAGGCCAGGTGCTGGAGCAGAATCTTGTAGATCTGGGCAGAGGTGGGGGATGGGGAGGCCATAGGGGGCTGGGGAAAGGGGGGCGGAGAAGCACAAGGGGGATCCAACTTACAGCAGAGCTGGCAGTGCCTGTGCTGGACCAGTCAGAGCTCAGGCTCCCTTGTGTGATGGTGGCTCACAGCTTCGCTCTCCCTTCCAGCCTGGCAGCAGGTAGAACAGCAGCTGGACGGCAGCTGGCCAGGGGAGAGCGGGCGTGGCCCGGTGCAATATGCAGAGAAAACTCCCAACCCCGTGTTGACAAGTAAGTGTCCAGGGGCCACCTGCAGGGGGCGGCACATACCTCAGCAGGAGATGCATGCAGGAGAGGAGGTGCTACGTGCTGGCTGATGGACCAGGCTGGCTTCCTAGAGACCAGTACATCCCCAGCTCTTCATTAGGGTGACCCACCAACTGCATTTGGGCTTCTTGGGGGGAGGGGGTCCACCATTATCCCTGCTCCCCTCCGCAGCACCCCTTCCTGCTCTCTGCTCCCACCTCAAATGCCTGTTGCCCCCTCTCCCCTTCTGGTGCTGACTGTCCGCTCGCGGGCTCCAGTTGGGTGCTCCCAGCCCGGGGTGACAGGCCGGTGCCAGCAGGACCAGCTAATACGCAGACAGTAGCAGAGTGGAGGTTGCGATGTGGGCTGGAGCTCAGGCTCTGAAGCCCAGCCAGTCCCCCTTGGTGAGAGAGTCTGAGTGCCAGCCCCAGCCAGAACAGCCACGCGGTGACCCTGAGTGGGTCTGGCCGGGCGGCTCGCTCCCAGCTGCAGTGCAGACGTCCACAGGAGGGCAGCATGTTGTTACCCAGGAGCCTGGGGCTCGTCCCCTGCTCTGGAGAAAAGTGCCCTGGGACCTTGAATCAGCCCAAGTCACTAGGAGCTCCCTTCTCTGGTTCTTCTGTAAAAAATCCCCAATTCCAGTGACCAGGCTGGATCAGTGGCACCTGGGAGAGGGGAGCCCCCACCAGCACCATGCCGGCAGATTGGGCCAGATCTGGCTCAGGGGAAGAGTGCCCCCTTCTGAGTCACCAGCACTGTGTAACTCTGCTGTTGGCCAGATCACTCATGAGCACCATTGACTTGGCCCCACTCACTCACTGGGGAAGCCTTTTGCCAGGAAGCCTAGGGCTCTCCTGGGAGCAGCAGGCGGGGTCAGACTCCCACGAGGAGCCCCCTCATCTCCTCCAAAACTGACGGCACCAAGGTTTCCACACCTGGCAGCCCAGTCACATAGCTCCAGGGAGCGAAGCCGCCACTTTCGTGGCAGGAACAAGGAGACCTTGATCAAACGCACTAAGAAGGGGGGTAGCTGTAGCGTCCTTCATACTCCCAGCAGCACAAAGAAAAAACTAGGGGAGCCATGGTGCAGGCAGCTGCAGCAGCCAGCAGGAAGAGCAGATCTGCTGTGGTTGAAAGAAGGGGAGGTGCTCCACGGCAGGGGAATTATTCCCTCCTGAGCTCAAACAGGGGCAGTGGTGAGAAGCCAGGAGAAAAGAGGACAGGGAGCCTTTCGCCTGCAGTCCAATGTCACCCCCCAGTGGTAGATGGGGGAATTGCCATATGCCAGTGTGAGTGCCGTTAAGCTGTGCTTCTATCTCCATGCATTCTGTTCCAGTCTCTTTCTCTTTCAGATTTCGTGCCGATTGACCTGGAGGAATGGTGGGCACAGCAGTTTCTAGCCAAAATTGAAAATGGCTCATAAAAAAACAACAACCAAAAATACAGTGTAAGAAATACGCTTGTTAAAATAATCCCAGCCCAAGTGACACCAATGGAAATGGACCACGGCTCTGCCATGCCACCCACAGCCCTCTGCCTGGACAGGGGAGGAGAGCAGCCCACTGCCCTGGCTGGGATTCCTTAAGTGCCAGTGTTCAGACACTTGAAACTCCTGCAGACTCTAGGGCCTGGCGACACAACTGCAGCGTGGGTGGGGAGGGAGAGAGAGGACTGTGACCCCCTACCCCCTGTCATCTCTCTCCTCTTTCTGCCCCTTGAGCTCTGCCCTATGGGAAGACAATGGTTATCTGTAGCCAGGACCTTGGTACAATAAAGAGCTGAAACTGCCAGTGGATGGAAGCTTGCTCTGCTTGTGGGGCTTTATTTGCAGGCTTGGTGCTGGCCAAGGAGGGGCAACAGACAGCAAGGCCTGGTACAGCCACCCGCTGCCACTCCACCTCTGCAAGGCTGGTGGCACCAGACAGAGCCACATGTGACTCTTCTGGTTCCTCCACTGGGGGGCGGGGGGGGGGGCATGCAAAGGAGCCAGTGTCTGAGTGATGGGGATGGGCTGCTGGGTCAGAATATTTGGTTGCCTTTGCAGCTGGGCTGGTCATGGGCAGCAGGGAGTTTACCTGCGGCTGGTGCCCCTGGCTGAGGAGTGGAAGGTGTCCATGTCTGACTAGGGTAGCGTTTGGCACACACCATACAGGGAAATGGCTGCCCCATTGCACATTCCCTGCTGAGCTGGTGCAGCCCCTTCACTGTGCTCCAGGCTTTGGGCTTCTGGCTGGCCCTGGAGCAGCTTGAATGGGGAACCCTGGGGTGGGGGGGCAGGGAAGGGAAGCAGATTCAAAGCACAAAAATAACTTCGTTCAGCCAGGCCAACATGCCACTTTGGGCTCTCCCAGGCCCCATCCTCACAGAGGCCCGTTCTTCCCTATGCTAAGCACCCCCATGACATGCTTCTCACCTTCCCCACCCCATCCACCACAGAGGCATTGCCCCTCCTTACCCTGAACCTGCACATTCACACCACCCCCACCCACTAACTGAGGGTTTAGACTACTCTTCTCCATTGCCTTAGGCTCCGCTCCTCTTGCCAGCCACCCCCCCAATCACTCCACCAGCCAGGCCTGGCACCTGTGTGATGAGGGGCAGGATCTGAGAGGCAAAAAGACAAGCCAAGGCCTGCAGCAGCTGGGGAAGCTGAGCCCAGGAGGAGCTGAGCGAGACCCTCAACTACAGGCCAGAGACTAGGCAGGACAGCACTGCATGGGCACAGGCACCACTTCTGTTACCTCTGTTCCCCTAAAAAACCAACCTAGGGTCACACTTGTATTAGTTTTATTACAATGCTGCTGTTGGGTCAGACAGAAAAGGGAAGGAGCTTATTTATACACCACATTCATATTCACCGCATTCATACCCCCACACACACTTACACAGGCGGAGAGTTACCGGAGACAGCATGGGAAGCCAAGAAGCCGAAGTGTGGTAGATCTGGTGTGTCCACCTGCGGTCACGGAAAAGGGCTGGTGAGCAGCTCAAGGAGCAGCAGCTTGTGTGCATGGCTGCTTGCTTTTATATTGGAACTGGGTGCTCCTGTCATGTACACTGAGTTTTTCTTCTGTGTCTGTCATGGAGAAGCATTCCCAGTCCCTCCCTGTTCCTTTCATGCATCTTTTCTTTAGAGCACTCTGTAATTGCCTTCCCAGGGCAGACTATATCAGACACACCTGGCTCCTGGCTCCGGGCTCTTTTCTCCTTGCAATTCCTCTCTTCCCAGTCCCCCATACACGCCCTCGTTCACACCCCCTTATCTTCCACACACACACACTGCCTAGTTCACACTCTCTCTGACTGCGGGATGGGATATTACAAAGCTTGGCAGTTCATATAAGTGGTAACTTGAAAACGTTGCAGAGCTTGCAAAGGTTACAAAACTTAAAAGGCTATGCTAACAGTAACTGAAGTTACAAAGTCTGCAACAAGGTTGCAGAACGTAATGATACAAGTTACAGATCTTACAATCGCATTTGAGCAGAGGCTTTACATAACATTTCCCACCCCTTGGTCACCCAAATTGTGGTGACCATCCAAAGGGGAACGACATGCCTCCACTCATCCATGCTAGTGCTTCAACTCCCAGAACAATTCCAGCTTTTCATTACATGTAGCATGTCCACAGTAACAGACAAACATATCAAAATATTGACCAGAGGATGTAACAATGAGCATCAAGCAGCCCTTCTCATGTACAACATTTAGACGAAAATCAAAACATTTGGTGGGAAGGTAACAATCAGTAAAGGGGGTAGTTATACACAGGCTTTTGGACGGAGGTGGCCACCACAGGGATAGGATGTGATTGACAATTTGGCAGGAGACGGAGGGGTAGGGAGCGGGAGTGGTCTAAGAGTTAAAGAGAGCTCTGAGTCTGGTTTGTTGCTATTCCTTGCCTAATACAGTATCTTCCCTCTTCCCAAACATCGTACACCATAATGCTAGCAATGAGACAAGTGCGACAAGACAAACATGAAACACAAAACACAGAACATGAGACAACATAGAAGTTGTTTGTTTGTTTGTTTGTTTGGTCGCAACGATGCACCATGGTACGTTTCAGTTGTTCTTCAGCTGGTACCAGCTCCTTTGACGAAGGTGATTCTTTTACCTTTTCTTTAATTAAAATTCTTCTTTTAAGAACCTGATTGATTTTTCATTGTTCTTTAAGATCCAAGGGTTTGGGTCTGTGTTCACCTGTACAAATTGGTGAGGATTCTTATCAAGCCTTCCCCAGGAAAGGGGGCGTAGGGCTTGGGAGGATATTTTGGGGGAAGACGTCTCCAAGTGGGCTCTTTCCCTGGTCTTTGTGTAAGACGCTTGGTGGTGGCAGCATAGGGTTCCAGGACAAGGCAAAGTTTGTACCTTGGGGAAGTTTCTAACCTAAGCTGGTAAGAATAAGCTTAGGGGGTCTTTCATGCAGGTCCCCACATCTGTACCCTAGAGTTCAGAATGGGGAAGGAACCTTGACAGGGGCCTTGGTCAATTTGGTACACTGTATCACTTCCCTTATTACATATAGTAAACGGCCCCTCCCACCTTGCTTGGAGGGGCTTAGTGTTCCATGTACATTACCTGATCATCCACCTGCCAGGCGGGTGGTTTCTGTTGCCCCTTGTCCATTTTTTCCTGAGCCCGTCCCATTGTTTGCTGCATGAGTTGAACAGCTTGAGGAAGTTCCTCTCATAGAAGTTTATACCATTGGATCAGTTCCAGACTGGTGGGGTCAGAGAGGGAGGGGATCGACTGTGATCACATAAGGTGCATTGGTCATCTAAACATTAATTGGAAAGGCATCACTGAGCTACTGTACCGGGATCTATTCCTGATTACAGCTAACACTAAAGGCAAATGTTTAGTCCATGCCCCCCTCCCCCCGACAAGACTTTAGACAGAGCTGCTTTGATGGTACAATTCATATGCTCCACCTGCCCAGAGCTATGAGGGTGCCTAGGAATATGCAGCTTCCGCTGTATTCCCAAAGCATCCAGCAATGCCTTCCAGACTGCCGACACAAACTGGGGTCCCCTGTCTGAATCAATCACCTTGGGAGATCCGTATCTACAAATGAGCTCCTTGAACAGAACCTTAGCTGTTTTCTCAGCGCTATGGGTTTTCATGGGAAACGCTTCTACCCACCCCGAAAACGCATCTACTATCACCAAAAGCGAGGTACATCCTCCTTCCCTGGGTGGTAATCCTTCAATAAAATCTACCTGGAGGCAAGCCCACAGACCGCCCGGCTCTCGCTGATGACCTAAAGGCAGCTTATCCTTGGATTCCCCTGGTCAGCATGGGTTAAAAGCAGCACATGTAAGACAATTCTGTACCCAATTGGTCACATCCTGTTGCTGTCCTGGCCAGCGGGGTATGTCTCCAGCTCATTGCAGAGTCCCTTCCATGCCTTCGTGGGCCAGTGCATGGGACCAACATATAATTTCCTGTTGATCCCACCATGCCGGTACTACTACCAGGTGGTCCTCTGGGTGTCCATCTTGCTTCAACTGCTGACACAGGGCCCCACGTGTGGTGACCAGGGCCACCACAGGGGTCCTTACTAAACCATCCACTTTATTGTTAAAAAGGGCTTCCACTGACAAGTCTGCACTTTGATGACCTTTAATATACCCTACTAACAATTGGTTAGGATTAGCAGTGACCCACTGATGCACACCCTCCCAGTCCTTATAATGGACCAACTCCTTCCTGTCAGCACTTCTCCAGTCACTACTGGCCCATTGTGGCATCCATTTAGTCCACTCTCCTAACACATACTGAGAATCTGAAAAGACCACCAAGGGTCCCAGACACGGCTCCCAAAGCATTGAACATTCCACCAATGCCTTTAATGCAGCCAGCTGTGCCAACCCTTGGGGCCAAACTCGCACTACTGACTTATCTTCCACATTTATTACTGCACTCTGTATGTGGTTTTTTCCTTCTTGTACCCAAGCTGCCCCATCTGAAAAATAAATGTTGGCCAGTGCTGTTAGGCTCCGTGCTTGCTCTATTGAGGTTACCCAACCCACTGGCACTGAATGGGTCTCTGGTACAGGGCACTCATGTTTTGCCCCTTTTGTCTGAAGCAAGACCCTGGGTAGTTGCCCAGCACCTGGGGTATTTTGGTATTGGACCCCTCGATTTACCAAGGCCAGGGTCCACTGAGCCATCCTTGGATTACTTACTCCTGCTTGGGGGCGTTTTCCTGACAATATATATTTTGAGGGGGTGTGGGTGCTCTGAATAATAACTTGATTATCTCCAATCACCACCGCCCCTACTTCCAGCACCCATATTACTGCCAGACATTCCCTTTCACATGGGCCAGACTTTTGCTCCACTGGTGTTAAAAGGCATGAATAGAATAGGCTAGCGGGACTGTTTTCTGCAACGGGTCCGCTTGTAACGCCACCACAGCCAACGCCTCAGGACTGTTGGCGACCCTCATATATATGGACTCTCCAACCCGTATGGGTCACAGTGTCGCTGCTCGCAACAAAGACTGCTTCAGCTCTCTGAAAGCTGCTTCCTGTTCCAGGCCCCATTGCAACTGTGCCTCCTTCCGCAACAGGTTATAAAGGGGTTTGGTGATACACGCATAGTCCATATGTGGGCTCTTACAAAATTAAAAGCCCCTAATATGGCCTATAGGCCTCTCAAGTCTTCGGGGGCTGGTAGATTCTGCAATGCTGACAATCGTTGTTCACTAACAGACCTTCCTGTTTCTGATAGGGTAACCCCCAGGTACTCCACCTGTGGTTGTATTAATTGTGCCTTTTCCAGGGACGCCTTCATGCCATGCTGTTGAATCAACTCCAGTACTCGTTCAGTCCTTCCTCGGGCATCCACGTCGTCTATTCCCATTATCAGGATATCGTCCACATATAAGACCACGCACCCCTTATCCCCTGGAGGGAGATGCTCTAACATTTGGGTCACTACCTTACGCACAATAGCAGGGGCACTATGAAATCCCTGGGGTACACGGGTAACGCAATACTGTACCCCATCCATGTGGAACGCGAATCGATCCTGCAATCCTTCCTCTAGTGGGATAGCAAAGAAACAGTTAGACAAGTACACTACAGAAAATCTTTTAGCTTCCCTTGGTATGTCTTGTAACACCTGGGTCATGTCTGCAACTATTGGCGCCCACTGGGGGGGTCATCACATTGACTCTCTGATAGTTGACAATCAGTCTCCATGAGACACCATCAGCTTTCCTCCCAGGCCATATTGGGGAGTTAAAGGGGGAAATCGTTCTTTTCATACTCCCTGTCCTTCCAGCTCCCTGACTATCTCCGCTACAGCCTGGCGTGCCGCAGTGGGGATAGGAGATTATTTCTGTGGCAGGACAGCTGGTCCTTCTATTTTCACTGGTTTAACAATCCATTTACCGCAGGCCAGCTTGTGGGCCACCCATGCCTGGGGAAAGCTCTTCCTCCACTCCTCTCTGCTATCCCCAGTCGCTACCGCCATCCCCAGCATACTACGCATCAGCAATCCAGTATCTCCCTGCCTTACTTCAGGGGTCCAGTCTTTCTTTGGGGTCCTCCATAAACCTTTGTTAGCACCATCAACCACTATTTCTCCCTCCCACGAGCAATCTATGCCCAAAATTGGGTCTGTAGTTGTGGGGCTATAAATCCAGGGCCATCTTCGGGTAAGATTCCCCACCCGGGTGACCAATCATCTCAACACTTGTCCCTGCGCCAAGGTACCATCAAATCCCTGGATCTGAATGGTTCCCGGGGTTGGCACTCCCGGCCTGAGGCAGGGAAGCAGTGGGACAGCGGCGCCGGTGTCCACCAGTGCCACAAAGTCTAGTTCAGATGTCTCAGGGCGCTCATGCCGTTCCCCCCCCCCCACCCGAAGGTGCACCCACAACCTTCCTCCCGAATCCACCTGGAGAGGTCCCACCCAGCCCATTCCTGGGTGCTTCCCTCTCCCAGTGGACTCAGGGAGTCAGGGCCCCCCTAATCTGAGGTTGCTTTTCTGGTCCAGATATGGCCCCCTGGCTCCGGGAGCTTCAACCCCAGCTGAATACAGCGGAGTGCTCGGGAATCCGTGGACTTCCCATCCCATTGGTTCCCCCTGGTCCTTCAAGGCCATCCACAATTGTATGTGGAGCCGATTGGTGTGTGATCGGGGGTACCTGTACCGAGGTGCTGGGGCTGCAGCCGTAGTGACAGGAGCAGGAGCCCCAGATCCAGGCTGACTAACCACTCCAGTGGCCTGGCATACCGCTTCCTTAAGGTGTGATATGTCTAGGGGCTCTCCCTGCCTCCACACTCCCACAGCCATCTGAACATCTTTGGGCAACATTGCTGCAATAAGCCTTAATTCGGCCATTGGGACCACAATCTCAGACAGGGTCCTGGAGATTGCTCTCCCCCTGGGCACGGGCTGGATACCACCCAGTTAACAATCCCGCTAATACCATTCCTTCCACAAAAATGTCAGAGGCCTCCTCCGGAGCAGAGGAGCCCGCTGCATATTGGCAGCTAACCTCCTGCAGTGCCTCTCTGTGAGCCAAATTATGAACCAGTGCGAACGGGGACTGCCACCGTCCGGCTGCCTGCGTTCACGGTGCAATTCCTATATCACATCCTGGTACAGTGGATGCCGCCCTCAACAGCTTCCTAACTTCCTCTGGGTTTAACCCCTGATCCCCTATAGCCATCAGAAACTGATACTCCCATTCCGAGAATGTGCTCGACTTGGCTGGCCCTAACTCCTGAGCCAGAGAAGTTATTTCTGCAGGGGTCAAGGCTATTTACTGCATGGTTACCCCTGTTACTGGTCCAGGGCTCCCTCCCTGAGCCGCGGGGCCATGCTGGAAAGTTAACCATTGCACAGCTGCCACCAGGGCTGGCCGAGATCCTGGCCCATCTGGCCAGGGTCAGGGTCATACTATCTGCCCCCATCCCAGGCTCCTGCGTCATATCGGAGTGGCGTCTTTGTCCCCGATCCCAGTGGTCCTGCTGCTCTCCCGCCTGGATGGGTCCCCTGCTCTAACACCAGTCCCCGCAAAACACTCCACCTGGACCTCCAACTCCTTAGGCCATATCTACACTACGAAAGTACTCTGATTTTACAGAAGTCGATTTTTGGGAACAGATTGTAGAAAGTCGAGTGCATGTGTCCACACTAAGCACATTAATTCGGTGGTGTGCATCCACAGTACCATGGCAAGCGTCGACATTCCGAGCAGTGCACTGTGGGTAGCTATCCCACAGTTCCCGCAGTCCCCGCTGCCCATTGGAATTCTGGGCTGAGCTCCCAATGCCTGATGGGGTCAAAAATTTGTCGTGGGTGGTTATGGGTAAATGTTGTCAATCAACCTTCCCTCCCTCCGTGAAAGCAATGGCAGACAATCATTTCACACTCTTTTCCCTGGATTGCCCGAGCAGACACCATAGCACGGAAAGCATGGAGCCCGTTCAGCTCAACGCAGCAGTTATGACCATTGTAAACACCTCGCGCATTATCGTGCAGTTTATGCAGAACCAGCACCTGAAAAACCATGCAAGGAGGTGATGGTAGCGTGGTCATGAGGACATGAACACAGATTTCTCTAAAACTGTGGTCCCCAGCAATTTGGAGATCATGGTGTTACTGGGGCAGGCTTATGCCATGGAATGCTGATTCTGGGCCTGGGAAACAAGCACAGTGTGGTGGGACCGCATAGTGTTGCAGGTCTGGGACGATTCCCAGTGGCTGCGAAACTTTTGCATGCGTAATGGCACTTTCATGGAACTTTGTGACTTGCTTTCCCCTGCCTTGAAGTGCAAGAATACCAAGATGAGAGCAGCCCTCACAGTTCACAAGCAAGTGGCAATAGCCCTGGGAATCAATTTGGAGTGGGCAAATCTACTGTGGGGGTTGCTGTGATGCAAGTAGCCAACGCAATCATTGAGCTGCTGCTATCAAAGGTAGTGACTCTGGGAAATGTGCAGATCATACTAGATGGCTTTGCTGCAATGGGATTCCCTAACTGTGGTGGGGCTACAGACGGAACGCATATCCCTATCTTGGGACCGGACCACCAGGGCAGCCAGTACATAAACGGAAAGGGGTACTTTTCAATGGTGCTGCAAGCACTGGTGGATCACAAGGGACATTTCACCAACATGGGATGGCTGGGAAAGGTTCATGATGCTCGTGTCTTCAGGAACTCTGGTCTGTTTAAACGGCTGCAGGAAGGGATTTACTTCCCAGACCAAAAAATAACCATTGGGGATGTTGAAATGCCTATAGTTATTCTTGGGACCCAGCCTACCCCTTAATACCCTGGCTCATGAAGCCGTACACAAGCACCCTGGACAGTAGTAAGGAGCTATTCAACTACAGGCTGAGCAAGTGCAGAATGGTGGTAGAATGTGCATTTGGATGTTTAAAGGGTCGCTGGAGCAGTTTACTGACTCACTCAGACCTCAGCGAAACCAATATTCCCATTGTTATTGCTGCTTGCTGTGTGCTCCACAATCTCTGTGAGAGTAAGGGGGAGACGTTTATGGTGGGGTGGGAGGTTGAGGCAAATCGCCTGGCCACTGAATACGTGCAGCCAGACACCAGGGCAGTTAGAAGAGCACAGCAGGAAGCACTGCGCATCAAAGAAGCTTTGAAAACCAGTTTCATGACTGTCCAGGCTACGGTGTGACAGTCTGTTTGTTTCTCCTTGATGAAAACCCACCCCCTTGGTTGACTCTAAATTTCCTGTAAGCCACCTGCCCTCCCCTCTTCCATCACAGCTTGCTTGCAAAGGAAATAAAGTCACTCTCATTTAAAAAAACATGTATTCTTTATTAACTGATTATAAAAATAAGGAGATAACTCACAAGGTAGCCCGGGTGGGGTGTGGGAGGAGGGTAGGAAAAGGCCACTTCAAAACTTCTTGAATGACAGCCTTCTTTGCTTGGGCTGTCCCCTGGGGTGGAGCGGTTGGGTGCCCGGAGGCTGCCCCCCCGCCACATACATGTTCTTGGGCATCTGGCTGAGGAGGCTATGGAACTTGGGGAGGAGGAAGGACGGTTAAACAGGGGCTGCAGTGGCAGTCTGTGATCCTGCTGCCATTCATGAACCTCCACCAGACGCCGGAGCATGTCCGTTTGATCCCGCAGTAGCCCCAGAGTTGCCTCATGCCTTCTCTGATCTTCGTGCTGCCACCTCTCCTCACGTTCATCTGCCACTTTCCTGTACTCTGCTACTGTGTTCCTCCACGCATTGTGCTGAGCTCTGTCAGTGCCGGACGACTGCATGAGCTCAGAGAACATTTCATCGGGCGTGCGTTTTTTTCGCCACTTTATTTGAGGTAGCCTTTGGGACGGAGGAGGGAGGCTTGAAACATTTGCAGCTGGTGGAGGAAAAAAAGGGAGTGAAGATACATTTTACAGAACAATGGCTATACTCTTTCACAGTGAACAACACTATTCACATTACATAGCACATGCGATTTTGGTACAAGGTCGCATTTTGCATCTTATATTGAGTGCCTAGGGCTTTGGGGTTAGATCACACGCTCAGTGCCGGACAACAGAATTTGGCATGCAGGCGGCCATGGTAAGCCATAGTCTTTCGGCTTCTGCAACCTTCATAACAGCAGCGCCCTCCTCTCCCATACCAAGCAAAGCATGTTGAGTTGGCCATTTAGTGCTGCCGTTTTCCTGTTAATGTGCAGTAGCAGAAACCAAACTACACCCCCCCCATCCAATTCTCTGGGATGATTGCTTTACTCCTTAATTAAATTCCCCTATTTCAACCAGGTTACCGTGAACGATATCACTCTCCTGAGGATAACACAGAGAGATAAAGAATGGACGTTGCTTGAATGCCAGCAAACACCGGGACCGTACGCTGCCAGGCTCTCTCATGCAATGATGCCAGATTACTTGCTACTAGCATGGCGTGGTAAAGTGTCCTACCATGGAGGACGGAATAAGGCTGCTCTCCCCAGAAACCTTCTGCAAAGGCTTTTAGAGTACCTCCAGGAGCGCTTCATGGAGATGTCCCTGGAGGATTTCTGCTCCATCCCCAGACAGGTTAACAGACTTTTCCAGTAGCTGTACTGGCCACAAATGCATCTCAAGTCCTCAGGGCTACTTAATCATTAAAAAACGCTTGCTTTTATAACATGCATTATATTTTAAAAGGTACACTCACCAGAGGTTCCTTCTCCGGCTTCGTTGGGTTGGGAGGGTATTTCAGTCAGGGTGACAAAAAGATCCTGGCTGTCGGGGAGAATGGCGTGCTGTGTGCTCTCCTCAAGCTTGTCCTCCTCCTCCTCCTCCTCCTTATCTTCCCTGTCTGTAAAATCCTCAGGCATGGTGGAGACTACCCCATCATCGGAGTCCACGGACAGGGGTGGGGTAGTGGTGGTGGCCCCCCTTAGAATTGCATGCAGCTCAGCGTAGAAGCAGCATGTCTGGGGCTCTGTCCCGGAGCGTTTGTTTGATTCTTTGGTTTTCTGGGACGCTTGTCTGAGCTCCTTAAGTTTCACGTGGCACTGTGTTGCATCCCTGCTGTAACCTCTGTCCCTCATGGCCTCCGAGATTTTTTTGAAATGTTTTGGCATTTCATCTTTTAGAACGTAGTTCTGATAGCACGGATTCCTCTCCCCATACAGCAATCAGATCCAGTACCTCCCATTCGGTCCATGCTGGAGCTCTTTTTCGATTCTGGGACTGCATGGTCACCTGTGCTGATGAGCTCACCTGGCCAAACGGGAAATGAGATTCAAAAGTTCCCAGGGCTTTTCCTGTACACCTGGCCAGTGCATCTGAGTTCAGAGTGCTGTCCAGAGTGGTCACGATGGTGCACTGTGGGATAGCTCCCGGAGGCCAATACCTTCGAATTGCGTCCACACTAACCCTAATTCGAAAAGGCGATGTCGATTTCAGCGCTAATCCACTCGTTGGGAAGGAGTACGGAAATCTGTTTTAAGAGCCCTTTATGTTGAAAAAAATGGCTTTGTTGTGTGGACGGGTGCAGGGTTAATTTGATTTAACGCTGCTAAATCTAACAAACTCATAGTGTAGACCAGGCCTTAGATTGTTCCCTCTCTTCTTCGGCCTGTTGGGCTCTTTCCATAGCCTTTACGGTGGAGATTGCTAGCTGTGACAACTTGCCCCTGCCACTTGTGCTTGTGCCTCCACATATCCCTTTCTGCCTTTACCTGCTCCAACTCCTGCCTCACTTGCGTAGTCTCAGAATTATAATCAGCTTTAGCAGTTTGCCAAGCACAACGAATCTGCCACAACAACCATGCCACCGCCAGATCCTTCGTCTTTGAATCCGGATGATAAAGCTCACAATATTTCTGGTACGTATCTTCATCTACCATGGTGTCCCCTGATGAAACTGCCCCTGGGACCCATGGGTCAACACCCTTGGAGTGTGCCCAAAGGAGGAGGGGGGGGAGTTTTGCCACCTTCCCCTCCTTTGTGGATCTGGGGGGGCTCTTTTCCTTTCTAAACAGCAGCATCAAGCCCAAAATCAGAAAGGGGGAGCAGGCGCCGCACGCACTCTCTACTCCTTGTTGCCCCTTTCCACTAGTGTACCCTATCGGTGGCTGCCCACATTCTCCACCACTAATGTTACCTTTGTTCCCCTAAAAAAAAAAACAACCTAGGGTCACACTTGTATTTTTTTTTATTACAATGCCACTGTTGGGTCAGACAGAAAAGGGAAGGAGCTTATTTATATACCACATTCATTCACATTCACCGCATTCATACCCCCGTGTACCCACACAGTTACGCAGGTGGAGAGTTACCGGAGACAGCATGGGAAGCCAAGAAGCCAAAGCGTGGTAGATCTGGTGTGTCCGCCTGCGGTCACGGATAAGGGCTGGTGAGCAGCTCAAGGAGCAGCAGCTTGTGTGCATGGCTGCTTGCTTTTATTTTGGAACTGGGTGCTCCTGTCATGTACGCTGAGTTTTTCTTCTGCAGAAGCATTCCCAGTCCCTGTTCCTTTCATGCATCTTTTCTTTAGAGCACTCTGCGATTGCCTTCTCAGGGCAGATTATATCAGACACACCTGGCTCCTGGCTCTTTTCTCCTTGCAGTTCCTCTCTTCCCAGTCCCCCATACACTCCCTCATTCACACCCTCTTATCTTCCACACACACACACACTGCCTAGTTCACACTCTCTCTGACTGCGGGATGGGATATTACAAAGCTTGGCAGTTCATATAAGTGGTAACTTGAAAAGGTTGCAGAGCTTGCAAAGGTTACAAAACTTAAAAGGCTATGCTAACAGTAACTGAAGTTACAAAGTCTGCAACAAGGTTGCAGAACGTAATGATACAAGTTACAGATCTTACAATCGCATTTGAGCGGAGGCTTTACAGAACAGCTTCCCTTTAAGTGAACGGGTGGGACACACAGGGATCCCACTGCTGCTCTGAGCCAGCTGCTGCAGCAGCAGCTCATCAGTGCCTCAGCCAGAGAGCATTGCCAATCCCACCACACCTGCCAGCTCCCCGGGCAGAGAGCAGCACCAGCCCCACTGTGCCTTCCAGGGCCCCAGGCAGAGATCAGCAGCACCCCACCAGCTAGGGCCAAGTTCCACAGGGCCAAGTGTATACAGCCCTGCGTGCGGACACCTCATTAACCAACTGTCCCTTCTCCATCACCTTGTGCATTTGGCCACCCAATGCTCCATTCCCAGCCTGGGCCTGGGAACAGCCTTGCTGTAGGCCTGAGAAGAGGCTGGTGACTGCACAACCCAAGGGTGCGTAGCCCAATGGCAGAACGTACCCCTGGGGAGGCTGCAGCCATCACACACTCATGTACACACCCTCTGTGCCCAGGGACAGTGCTGCCTAGTGATTAGTGCAGGGGGGGCTGGTAGGCAGGACCCCTGAGTTCTGTTCCCTTTGCTATGGCCCAGGCTCCCCCACTGGGTAATGCACTCAGCAGCCCTTGGCTGGCAGGCCCTGGCAATGCAAAGTACTAGATGGGCCAGGCCAGCCCCCAAGTGTGGCGCTAGTTGAGTGACTGGAAAATGCCAGTGCCCTAAGGGCTGACTGAGGGGTGCTGGCTCCCCACCAACCTGCTCTATGCAGCGGTGGCTGGCAGCCACAAGGCCCCTTGCTGGGCTCTCCCAGCGTGTTGGCGAGTGCTCTGAGCAGCATGAGTGAGGCTCCATATGGCAGAGCCCGCCGTAAGGGACACCATGGGGAAGCTCTAACTGCCCCCGGTGCAAGCCAAATGCTGTGGGCTGGCACACAGGGGGCTCTGTGATGGGGAGGAATCAGGCTGTGGAATAAGAGGCCGATGCCTCGGAGGGTCCCCTGCAGCCATGAGCCAAAGTGGTTTGTGGAGGCAAAGCCACTTAGCAAAGGGGAACCCCATGGTTCAGCTTAGCAGATGTTTGCCTTAGGAAGAGACCTCACACCAGTCAGTTACAGCCTCAAGAGCTGGACTCTAGACCCTGCTCTGCCTATGACCTGCTGTAAGGTCCTGGCCCTGTTGAGTCACCTCGTTGCACCTCCAATTCCCGTCCCACTATGTGGGGCTCGTCCACTGAGCCTGTTAGCTCCGGGGGAAGGGACTGGGGTCCCCCTGTGCAGTGACAGCACCAGAAGACTGAGTGCAGACAGGGGCTCTGGCTACGGCTCTAACACACATAATGAGCCAACAGGAGAGGCAAGTGGGGAGCATTTTGCTTCCCTATTTTCTCACACCCAAATCTGCACTTTGATTCAGTGAATGAAACGATTCCTTGACACAAATCCAGTGTCAGTCAACCCCCTTCCCGCTAATTATCCAATGCAGACCCCGTGGCCCAAATCCTCTCCAGGGCACCTTGGGCTGGGGAGGGGGATTGCACCTGAGGTCACTGAGGGCTCACGCTACCCCCATCAGAACAACCGACACTGAGGACACGTCTACATCACAGACGTAAGTTACAGTCACTGTAGCAATTACTGTGGGTTTTCACATCCACCCTGCTCTCCTTCTGGGGCTGGTGCGTGTCCTCACTAGGAATGCTTCCACCCACTTAAAAGGGGCAGCATGGGGGGCTGCCAGCTCCTGGGCTCTCCGCTCTGTGTGCGGCTCCCCACCGCCTGGCAGCTACTTAGCTCCTGGCAGGGAGCTCTGCACCTGGAGCCCCGGTGGCAGCCAGGCTCCCAGCGGGGAGTCTGGGGGGGCAGGCTGGCTCAGATCAGGGAGCCGGGGGGGAGCAGGACTCTAGCTGGAGCCTCCCGCCCACCCCAGGGTGACAGCCTGAGTTGTGAGCTGGGTGAAAGGTTGACAACAGGGAACTTACTAGCCTTTCCTGTCAATTTCACAGCTCCAGCAGGGACCTGTGAAATTGACAAGAATGACAGCCAACAGCCCCTGTAAGTAAGGCAGTGTCTAGTCGCCCTAGCTACACCACCATAAGCCCTACGTCTCTTGTGGAGGTGGAGTTATGTCAGTGTAGTAGGGCACTTACATCAACCTACCTGTGTAGTGTAGACCGGGCCTGAGTCACTAAAACTCCCCGCTTCCACACTTTCTGGCTGGCGGGGGGACAACCAACAACGCCGCCCAGCTGTTCACCCTGGGAGTTGGCACTGGTAGGAAAATCCAGTTGATTTCTAAGATGGGACGAGCTTCACCGCCGCAGCCGACTGGCACGCACACGGACATCCAAGACCAACAAGCCTTAGCACATGACATGGTCTCACGTCAACGCCTCCCTCCCACCACTACCGCTAACCTCCTCTTTACAGTAGATTAGTTTCAAGCAAACCAATACAAAACCAGATCAAAATCAACAAACGCAGAGAATGCCACAGGCAGGAAACAGACACATGGAAACTGGGCATCTGAGTGCTGAGAAACAGCGGGTGGTGGCAAGACATACAGCAGAGAGAGGCGCCAGCTCCAGCTCTGGGGCTAACTCAAGCTGCAGTAGGCTTAGCTCCTGGCATTGGATCTCGTTATTATAGTTGGGCTCAATGCTCCAGAGACCTCTGGAGCTCTGCTTAACCGTATGCACTGTGAGCAGATCCACTGACCTCTGTGGGGCTGCACACCCTGCCTCAAATTAAGCCCAGCCATAAGCCTCTGCAGAATCAGGGGGCGTTCTTAAATAAGCAGGAGAAACCATGACGGCACCAGGGGCTGACGATTCCAAGCACTTACTCGAAGGCAACGTTCTGCTGAGAACAGATCCTCAGCACTCACATGCCTGGGGGTGGTTTGGTTTGATAACGAAAATAAGATCACAGCCATTTATTCGAACATTGAGCTTAAAAACATGCCGAACCTTTATTTTAACTGGTAACCCAACTTTTTTTTTCCAGGTCGGTTCCAGTTCAGCAGGCAGGACAAAATTAGCATTCAGGTTCAGTTCCGGTTCCACTCCTGGGCTGGAGGGAGCTGAGCTGACAAACTTGGGATAATTGTCTTCCAGAAACAGACCTAACATGCACACTCCTGCACCCAGGTAACAGCTACGGCCTGCAGGTCACGCTGTGGGCACGAAGCAAGTGTTCAGGCTCCAGGTCTGTGTTTTGCAAAAAAAAGGGAGGGGCGGGGGTATTTATTGCACTGGGCAAACATCATTCAAAAGGATTGAAAAAGGGAGATCCAGTTCCTTGAACTATGAAGGCAGAATTGCTGGGTGGAGCTTTCTTGCTGCAGATGGGGAGGGGGTTAAAACTCAAAGCACATCAGAGACACTTCCAAGAGCAAGCAAGGTAGGTTTGATGCAAAGCACAAACCAAGAGCAAATTGAAATGGAAAGGAGAGTGCTGGGGTACACAGACCCCAGCCTGCTGAAGCCAGGCCTTGCACATATGTTCTTTGGTTGAAATCGCACCCCACTGAAGTTTTGCCATTGACTGCAATCAGGGCAGGATTCCACTCCCAAATCCAGCTGGTGCTCTAGCTTATGCTATGGAGACTTTTCAATAACGTAGGCTTTAGAATCTGATTTTGTGGCAAGGCAGCCCCACATGAAGCCAATGAATCCTGTATTCGCAACAAATGCAAGGGGTAACCAGGATCCTGACAATTTCTTAGCCAACAGGCATTGACAGGTCAGAGAAAATGCCCCTAGAATCATAAATTAGGGTTGGAAGAGACCTCAGGAGGTCATCTAATCCAACCCCCTGCTCAAAGCAGGACCAACACCAACTAAATCATCCCAGCCAGGGCTTTGTCAAGCTGGACCTTAAAAATCTCTAAGGATGGAGATTCCACCACCTCCCTAGGTAACCCATCCCGGTGCTTCACCACCCTCTCAGTGAAATAGTGTTTCCTAATATCCAACCTAGACCTCCCCCACTGCAATTTGAGACCATTGCTCCTTGTTCTGTCATCTGCCACCCCTGAGAACAGTTGAGCTCCATCCTCTTTGGAACCCCCCTTCAGGTAGTTGAAGGCTGCTATCAAATTCCCCCTCACTCTTCTCTTCTGCAAACTAAACAAGCCCAGTTCCCTCAGCCTCTCCTTGTAAGTCATGTGCCCCAGCCCCGATCATTTTCCTTGCCCTCCGCTGGACTCTCTCCAATTTGACCACATCCTTTCTGCAGTGGGGGGCCCAAAACTGGATGCAATACTGCAAGTGTGGCCTCACCAGTGCCGAATAGAGGGGAATAATCACTTCCCATGATCTGCTGGCAATGTTCCTACTAATGCAGCCCAATATGCTGTTGGCCTTCTTGGCAACAAGGGCACACTGCTCACTCGTATCCAGCTTTCCATCCCTAATCACTCGAATCCCCAGGTCCTTCTATGCAGAACTGCTGCTTAGCCAGGCCAGAGATTTCCCCTACACAGTTGCAGTGACAAGTTGCTGCCACTGTAGACAGCAGCCACTTCAGAGTCCCCTCTCAGCCATGTCACAGCATTGGGGGTTTAGGGACAGTGACAAGGCAAAAAGCAAAGATCTTTAGTCTGAAACCTGCAAAGCTTGCACGGGAAAGCTGCCTGTCACAGAGACACACTGCAATGTCAGACACCACACTGTAATCACATCTTTGCCCCCTGCTGTCCCACAGAATTTGGGACAGCCCCAGGGATTTTGGGGAGTGGGGTCGGAGAATAAAGCAAGCAGTTTACTCCAGCAGGGCAAGGGTTAATCACAAAAACACACATGGGTTCCTGCCCACACCAGCAGTAATCAACCAGCCACTGGGAAACTTTCTTTCCTGGCCTGATCCAGCTTCCACTCAAGTTTTCCCATGGACTTCAAGAGGAGCAGGACGGGGCCCTTCCTGCTTAGTGGTTGTACAACTGCAGGACAGCTGGATCACCCAGCACCTGTCTGAGCAGGTGCCTACCGTTTGCTGTATCAACATATGGACTTAGGGGTATCCAGGCCTCCCAGCCCATGGATCCCTTAGCACCAGCTCCCATTGATACTGCCATTGCAGTCAGGTCCAAGCGGGAGCAGGACTGGCCTTTGGTAGTGAGAGCTGCCGATTCACTGAATCTACTACATGTGCTCAGCACCCCCAGGGTTTGATGGGTCCAAAGCTTCCCCACTTTCCAGGCACCCGAGCCCTTGTGCGCACGCCTGGCGAGTGAATAATAAAACTGACACATGCCCCAGTGAAGAGCCAGAGCCATTCTTAGTACAGTAACATGGTGCACCACTGTAGTAACATTAGGGGGAATGGAACAGAAAAGGGGCTGGTTACAGGAAAAAACGTTAAACCTCCCCAATGACATGACCACTCAGACGGAATCTGCACCCCACCCCTAAATATTAGTTCCTTATGTGCAATCGTGTGTGTAGCTATAGTGCAATATCTCAGCTCTGCCCTGACCACGGAGCAGTCAGACAGACGGAGCTAGTCACCAGCGTGGAATCAGACTGGGTTATAGGCAAAGGAGAGAGAACCGAGACACCCCAAACATATCACCAGCCGCTCCCGCAGCCTCTTCAGCTGGCCCTTCCACACAGGGACAGCTCTGCAAGCCGGAGAGCCCGATCCTGCCCGCTGTCACTGGTCACGTCCACGCCACGCCGCAGGATCGGGCCCACGGCAGGGTGAGGGACATGCAAGCTGCGCAGGGAGCGCAATGGTGCCCGCTGGGGGGGCAGTTTGCCATTGCTAGGGAGGTACCCAGGCCAGGCTGAATGGAGAGGGGTCCCAGTCATGACATATTTGGATCCAGAGGTCGCCCACCTCCATGGAGTGCCTTCGGGAGAGAGCAGGGAGAGGGCCCCACACTACCCCTCCACTAGCAGCACTGGTGTCAGGCCACGCTGGGCTCCTATCGGAAGCCCTGCAGCCAGGGTGTTTGGATTCACTACGCCAGGGCAGCCCATTGTAAAAAAAAACACTGAAGGAACTAAAAGCATGTAGTCTTGCATGGCAACCCCATGAACCGGTCCAGGGAATCCCACCTCCTCCTCCCAGCCCTCGGTTTGCCTCCGTCCCCTCTGCCATTTAGACTGTAAGCTCTGCAGGGCAGGGATGTGGCTATTCCTTGACCACCAAACGCCGTGCCCTGTCTGGGCGCTATGTAGAGGCCAGACTCACACCAGTTACGATCAGCATGTGGATCTGAACGAGCCAGAATCTGGCTTCCCTTAGAGGGAATGGGATACTGCCCCAGCTCACAACAGAGATCAGCTGTGCCCTGTACCCTACAGGGCGCTCTGCATGGAGGTTCCACTGAAGATCACACCGTGCTGCAGGTTGGGAACCAAGACAAGGGGTCTTCCACCAACAGGCAGCCTTTCAGGGGGCGGAGGAGGAGCTTTTTCCCTTTTCAGTGGCATGTCCCTGGCCTCCCGGGGTGGTTTTTGGTGAGCTAGCTGGCAGCATACGCAGGGCTCAGTGCTGAGCTGATGCTCGTTGCAGCAGGTGCTGTGCAAGTCCGACAGGCAAATGCTGTGCCCGTTGGCACAGACGGGCCCATGCTGACCTCAGGGTGGGATCTGGGGTGGCCTGGAGCACCCCGACCCTACTGAACAGGATCACCAGGGTTACCTTGTTCCACACTAAGTCCTTACTGGGACAGTCTACCTGCACCCCCAGAATTTACTCTGTGGGGCGTGTGCACTGGGGGAGGGGACACAGATGGGAATATAATTTCACTGCCTTGGTCTGGACCATGCGCCAGGGAAGGTTCTCTCCAGCCACACCCACAGGGTCTATACTACAGCTCCAGAGCCAACCCTTCCCGGACAGCTCTGCAGCACATCACCCACGAGTTGTCCCCACAGATCGCTCTCTAGGGTGCCCCTCTAGAACACAAGTGCTCGCTCTACGCGGGCTGCGGCCCAAGTGCTGGGCATGGCGGGTGTTTATACGTGGAAGCCCAGAATGGTTGTTAAACGCTGGCCGTGAAGGATGTAAGTGCAGGCCATGCAGTGAACTCAGAGCACCTGTGAGCGCATGCCGGCATGGCTCCTTCCCTTGTTAGCAGGCAGGACGGTCTCTGAAGGGGGCGACTGTTGTATCCGATAGCTGCTCCCTGGGCAGTGGGGGTCTCACATCCTCCCAACACAGAGCACGCCTCGTGCTGACGGCTGTGCGCCGGGATGGCGTGCGATCGCTGCAGCCCAGTTCGGTATGGAACGCAGCTCTCCCCGGTGTCAAGTCAGAACAGGACAGGCTGTTAGGAGGCTTAAAGAGAGAGAGTGAACAGCTCCGTCCCCCTTAGCAGCCACTGGCCCCCCCACCCGGGGGCGGAATGGACGGAAGATTCATTGGCAGGGCCTGGTGCATGAACAGTGGCTTCTTTCCATCTAAACACCAAGGGCTCCCCTGGAGGATAATCCCCAACAGATCCCAACGACCCAAGTGAAGTGCTGGCTGTAAGCTACGTGACAGCGTCCCCTTAGATCCCAGCAAGCCCTGACGGAATACAATTCAACATGCATGAGTCCCAAAGCCAGGTCCTTATGCCAGTGCGTTTCTGGGTGGATGAGGCACGTGCAGGGATGTGGCACATTGATGAGGGGACCCTCTGGAAAGGTGTCGGGAGAGTTCCTCCTGTTCTCAGCTACGACACAAACCTGTCTCATGCTGCTGCCAACGTGGAACAAAGCAGCTCTCCAGAAGGATGCACGGGGCCTGCTCCTGCTCCTTGCAAAGCTAGAGAAACTCTGCCTGCAACTGCAAAGAGCAGGATCAGGTGCCCACCTCTGTGCTGGTGCCCCCTTCCCCTGCATGTCTATGGATGGGAGTGAACACTGAACAGTGACGGTCTCTCACACTCAGGATGTGCTGCCAGCGCCCCACACAGACGCGTGCAAGGATAGGTGACAAGGACACCCGCCCCCCGATCATTCGACACAAGGATTCCCCCCTTCGATGGAGCAGAGCAGCCGTGGTGTAGAGATGAGCCCTGGACTCCAGTGGCTCTGTAGTTCCATGGGCTGCTCCCCCGTCGCTGAGCACCGTCCTCTCTTCGGCTGGTTTAAAGATGGGAAGGGGGGAGTAAAATTCTGAAGTTTCCCCAAAAGGCAGAAGTTGGAGACCTTCTTCACCGCCTGTGCTTCGCACACCCTCCCATCCCATGTTCCTTGTGACCCCTGCACTGAGGAGCAGACAGGATGCCTCCTCCCCCCCACCCCAACACACCCTGGTCAAAACTTTCTGACATTTATACATTATTTAAGACACGCTGATAATATAAATTACTGTCTCTATATATACTATGTATAGGCAGCAGGTCAGTCCAGGAGCGGGGCCGGTGGGTCTCTGTTCATTTCCCTCGCTCCTCTGTGCAGTGCTGGAAGCGGGTGAAGCTCATGAAGACCTGCTCCAGGGAGATCTGGCTGACAGAATAATCCTCCACGTGGAACTTCTCTTTGGCTCTCTCCAGCGCCCCGAAGACCTGAGGGGAAGGCACAAGAGGCCGGGTGACTCCACGTGGTTGGGCTTGGGGGTAACCGGGTGGGACTCTCTGGACTGCATTATGAGAGAGGTCAGATCAGGCATCTCTATCTACACAAGCCTCCCCTAAGTAACTGGGTGCAGGGCTGGGAGTTCACTTTGCAGGCTTGGTTCCTAACTTGCAGGGATGCCCAGGAGCCCCAGTAAGGGTGGCATGTATCCCGTGGCACAGCGCCGGCCCCAGGCAGTGCTGCACTCTGACAGGGGTCACGGGAGGAGAACCTTGCTTGTGGTACCACCGGCTGGTCAAATGGCAGGAGTGGATGGGTTTCCACAGGAGCTGGGGCTGACTGTCCTGACCTGGCAGGGGGGTTGCTGGGGCTCAAGGTGGAGGGTGTTTCGTGAAGAGTCTGCCCGTTTAAAGAACACGTCCCTGGGCTGGAAGCAACTGGGTTGCACAGTTCACCGAAACCCAAGGCAAGCGGCTCAGGCCAGGACAATCTGCACGGCGCAGCCCGTGCAAACTGCATCCCACAGCGCTTTTGAGCTCAGCAAGCGGCTCAGGAAGACAGGAGAGAGTCAGAGCGAGGGGGAAGGGGGAAGAGAGGCTTTCAGATAAGATTGACAAGACAGAGAGTCAGCATGCCTGAGAGACTGAGACTGTTCCAGATAGAGAGAGCTGCAAAGAAGGCGGCTCTCACACCAGTAGCAGAGACATGGCTCGAAGGGCTAGGTTGGTGGCAAGTCCAAGGCAAACAGGAGCAGAGGGAAGAGAAATGGGGGCGGGGCAATGGGCGTATGCGACAGGGTCATGCTTCCAGGAGCCTTCGATGTGCTGGACCTGGGAGCTGCAACAGGCCAGGTGAGAGGAGATGAAGGGGGACACAGAGCCCAGGGACGAGGGTTAGGGGAAGGGGAGACAAGTGGCAGGTGAGAGCTGAGAGAGGGATGGGGGAAGCACTTCTCACCCAGGACGGTCAGCTACACTGAAGCGGAGGTTTCCATGCGCAGGACCAGCAGGGGGCGTGGGCAGCAGGGCGAGTCACTCCAAGGCATTTGGGGATGCCCCGCCCGCAGCAGAGCTCCCTTGGAGCTGCAGCGCTCAGCAACCCCCAGCCCAGGCAGGCTGGTTTGGCTGTTTCCGGGGCAATCGTTTTTGCCAAAAGAAATCTGAAAGCCCCCAAAAAGGGAGACATTTTGCCCAAGCCAAAGAGGAAACATCAGTTCCAGAGACACTCAGTCAGGGCGAGCTGCCCCAGCCATGGCACCTACTGGGCTGAGAGCCAAAGGCTGTGATCACCCACAAGCTCTCAGCGCAGCCCAAGGGGGAGCGGTACAACCGCCGCGGGCACCCAGAGTCCAGCCGCTAACGCACGGCCCAGCGCTGCCCAAGGGGGAAGGGTACAACCGCCGCGGGCACCAGAGTCCAGCCGCTAACGCACGGCCCAGCGCTGCCCAAGGGGGAGCGGTACAACCGCCGCGGGCACCAGAGTCCAGCCGCTAACGCACGGCCCAGCGCTGCCCAAGGGGGAGCGGTACAACCGCCGCGGGCTCCAGAGTCCAGCCGCTAACGCACGGCCCAGCGCTGCCCAAGGGGGAAGGGTACAACCGCCGCGGGCTCCAGAGTCCAGCCGCTAACGCACGGCCCAGCGCTGCCCAAGGGGGAAGGGTACAACCGCTGCGGGCACCGAGAGTCCAGCCGCTAACGCACGGCCCAGCGCTGCCCAAGGGGGAAGGGTACAACCGCTCCGGGCACCAGAGTCCAGCCGCTAACGCACGGCCCAGCGCTGCCCAAGGGGGAAGGGTACAACCGCCGCGGGCACCAGAGTCCAGCCGCTAACGCACGGCCCAGCGCTGCCCAAGGGGCAGCGGTACAACCGCCGCGGGCACCAGAGTCCAGCCGCTAACGCACGGCCCAGCGCTGCCCAAGGGGGAGCGGTACAACCGCCGCGGGCACCAGAGTCCAGCCGCTAACGCACGGCCCAGCGCTGCCCAAGGGGGAGCGGTACAACCCCC
Source organism: Chelonia mydas (assembly GCF_015237465.2). Lineage (NCBI taxonomy): Eukaryota > Metazoa > Chordata > Testudines > Cheloniidae > Chelonia > Chelonia mydas. The sequence continues at coordinate 35,410,168 of NC_051250.2, forward strand.
GCGGGCACCAGAGTCCAGCCGCTAACGCACGGCCCAGCGCTGCCCAAGGGGGAAGGGTACAACCGCCGTGGGCACCCAGAGGCCAGCCGCTAACGCACGGCCCAGCGCTGCCCAAGGGGGAAGGGTACAACCGCCGTGGGCACCCAGAGGCCAGCCGCTAACGCACGGCCCAGCGCTGCCCAAGGGGGAGCGGTACAACCGCCGCGGGGACCAGAGTCCAGCCGCTAACGCACGGCCCAGCGCTGCCCAAGGGGGAGCGGTACAACCGCCGCGGGGACCAGAGTCCAGCCGCTAACGCACGGCCCAGCGCTGCCCAAGGGGGAAGGGTACAACTGCTGCGGGCTCCAGAGTCCAGCCGCTAACGCACGGCCCAGCGCTGCCCAAGGGGGAAGGGTACAACCGCCGCGGGCACCAGAGTCCAGCCGCTAACGCACGGCCCAGCGCTGCCCAAGGGGGAAAGGTACAACCGCCGCGGGCACCAGAGTCCAGCCGCTAACGCACGGCCCAGCGCTGCCCAAGGGGGAGCGGTACAACCGCCGCGGGCACCAGAGTCCAGCCGCTAACGCACGGCCCAGCGCTGCCCAAGGGGGAGCGGTACAACCGCCGCGGGCACCAGAGTCCAGCCGCTAACGCACGGCCCAGCGCTGCCCAAGGGGGAGCGGTACAACCGCCGCGGGCACCAGAGTCCAGCCGCTAACGCACGGCCCAGCGCTGCCCAAGGGGGAGGGGTACAACCGCCGCGGGCACCAGAGTCCAGCCGCTAACGCACGGCCCAGCGCTGCCCAAGGGGGAGCGGTACAACCGCCGCGGGCACCAGAGTCCAGCCGCTAACGCACGGCCCAGCGCTGCCCAAGGGGGAGCGGTACAACCGCCGCGGGGACCAGAGTCCAGCCGCTAACGCACGGCCCAGCGCTGCCCAAGGGGGAGCGGTACAACCGCCGCGGGGACCAGAGTCCAGCCGCTAACGCACGGCCCAGCGCTGCCCAAGGGGGAGCGGTACAACCGCCGCGGGGACCAGAGTCCAGCCGCTAACGCACGGCCCAGCGCTGCCCAAGGGGGAAGGGTACAACCGCCGCGGGCTCCCAGAGTCCAGCCGCTAACGCACGGCCCAGCGCTGCCCAAGGGGGAAGGGTACAACCGCCGCGGGCACCAGAGTCCAGCCGCTAACGCACGGCCCAGCGCTGCCCAAGGGGGAGCGGTACAACCGCCGCGGGGACCAGAGTCCAGCCGCTAACGCACGGCCCAGCGCTGCCCAAGGGGGAAGGGTACAACCGTTCCGGGCACCAGAGTCCAGCCGCTAACGCACGGCCCAGCGCTGCCCAAGGGGGAAGGGTACAACCCCCGCGGGCACCAGAGTCCAGCCGCTAACGCACGGCCCAGCGCTGCCCAAGGGGGAGCGGTACAACCGCCGCGGGCACCAGAGTCCAGCCGCTAACGCACGGCCCAGCGCTGCCCAAGGGGGAAGGGTACAACCGCCGCGGGCTCCCAGAGTCCAGCCGCTAACGCATGGCCCAGCGCTGCCCAAGGGGGAAGGGTACAACCGCCGCGGGCTCCCAGAGTCCAGTCGCTAACGCACGGCCCAGCGCTGCCCAAGGGGGAAGGGTACAACCGCCGCGGGCACCAGAGTCCAGCCGCTAACGCACGGCCCAGCGCTGCCCAAGGGGGAGCGGTACAACCGCCGCGGGCTCCCAGAGTCCAGCCGCTAACGCACGGCCCAGCGCTGCCCAAGGGGGAAGGGTACAACCGCCGCGGGCACCAGAGTCCAGCCGCTAACGCACGGCCCAGCGCTGCCCAAGGGGGAGCGGTACAATCGCCGCGGGCTCCCAGAGTCCAGCCGCTAACGCACGGCCCAGCGCTGCCCAAGGGGGAAGGGTACAACCGCCGCGGGCTCCCAGAGTCCAGCCGCTAACGCACGGCCCAGCGCTGCCCAAGGGGGAAGGGTACAACCGCTCCGGGCACCAGAGTCCAGCCGCTAACGCACGGCCCAGCGCTGCCCAAGGGGGAGCGGTACAACCGCCGCGGGGACCAGAGTCCAGCCGCTAACGCACGGCCCAACACTAGCAGAGCCTTTGGCCGCACCCACATACACTGGTATTTCTTTATTGTAGCAGCTTTGGGTACCATGTGCCAGTCATGGCACTGAGTTGGGTGGGGGACACCACTGACTCATTCCTAACTATTCTAGAGAGATTTAAAGACCTCCTGAAATAGTGCCCCCTCCAACTACCCATCTGCTCTGGGACAAAAATCAGCTTAAAAAACAACCTCCGAGAGGGAAAGCCACAAAGATTAGTATGGAGAGTAGGGGCAGGGAGAGGAGCTGAAGCTATTTTTAAATCAGTGACTTCTGATGGCCTGGATTTCAAACAGACAGTGTCTCTTTAAACAGACACCAGTAAACGAATGTCAGTGGGCTGGTGGACATGCGTGTTAAAGCAAAGCCCAGCTGGAATGGATGGATAATCCCAGCTGGAACGGCAACCAAATGACCAGGGGCACCCAAGTCCCTCCATTCACTCCCTGCTTCGCTCCAGGGCCTCTTGTGTCTGCTATGGAAAGGGAGAAGCCTGGGTTGGCCTGGGACAGATGCTAGCAGCCTCTGGCCTGCCCTCACCTGTGCCCAGCTGAGGTTCTTGTTGGTCAAGTGATAATGGACCATGCCTTGGTGCTCGTGCTTCAGGACGCTCCCTGGGGGAGACAAGCAGAGGTTAGCGCTGAGTTAGGAGACTGCAGGCGACATGCGCATGCAGGGGTGCAAACGGGGCACGCTGCCGAGCCCCACCCCTAGGGCTCCCCAGCATGAACGGGGGCCACATCCCAGTGAGGGGCTGTACCTGGAAACATCTTCTCCACAAAGGCCTTGAACACCTGCATGTCGCCCTCCTCCTCGGCCCTGGTTTTTGCCAGCAGGGTGTATCCGCTGCCGAACTTGCTCTTCAGGTGCTGGGGGCTGCCCAGGCATTTGAACTGCCCGTTCACCATGATGGCCAGCCTGGTGCACAAGGCCTCACACTCTTCCATGCTGCAGGGAGGAGAACAGAGCCATGGAAAGGAGGCAGCACCCAGAAGCGACGATGCTGGAACATCCCGGGGTGTTGCTGCCTGGGACTGGGGCCAGGCATGGGAACCTGGTCTTCACCCACGTGGGAGGTGGGATGCCAGCTCCACCGTCCCTGCCCCTGCTCCGCAGGCCAGACACCGTGGACAGAGCTGAGTGGGTTACACTGCGAAGGACTGCGCACTGCTACCATTGCAATAGTCATTCAGCAGGTGCCATGAACACTTGCCCGTGCAATACAGCTGGGTGCTCTGGGATACAGGGAGCAAGGGCTAGTCCATTCCAGGGAACCTCACAACCAGCCTGCCCCGCTCCTTCCCCTCCACACCCCCCACTTCCTCCTCCTCCCTCTCCCCACTGGAGCCCAGGAAGGAAAGGGGCACCAGGCACCTGTGGGAGGTGATGATGATGGATTTCCCGCATTCCCGTGTCCTGGTCACGGCATCCCAGAGCAGGCGCCGGGCCACAGGGTCCATGCCAGTGGAGGGCTCATCCATGAAGATCACTGGAGGCCCGCCGATCAGGGCAACGCCAGCGCTCAGCTTCCGCTTGTTGCCACCGCTGCAAGGGAGGGACCGACAAGACAGGCAAATTTTAAACTAGCTCTGGGACAGCCAAGCTGGGAGAGCATCGTGCACAGCTCTATGGGATGCCGAGCTGTCTGGGCTATGCCGGGGTGGGGACAAACCTGGGGCTGCAGTCCCCAGGAGGGAAGCTGGGGCATCTCCTCGAACATTCCCCCCGCAGCTATAACAGGTAATAGTTTGCACAAGCCTGTGTCTCAGTGCCCTGCGGTGCATTTACCTGCACAGCCCCTTCAGGCAGGGAAAGTTTCTCCATTTGACAGATGGCGAAGCCCAGGCAGAGACAGGGAGGCTGGCCAAAACCTCTCAGCAAGCCTGTGGCAGAGTTGGGACTAGATCTTAGTTCTTCTGATTCCCAGCCCTGAGCTTTAGCCACTCGGCGAGGCTCCCGCAGGCACTCAGGTTTCCAATCCCACCCACAGAGCCATGTCTGGGCACAGAAGGCCTCTGGGTCTCCATCTCACCTGTAGGACCTCACTAGCTTGTCCGCGTGGGGCTCCAAGAGCAGCCCTCGCAACATGTTCTCCACGCAGCTGCCGATGTAGCGCTCGGGAATCCCCCGAAGCCGGGCATACAGGCTCAGTGTCTCCCGCCCCGTCATGTGATCCAACAGGGCATCAAACTGAGGGCAGTAGCCAATCCGCTGCTGGACCTTGGAGCAAAGGCAGGCCAAAAAAAATAAGCCAAGAGCGAGGGGCTGATTTCACTGAGATCACCAGCAGGAGGAGCTTTGTTCTTGCCACAAAGACTCCTTCCAATACTAATTGTTTTACAGTAATTACATCGGTGGGTAGTTTCAGACCACAACAGCCCTGAATGTACTGGGTCTCCAGACAGACACCCCCGTCTGAAAGGGCCTTATGACTAAAAGGTCTTCTTACCAGCCTGTAGGATAATGAGTCATGAGAAGCCACAGCACCAGAGCACGGGTGGCTGGTGCTTGCCAATTCCTACACAAGCTTCCTGAACTGCTAGTCTGACAACACCATACTACTCTATTCAGATCCTCTGTGTGTGGCTCAATTCAGCTGGCTGCGGCTACCAGGAAAGAAAGCTACACTCTATGTCAGGGGTGGGGAAACTACGGCCCACGAGCCGGATCCAGCCCGTCAGGCCCTGCGCTGCTCTCAGAAGCAGCTGGCACCACATCCCTGCAGCCCGGGGGGGGGGAGGCAGAGGGCTCCGTGCATTGCCCTTGCCTTCAGGCACCGCCCCCGCAGCTCCCATTGGCTAGGAATGGAGAACTGCAGCCAATGGGAGCTTCGGGGGAGGTACCTGGAGGCGCAGCAAGAGCAGCACATGGAGCCCTGTGCCCCACCCCCCGGGCCAGGGGCTGCACAGGGACGCGGTGCCGGCCGCTTCCCAGAGTGGAGCAGTGCAGTGTGGGGCAAGGGCAGGCAGGGAGCCTGCCCTGGCCCCGGCGTGTGCCGCTGCCACCCCGGAGCCACTTTAGGTAAGCGGCACCGGGCTGGAGCCTGAACCCCTCCTGCATCCCGCCCCCCAATTCCCTGCCTGCACCTCGCACCCCTCTTGCACCTCAACCCCGTGCCCTGAGTCTCCTGCCGCAGCCCGCACCCCTCCTGCACCCCAACCCCCTGCTCTAAGCCCCCTGCTACACCCTGCACTCCTCCTGCACCCCAACTCCCTGCCCTGAGCCCTCGCCATACCCTGCACCCCAACCCCCTTCCCTGAGCTCCCTCATACATCCCACACCCCTCCTCTGCCCCAATCCCTTGCCCTGAGCCCATTCCTGCACACCGCACCCCCTCCCACACCCTTCATCCCAAGCCCCTGTCCCCAGCCCTGCATACAATTTGTGGCCCTCGGCCCAAAAAGTTTGCCCACCCCTGCTCTATGTACTGCCTGGCAATAAGCAAGAGGAGAAACTGGTCACTCAGAGAGCTCAAGTGGGCACCATGCAAAGTTACTCTCTGTACAGAACATCTGGTATCTTGCTCCCCAAATCCTCACTTGCACCAGACTCCTATGGCCTGATCCCCAGCATTAGTTTCTGCTGGCTAGCTTTCCAGGTCTTAACTCTGTGTTCCCTCTCCCAAATCAACACCATCTGCAAACCAGAGCTCAGAGATATGAACGCCTAGCTGCGACACCGGCTTCAGAGTGAAACAAGATCGCAAGCTCCTAGCCAGTTTTATTCCGCAGCTGGCCCTGCAGATTCAGTGTCTGTGCAGAGGGCGCTGTGCTCCCTTGTGTCTGCTGCTTCCCAAAGAGGGGCTGCTGGGGGTGAGAGACAGGGAGAAGAACAAACTAACGTGGGGAAAGGGACAGGCGCAGAAAACCTCATTGGAACTTTGTCAGGATTCGAGGAGAGCCCTCAAAACCGATCCCCAATGTCAAGGTGGATTGTCTTGGGGAAGGAATTGTTAACGTGCCTGGAGCAGCAGTACCATGTATTGGCATCCACCCACCAACGTGTCGGAACCTAAATGATCATGGCCGGTTCTCAGGATTCTCTGCACGGCTACCAGATGCTTAGTGAACAAGAGAAACACTGCTGCTTTGGCTGACACCATTTCCTCACTAACATTTCCTGAAAGCCAACCAAGATGGACAGACAAAGGCCAGCTCATCCCATTTAGGGACTAGAGGTCCAGTAGTCTGTCTCACAACGGTCAGCACCAGCTACTTCAGAGGAAGGTAAAGAAACATGATGGAACAGCCTATCCATAGAGGTGTTTCTCATCGATTCCCCATCAGTTAGTAACTACGTTATCCCATAAGGTATCAGGGCTTCGATCCCTTCTGAATAATTTTAACCCTCTCGAATCTAACTGCAGATGTTCTCATTAGCCATAAAAGGTCTAATACTTGTTTGAATCATGCTAAAATCTCATTGTGTAGCAATGAGTTCAACCAGCTAATTACACATTATGTGAAACATTTCCTGTAACTAGGTTTATTGAATGTGTTGCCTTACAACTCCATTGAGTACCCACCATTCTTTTAAATAGAAATTGTGACAGATATGGCAATTTCCTGCAGCATCCTTAAACTTAATTCAGCAAGGTTTTTCAAGTAACTTGGGATCCATTGCACTAAATGCAGTTTATTGATTATTGTGGGCCGGGACTATCTGTACCCTTGAGGGGGAGATGGGATGTAAGGCCTGATTGGAGGATAAGGACTACAATGAACAACATGCCAGAGGAGAAAGGACTTTTGACGTGGATTTCCTGGGAAACGTCTAGGGGGAGGGGAAAGCAAATTCCCCACCTCTGGTAATGCCAGAACACAGCCTTTGGGAGCTCCGCCCTGAGGAGAGGGCCTTTGCCTGCTGATCCCCTGTTCCCACAAACTGGACATCTGTCATAAATATAAAGGGAAGGGTAACCACCTTTCTGTATACAATGCTATAAAATCCCTCCTGGCCAGAGGCAAAACCCTTTCACCTGTAAAGGCGTTAAGAAGCTAAGATAACCTCGCTGGCACCTGACCCAAAATGACCAATGAGGGGACAAGACACTTTAAAAGCTGGAGTGGGGGGGAACAAAGGGTTTCTCTGTCTGTGTGATGCTTTTGCAGGGAACAGATCAGGAATGCAGCCTTACAACTTCTGTTAAGTTAGTAAGTAATCTAGCTAGAAATGCGTTAGATTTCCTTTCGTTTAGTGGCTGGTAAAATAAGCTGTCCTGGATGGAATGTATATTCCTGTTTTTGTGTGTTTTTGTAACTTAAGGTTTTGCCTAGAGGGATTCTCTATGTTTTGAATCTGATTACCCTGTAAGGTATTTACCATCCTGATTTTACAGAGGTGGTTCTTTTAATTAAAATTCTTTTTTTAAGAACCTGATTGATTTTTCATTGTTCTTTAGATCCAAGGGTTTGGGTCTGTGTTCACCCGTACAAATTGGTGAGGATTCTTATCAAGCCTTTCCCAGGAAAGGGGGTGTAGGGCTTGAGGGGATATTTTGGGGGAAGACGTCTCCAAGTGGGCTTTCCCTGTTCTTTATTTAAAACTCTTGGTGGTGGCAGCATAGGGTTCAAGGACAAGGCAAAGTTTGTATCTTGGGGAAGTTTCTAACCTAAGCTGGTAAGAATAAGCTTAGGGGGTCTTTCATGCAGGTCCCCACATCTGTACCCAAGAGTTCAGAGCGGGGAAGTAACCTTGACAACATCAAAGGTCAGACACGTGTAATGAAATAGATGACCTGACCAGGTCACTGTTCTGTGTCAGAGCAAAGGCTGTTACGAACTTGAACCCCCAGAAAACCCTCTGGAGAGGTGTGAAAGGCTGACTCCTGCCAGAGCCCTGCTGAAGACAAGGTGATCCCTGGTGAGATCACTAGCAGGCATGTAGGTTTTTATTGTTTGATTTGGTTTTCTCTCACCTTAAGAATAAATGAGCTGCGTGAGAACTTGTAACTGCTGACAATTCACACTATTACAGATCCCACACACTGCCTGCCACCAGATCGGTCATGGTGCAGACAAACGGCACAGGTATTCCCACTGTGGTCAACCAAGGGCACCGGCTCCTCAGCCATCACCTCTCTTGGGCGGGGACCTACGTCTCTCTCCTGCCAGACTGGGGCTTTCCTAGGCTGCACAGTTCTGCCCTCTGCAGCGATATCCCCAGAAAACCAGACTGCCTAGGCAGGCCAGCATCTGCGCTTGGTTTCTCTCCAAAGGCTGGGAACAGCTGTGATTGCCAGCAGGGATAAGTTACTGTCGTCAGAGCGCACCATGGAACTTTTGTTCACCTGGCCAGTTAGTGCGCTGTAGATTTACACCTTGGCTTGCCATGCACTAAGTCTCCATGACAAGCCCTAATTTGCATGCTTGTTTTTAGCAGCCCATCTCATGCTGGGTAGCTTAATCCACTTTGAGTACTGTGTGTGGCACACTTCAAAGAGTGACTGAAGTTATCCAAGTGTTGAACTTGTTTGATCTCTGCCTTTACAGCAAAGGGGGCCAGTGTGCCAAGTAACCAGATTTCACTCAGTGGAGCAGGCTGGCTGGACAAGAAAGCAGCTGGCTCTCTGCATTCTTGGGATCATTATTACAACAGCCTACCCCCAAATCCTGCTTCGGCCCTTCCACGTACTAGACAGACAGCCGCTAACCACACGCACGGAGCCAGAAGCAGCATCATGCGCTTTGAGAATCAAACACAGGGCGCGGAAGCAAGACTGCTCCCCGCCCTGCCCCTCCAGCAGTGCCCGCCACGGGTGGCACCCAGACCCCAGCCTCGCCCCTTCACTCGCTGGTGTTCGGTACCTTTTTGATGTTGGCCAGAATGCTGTGGCCGTCCACGTAGGCATCCCCCGAGGTGATGCTCTCGTCGCCCGTCAGCATTTTGAAGGTGGTGGTTTTGCCGGCTCCATTGAAGCCCAGCAGGCCGAAGCACTCCCCTTTGTTGACCGCCAGAGAGATTCTGTCCACAGCTAGCAGGGACTCACTGCTGTTATACACCTGGGAGAATGCAGAGAGCCAGCACTCACTCACAGGGAGCCTGGGCTGCTTCTGTCTGCCACAGATGCACTACCACTGCTTCCTGACTGGGCGCTGGGCTCCACAGAGGATGCTCAGGGACAGGGCTCAGAAGGGGACCCCAAGAGCCTTGCGACAAATGAAATCCAAGCCCTTGACCTGACGCAGGGCTGAGAACACAGAATTAGATCCCCACCACCCACCCCTGCCCACCACAGCTGTGCCCAGTGTGACATGGGAAGCTGACCATAATGTGGGCATTTGGCATCCTGAGTGTGAGCAGCGATGGGGCTCAGGCCCCTGTCTCATGGCAGCCAGTGTGCAGGGCCTTACCAGGCCGTGCTCAGGATCATAGAATCATAAGACTGGACGGGACCTCGAGAGGTCATCTAGTCCAGTCACCTGCACTCATGACAGGACTAAGTATTATCTAGACCATTCCTGACAGGTGTTTATCCAAGCACCCAGGGAAATGACGAGCATGGGCACCTCACTCCACATCCACAGAAGCCCAGGGCTTTCCTTGGGCACTTTGCAGTCAATGCCTCCCCATGGACATGCCAACAGGACACTCCAAGGACTAACAGCTGCACTCTTTCACCCCAGCGTGCCCAGCAGGGCGTGGTCAGCATTGCCACTCACCAGGGTGAAGGTGGCCTTGGGGAACTTGGCATTTGTGCCAAGTTGCTGGGGATACTGCAGGAGGAAAGGCCTGATTTTGCTGCTGTGCAAACGCTCCCCCGCACGGCTTTGCTAGAGCACCTTGAAATCCAGACCCGCAACACCCCTGCTAGAGCTGCAGTGAGACAAACCATCCATGTCCATCCCCTTTAACCTGGGACCCCTGTAGGGATCGGATCTGCAAGGTGCCTGGGCTCCAGCTCACCTTGGTGAGCTCCTTGATGACCAACGGGCTGCTCAGCGATGACAGCAGCTCTGGCGGGGACTCCAAAACTTTCTTTCTCTCATCTGCCACATCCCTGTCTTCCGGCAGCACAGGGATCCTGTTCAGCAGCATTGCCTATGCCGGTGGAACCAGAGGGAGTTACTGGCAGGGGCAGGCGGGCTGCCTTGGGCTGACGACGGGCAAGCCCCCAACACGGAGAAATGCAATGTTCCGATACACCCTGGATGGATCCTCCCCCCCAGCCAACCTGAGGATTGATCCCCCCACCTGGTTGACCCTTCAGCCTAGTTGACTCTAGGAACAATTCTCCACTCTGCACCACGCCTGACAGCCCTGGTCGGGGGGGTGGGGGAGGGAAAGAAACCCCCATGCTCAGAGAAGGACAGACCAGTGCTGTGAGCAGTTTAGCGAGGGCTGGAGAAGCCACCCCAGATTACTCCTGCTCTTAGTCAGCAAGAAGATGGGATTTAGAGCAAAGAGCAGGTAGTTTGTGGCTCTGACACAATGACCACACCTCTCACAGGCCTTGTACTCTGTTGAGATTTGGCTTTCTTTCTAAGTCATGCTCTGGGGGGCTTTCCTTACACCAGACGGATGCAAACGCCCCTGAACTGAACGCACATCCCCCAATCCCAATGGTCCCAGATGCTCGGGGACAATCAGGACCAGATCCGAATTGAGCGCTTTGGGTGCAACTCCAGTTTGTATCATCACCTCAAGAGCCAACGGGCCCGATTCCCATTTACACCAGCGTCACTTCCCTGACATCAGCAGAGCCAATCAGCAGAGTCTCCGCAGGACCGCAAGCACACAGGTACCCCCTGCAACACTGGGCCTGGCAGACTTCCTGCTACACAGGCTTGTGCTCAGGGGCTCATGCACAGTAGCCAAACCTGGCAGAGGGGACCATGAGCAGGGCAGTTGCTGGTATGAGTCAAGAAAAGGGCACAGACCATGAAGAACGAAGGTGGGGGATAGAGGAGACCTGGAACTACAATGCTCAGTCAACAGCTCACCCATTTCCGCCTCCTACTGATGCTGCAGATGAAGGTCCTCACTCTCCAGAGGAGGTTAGTTTCAATGAGGAAGAGGAGGAGGAGGAAGACGGTTCCCTGGACACTCAGGGAGGTCAGATATTGCCCAATCCCTGGAGTCTCCCATGAGAAGTAATTCGTCTGGTAACTGATATCTGGAAGGGGGGGAAAAAAAAAAACAAAAAACATCAGAGGTGGGTCATTCCGCCCTTGGGTGGGAAGGGAGGATTCTCCCTTTTATGTTTTCAGAGTGAATACAGCCGGGGCTTCCCCCCTGCACAGCTCGGCCAGTCCCCCCCGGCCCAACCTGCCGCATCCCCTACCCTGGGCTTCCACGCCAAGCTGCCTGCTCAGCTCGGCCAGTGCCCCTCCCCTGAAACCTGCCACTCCCCCTAGCTAGGGCTTCCCCCGCAGCTAGGCCACTGCCCCTGCACTCCGTCAGTCAGGGAATGCAAACTGGCAAGGATCTGGTGATGCAGAAAGATGCCCATGAGGACTCACACAAAGACCACTGGATTCTTCACTCTTTGTCCAGAGTTTAACCTAGTTCCTCCGAGGTAAAAGGCTAATGCCAAAACCCCACTGTGCCCTTCCCCCTCCCCATCAGCCTTTAACCATCTCCTCATTTCTTGCTTTCCAAACAGACTTCTCAGCTCTACCATCCAAGGGCAGGAGTGGAATCCCAAGGTGCTGGAACCACAGATTTCCCATGCTAAGGTGTCCTGAAGGAGCACTAACTGCAGAAGCCAGGCCTGCCAGTCCCAGAGAAACAGGGAGGCAGAGATTTGCCCTTGCTGTGCGTTCATACGTCAGGGACCAGACACCAGTAAGCTTTCAAGTATTTTTCACCTCTCTCCAAGATCCCCCCCGTGAACTCTTCTGTCCTGGCCCATCAATACCATGGCTCTGAGTGACCATGAAGGTTCTAATCGGCTCTCCAGCTCCCCAGGAGCCCAAATGCCAAGTCAATAAATATAATTCCGCTTGTCAATTTGCACTGGTTTCCCCAGACGGAGCAGAGCCTCAGGAATACAATTGCACAATGAAGGCACTCAATAGCACCAAATGATACAGAGGGGTGAGCAGCATTTGTAATCCAAGTTCCCTCAAATGTCAGCAATGTTCCTTTCTCTCCCCCTAACACCCAACACCTCTCAGAAAAATCTGCTATGAACACCTGCGCGTGCCATCTTACTGCAAGGTGCGTAGGGATCTGGACAGTTGTGGGCTGGCGAGCTGAGCAGGGAGCAACTGGGACACTCACTGAATGCTTTGCAGATGATGTTGGCTTCGATGGAAGAGGTGCAAAACTGAATGAACTCGTAGTTCTGGTAGAAGTCACTGATGCACTGGCCCAAGCAGTAGTTGGGCAAAATCAGGAAGATTTTATCCAGGGTTTTGGACAGGTCCACGAGGCCCAGCTCTGAAAGAGAAACAAGATCAGCAGGTCGGACTTCAATGATGGAACCTGCTGTTTCTCCAAGAAAACACAGTGCCAAAACGTCAGAGTTTACAAAGCTAGGAGGGAAAATGAATTGGCACCACGGTGCATGGCAGAAGGAATGAATCTGCAGAGATTTCCCTGCTCGCAATTAGCACTGTAGGGTCCCCCAGCAAAGGAACTGAGGAAAATCTCTTTCCACTGGAGGCCAAATCATCTCAGCGTTCTTATCAGGGGGGTGGTTGGGGGTAGGGGGATTCTGCCAGGAGGGCAGCGGGCAGCCCCTTTACCTGGAATGCTCATGATCGTGACTGTGAGGAAGGTGGTCGTGCCCGAGAAGATGTTGAAGATGGTGAGGCGCGTGTAGGCTGTAGCTGCCGCTGAAAAGAAGAAGCTGAGCAGGTACATGAGGGGGATGATGGCCCAGCCGTAGAGCAGGAAGATCAGCATCACATCGACGAGGTGGCTGTCCTGGGTGAAAGCTTTCACATCGAAGGCTTGGAATATCACCTTAGAGACGACATTGAAAGGAGAACCAACACGACTCCTAGAGCCTCCATCTGAACAGGCCAGACGGCAGGATTGTTAAGCTGTTAGCTAACTCTTCACACACACTGCCAGCTCCCCCCGGGGCCTGGGCAGAGTCAGCTGTCTCATGGAGCACCCTGCTCCACACAACCCCATCAGCTCCCACCAGGGTACGACAACAGTCTCCTTCTAGAGGAAGCCATAGATCGTGACATCGGGAGTAAAGCAACACTATTTACACTTCACCACCACCACAAGTCTTTCCAGCAGGATTTCTGTAAGCCAGAGATGCAGTTTTTCCTTTTGGTCCTTTATAGTAATCGAGACAATAACAGATCCAGGTGGGATGGTCCCATTCTATCTATCCCCAGACTACAACACTGGGCACCATGTACACATCTGAGCATCTCGGAAACATCAGTGAATTTATCCTCAACCCCTGGAGAAACAGAGAAATATTATCCCCATTTTATGGATGGGGAACTGAGTGACCGGGCAGATTAGTAACTTGCCCAAGGTCACAAACGCAGGCTGAGGCACATCAGGCCAGTGGATCCAGGTCTCATCACCAGTTCATGCAAGCCACCAGTTCGCATCCCTCATGAAGAGGCTCAAGGAATCCATGGCAAATGGGCCATCAAGAGCTGGCCAGGGAGGGCTGCCCATACCACACCCCTGAGCTACATGACATGGTACAGCCCAACTGGATTGGCCACATCAGCATCTCCTACAGCTTCTGGCCATTCGGGAGCCATCTTCAGCCCTGCTTTGCCTATTACTGTAATAAGATGGCCCCGACGATAGGAGATGTGTGGGAGTTGACAAAATTACTGGCCTAGTGGAAACAGGGGGAGAAGCAGTAGACATGATATATCTTGATTTTAGTTAGGCTTTTGACACAGTCCCACATGACCTTCTCATAAGCAAATTAGGGAAATGTGGCATACATGAAATTGCTGTAAGATAGGTGCACAAGGGGTTGAAAGACTGTACTCAAAGAGTAGTTATCAATGGTTCGCTGTCAAACTGGGAGCGTGTTGCTAGGGGGGTATCACAGGGGTCAATCATGGGTCTGGTATTATTCAATACTTTCATTAATGGTTTGGATAATGGAGTGGAGGGGATGCTTATAAGATCCGCAGATGACAGCAAGGTGGGTGTGGTTGCTAGCCCTTTGGAAGCCAAGACTAGAATTCAAAATGACCTTGACAACTGCAGAATTAGTCTGAAGTCAACAAGATGAAAGTCAATCAAGTCAAGTGCAAAGTACTTCACTTATGAAGGAAAAATCAAATGCACAGCTACAAAATGGGGAATCACTGGTTAGGCAGCAGCACTTCCGGAAAGGATCTGGGGGTTAGAGTGGATCACAAACTGAATGTGAGTCAACAAGGTGATGTAGGTGTGAAAAAGGTGAATATCATTCTGGGGAGCCTTAACAGGAGTATTGTATGTACAACACAGGAGGTAATGGTCCTGCTCTGCGTGGCACTGGTGAGGCCTCAGCTGGAGTTCTGTGTCCAGTACTGGGCACCCCACACTTTAGGAAAGATGGGGACAAACTGGAGAGTGTCCAGAGGAGAGCAACACAAAAATAATAAAAGGTTTAGAAACCATGACCTGTGAGAAAAAGTTAATCTGGGCACATTTAGTCTTGAGAGGAAAAGAAGGGGCGGGGGGGGGGGGGGAAGACACCTGATAACAGTCTTCATATCTGTTAAGGGGTGTTATAAAAAGAGGAAGGTGATCAATTGTTCTCCAGTCCACTGAAGGTAGAAGAACCATTGGGCTTAAGCTGCAGCTAAGGAGATTTAGGTTAGCTATCAGGAAAAACTTTCTGACTAGAAAGGCAGTTAAGCTCTGGAATAAGCGTCTAAGGGAGGTTGTGGAATTCCCATTGAGGGAGGTTTTTAAGAGCAGCTGGACAAACACCTGTCAGGGCTGGTCTAGGTTGACTTGGTCCGGCCTCAGTGCAGGGGGCTGGACTAGATGACCTCTCGAGGTCCCTGCCAGCTCTACATTACTATGATTCTAAACCAGGGACATGTCAGTGGTGACTCACCAGCATCAACGCACAGGGAATGAGGAAGTTGATGAGGTCCCAAAGCAGGGCCGAGAGCCAAAAATTGGCCACATAGACCCCGCTGACAAACTGCACGTGCTTGGCCTTGATGGCTCTCTCGCTGACCAGCAGGAGCGCGAAGGTGCTGGACAAGGAAGCCATCCCATAGAGCAAGTTAATAGCAATGGCGAACCCAGTCTGGCCTCTAAGGGAACATTAAAGCAACTGGTTAGCAGGGGGAAAATCCCACCAGAGCAATACCGAGCATTTTAACTCATGCTGAAGACTACACTGTAGGCTGCATGCAGACCAAGCTGGTGGCTTGAGCTACTGCGGCTGTATGGCCTATTGCTATCCCCTCCCCCAGCATGGATTCTCGTAATGCCAGATGGGATCCTGACCATCTTCCAGACCCACCCCTGGGCTCCCTCCCAGTCACTCTAGGCAGCTCTGAGACCAGTGCTCCAGCCTGGAGAGCGGATGGGCATCTCCGGGAGACGTTCCTGGTGTAATGTGTTCAGCATTTGCTGCACCAAAGGGCAAATCCTGAGCGGTGCTGAGCACCTGCAACTCCCATCGACTTCAGTAAGAACTGCAGACACTGTGCACTACTCAGAATTGGGCCGCAGCAGTTCACCCCTGGCTGGACCTTTACGCATCACACAATTCAGCCTCAATGGCAGGCTGCTTTGGCTGGGGAGAGGAGACCAGGGCTGGAAAAGCATGGTGTGCCGAGGTGCCAGCAGAGCTCGAGCAGCCCTTGTCCGCCCCAGGCTCAGCTCAAGGGAGCCAAACCCACACCCAAGACCTAAGTGAAATAAAAATGAACAAGCACTACAGTAGTAACCCAGCGTCTCCACCCACGGCTCTCAGAGCACCTGGCAACCATCAACTAACCCAAACACTCCCTTGTGAGATCAGCAGCATGATTCTCTGGGAAGAGAGGGGAGTCAAGGCACAGACAAACGTGGTACTGCTTGGCTGAAAGCGGACATCTCCGTTGTCAAGTATATGCCTTTAGACACCTACAGCCTGGCTTCCCAAGGTGTTCATCAGCTCTATCGTCCACAGCTGGGATCCTGGGCCCTCAGCACCTCTGAAAACCAGGCTCTAGGTGTCTAGAGACAGACTCAGCCGCCGAGACACCCACTTTTGGCTATTTGGGTTTACATGACCTTGGGCGAGGTCACGCAGCAAGTCTGTAGCATAACTGGAAACAGTGCCCTGATACCCTGACTCCCAGGCCTGTGCTCTTGCCTGAGATAATACTCCCAGCTTTGTTCAGCCTTGGGAAACTCTGCGCGGGACCCTCCGCTGGTGCAAGTTAGCGTGGCTTCATTGGAATGGATGGAACTAGGCCTATTCACTCCAGCTGCGGATCTGGGCCCCTAACCCCTGGCATGAAAGCAAGCAGTAAGGAAGCTGAATGTACTCCATGAGTTGGTCCTTCGCCGTCTCGGTGATGTTCCGGGGCTGGGGATAGTTGGTGACAGTGATGGAAGCATTGGGTCCAGCCAGCAGCCGGAACAGGGCGTTGTCTGCCAGCATCAGTGCAGTGGCGGAGGCATGATACGCCTGGTTGTTGAACAGCGCCGTGACCACCGTGCGGTTTTTGACCTCTCCGAAGGAAGCAGCTGCGATGTAGCGTTCGTTGAAAGTTCCGCCCTCCTCCGCCGCTCGGGAGATCAGGTACTCCTCCAGGTCACCTGTGCCAGGCACACCCACTTCACCATTACAAACGGACCCCAGCAATGCACACCATATGCACAGCATAAGAGATACCAGGCAACTACACTCCACCAGAAGTCCACGGAAGCAGGGGAGGCTCCACACCTCAGAGTCCAGCTCTAATACAGCCTGATGGGGGAATTAGGTGCAAGACTGAAAGAAATCGCATGCTATAGAGGCGGGTGGGTCTTAGGTTTGTGTTGGTGGTTTTTTAGTTCAACTTTATTTTAGGCAAACCTCAGAACATGCTGCATGGCTCTGCAAATCCCCAGGATTTGGATAGGACACACATGACAGGCAACTGATAGATCTGATCAGTGATAGGCTGCTTGCTTAGTATAAAACGGAAATGCCCTTTGAAGGGAGCATAGATACTGCTAGTACGTCTCTGTTGAGAGAAGTCAAAAGAGGTCACACCATCCAGAGTTCTTGATAAGGGATGAACCTACAGGCCGTTATTTAATGTAACAGAAGAAACAGAATAGCAAGTCTACCAATAGTGCAAGCATGTCAGAGACAGACAGACAGGCCCACAAGGGCCAAACCTAACACATTTGGAGAAGGGTTATTCAAAGAGAGCTGTTTATAGGAAAGCCTGTACAGCAATTCCAGGCCTTCCTATAAATCCAGATTTCCTCATTTAGAAGCAAGATGTGCTTATGTTTAACACAGAGCTCTGAAAGCCAACATATTTTTAAATTAAATAAACGCACACAGAGTCTGGGAAAGCTGAATTAAGTTTAACCCCCTGTTCTGGTCTACATGAGGAAACATTGATGCATCTGCAAACATCTACTTGTTTTACAGACTGCAGAGGCTAGCTAAGAGCCAACGTAGCCTACCCTGAGAAATAACATGGAGAAAATAAGCAGGCTATATGCAGCTCTGGATACATTTAATGTGCATTAATACGCACACCTTATATTAAAAACAAAGCCAGTAAATACTGAGCCCAGAACTGAGTTCTGAGCTACTGGAGAAAT
This sequence comes from Chelonia mydas, assembly GCF_015237465.2. Taxonomy (NCBI): domain Eukaryota; kingdom Metazoa; phylum Chordata; order Testudines; family Cheloniidae; genus Chelonia; species Chelonia mydas. Next base: position 35,427,944 of record NC_051250.2, read on the forward strand.
CTTTTGTCACCCTCCATAGAAAGAATTAGCTACCAGAAGTGCCCAGATTGAAAGGCAGGTGGAAACTGGGAGGTTAAGGTGGAGCTCTGTCTTTAGCATGCCTGCTTAGTGAAATGGTTTAACAGGTTGGGATCAGAAATAACCTATGTACTGCATTACCCAAGCCGTTCAGGATCCAGCGAGGCTGGAATCTCACTTCCCTGGTGTCTGTTGGCTGCATCACATTGATCCTGCTCAGTTATTCTAGCTACTCACGATCTTCGGAGCAGGCAACCAGCAGCTCTTATACATACGGCCTGATGCTGTATGACCCCTCCAGAGTAGCAGGCCCACCCCTGGCCTGACCTACCTAGCACCTCCAGGGGCACTTGGCCCTGAGCATCCAGTAGCACTGCAAACTGTTCTGCCAGCCTTGGGGAGATCCTGGATGCCTCAGAGACAGAGAAAGGCACGACAGTCTTGCCATACGGGTCCAGCGTCAGCCTGAGCAGCGCAGAATCTCTCGGCCCGGGGAAGGTCTTGGCAACAACCAGAGCAAGGGTTGTGAAAATCAGCGGCACCAGGAACTGCGCTACCACCATCTTCCAGTTGCGCCAGCTGTACACTGCCCTCTTCATGAACATGGCATAGAACTGCTGGCAGCACAGGTAGAACTGAGATGGGAGAGAGGGGAGGGGAGGTTTTAATTGGACACCAGCAGACATCCTAGCAGGACAAGCATGCTAAAACCCATCCCTGCTGGGCCCTTCCTGACCCAGACAATGCTAACCGGACTAACATCAGAGCTCCCACGAGTGATGCTGGCTTGCAGCAAAGCCCACCAGGAGATTATGGGGGGTTAACAACTTGACTTCTGATGGCAAGGTCAACAATCTGCAACTAATGAACAGGCCACTGTCAGCTTGCGATCCGATCCGTTTTCAGAAGAGTAGCTCCAGCCCCCTGCCCCCAAGGCCCCAGCCAGTTTTTGTGGTTTTACAACCACCTTGTCTTACTTTTTTCTCTTCTCCCCTGTGGCTTAGTGAAACACACACAGAGCAACAAGAGAATGTGATCACACAGGCTGCCTACAGGGTGCTGCTGCAGCTGCACAAAGCGAGAGAAAGATTGTGTCCACTAATCTCCTTCAGTGCTAGGCGTAGGCGAGCTACTTGGAACAGCAGGAGGGAAAAGATTAGATAATCTGCATCTCTTTCAATCGGAAGTGACCCTTTAAACATAACTTTTGTAGTGTTGTTGTAGCTGTGTTGGGGGGCCCAAGACAGCTTGTCCCTTCTACCCAACAGCAGCTGATCCAACAACAGACATTGTCTCTCCTCTAGATCTAACACACTTTTAAAAGGCTGCAGTGGCTATTCCCTCACTGAATGCACAAAATCCATCTAGCAGAGGAAAGACACCAGAGAGAGGAAATCCCTCTTTATAGTGCTGGAAATATTCAGTGTTAAACATTGAGAAGAGTAAGACCAGGACATCTCAAAAGGAGAGGGGCATTCTTGTACTTCCCAGTTAAAGGCTTAAGATGCACACGATCCAGTGATTTTGCTGTGGAGGAATTCTACCTCTTCTCCTACACACCTCAACCCTGGCACAGCAACTAGTGCCGGTCAAATAAGAGGGGTTTCAGAAAGAGAGCGACCAAGACACAGCTCAGATTGCAATTCTGGGCATTTGAAATCAGAAGCAGGGGGAGTCTAGAGTCAGAGGATGGGACTAGAATCAGGACTCCTGGGTTTTAATTCCTGACTCAGTCACTGACTCACTGTGTAAGCTTGGGCAAGTCACTTCACCGCTCTGTGCCTCAGTTTCCCCATATGTAAAATAGGGATCCGATACAGACCTGCCTCACAGCTACACGGGTGAAGCCAGCCAATCACTGTGCTCTTGAATGAACTTGCACAGAAAAATGATAAAAGACAAAAACACTATCAACCATGGGAGGACACTTCAAAAAGCAATCACTCCACATCTGGCCGCTCCAAGAAAATATGCACCACACCTTTGACAGACACCCCTGGGAGCTTAAATTCATAACTTTGCTAGATACCAAAAATCATGGACTCAATAGAGACACTGGTTGTATGTCTCATTACAACAACCTGTAACACACTAACCTTGCTTTGCCTTATGACTGCAGTGTTTGTTAAATGCCCACTTCATCTTGAATGATCTCCTGCAACATGTGTTAACCCCTTACTAAGCTTAACAACCTGTTCCCCCTTGCATTTAGCTGTGACACGGATTCCCTTTCCCAGACCTGAAGAGGAGCCCGGTGTAGCTGGAAAGAATGTCTCTTTCACCAACAAAAGTTGGTCCAATAAAAGATACTACCTGCCCCATCTTGCGTCTTTGTCTCAATAGGACAGTTCAATTTCAGTAAAGTGAGTCAGTTAACGTTAGTGAAGTGATTTGAGAACCTCTTGCGGAAGGGTCTAGTGAAGTGCTTTTAAATTATTCTTATTAATAGGGAAAAGCACCATATGCTGCTATGTGGCCCAAGACTCCTAGGGCCAAATTCAGAGAAGGGCTAGATTTCGAGGGATTTAAGCAACTTGGGATGTAACTTACACCTTCTTCCTTCCCCCCTCAATGTGTAAATTACTCTCAGACTCACCTCTAAATCTGGCTCTGTCTTGATTTCCTCCAGACCCCAACCAAGCCAGTGGAGACGCACTCTAGCCTTCCCTATGCCCTGATATTCCCGACGGAGCACTCACCCCCGTGTTCAGTTTGATACTGGAGCAATCCTCCGTGATCAGAGCCCCACTATCATCAGTCATGTCAGTCATTCCACTCAGGCTGCTGGAGTCATCCATGGCCCAGTCGTTGGACCGCCTCTCGTGCTGGTACTGCAGGGCAGGGAGTTGGATGGCTTGGATATCCATGCTGGAGTCCACCAGCTTGCCAACCCTGAAACAGAAGGAAAAGCAGCCAATGGAAGTCACGCAGAGAACTGAATTTCATGCTGCTACGTTAAAACAAAGGAGACTCATGGGTCAGTGCTAACAACTTGCACTACAGATCAGCCTGAGCCCACACAACCATGCAGGGTTGTAAACGGACAAGCTGAACTCCAGTCCACAGGCCCTTTCTCAGCCTACGTTCATTCAGATTTTTGCCGGATCGACTCATTCCCCCACCCTGTATTCCTCTCTCAGCTATTCATTCCCAGTTCAGCCATGAGGAGGAGGGTTCGTGGAAAGGCTTTTTACTGTGAAAATGTTGGTCCAGGAGCTCCAGGGGGCTCTCGCGAACGCTGCTTGGATTTTTTTTAAATCCAAGACGACAGATTTGGCAGCTTTGGCCAATCACGTGCTGACTCAAGTGGCATTTCCAGAGAGCCTCCCAATCCAACTTCACAGTGCCCTAAACAGCAGCTTGACTTGGGTTTACCACCAGTGACACCTATAGTTGAAGTGGAAGAGGTCTGTGCTGTGGATCTGAGGGCTGGCAGGGTTCAAACACTGCTAATGACTCATACAGAGGTGAAAAAATGTATAAAATTGAGTGCAAGGATACTGGAGTAATTGCCGGAATGACTGGGGATCAGCCGAGTCCCTTCTGGACTTCCGTGACTGACTATGAACAACAGGAGTCAGGGCTACACTAAATCTCTGTGATCAGTTGAATAAGAGACGCATGAACCCCAGACACCCCAGGAGGGTTCAGTTGTTTCCTTAGAGGTGCCTAGAGCATCCTTGCTCTCAGTACAGGTTTTACACGTCCACTTCACACAAGCTATTCTGATCTCAGAGGCCCGCTGCAAGGCTCAGATCTGGAAACCTTTCCTGAGAGGATAAGGAAGGGGATTGGGTTCACTCGTCATGTCACTGCATTGAAACGGATATTACTGCTGGGGCTCATATTCGGAGACACCACCTTTAGTGAGTGGGGGTGCAAGTCTTCCCCGCTGGCTGTCCAAACGGCTCATTGCGTGATACCCACCTGAGGAAGACCTCCTCCATAGTGGTGACAGATGCACCATAGCTAGCGATCCCCAACTCCTCCCGTTTCTGCTCCAGCTCCGTGAACAGTGCCTCAAACCTGCCAGGACAGGGATGGAGTTAGAAGCTATATTCTGGCCCTTGCTAGAAGCCGGCTCCCCAGTTTCCCTGTGCAGAGGCCAGGTAGTAGCCAGCCACACTTGTTCATTAGGATGACAGGCAGACAGCGCCCTCTGCGTGGCTTGACGTGAGACAAGCTTGTTCAATTAATGGACCAGCAGAGGGTGAAGGGAAGCACTACGGGGTAGAACAGCAGTTCACCAGTAGGTGTCGTCGCCCTAGATACCCAGTATCGGGATTTCAGGCAGACAGGGTTGTATGGGAATCAAGTTAGCTAAGGGCAAAGAGACCGCCCAGACACTGGCCAGGCGCTGGCATGAGCCAAGGAGCCTGGGTTCCATCGTGCAGCTCCTGCATTCAGTGACGCTTTGGCTCCAGAGCAGCTTTTCCGCTTAGTCTTTACCCACCTGCCTTGCAATGGAAGCTCTGGGTGGTTTGCCAAGCGCACTGTGATGGCATTGCAGCTTCACTAAGCCCCTGTGGAAATGCTAATCAGCAGCATTAACTATTTGTATTAACTGTTTCTATCCCTGTTGCACCCCTGGGGACTAGCCCTACTGTGCGACAACATGGCCCCTTCCCCAAGGAGCTCACAATCCAAGCAGCCCACCAGCGATAGATCCCCACTACCCATTAGTGACAGCACGCCTGGGAACAGCAGGGATCTCCCCCCAGTAGTAGGAGCACTCCAGTGCCAAAACCGGACTGCTCTAGCCTTGCCTAAATGGAGGCTGAGGGCTCCTGTACTGAGCACAGAGTCACGCAGCAAAGCTGCTTCCTCAGTCTCTCTTCTGTGCAACTGAGGGGCGACCTATATGCCCCACTCAGGCAGTCTGATCTGTCTTCTCTAGATACAATAGCTGGGGTGTACCAGAGACCCTCCATCCTAGGAACGCCATTGGCCAGTCCAGGGAGAAGCCCTGTTTGGCAGTTGGGAATGCCCCAGGTCCCAAAGGGAGTCAGCATCAGCATTATAACCAGGTCTCCTGGGTTATAATCCTGCGCTTTAACCACCAGGCAACATTGCTCCTCTAAGCAGCCCTTCAATTGATAGCTTTGAATCATAGAATCATAGAATATCAGGGTTGGAAGGGACCCCAGAAGGTCATCTAGTCCAACCCCCTGCTCGAAGCAGGACCAATTCCCAGTTAAATCATCCCAGCCAGGGCTTTGTCAAGCCTGACCTTAAAAACCTCTAAGGAAGGAGATTCTACCACCTCCCTAGGTAACGCATTCCAGTGTTTCACCACCCTCCTAGTGAAAAAGTTTTTCCTAATATCCAATCTAAACCTCCCCCATTGCAACTTGAGACCATTACTCCTCGTTCTGTCATCTCCTACCATTGAGAACAGTCTAGAGCCATCCTCTTTGGAACCCCCTTTCAGGTAGTTGAAAGCAGCTATCAAATCCCCCCTCATTCTTCTCTTCTGCAGACTAAACAATCCCAGCTCCCTCAGCCTCTCCTCATAAGTCATGTGCTCTAGACCCCTAATCATTTTTGTTGCCCTTCGCTGGACTCTCTCCAATTTATCCACATCCTTCTTGTAGTGTGGGGCCCAAAACTGGACACAGTACTCCAGATGAGGCCTCACCAATGTCGAATAGAGGGGAACGATCACGTCCCTCGATCTGCTCGCTATGCCCCTACTTATACATCCCAAAATGCCACTGGCCTTCTTGGCAACAAGGGCACACTGCTGACTCATATCCAGCTTCTCGTCCACTGTCACCCCTAGGTCCTTTTCCGCAGAACTGCTGCCTAGCCATTCGGTCCCTAGTCTGTAGCGGTGCATTGGATTCTTCCATCCTAAGTGCAGGACCCTGCACTTATCCTTATTGAACCTCATCAGATTTCTTTTGGCCCAATCCTCCAATTTGTCTAGGTCCTTCTGTATCCTATCCCTCCCCTCCAGCGTATCTACCACTCCTCCCAGTTTAGTATCATCCGCAAATTTGCTGAGAGTGCAATCCACACCATCCTCCAGATCATTTATGAAGATATTGAACAAAACCGGCCCCAGGACCGACCCCTGGGGCACTCCACTTGACACCGGCTGCCAACTAGACATGGCTTTGCTTTTCCTACTGGCTGTTTGCCCTGGTTAGTCTGGATTTCTGTCCATGTTAGGTACCTCTCTGGCGCCCATCACCACAGCGTGTGGGGGACTCACAGTCTTTAATGTATCTTTATGTGTTTTTAATGTATCTACCAGCACCCTGGGAGGGAGGGCAGAGCGACTGTCCCCATTGTACAGATAGGACCTGCGGCCCAGCCAGGCTAAGGGACTTGCGCAAGGTCACATAGGAAGTCTGGGGCAAAGATTTGGACCCAGGCTCGTGCCCTAACCACTGGCCCAGCTTTCCTCCTACACTTTGCTGGATAACCGAGCAGTGCAGCATAGTTTAGGTCTCTAATTGCTGACAGGCCTTGTTTGTGTGCCAGAAATCTGGGCCCACAGCCATGTAAACAGCAGTGAAGGCAGCTATGGTAATTGCTGAGAGCAGCTGTTACCTGTGTGTGCTCTCTGTGGGCAGAATGAAGGACAGCTCGGCCCCAGCATTGCTCTCCAGGCTGGCATTGGGCACATACTGACAAATGAGGCGGGAGATCTCCCCTAGGTTACAGTACGGCTCCTTCACCATCACCATGTGGTAGCCGGCACCTGGGGGAAGATCAGTTAAAGACAAGCACCAGTCACAAAGGAAATTCCTTCCAGGGCATACCTAGCCTCTTGCTGCTGAGGAGAAGACAGGGCCTGACCTAATGCCACATTACATGGACCTCTACAACCTAATGCAAGGTGGCACCTTGACAGGATCTGAAGGGAAGCTCACCTGCTCTCCTTAGCTGGGAGCTGGTGGACGTGACCCCAAGGACTAGTGGATAGTGTTGATCTAGAGGGGGGCCCTCAGGAATCACAGCACCAGCAGAAGCGGAAAACCCTCCCAGCCTCACGGTGTCTGCAGTCTCTCTAAAAACATACGAGCATAAGAACGGCCAGACTGAGTCAGACCAATGGGCCATCTAGCCCAGATTCGTATCTTCTGACAGCTGTCGGTGCCAGGTGCTTCATAGGGAACGAACAGAGCAGGGCAATTATCGAGTGATCCATCCTGTCGCTCATTCCCAGCTTCTGGCAGTTAGAGACACGTGGTGCACGAGTCGTGTCCCTGACCATCTTGGCGAATAGCCATCGATGAACCTATCCTGCATGAACTTACCTATGTTCTCACCATGAGGAATATGGGCAGATGACATCTCCGAAAGAGAGAACGGCAACAGGCAGGGGGAGTGAGTGAGCAAACAGGAATACAAAACGGCCAGGGGTTTCCTTGTTAGCCCCACCACCCCTTCGCCCTTGGATTCTCCTCCTCCCCAAGGTGCCTGACGTAGACACGCTCCAGGGTGGACGTAGACTCCTGAGCCCATGCGTGCTCTACACTAGGCTGCCTAGGGGGCACCGATCACCTGCAGCAGCACCCCTGCCTCCAGCCCAGCATTGCAACCCTAAACAGGGCCTGAGGAGGAGGAAAGGCGGACTGGAGAGAGAGCCCACCCTGCATTCACCCTGCTGGGGTGGGTTCTGTCCCGTGGGGCTGGGCCCAGCTCCCTCCGCCAGTCCCCCTCCATCAAGACGATGGGCAGCTGGCCAAATCTGAGCGAGCAGTGCTGCGACCTGGCATATGGGGTTGCAGTGCCACTCAGGTTTGGGCCAGGAACCCGTCTGTCACGATGGAGGGGTGGCAGCTGTGCCAAACCGGTCATGGGGAGGGGAAGCTGGGCCAAACTTGAGCTGAGGGCCCTGTGCAGGTGTACACTGGTTAATCTGGGCCTGATTCCTGTGGGTGCAGTGGCCTCCCCATACCATATTTGTGCTTGAGGAAGAGCGAGGACCCGCAGCATTGCAGCTCGCCCTGGGCCATGATGGCGATGCGGTCTCCAAGCAGGTCTGCTTCGTCCATGAAGTGGGTGGTCAGCAGGATGGTACGGCTGCTCCTCTGGTGCTGGAGGAGGTCCCAGGTGGCCCTGCGGGAGGCTGGGTCCATTCCTGATGTCGGCTCATCCAGCATCACCACCTGTGCACCAGAGAAGGTCGTCCATTAAATGCGCCCGAGGCAGACCGGGCACTGTGCAGGGGCCTGAGCTGAACACAGCCCTGGCCTGGCAGCTCCGCAAAGACATGGGGAGGGGGGACATAGATAGTTAGAACAGGGTCACAGGAGCAACAAGTGCGAAATTAGGGGTGGAATCAGCCCAGCATCTTACATGTCTGTACACAACTGCAGGGCAAACTGGTGAACAAACAGGAAGAACCGGCAGTATTAGCATATGAGCTAAACTCTGACTGAATTGGCAGCAGAGACCTGTTGGGATAAGTCTCATGACTGGACGATTGGTAAAGAGGGGTGTAGCTTGCTCAGGAAGGACAGACAGGGTAAAAAGGGAGGAGGTTTGCATTATACATCAAGAACATGGACACTTGTTCTGAGGTCCAGGAGGTGGTGAGAGGAAGATCATTTGAAAGTTTCTGGGTAAAGAACAACAAGGGTAAAAAAAAAAATAGGGCTCACATCATGGTAAGGGTCTACTATAGAGCACCAAATCAGGAAGAGGAGGTGGATGAGGCATTCCCAGGACAAACAACAGAACTATCCAAAACCCAAGAGCTGGTAGTAATGGGGGACTGGAACTACCCGGACATCTGTTGGGAAAGTAACGTGGCAAAAGACAAACTTTTCAGTAAGTACTTGGAGGGTATTGGGGACAAAAGTTGTTTCTGAATGTGTAGGAAAGAACCAGGCAGACAGCCATTTCAGACTTGATTCTCAGCAACAGGGAGGAACTGGTGGTGAATCTGAAGGTGGAAGACTATTTGGGTGAAAGTGATTCACAATTCTAAGGAAAGGAAAAAGAGTGAAACAGCAGAATAAGGACAACAGACTTCCAAAAGCTGACTTTAATAAACTCCGTGAACTGGTAGGTCAGGTCACCATGGGGAGAAAATCTAAGGGATAAAGGAGTTCAGGACAGCTGGTAGTTTCTCATGGAGACAACTGCAAACTACCCCGATGCAAAGAGGGAAAATAGGAAGAGGCCAATATGGCTGCGTCAGGAGCTCTTTAATGACCTAAATGTCAAAAAGGAACCCTGCAGAAAGTGGGAAGACGACAACGACTTGCTAAGGAGGAGTACAAAAGAACAGCACAAGCACATATAGACAAAATCAGAAAGGTTAGCCACAAAATGAGTTACACCTAGCAAGGGACATAAAAGGCATTAAATACATTAGCAACAAGAGAAGGAAGAAGGAAAGCGTAGGACCTCTACATCAGAGGTGGGCAAACTATGGCCCGCAGGGACCCTCCTGCCCAGCCCCTGAGCTCCTGGTCCGGGAGGCCAGCCCCTCCCCCGCAGCCTCAGCGTGCCGTGCTGCCGGTGTAGTGTATTCAACTTCTCCGCATAGGAATGTGCTACTGGTAGCAGTTATGGAGAGCAATTTACTACACTACACCGGGGCAACGCTCTGGGCGGCCGGGCAATGCTCTGGGTGGCCGGGCAACGCTCTGGGCGGCCGGGCTGTAGCGCCGCTAGCCACCAGTGTTCTGTGCTGCGTGGTAAGGGGGGGTGGATAGAGGGCAGGGGAGTTCGGGGTTGTGGTCAGGGGATGGGGGTGTGGATGGGGTTTGGGCGGTCAGAGGGCGGGTTGAATGGGGGCAGGGGTCCCGGGGGGGGGCAGTCAGGAAGGAGGGGGGTTGGATAGGGCGGTGGGGGGCAGTGAGAGGGGTGTGTGTGGATGGGACAGGAGTCCTGGAAGGGGGGGGCGTCAGGGGATGAGAAGCGGGGGGCAGATAGGGGGCGGGGGCACAGCCTCCCCTAACCAGCCCTCCATACAATTTCCAAACCCAATGTGACCCTCAGGCAAAAAGTTTGCTCACCCCTGCTCTACCCAGCAGGGAAGGAAAGCTAATAACTGATGACATCAAGAAGGCCGAGGTGTTTAATGCCTGCTTTGCCGCAATCTTCACTAAAAAGCTTAAATGATGACCAGATACTCAACAGAATTAATATTAACGAGGGGGAAGGAATGCAAGCCAAAATCGGGAAAGAACAGGTTAAGGAATCTTTAGTTAAGTTAAATGTATTCACGTCAGCACAGCCTGATGAAATTCATCCTAGGGCACTTATAGAAGTGGTTGACGCAATCTTGGAGCCATTAGCAATTATCTTTGAGAACACATGGACAACAGGTGAAGTCCCAGAGGACGGGAGAAGGGCAAACATAGTACCTGTGGTTAAAACGGGGGACAAAGAAGACCTGAGAAATACACACCAGTCACACTTACTTCAATCCCTGGAAAGATAATGGAACAAATTACTCAGCAATCAATTTGTAAGCTCCTAGGGGATAACGGAGTTATAAGGAATAGCCAGCATGGAGTTGTCAAGAAGAAATCATGCCAGACCAACCTAATTGCCTTCTTAGACAGGGTTATGGCCTAATGGAAGGGGGAACCAGTAGACGTGATATATCTTCACTTTTAGTTAGGCTTTTGACCCAGTCCCACATGACATTCTCATAAGCAAACTAGGGAAACGTGGTCTAAATGAAATTACTATATGGTGGGTGCACAACTGGTTGAAAGACTGTACGCAAAGAGTAGTTATCAATGGTACATTGTCAAAGTAGGAGGACTTATCTAATGGGTTCATGCAGCAGTCAGTCCTGGGTTGGGTACTATTCAATATTCTCATTAATGACTTGGATAATGGAGTTCAGAGGATGTTTATAAAATTTGCAGATGACATCAAGCTAGGAGGGGTTGCAAGCACTTTGGAGGCCAGGATTGGAATTTGAGACGACCTTGACAAATTGGAGAATTGGTCTGAAATCAACAAGATGAAATTAAATAAAGACAGGTGCAAATTATTGCTCTTAGAAAGGAAAAAATCAAATGCTCAACTATAAAGTGGGGAATAGGCAGGAAGGAAAGGATCTGGGAGTTATAGAGGATCACAAATTGAATATAAATCAACAATGTGATGCAGGTGTGAAAAAGGTTAATATCAGTCTGGGGTGTATTAACAGGAGTGTTGCATGTAAGCCACAGGAGGTAACTGTCCCGCTCTACTCAGCGCTGGTGAGGCCTCAGCTGGAGTTCTGTGTCCTGTTCCAGGCATTGCACTTTAGGAAAGATGGGGACAAACTGGAGAGAGTCCACAGGAGAACAACAGAATTAAAAAAAGGTTTGGAAAACCTGACCTACGAGGAAAGGTTAAAACCTAGGCATGTTTAGTCTTGAGAAAAGATGACTGAAGGGGGACCTAAGAACAGTCTTCAAATGTGTTAAGGGCTGTTAAAAAGAGGATGGTGATCAACTGTTCTCCTGTCCACTCAAGGTAGGACAAGAAGTAATGGGCTTAGTCTGCAGCCTGGGAGCTTTAGGTTAGACAATAGGGAAAACTTTTAGCTACGAGGGCAGTTGGGCTCTGGAACAGGTTTCCACGGGAGGTTGTGGAATCCCCGTCATTGGAGGTTTTAAGAACCAGTAGGACAAACACCTGCCAGGGATGGTCTAGGAGGTTTATGTGGCCTTGCCTGGTGCAGGGGGCTGGAATTCATGATGACTTAAGGTCCCGTCCAGCCTGACATTTCTATGATTCTGTGGCCTGCAGGGATCCGCAAGGCCTGGGCTGAACGCATCCCCAAGCTAGCAGCTCTGCACAGACACGGCACAGCACAGCGGGACAGCCCCAGCCTGGGCTGAACACAGCTCTGCACAAGTGTGTAATGGGCACAGTGGAGGGACCAACTGCCGCACACTGGTCTGCCCCACCAGTCCAGACACGGCCGGTACCAACCTTGGCGCTAGTCCAGAGAAGGCAGCCCAGCCTCCCGACTTCCATTCCGAGGGTACCAGACCCCCCAACACCTGCCGTTCTAACAAACCCTCCTGACTCACGAGGGGAGGGGCAGCCTTCGGCGAGCTCAGTGCCCATCCTGCTCCAACAGGCTGGGATGGCAGCAGCAGTTTGCCACAGCCCTGTCCCCAGAGAGCCCTCTGCTATAGCCCCTGAATGACACAGCCTCCTTGTGCCCCCGAGATCACCAGTGCACCTCCTGGTGGTGGAGCAGGAGGGGCCCGGGACCAGCCACTCTGCCAGGGAGCTCCTCACTAGCACTCCAGCCCCCGGGCTCCACAGGACCACCTGGGCGAAGGGAGCCACTTGCCTTGGAGTCCCCGATGAGTGCGATGCCGATGGACAGCTTGCGTTTCATGCCCCCGGACAAGGCCTTTGACAGAGAGCAGCGCTTCTCCTCCAGGTTCAGCAGCCTCACGATACGGTCTATCTCCTCCGGGCACTTCAGCGAGGGGTAGCCCTTCAGCTGGCAGACAAGACAAAAGAAGGGTTAACAGTTAAGAAAGCAAACCCAGCAGGGAGGAACCTGCCCCCTGCCCCATACTGACACAAGCAGTGAGGAAAGCCCCTATGCAAGGGGCCTTGTTCACTCAGCTCCTGCTGTAAGGACATGTCCCATGCTCCCTCTCTACCCATGCTTCTGCATTAACCAGGAACGCAAAGTCAGGAGAAGGGGAAGAAGTTAACGACTCAGCTCCTGCCACAGAGTGAATTCTTTCCTGCAGCAACCCAGTCTCCAGCCCAGTCACGCCCCCCACCCCCAGCGCGCTGGGAAATGGGACTGCGAGATGCCTCAGTGGGAGACCATCCTTAGAGCTGCTCCGCTCTAAGATAAACTGGATGGAATAAGCTACTCAAACCAAAGACAGTGCTTCTGCAGCGTTTGCACCTGTTCAACCAAACCAGCTGCAAGCTGGCATGTAGATAACCCCAGTATGGATAGAAAATTAAAGGATAAACATTATTTTCTATTATTCGTATGAAAAGTACAAACATCAGTGTTTAGTGCAGGGGGCACGCAGGAGTAACATGGTGCTACATTACTGACTGCAGCTGCTGTGCCCAGCCCAGAGCTTCAGGTCACCATTGTGCTACTGAGATACCAACACTTCTGCAGGCACAGCCGGGCCCCTGGCCTCTTCCCTCCCAGGATGCCACACATCCTCCGCTCACCGCAGAGTAGAAGTACAGGTGCTCCGCCACTGTCATGTTGTCAAACAGAACATCGTGCTGGGGACACAGACCCAGACTCCTTCGGATCAGAACCATGTCCTGGGAGATCTCGTAGCCGTTGATGTAAGCCTGGCCGCTCGTGGGAGGATACAGACCTAGGAGGTAGCAATAACCACATGTGGGTAAGAGCAATGAGGTGCCAGGGCCCAGTCTCTTCCCAGCCCGCACTGGAGAACCTCAGCTCCCAAGCCCTGTGGGTTTCCCACACCCCTCACCCTAGGCTGACTAACCTTCACTTTAGCCACTGTGCTTCGAAGAACTGAATGGGGCTCCCCTTAGAGCCGCTCTGTACCACCCCTTAATTAGTTTCTTCCCTCTACCCTGATGGAGCTGATTTCACAGAGCTCCCAGAATGGCCTGAGCAGGGAGAGAGACAGATGGGGATGTGAACGTGTCTGCCATGCAGCAGTGCACAGCACCTGCCACTACACCACTGTCCCACACTGCCTGAAATCCCCTTCGAAGTCAAAGGAAGTCTCGGTCCTGGCTTGGCTGCATAGCCTTGTTCAGCCAGCAAAGCGCTCTGCTGCAGGGACAGGCACAACTCACTGCAGGGGCCAGGAATTCACTTCTCCCTTTGCACAATTGGCAGAGGTTCTGCTGTCCTCTGATACATCAGCTCTTGGCTGCTACAGGAGGCAGGATACCAGACTGGCTGAACCAATGGTCTGATCTGGCCTTGCAAGTCCTATGCCCCACACACTGCTGAGAGCCACATGAAGGTTGGACCAACCCGGGGGATTCAGCCATCAAGCAAGAGAGCCTGGATGAGATTCCCACATTTCATCTTCCGATCCTTGGGCCAGCAGAGGCAGTGCGCTAGGCCCCATGAGGAGGAGGAACGGGCCATGTGTCACCCCACAGCTCCTTGAATTGTCAAGAGCCCTTCATTTCCAGATAGCCATTTGCTATGCAATAGCAATGGTCTATCGTTCTGTGGCATGCACCAAGGCGTTGCACAGGAAAACAAGGAGGTGTGTGGAAGCAGTGTGTGCAAAGGAACAGGCCAGGACAAAGTACAACAGCTCACCTATTTGTAATAGGACAGACACCGGAGAAGTGCACAGAACAACTTTTAGACTTCAAACAGGCTTTTGATAGCCCTTAGCAGCAAGGGGTAAGGCAAGTTAGGAGAACGTATGGCACCCCAGAGAAACTGATCAAGCTGAGAGGAAACATCCACAGCAAGTTGCTGAGAGCGGTGAGAGTCGCCAAAAGGAGCTGATGGAGCGGTTCAGGATGACCATACGACGGAGAGAAGGGCGCATGCTAATCAGCAGGTTTGTTCCACTTGGTACTGGAAGCAGTATGGGCTGTAGCACTGAGAGAAGTCACGCTATATGGGAGGACAGAGAATAACGCACAGACAATATTGCTCCCCTCCCCCACCAGCACTGACCAAGGAAGATTTACAAAGAATAGCTGACAAGGCGACAGGGAAAGTAGAAAATTTGGACGGAAGATCAGCATGGAGAAGACAAATAATATGGCAACTGGAAGACAGGAGGAAAAACGTAAAGATCAGAGAAAAAGGACTAGAACACGTGGGAAATCTTGTGTGCCTTGGAGGACTAGGCGTGGAGAATGGGAATTGTTACAAGGACACAAAAAGACTTGGACTAACGGCTACTGTATTCAGAAAACTGCAAGATCTGGAAGGCTAAAGACATTTTGATGAACAAGGAAATCGGCACGTATGCGATGACTGTCAAGCCGCCACTACCGTGTGGGTTGGAATGCTGGGGTCTGAGGAAAGCTGACGAACAAGATTTTGTCTTCAGAAATGAACTGGCTGAGGGGAATGCTGAGAGCGTGGAGGCCCCAGAAAATTAAAAATGCAGTGATAAGAAAACATAGAGGGCAAGAAATAACGCTGTTACAGAGAGTTCAAGAAAGACCACTGCGATCGTGCCAATGTGTCGCAGATGGACTTGGAACGGATACCGCGTAGCGTGATACATACCAGGGCGCAAAGGACTCGGAACAGAGGGAGACTGAGGATGCATTGGATAGACACAGTGAAGAATGACCCAGAACAAAAAGCTTTGAGGATGAACGAAACCGGTACGAGATAGAAAGCAGTGAAAAGGTTTCATTCGGCTGGCGGACGGGAACCAAAGAAGAGGAGTAGATTGCGCTGCAGCAGTCACAGGATGCTGCTCTGGGGATGGATCAGACACCAGGAGACAGTCCAGTCACCTCAGCAGATAGTTATGGCTTCAGATGCTCCAAAGCAAGATACAACCCTGCACCAGGAAACACGCTGTCACCTGAGCACTCTCAGCCGTATCCCCCGTCCTGCAGCGTGCCTGCCCCGAGATGTACCTGTGAGCATGGACAGGGTGGTTGTCTTCCCGGCACCGTTGTGTCCCAGAAGGACAGTGATCTGCCCCTCATACATGTTCAGGGTCAAGTTCCTTACTGCCTCCTTGGTCTTGCTCCCCACTTTGAACACCTGCAGAAGCAGAGAGAGAAGCCGAGGGTTAGAAGGAAACACATTCATCTCGCCCACCCATTGCACCCTTCATCCCACAGCACGTACCACCTCCTGATGAGGCCACCTCACGTCTTAGGAGACCACCCCAAGTGTGTCCAAGCAGAGCAATTTCAAATCTACAGCATTATGCAGCCAGTGTACGGTGATCCCTCGAGTGGCTATATTAAAAAGTTGGGTTTCTCCATATGCATGGACAGATTGTTTTACCCATTGCAAAAATGCTACCACCTATGGCGTGAGCCTTGGCTACTGTTTAACAATGCCCAGCAATACTCTACTCAGGAAGATGGCAGCCTATTGAAATGGGAGCTATGGTTAGGCAGTTTTTAAAATATAAGAGAGGGCATTTCAGACCCCTCGAAAGGACAGGTGTGCCCCACATTCCCTCCCCCCAAGCCCGTGTCACAACCACCAGCCTGTAGGCAGATGTCTTTTCAGCACCCATCAGTGCCACGCCATCAGCTACAGGGAACTGGTGTAGATCAACACTTCCTGTCCCTCCTCAGCATGCATAGCCGGACAATCAGCAAGAGCCCGGGAAGCCAACCCAGTCCATTGTTTAAAAGCCCAAAGTCCATGTAACGAGGGTGTTTACACAGCAGCTTGCACATCATGCACAGAGCTGGACGACGGGCGATCCCGGCCAAACACACAGTTCAAATTTCTGCATGGACAGTGCAGAACAGGGTGTAGTCCCTAGGGTGGGGACGGTTTACCAGCAGGTGATTGCAGAAGAGGAGGAAAGGAGGAAGCTAGCTCAGTATTTGTTAATTGATGTGTCAGGCATAGGGGGAGCACGATGTCAGGAGAGGGCAAAAGGAAGGACTGCTCAGGGCAACGGGATGCATGCCCACTGGGAGCTCAGTGCCCGTAGCTAGCGTGGCAATAGCCCATCTCCATAGCAGCACAGGACCCACTGAATGCCAGGAGGGGTTTTTTGCATGCACGGCTGTTGCAGCTACACCCCAGCCTTCATACTCTTTTTTGACAGAGGAGTTGTGTGCAGCCCTGTACTCTGGTGCCACTGCTCCAGGTAGGGGAAGGGAATGAGTCTGAAGCACCAGGAGCCCCACTGAGGTCTTCCAGGGACTCCGGTCTTCAGAGCATTGTAACAAACCCTTTAGTCCAGGGGGTCTCAAACTCAAATGACCACGAGGGCCACATGAGGACTAGTACATTGGCCCGAGGGCCGCACCACTGACCACCCCCCCGCCCACTGCCCCGGCCCCGCCCCCACTCCACCCCTTCCCCACCTCTTCCCTGCCCCCATTCCAACCCCTTCCCTGAAATCTCCACTCCAACTCCGCCCCCTCCGTGCCCCCAGGGGTACAGGAAGGGTACAGGGTGCAGCAGGGGGCTCAGGGCAGGGGGTCGGGGTGCAAGAGGGGTGCAGCAGGGGGCTCAGGACAGGGGGTTCGGCTGCAGGAGGAGTTCGGGGGGCGGGTCTGGCCCAGCACGCACTGGGGGCAGGGCAGGCTCCCTGCCTGCCTGCCCTGCCCCCGTGCCGCTCCTGGAAGCGGCCGGGACCTGGGGGGGCACAGGGGTCTGTGTATTGCCCTGGCTGCTCCTCCCGGTACCTCCTCCGAAGCGCCCATTGGTGGCCGATGGGAGCTTCAGGGGAGGTACCTGGAGGAGCGGCCAGGGCAACACACAGCCCCCTATGCCCCCCCCGCCCCAGATCCTGGCCGCTTCCCGGTGTGGCGCGGGGGCAGGGAGCCTGCCCTGCCCCCGGTGCATGCCGGGCCGGAGCCACTCTAGCTGGGGGGGAGCGGGGTGCCGGGGGGGGGGGGGGGGAGTGTGCCGCAGGGAGCTGGGGGGCTGCAGAAAATAACCCTGCGGGCCGCGTGTTTGAGACCCCTGCTTTAGTCATTTCCTACAATCCCCATGGCTCATGAAAGTGACAGACTCCAAATAGTTAGCCCTGGTGTATACTTAAAATGTAGATCAACCGAGGTATATCGCTCAGGGGTGTGAATTAAGTGCTGTAGTTAACCTAAACCAACTCCCAATCTAGCCACAGCCAGGTCGATGAACGAATTCTTCCACCAACCTAGCCACTGCTGCCTGGGGAGGTGGGTTACCGACATGAATGGAAAAACCCCTTCCATCAGCAAATGAAGCATCTACTCTACAGTGCTTTCAGCCGTAGTGCAGATATGTCCCCAGCGGCTGCTGCGGGGGGCGAGGGGGAAGGGAGGGAAAGAGAGCCGAGTCACCCCACCCTGAGCATTGCCACTTGCTATTCCTGTCTGAAATTGCATGACCCATCCCAGCACGGATCGATGTGGTGCTCGACTCTTCCTGCCGGTAGGATCTCTACTGCTTGCTCCAAAGACCTGCAATGTGTTGCTGTCAGATTGTCCCTGCTTGCTGGGCAGGGCCTGGTCTGGGGGACTTTACCTTGGAAAGGTGCTTTATTTTGATCCCTGACACCAGATCGGCAGGCTCTTCCTCAATGTACTGGCTTTTCAGTGCCTTCTCCGGGTCCTCCTCGTCCTCCTTCTCTTTCCCCAGGACGGTTCTGGGAGTCCTGCACCAGTACGAGGGCTAAGAGGAGAGACAGAGAGAGAGGATAGCCCAGCTGCCACGCAGCAACCTTCCCTCCTGCCAACCAGCATAGCCCAGATGGGATTTGGTCTGCCACAGCTCACGCCGATACAGCCCATACATGGAGCCGTACAGAGCAGTGACAAAGAGACACGTCCTATAGACAATTCAGACAGGCTTTAGAAATACTCCCCCTTTCAAATCAGCACTTTGTGGGATCCGGCTAGGAATGGAGAGTCTCCAACACAACAGAAGCTGAGGGTGCCCAGCGCCTCCCAGGATCAGGTTCCTGGGCCATGAAATCCCCTCTCTCTCCACCCCAAAGGGGAGCCCCCTGATTATCTCAAGACTCCCAGGGGAGCCTCAGACTCTACTGACAGCCGTTTCCAAAAGAAAAGGCATCAGGAGAATTAATTCACTCCTCCACTGATGCACTCTAGCTTCCAAGAAGACAGTTTTAGTGCTTTGTCATCAAAAAGTAGAGCACTGACAGTAGATCAAGCACTGGCTGAAAGCTCTTGCCCTTACGTGCTGGTCCTTCTGCTTCTAGCCAGAAATCCTTCACTGACGCTACGCATCCTCATCATGTAGGTAGTCGTTCTCATAGCGCTCATCGTCATGGAGACGACAGCAGCACAAGGACCCCAGGCACCACCCACCTAGCATGATATTGGCCAAGGAATGTACCAAGTGGGACACCGGCTCCCCAAGGCAGGGGGTTGGGCCAATGAGAGTGGAGGGGGGCAATCGGGGCTGCTCAGAGGGCTGTCACCTATTCTTCAAATCTCCCACTGCCCCTCATCCTCCCCGCCCATGCAGCATTTTCAAACGCATTAAGTGAAAGGAGCCATGAACTTCCACTATTCAGAGGCTGCAATCACTCTAATCATTGGGGGAGCCAAGCTCTCAGGAGTGAGAGGGCCACTCATGTCTTAGCTGGAAGGAGGGGCCTGACTTCACTCCTGTATTTGGCTCTCCTGTCTGCTACAGCAATCCTCTGCCTGCCACACGAGTGGGCCTGACCCGTTCCATGCTGTAGGGGAAAGTGCCAAAAGTCATCGCATCAGGTTACTATTTCCTGATCTGAAGGGTCTTGGCACTCCCTGTGCTTTCCAGCAGTCTGCAGACCAACCTGCCAAGCAGAGAACTGGCTCCCGAGCCCCACATAGGTATCCTAGAGGAATGCGCTTGGCTCTGTGTGCTCCCACCTGCCCTACAGAGCCAGGCACTGAAATGAAAGCATTCTGGGATATGGATTTGGGGGCAAAAGAAAACACTACAGTGCGATGGCCCATGCCCGGTGGCCCTGTACCACCTGCTCTTGTGTGGAGCTCAGTTTCTGCCAGGTTTCAAACCCTAAGATCTAGTCACTCACGTGGCTGCTCTCTGAGCCTTAACGTAAGTGTTTGGGGTGTGGTGGCATGACTCGCAGCATCACATGTGCCAATAAACCCCACCCCAAAGATCTGAAGCCAAGACCTGGAAAGCGCATTTCATTCTCAGTGCAAGGCTCTTCAGATACGGCAGCACAGGGCTTTGGCTGTCAAGTATGGGGCACAGATGCTGAGACTAAGCCCAGAAGAGACCACTGCAATCGTTTTAGTCTGACCTCCTGTATAACACAGGGCAGAGTATTCCTATTTAAGCCCCGTTATACTAAACACGCTGGGTGTGAGAGCAGAATCCCTGCATTTCATCTCAGACGTTGCCAGCGACAGAGCGCACAGCAGCGGTGCTCACCATCAAGAAGAAGTACCACGGCTGCGGCATGCCATACTCCCCTGGGAAGACGGCCTCCACGTACCAGGCCACCAGGCCATAGAGGACAGAGTCCAACAGCAGCATCCCCAGCACCTGTGCAAAGGTGAAGTTATCATCCACGCTGACTGGCTTCATGAGGTCCTGCCACTGAATGCCGGTCCCTGAAAACACACAAGATGGCGTTTGCATTTGCCAACGTGCAGCTACAATCAGTAACACATCGTAACACCTCACCCGCAGGCTGGGAGAATATACACAGTGGTGCACGTTCTCCGGGACTGTGAAATAAGGTATCGCAATACAAGTTGGCTGCTAGCACACTGTGCATGCATTTGTGGCAGGCAGGGGGATAGAAAACACATCTGAAAGCAAGACACGATAAATATGTTTAGCACATGCCTGTAACTTATTGTGTGATTTAATTTACAAAGATCTGCAAAAATGTGTTGGCTAAATACCCAAGTTACTACAAAAAGAAAAGGAGGACTTGTGGCACCTTAGAGACTAACCAATTTATTTGAGCATAAGCTTTTGTGAGCTACAGCTCACTTCATCAGATGCATTGAAGTGAGCTGTAGCTCACGAAAGCTTATGCTCAAATAAATTGGTTAGTCTCTAAGGTGCCACAAGTACTCCTTTTCTTTTTGCGAATACAGACTAACACGGCTGTTACTCTGAAACCAAGTTACTACACAACCTTGTTCTCAGCAGCCTTGTTCTATTCCCACCCCTGAGTATGGCTTCAAAAACTCCACCTGCACTAGGAATCAAATCATTGCTAAAAACATTATTCTAGAACAGGACCCCCGAGCTGGCAAAGAAAACATTCAGTGCTAGTGTAGATCAGTCCACCCAGCCTCAGTGCTGTGTCCACACTGAAGACATGTACCATTTGGTCTGCCTAACACGCTTGTAAAACCCCTTGTGTCCCCTTAGGAGTGCTTTGAACAGCATCCCTGCCAATACCGCTTGGGTTAGTGTAATCTTCACGTCAGTCTGCACCATTTCCCATCTGGGCTCCCACATGGCCTCCACTGTAGTGTCTAAGCACTTCTCATACAGTAGAAACTATAGCCCATGGCACCCTTGCCAGGTACAAATGTACAGTCAATCCCCATGTTACAGATGGGGAACCGAGGCACAGACAGGGTAAGTGACAGGAGCTGAACTCGGATCTCCTGATTCCCAAATGGGGCCCTTGATCACAAACCATCCACCCTCTTTTGCACCTTCTGACACTGTACCAAGGAGAGAGATTTGTGTCTTCTCCCCAAAAATACTACCCATGTCTCAATCCCCCGCTTAGTTTCCTCAATTCGCAAAGAGACAGACTGCTTATTAACATGGAAATTAGCAGGGGAAAGATGATCTGGATGCAATTAACGTCAGAAATTACATTCCGCAGAGTAGTATTAACTTTGTAATTAACAAAAGCAAAACCACCAAAGAATCCTAGCTTTGCTGGCCAGATCCAATTTGGACATGAGGTGCTTCCAACACATTGAAGGCAGCTCCTTCAGAGAGGTATCAGTTATCCAGAACCTCGAAGCCGGTAAGCGTGTGCATTGACAGATCCCCTCCTTTGGATTAGCAAGCCAAGAACTGACTCCTGCTCTCACTTATGCCAATGGCAAGACTCCTTCAGTGGTACAGGACCAGAATCAAGTCTCACGGTTCAAAAAAGGAGGCCAGATTAGAGCCTGACTTTTCAGTCTGGCATCGAAGTGCTTAACATCCCCAGTCCTGGAACTCTAGAGCTCAGGGCACGTCTCCAGGCTGACTTCCAGGTGCTTGGCTTCCCCAGCTGGGCCTGCATATTACCACAGCAGTGAGAGAGAGAAAATCACTCACCTTTTCCTTCAAACATGCCTATCAGCTGTGCCCCCATGGCCATGGCAACATTGGAGATGAGGCAGGACGACAGCTTCTGACTGTGGGACATCAGGTCGTAGCGAGGTGAGATAAAGAAGTAGGGGATATAGGAGAAAAAGTAAAGGAAACCCCCAGCGGCAGCTGCCACATTTGCTGCAAGTGCAGAGAGGGGGGGGAAAAAGAAAACAAATTTTCAACAGTGTGGTGACAAACACAAATGGATACCGACACTGCACACTTCTCTAGAGCTTCCATCCAAGTAGATTTAAGTACTTGGCAAAGGCGGGTGTTATCTCCATGACGACGATGGGGAAACAGGCACAGAGCGATTGAATGATTGGCCCAGGCCACACAGTAGGTCAGAGGCTGAGGTGGGACTAGAGGAGAATCTCCCAACTTCCCTGCACTAACTATCATAGAAGATTAGGATTGGAAGAAACCTCGAGGGCATCTAGTCCAACCCCCTGCTCAAAGCAGGACCAACCCCAACTAAATCATCCCAGCCAGGGCTATGTCAAGCCGGGCCTTAAAAATCTCTGAGGATGGAGATTCCACCACCTCTCTAGGTAACCCATTCCAGTGCTTCATCACCCTCCTAGTGAAATAGTGTTTCCTAATATCCAACCTAGACCTCCCCCACTGCAACTTGAGACCATTGCTCCTTGTTCGGTCATCTCCCAACACTGAGAACAGCCAAGCTCTATCCTCTTTGGAACCCCCCTTCAGGTAGTTGAAGGCTGCTATCAAATCCCCCCTCACTCTTCTCTTTTGCAGACTAAACACGCCCAGTTCCCTCAGCCTCTCCTCGTAAGTCATGTGCCCCAGCCCCCTAATCATTTTCCTTGCCCTCCGCTGGACTCTCTCCAATTTGTCCACATCCGTTCTGTAGTGGGGGGACCAAAACTGGACGCAATACTCCAGATGTGGCCTCACCAGTACCGAATAGAGGGGAATAATCACTTCCCTCGATCTGCTGGCAATGCTCCTACTAATGCAGCCCAATAGGCCGTTGGCCATCTTGACAACAAGGGCACACTGTTGACTCATATCCAGCTTCTCATCCACTGTAATCCCCAGACCCTTTTCTGCAGAACTGCTGCTTAGCCAGTCAGTCCCCAGCCTGTAGCGGTGCATGGGATTCTTCCACCCTAAGTGCAGGCTCTGCACTTGTCCTTGTTGAACCTCATCAGATTTCTTTTGGCCCAATCCTCTAATTTGTCTAGGTCACTCTGGACCCTATCCCTCCGCTCCAGCGTATCTACCACTCCTCCCAGCTTAGTGTCATCTGCGAACTTGCTGAGGGTGCAATCCACACCATCCTCCAGATCGTGAATATCGGGCTGCACCATGCCGTTTCAGCAGGCTCTGGGAGATCTTAAGGCATGTGCTGGCCCAGTTTGGAAAGGTTTGGCATATAAGCTTCCTGTGCACCACGGCTTTTAATAATAGTGGTGAAAGGGGATGTGCATTGACAGCCCTTACTGAGCATCAAACCAGACAGCCCAAGTGACTGCATGCCCCATGCACAGCCTACCAGTAATGAGAACATGCTTTGGAGCCCTTCCCAGCATCCCACCATACAGAGTGCGGCAGCCAAGGACACCTGCAGCCTCCCAAACTGAAGCCACTGCTCAGTGCACATCTGCGGAGGAGAGCAGGCTTGGTTTTGTAAGTCACACCAGGAGACAGAAGAAACCAAACCCTTCCTCCACCAGATGAGTCCTGCCCTTACCAGGTGGGCGGAGCATCAGCAATTCAACACACAGACCCTTCCCATTCGAAAGAAGGATGTTTACAAGCCACGACACTGACACAGATCCCATAGGGAAGAGCTTCCCCTGCTGGGTTGTTTCAGAACAAACTGCTCCCTGGGTCTCCTGTGGGAAACTGCTGGAGGGGCTGATGGAATATTTGCCTGCATTCTTCACCCAGCACAAAAATCTAGAGCAACAGCTTCTCTAGCCTGGCTAGAGGTCACCTTCCCACTTGGATTGTTCCCTATACAACAGGAATAAGAGCCATTAGGAGACCAAACAATGGACAAGTGAGACCAGCAGGTATTTCCATTGCAGTTATTGGCATGGAGGAATGCACCTGCTCTGCTGGTTTTATGGCACACTGCTCATCCCTCTGTCCCCAGCGCGCTCGCGCTTAATGCCCAGTGCCAAATGGACAACTGCGCAAAGGTCCCACAACAATCAAACCTTCAGATGGCTCCTCTGGTAGAGCATCAAACTCTCTGTAAAGCACGGGCCACAACAGTCCTACACAAATAAAGCTTGCTGCCTTCCAAGGCTGGAGGCACTAGGTTAGAGGCGGGATTTCATTCCTTTAGTCACTAGCCAGGGGCCACCCAAGTTCCATTCGGGAGGATACCAGGAAAAAGCCAGGAATTCTAGTCAAATCCCCTGCCCACTCACAAGCAACCAACAGCCCTTTGCTGGGGAAGAGGGGCATGTCACCCCTTGTTTCCCCACAAAGTGCCCACACAGCGAGGGGCATTCAGAGGAGCTAGCCCAACACTGTGATATTTAGCCCCAAAGAACAATCAGTGCTCATGAGTGCTGTCGAAACTACTCCAGTCCCTGCCCCTTCCACCATATGGTGAAGAGAAACTGCAAAGATGGAGCTGTGGGGCTCTGTATTTATTGGCTCTCAGTGGCTCCTATAGCAAATCTGCTCTGTTTGTAAGTAACAACTTGGCTCTGCAAGGTCCATGGGATCTGAGAGTCAAGCTGGGCTCTTTCCTTCGCACACATCCCCACTGGTAATAAAGGTTCCGCAGGACAAAACCCCTTAGTGACACCTATGCAGCTCCCCGCATCTTCCAAGGTTTAACCGATTGCCACTTGGTATATCATTCTGTTGATCATTCTCAAGGCAGATCAGACTCTAGGTGACTCTCCCAGAGCTGGGCTGGCTCTACTGGGCTAATGGGAAGATCTTAGTAAAGTCGGCAGCTAGGATCCACATGGGGAGAGGATACGGTGCCATTTCTATATGGGTGTCCATGTTCCAGAGCCAAAGCAGCCTCTCTGACAAACAGCATGAAAGGTTAACAGTATGGGCTCACCTCTGGAGAAGAAAGTGCTGACCATGAAGCTGAAGGAGATGGAGGAGATGGAGAAGACCACCAGGAAGGTGAACACCAGGGTTGGGTCACTGTTGGTGAGTACCGCCCCCTGCTGGCTTACCTACAAACAAAATCCAGGTCATGAGTACTGTTACCCACATGGACACATCTTGCCTGGGAACTGGGACCTGCAATCCTCATGGTGCAGATGGAGGCACAGAATGGGCTCAGTGGTCAAGAGAGATAAAGAAACTGTGTTAAAGATACCAAAAAGAGCTTTCTGCCCTACAGTCTGTACCACTGCACTGAGCGTGAGTTATAAGCTGTGATTATCCTAGTGTAGACCAGGCTCTGATGAAGAGTGGCCTTTATGCCCCCAACACTTCAAGGACTCCTGTAGGCTAACCACTGGAATGGCCAGACTGGATCAGACCCCTGGTCCCTCCAGTACAGCACCCATGTTTCTGACCGGCCAGCACCAGCTGCTCCAGCGGAAGGCACAGGAAACCCTTCCCCAGCAGTTCTGGGATAGCCTGCCCATGAGGGAAGTTCCCTCCCATTGGTTAAGGCTGCATACAACCTGAAGCAGGAGGGTTTAGATCACTTCAAAAAACCCTGCGTGATTTAATCCTTTAATAATCAGATGTTCCTGCTAACCATGTGAACGTCCCATCCCTTTCTGAATCCTGCTAAGCTCTTGGCCTCAATGATACCCTGTGGCAAGAAGTTCTACGGGCTGTATGAAAAGCAAGCTATGGTGTCTGCAGAGGGGGATTCAAACATTTACAAAATCGAGTGCAGCAAAGGCCCAGCCTGAAGTAGCAAAATGAACTTCCCCGTTCCGAGAAGGGGCAGGCACCCCCCTTACCAGCAATATTGACTTCGAAGTCTTACCCCACAGCTGCCCCTTCCCCCCTGGTTTGGGATAGTGAAGAGAAAAGCTGCCTGGATTGAAGGAGTGGAGAGCGATGGGGAAATGTAATTCAGCAGCATCTTTGAGTCTAAGGGCCTAGGACAGCGCCCTCCCCCTGCAATCTAAAGCCACCTGAAGATGTCTGTCCATGCAAGAAAGCCATCAGCTCCCCCACCGCCATCCCCAGGGTGGTTCTGACGTATACCTTGGAAGCCTAAGCCAGGACACTCACCTTGACACAGAAAAGCACCGTGACGAAGAAGATGGACACCAGGAGGAAGAGGAAGAACATGAGGAACCAGGCGCTCCAGTGCAGCCAGTTACTGAGGCCCATCATTCGCATGTACTCCTGTGGGAGGCCAACACAAGCTGCGCATTACCCTGTGCCGCGGCAGCCAGCCGTTGGCAGGCAGGCAGGCAGACAGCTGCCTGCTGAAAGCACCACGATCGGATTTTCCATAGTGGGACAGAAAGAGGCGGCTGATGAGAGCCGGGCACCATGTGCTAGAACCAGGCCCAATGTGGGCAAGCACCGTGCAGCTGTCACCCATGTGCAGTTCTATTTTAAATCTTAGCCTGTCTCTGAACAACCACCACCTGTGACTCTGGATGACACAGGGGTCACGCTGGGGTGGCAAGAAGAGCAAGGTTCCCCTGGAGCACTGGGTGGAGACCCAAACCCCTTTGGATAGAGGATAAGGCCAGAAGGGACCATTACAATTATCTGGTCTGACCTCCTGCACAACCCAAGAAAAATCTCACCAACCAAAGAGGAACTGAACCCTGGACCCTCAGAGTAACAATCTGATGCTCTAGAGACTGAGTTACCTGAGCTCATGGTTGCCTAGACACCAGTCTCTTGATATGAAACAATGCATCGTGCCCAGACGCTTAAAGAACTCCCCCCCCCCAGCAAATCTCACTATGCCCCCGAGCCACCAGAACTCACAACTGTTTCTATCTCCCCCAGAACCACACTTTAGGCATCAGACTCAGACGCAAGACAGCAACCCGCCTGCCACTGCCACCAGATCTAAGAGCCTCGCCAAGCAGACAAAGCTGCATGGCAAGGCGGCAGAACTGAATTCCTGCAGCAGGATCAGCTACCTTCCTCCTTGGAATTCACTAGCCCGCCACAAACCCTCTTTCCTGCCCTCAGCTTTCCTAGCAAGAGTGTTATTTTGTTTACAATTCAGCAGCTTAAAACCTTTTGAACATATCTGGCATGGGTAAGCAAAGCAGTTAATGCAGAGTTATCTGTGCCTGTGCTTAGAGACTGAGCCCAAACTGATCACAGGCTTTTTAATCCTTCCAATGAGATTGCACTGCATGAAGCTAAGCAAGGCTCTTGCCATTAGTTGTTTTTCCTCCAGGGCTATTTTTTGACATCTCCTTTTGCACACCATTTTCCACCCACTCCCTCGCTTCCCCATCCCTCTCCTCTCCCTTGTTCCACGAGACTCCAGCCCATGTGGAGTGCTCAGGTCTCCCTCCATAGCCCAGGACAGCATCATTTCCCCTTGTGTTCTCCTCACAGCTGGCTACCAGGGGCACAGACACAAGCAGCCTCCTCCAAGGTGCAGGGCCAGGCTGCTGGGGCAAGCTGGCCAGCAGAGCAGAGCGACCTTGCCAGCTCACCTTCCCAATACACTCCCCTCCCACCGCATGGGAACAGCAGGTGACCACTCAAGCGCCATTCTGTCTTGGAAGCCACGGTCCTGATCTCCCCCAGACTAGAACGCTCTGGCAACAGCGCAGGGTGTCACTGCCGCAGCAGCAGCTCAGCCTGCCAGGAAGCCACCAGTGCCCTGGCCATCTGCCTGGCGGTTACCTTCAACTTTTTCTCCTTCTCGTGCACAACGGCACGGACGATGTTGAGCGAGGTATAGGTGAAGCTCAGCATGAGCAGCAGGGGCAGCTGGTTCTGGATGGCCAGTAGGAAGAGGTCATTGACGTATGGTGGGTAGGGGAAGCGCCGAACGGCCACAGTGACCCCCTCCAGCAGGCGGGTGGTAGAGGTGTTGGCATGGTATTGCATGATGGCTCTGTCCACAGCGTGCTGCACGGCCAGGAACCCTTCCCGGATGTAACCTGTGAGGAAGCACAGGGCGACGAGTGAGAGGCACTGCAGGAATGGGGCAGCCGGCTGCCCCAATAGGTGAATGCTTCCTGCCGGCAAATGGGTGTGCACTGTGTTATTTGTATTAGCATAATGACTCGGCGCCCAGACATGGAACAGACCTGACGGTGCTAGGTGCTGTACAAACACACAACCTGCCCCAAAGAGCTTACACTCTAAACCAGGGGTGGGCAAACTACGGCCAGCCAGCCGTTTTAAGCCAGCCCTTGAGCTCCCGCTGGGGAGCGGGGCTTGCCCTGCTTTGGCACTCCAGCCGGGGAGCAGGGTAGGGGGCCGCTCCACACGGCTTGTGGAAGCAGCCGCATGGCCCCGCTCCAATGCTCCAGCCAGGGAGCAGGGTCGGGTGTAGCTCCCGGAAGCCGCGGCATGGCCCCCCTCCAGTGCTCCAGCTGGGAAGCAGGATTGGGGGCCGCTCCACACGGAGCCTTCCCCCGCGCCCCAATCCCCTGCCCTGATCCCCCTCCCACCCTCCGAACTCCTCGCTCCAAGCCCGGAGCATCCTCCTGCACCCCAAGCCCCTCATCCCCAGCCCCACCCCAAAGCCCACACCCCCAGTCACAGCCTGCACCCCTTCCCGCGCCCCAATCCCCTGCCCCAGCCCTGATCCCCCTCCCGCCCTCCCAACCCCTCGGTCCCAGCCCAGAGCACCCTCCTATTCCCCCAATTCCTCATCCCCAGCCCCACCCCAGAGTCCACACCCCCAGCTGAGTTTTTACTTCTTTCGATCTTAAAGGTTTTCTGTTGACCTCAGGGCACTAGTCGGAGACTCAGGAGACCCAGGTTTGATTCCTCACCCTGCATGATCCTGACCACCACTAAACTTCTCCGGGCCTCCGTCCCCCATCTGTACAAAATGGGGATAATAGCACTGTCCTGCCTCACAGGAAAAATACATTAGAGATTGCCAGCCGCTCAGCTACTGCAGTGATGGGAAACATGTGAGCATCTTAGACAGGCTCTGCAGGATGAAGGACAGCAAAGAGGTAGAGATAAACCCCATGCCGTTTCTGCCGCTGCCCAATGGAAACAAAAGGGTGACTGAGGTGAAACTGGCTGGTAGAGGGACTAATTGATGCTAATTGGAACCCTGTCTGGAGAACGCTGCCTCCTTATGAAGCATAAATGTGCCAGTGGACATACAGCCACTCCATGCTGTGGAGCTCACAGTGCCCTCTTCCCAGCGTCAAAGTAACATACAAACCATTAGTTTGCTGAAGAGTTATCGGTGCAAAACCAAGTGAACACACACACACACACACAGAGCCTTTAAGGAATGGCTCTGATGGGCTCTGCAGAGAACTACACCCACATTCTCTGCCCCACTTGCAGGGACAGAAGCCACGGCCTTGCGGAAGGAGAGTGCCCCGACTCAGCCTGGCTAGTGATTTCAGGGAGAGAAGGACTGCTCCGAAAATCAGCTTTCACGCAGCTCCAGCTAACAGCATTTCATTACAGCTCTCGACGTGCCTCTGCACAGCCCAGAGAGTTGGCCCCCAAGTGAGATACTGGAAAGCCTTTACTTTTCGCTATCCTTGTGGTTTTAGCTGCAAGAGGCAGCATGGAAATCAGAGAGGAGCAAATGTAGCCAAGCTGGGAATACTGGACTCTCCCAGCACTGCACCGCGACCACACATGGCACATTAAAGCGCTGCTGTGGCAGCACTTTAGTGTTGCCAGCGTAAACTAGCCCTTACTGAACATCAACATTAATGGTCCAGTGAGCTTCTTGGGCAGCTCTTTTAAAGCTCTTGGATGCAAGTTATCTGGGCCTGCTGATTTAAAAATGTCTAACTTTAGTAGATGCTTTGTTTTATACTTTGTGGTACAATAGTCTGTAAGATAGCGAGACTGTCCTCTCTAAAATAATCCAACTAGCCTCAAATACCTCATGCCTTTTCAGTACCTCTGCTCCAGTAAACTGGAACCACCTGACAAATGTGCCGTCAGCGATCATCATGTGCTGGCAGACAAGCAGCTGGATGCAGACATTCCCTTATTCTCTGTAAGAAGGGGCTGTAAGTTTTATTCCCTGGCTCAGACCTGGTAGGAGGAGATTTGGGCCTCTGATATACACAGGTGATTTCTGAGGCAAGGGGGTGACCAGATATGCTGTGCTGCTTGGCACAATGGCTTCACTGTGCTCGTTCCATTTCTGTTTCCCTCTTGCTACACCACTGTACCTGCCATGTCTTGTACCTACAGAGGTATGTGCCCCTCCCTAGTATGATGTATGTTGAAAGAGAATTACAGCCTTGTCCACCATCACTGTGATCGTCTCTCCATGCTGTTTCAGTGGTTTAACTCCACAACTGACTTAAAGTGGGGAGATCAGCAACTCTTCTGGCGGTCCGCACAATAACAGTCCACGCTTTCCCTATGGAACTGGGAGGAGCCGTGCCTCTGCCCAGAACCAAATTGCGACGTGTGCAGCAATTCAGCCCAGCTCCCATCTTCGGGCAAGTTCAGTATCCCCAGCTTGGCTTCATTTGCTCCTCTCTGATTTCCATGCTGCCTCTCGCAGCCAAAACCACAAGGGTAGCTGAAAAGTAAAGGCTTTCCAGTATCTCGCCTAGGGGCCAAAGCTCTGAGTGAGAAAGTTGCAGCTCTGTTAATTGCCAGTGCAGACAAGGCCTTAGTCTTGGAACACAGAGAAAGTTCCAGAAGATTGCAAAAAAGCTATCGTGCCAGTACTTAAAAAGGATAAACGGGACAACCCAGCTAACTGTGGGCCTGTCAGTCTGACATCAATCCGAGGAAAGATAATGGAGTGAAAGATACAGGACCTGGTTAATAAAGAATTAAAGGAGGATAATGTAATTAGTGCCAATTAATATGCATTTATAAAAAAACAGTTCCTGTCAAATTAACTTGACTTTTTTAGGAGATTACAAGTTTGGTTGATAAAGGTGGTAGTAATGTTGATGTAATAGACTTCTGTAAGGCATTTGACTTATTACTGCATGACATTTTGATTAAAAACTAGACAGATATAAAATGAACATGGCACACTTATATGGACTGAAGACTGGCTGGCTGGCAGGTCTCAAAATGTAACTGTAAATGGGGAATCAAACAAGTGTTTCTCTAGTGGGGTCCAGCAATCTGGATCACTTGGTAAACTGGGCTCAAGCAAACAATGTGCATTTTAATAGGATTAAATGTGAGTGTGTAAATACAGGAACAATGAACGTAGGCCACATGTACAGGACGGGGAACTATCCCTGGAAGCAGGGACTCTGAAAAAGATTTGGGGGTCATGATGGATAATCAGTGGAACATCAGCGCCCAGTGCGATGCTGTGGAGAAACGGGCTAATGCCATCCTGGGATCCATAAACAGGAGAATTTCAAGTATGAGCAGAGAGGTTATTTGACCTCTGTATATGGCGCTGGTGCGACCACTGCTGGAATCCTGGGTCCAGTTCTGGGGCCCACAGTTCCAGAAGGATTTTAATAAATTGGAGAGGGGTCAGAGAAGAGCCATGAGAATGATTAAAGGATTAGAAAACCTGCCTTATAGTGATAGATAGAGCCCTTGAGTCTATTTAGCTTAACAAAGAGAAGGTTAAGGGGTGACTTGATCACAGTCTCTAAGTGCCTACATGGGGAATAAATATTTGATAATACATGCTTCATTCTAACAGAAAAAGCTATTACATGATTCAATGGCTGGAAGTTGAAGCTAGACAAATTCAGACAGGAAATAAGCTCTAAATTGTTAACAATGAGGGTAATTAACCATTGGAGCAATTTACCGAGGGTTGTGGTGGATTCTCCAGCACTGACAGTTTTTAAATGAAGATGGGATGTTTTTCTAAAAGCTCTGCTCTGGAAATTGTTTCGGGGCACGTCTCTGGCCCGTGCTGTGCAGGAGGTCAGCCTAGATGCTCACAACGGTCCCTTCTGGCCTTGGAATCTATGAACCCCAGAGAGATGCTGCTCACCTGGAGTCCCTCCATCAGGGAGCTTGGCTTCTCTGGGGCCTGGTAACTGGAAAAGTGGGAACAGGTAGCTGGTGTGCCAGTCACGGTCGAGGTTGGGGTTCAAGCCTGTCTGCTCGTTCCGGGGGGCATTCCGAGGGCTATATTTGAAGCGCAGCTGATAATTAACCTACAAGGCAACAGAACAAGAAGGGCACTGGAGTCCGAAAAAAATTAGGGGATTGTGGAGGAGGCAACAGAAAATCAGAGCACGACAGAGCGCACCAGTGAGGAGAAAAGGGAGGTGCAGCTCGGAGCACCGCAAAAGACCATTGTGAGGGGGTCTTCCTCCAAAAGCATCACTACAGGCCTGCTGTCTCTGGCCTGGACAGGTGAAAGGATACCAGTCCCCCCATTCAGCATTTAGCACTGGGGCGCTGTGCCGGGGAGGTGCTATCTTTCATATAGGTATCTGGGTACTTTGATGGCCCCCATCACTATGATAACCTCGGTACTCTCCTCTGCCACTGTGGCACTAGGAAGTGCTCATGGCTCCTGGAGCTAGCCCAACATGGAAGTGTGAGCCGCTCGGTGCACCGTAACATTGTAACCAGGACACCCTCTCTCTCATGTCACGTTGGGGCAGCCGTGGGGGTCACCTCACAGCTCCGAGGAGCGCCGGCCTTTGTGACGGGGGAGGATGCTCACTTCTGAAAGGGCCTGGCCTGCAGATTCACTTACCTGCAGCGGCAAGGGGTCCTTGCTCTGATTGAAGCAATGTTTGAAAACAAGGGCGGCTAGCACATTACCCGAGCGGTTATCAAACTTCACGTAGTCCTCAAACTCCCTCTCCGAAGGGAACCCTTGAGCTGCAGAGGAGGGAAATCCATGCAGTGAGCTGCCTATGATGGGGGTGGGCTCCGCGGCTGTGAGGGGGCGCACTGGGATGTTTCTGAGCCAAGGGCTTTTGAGTTTCAGTCCTAACAGCCTGCATGGGGAGCATGGTGGGTGGTGGGTAGTGGGACGATTTCAGAGCTCTGCTTTGATCAGAGACATTGGCTCCGTCTCCCACTTGAAGGCAGCTCCCAGTATGATGCCCCATCCCCACCCATGCCAGAAGTGCCAGCTCCTGGTACCTAGGGATTATGTTCTTCTCCTGTCACAAGAAAGGAAGCTCACCCTGCCCCCCAATACTTAAAGAAAAAACAACGGGAGAGTTTGGTTCATGCACAAGAAAGCCCAGCCAGACTCAGACTCTTCTTAGGCAAGGCCTACCAACGGTTCTACCAACTCTGCCCCTCCTTTTGTGGCCAACAATGTCAGGACCCTCCCCAGAGCAGGCTCACCAAACCCA
Organism: Chelonia mydas; assembly: GCF_015237465.2. Lineage (NCBI taxonomy): Eukaryota > Metazoa > Chordata > Testudines > Cheloniidae > Chelonia > Chelonia mydas. The sequence goes on from NC_051250.2 coordinate 35,461,238, forward strand.
TCACATGACAATGTGATTCTGGTCTGGGACAGCTCTTCTAGGGCTAGAAGGGCTCCCTCCAACAAGGCTCAGCCAGGGTAGGGAGTGAGGAACTTTGCATTGCTGCTGGCAAGCTGTAGCTAGTGTGTAGCTATCCAGAGAACTTCACTCGCCTGGGTGGAATCTGGCACCTTTTACTGGCATTAAACTAACTCAAGACCAGAACAAATCAAATGTTGGCTAAGGTGGAAGGTCTGGTACTGATCCCATCGAGTTTATGCTGTTAAAGGGATGCTGCAAACTTGGAAGCCTAAGCAATATGAAAAGGGAGTTAAAAAGCAATTTCGGGATCCAGTCTTGAATCTCCCTGACAATTCCTATGGTTGCAAAACCCCATTTCCCTATTTTTAAAGGTTTTTCTCTCCAGTGCTGGGTGAAAGACCCGTGCAAACTACAGGGAGATACAGATCATTAGAGCTGATGGAAAAGGGAATTTCCATTCCGTGGGAAATTCCAACATTCACTTGTTTGCCAAACTGGAAAGAAAAGAAAATGTTCCACAAAATGAAACTTCCAAAGTATTTCAGAAACACTCAAAATGACAACAAAATATTCCGATAAGGTCAGAACATGTCACAACAGAACACAGGAGTGAAAATGAAGCCGTTCCGTAATTTTCCATTGAAAATTTTGACAAAAGTGAAATATTCCCACAAAACATTTCCATTTAGCTGAATCAGCATTTTCCAACAGAAAATGTTTTCAGCTGGTTCTCCCTATCATAGAGGGAAACCAGAGAAACTGACTAGACAAAGAGCTGTCAAATGCACAAAATAAACAAGCAGCATAAACGAGATTGCTAGTTTTTCTAATCTCCTTCTGTTAGTCTCTCTCAGATACTACTTTGACAGGACGTGAAAACTTCCAGACAGAAGTCTGGTTTTTAAGTGACTACTTTAATTACAATAGCAGAAGGCTCAGCTCTTAAGATGAAGCCAGCCACATCACTGTCACCTGATGCCTGCACCGGATTTTGAACTCTGGACACTAGAAATGTTTAACTGAGAGCAATTTCCATTCCCTTCTGAAGCTGCATCCAGGACACATAAAACAGCCTCATCACAGATCCCAATTCAGCAAAGCACTTACGCACATGCTTAGCTTTAAAATAATTTAGGATAATCCCATCTCTCTTCAGCAAAGCGAACATGCTTAAATGCTTTTCTGCATAAGGCCACATGAAACGCGTGCCCACACGCATGTACACACCAGTTTCTACTCTTAAAAGACCTCCCTCCCCTCCAGGAACCCTCAGCCCATTCTAACCTTTGATATTGATGTGCAACGCCTTTTCCACTGCCTCCGCGATGCTCTTCACAGCAGTGCTGTTGGAGGGGATGTAAGCTAGCTCCCAGGGGTTGAGCTTCCGGTGATGGAAAAACCATGGCAGCTCGTCCACTGACTGGCTGGGGTAGATGGTGGCATTGGGGTGGCTGATCGAATGCACTCTGTTGCGGAGCGCAATGAGGATTGCGGCAAACAGCAACGGCAAGCACATTTCTATGACCGTTACCAAAATCTGTCGCTTCTGCAGGAGAAATGAGGGAAAACCAGTTAGATTGGGAGGCAGGGGATCAATTTAGCACTGGGTGGGAAATTACTGCTCACGTACGCCAGTACTACACATAGTGAGTCCATTGCATTTCACTGTAGTCATAGCCAAAGGCAAAAGTGATGACCATTATTTGCATTGCATTGGCAGAGGGACCCCAATCAAGCTAAGACCCAATTGTGCTAGATGCTGAACAGGCAAAGGGAAGAGACAATCCCGGCCTCCAAGATCTTGTCATCAGGGTTTTGTGGCATGAAGCACAGGGTGAACAAGCCAAAAAGGCCTGGGGAGTTAATAGCGAAACAAGCCAGTTTGAATGAGGTTCAACAAGGATAAGTGCAGGGTCCTGCACTTAGGACGGAAGAACCCAATGCACCGCTACAGACTAGGGACCGAATGGCTAGGCAGCAGTTCTGCAGAAAAGGACCTAGGGGTGACAGTGGACGAGAAGCTGGATATGAGTCAACAGTGTGCCCTTGTTGCCAAGAAGGCCAATGGCATTTTGGGATGTATAAGTAGGGGCATAGCCAGCAGATTGAGGGACGTGATCATTCCCCTCTATTCGACATTGGTGAGGCCTCATCTGGAGTACTGTGTCCAGTTTTGGGCCCCGCACTACAAGGATGTGGATAAATTGGAGAGAATCCAGCGAAGGGCAACAAAAATGATTAGGGGTCTGGAACACATGACTTATGAGGAGAGGCTGAGGGAACTGGGATTGTTTAGTCTGCAGAAGAGAAGAATGAGGGGGGATTTGATAGCTGCTTTCAACTACCTGGGAGGTAGTTCCAAAGAGGATGGTTCTAGACTATTCTCAGTGGTAGAAGAGGACAGGACAAGGAGTAATGGTCTCAAGTTGCAATGGGGGAGGTTTAGGTTGGATATTAGGAATAACTTTTTCACTAGGAGGGTGGTGAAACACTGGAATGCGTTACCTAGGGAGGTGGTAGAATCTCCTTCCTTAGAAGTTTTTAAGGTCAGGCTTGACAAAGCCCTGGCTGGGATGATTTAGTTGGGGATTGGTCCTGCTTTGAGCAGGGGGTTGGACTAGATGACCTCCTGAGGTCCCTTCCAACCCTGATATTCTATGATTCTATGAATCCTAGCAAGGTTTTGATATAAAGTCCTGATGGATGCAGGAGTACTCAATTCATGACAAGTCATTGCCCACCCTCTTCACCTCTTGTGCACAGATAACCCTTCCTAGAGGTAAGGGCAATTGCACGCAAGAAACAAACAGGAAATACACGGCTCTCCTGGCCATCTCTGGGCACTCCACAGACATCAAATTATGCCACTGCATTCTTGCAACGATGGAAAGGGGTGCTTGGTGATTTATTACCACTGGGGTGAAGGACAGCAGATTACCCAATAGCTTAGGGCTGGGAGTGAAGAACAATAATACATTCAAATGGAAAAAGGAGACGAATGGGGCAAGCGGAGCTGGAGTTAAGTCAGAGCATAATAAGGTTAATTCTCCTCCTCCAGCAAAAAGAGGTCTTTATAAGCAGGTCAGCTCTGACGCAGGGGGAAGGAGCACCTCCAACACCACTTCTTGCAGCTCCTCAGCAATTCCCTGGAGGCCATTATACATCAAAGCATGGAGTCTGATTAGATGATGAGATCTGACAGGTTCACAGCACAAAGTGGAATAGCTGCAGATTACAGCAGGGCATCAAGAATATTGGGAATCTGACCAGCACAGAGCATGCCCAGCTGTGGGGCTATTCAGCAGCACTGGAATCTGACAGTACATCTGCAAAGTCACCTCGTTTGGTTTTAATGTAAATACTGGACAGTTTATAGTATAACACTACAGCAGCTCCAAGCATGACAGCCAATCACACCACATCTATAATGGTTAAGGCCACTTAGCTGTCAATCACTCAAACCCTAGATGCAACAACACTTTTACATAGAACTAGAGGTGCGGCATGCACCCCGTACAGCAGGGAGAATGCGCCTGAGTCCAAAGCCTCTGCCTCAGAAGTTTGCCTACATTGGAGTTTTAATATCAAGTTAACTGAGTCGACATTTAACTCGAGTTAACACATGTGAATGCGCTAGTCTAGACACTCCACATCTCTGGCCACAAAGGTTTGTGGTAAACCGAGGGCTTCGTCCTGGAATAGAAGCATGTAGAACATGGGTGGCCAACCTGAGCCTGAGAAGGAGCCAGAATTTACCAATGTACATTGCCAAAGAGCCAGAGTCATAGATCAGCAGCCCCCATCAGCCTAACCCTGACCCCACCCCCAGCACCTCCTGCCCTCTGGCAACCCAGCGATCAGCACCTCCCACTCCTTCGTGCCTGCTGCAATCAGCTGTTTCACAGTGTACAGGAGGCTCTGGGATGGAGTGGGGAGGAGCAAGGGTGCAGCAGGCTCAGGGGAGGGGGTTTTGGGGTAAGGAGTGGAGTGGGGGCAGGGCCTGGGGTTGAGCAGTGGAAAGTTGGCACCTGTAGCTCCAGCCCCAGAGTCAGCATCTGTACAAGGAGCCGCATACTAATTTCTGAAGAGCCGCATGCGGCTCCGGAGCCACAGGTTGGCCACCCCTAGTGTAGAATGTTCAGACATGATAACTAATAAGTACACTGGCATTCAAACCTTAAGTGAAGTCATACCCAAAGAGTTTATAGTCTGGAGGCACAAGGCAGTAAAGCACAATACACAACAAGCGAAGTAGGGTGTTATTCCAGCCACAAAGTTTCCCTGAGTACATGGAATGCCCCATTGGCAAGTGTTAATACTTGTACTTACCATGTCTATCACTTTATGATTCCCAAGGCCATACAAACGTTACCCTCTACAGCCATCCCAGGAGGCAGCAAAGTATCATCACCCTCATTTTATAGATAGGGAAACTGAGGCACAGAGCAATTAAGTGACTTGCCCAAGGTCACTCAGTAAATCAGTGACAGAGCTGAATTAAATGTAGAGTTCTTGGCCCACAGGCCCAGTTCCACTCTCAATCCACTAGACCATATCACCTCATTAAGGCCTTCATCCCAGGCCAATTGAAGTCAGTGAGAATCATTCAACGGGCTTTGGATCAGATCCCCAATAGAGATGCTGCTTTAAGCATGAGGAGCAGCGGGAAAGGAGAAGGGAAGTTGGGACTGGGTAAAGGAACAGCAAGTCTGAGGAGGAGGAGGAGGAGGAGGTGGAGGAGGAGGAGGAGGAGAGTTGATGTATAGATAGGAACAGGAGGGAATAGTTGCGCTGAGTCTTGAACACGAAGGAGAATGGAAGCCAGTAAGGGTATCTGAGGCTACATTTACACTTAAAACACGACCACCACTGTAGCTTTTCAGCAACCGGAGGGGCCCACCAAAAGGTGGTAGCTAGTGCTGTCGACACAGGGACTTAGTTCGGCTTAACTCCAGCGCTCATGGATGTGGATTTTTCACACCCCGAGTGATGCAGCTGAGTCGGTCTAATTTTCTAGTGTAGACGAGACCTGAGAAGGGGGTGAAGGAACAGACTGTAGGAATGAGATGATCTGGGGAGGGGGATAAGAATCTTGGCAGCAGCATTTAGGATATACTGAAGGGGAGGGGGAGGAAGGGCACAAAGGAGGTGACGGTGCACAGCATCATTACATTGGGTTGTGTCTTACAGTGCTTAGAAGACGACAGGGAATCAGGACTTCACAGGTTCTATTCCCTGCTGTGCCACCACATTGCTATGGAACTTCATGCAAGTCACTTTGCCTCCATCTGCACATAGATAAAATTAGCAGAACATCTCAGAGGAGTATGGCCTCAGGGATAGAGCACTGGGACTCAGGAGACCTGGGTTCTAGTCCCATATCTGTCACCTGGCTGACCCTGAGCAAATTACTTCACTTCCCTGTGCCTCAGTTTCCCCCTTTATAAAGCACTTGGAGATCTACTGATGAAAAAAGTGCTATAGAAGAGTTTGGTATTATTTATGTACTTCACTGGGGTAAGGGGAGGCTTAATAAAGGCTTATGAAGTGCTTTGAGATCCAAAGATGGAAGGAAGGTGTTATTACTCAATTTGTTGTACAAACAACTGCTTGTTCAGGTGCCCCAGCCCCACCCCTGAACATCACCTGGAGCAGCCACCAAGCTGTTAAATCACTTCCAAACTGGTGCGCAATTTGTGTAACTGCTTCCAACAATCAGTTAATTTGGCCCACAAGTATATTGATTCGCATTAGGAAGGATCGCAATTTAAACCCAGAGGACAGAATAGGGTTTGGTTTTCCTGTCAGAAGATTCATACTGATGCATTTCACTATCCCTGTTGAAAGGATCGATGCACTGGAGTTAAACCTTGATACTTTCTTCATGGGTGTGTTTGTATTCCCCTCCCTCCACCTTTCATAGATTGTTATAGGTCCAGGAGGAATTGGCCATTGTAGGAAGGAAAACAAACAGGAGTGAATGCAGCAAGGCAGCCCCCACAGGAGATTATCCCCCTTGCCTCCCATCCCCGTAGTACCTTCAGCACCTCACAAACATTAAAGGATTTTATCCTCACAGTGGGGAAGGATCACCCCATTCTTCAGATGGGGAGACAAGACATTAAGTGACTTGAGCAAGGTCACACAGGGAAGTCTGTAGTAGAGCCAGGAATTGAGCCCAGGTGTCCCACTCCAGAGCCGAAAAGACCATGCTTCCTTCCCACACGGTGATGCACACCCCTGGGGAGGGGAAGATGGTTACTGGGAGGGAGGGGGGTGCGAGGACCTTACTGGCTATGAATTATTTGTTGTTTCTTCAAAATACTGTTGATAAAGTAAGAATTCCTCTCCCTAGCAGAGTCCCCTGCTCAAGCTCCAGCTACTGCTACCTGGCTGGAGGAGCATGGCCTGCCCTGGGCAGAGGGGGTGGGGAGTCCATTCCAGCTCACCTGTCTCACCAGGGGCTGATGAGCCCCCATAGGAGGTAGAACCTCCCTGCCCACACAGGTTCTAGGACATGCATGCTGGGACAGCACCAAGGCCAGAAGAGGGCTGAGGCCTGTGAGCAATTCGGGGGCCCCCAGGGTGGCGGAAATAAGGAGAGGGGCGCAAACTGTCTGTCTAGGTCCTGCTGGGGCCAGCTGCCCGAAGCACATCCCAAGAGTAGTGGGGGACCTGGCCAGGATGGGCTTCCAGACCCAAGGCATCCATGGAAATACTGTTTCTTAGAAAGAGGGCAGCTCACCTGGCATGTGAATCTCTGAAAGGGGTAGCATTTGGGGGACTGGCAGCACAGCTAATCCTGCCTGATGCCCTTGGCATCCACCCACTGCTGCCAATGCACCTGGCCCATGTTTGATTCCCCTGTGTGAGCGGACAAGCTGCCCCCGCCCCCACACATCATCTACCTGGGGCAGCTGCCTCACTTTGACATTTACTGGCCATCAGCCTGTCAGTTTCTGTCCCTCTGGGGTTTGGGAATCAATGAAATAACTGACATGTCATGGGCCAGATTCAGCCCTGGGGTAAACCTACTGCCGCCCCTAGAGTTACTCCCAGTATGATCTGGCCCTGCATGATGGAGGAGTGTTTCAGAGGCCATGCTCAGAGTCAGTGTTGTGATTGTCTGATAGTTTTACAACATTCCCCTGGCAGGCAGGCTGCCTCCCAGGGCATCATCATTGTATTGACCCTCTAACTGCCTTCTGGACTTTGTCCAAAATCATCATCCGGCTCCATAAATGGAAGCCAAGATACACTGCCAGTTGCAGGACTGCACTACAGAGCTCGCTAGCTCAGGAGGCTATGGGGATGCGGCCATCTCTCAGCAGCAACCAGCGTCTCAGTTATCATTGTCTAGTTGCTAAGCCAGTCACATGGACCCAGCTCCACACACAGAACTAGCCCTCAGACAACAGCCATTTTAATTGGCCTGCTAATCACTTGCAAGTTTCATTTCTGCAATCAGAGCGACTTTCCCTGACTGGGAGGCCAGGGAGAAACACAGCCCTTTGGCTGATCCAGGCCTGCCAGGTTCCTATTAGAGGGAACTAAGCCCAGAGAGGTATTTCCCGAGTCTCTCAAGACACACATACAAACCCAGGACCAGGCGTGACCCACCCCCCAAAGATGTTTGCTTTGAGTACAATGTCCCTCATTCTGCAGGAACCTCCGAAGTACAAAGCTACATAACCAGGCCTGTGCTCTACCCACTAGACCATGCTGCCTCCCAGCACTAAGAACAACAGACGAGGAAAGTGAAGCAAGTACAAAATGAAGTCCCCTCATTCAGGCCGCTGGCTCCAGCCCTCCATGATGTGGTAAGGCAGTCAGGATAAGACACTAGCTGCATCCCCGTAGTGCAGCGGTCTCCAACCTTTTTTACGCCCAAGATCACTTTTTGAATCTAAGGGCAACCCAGGATCTACCCTGCTCCTTCCCCAAAGCCCTGCCCTGCTCACTCCATCCCGCCCTATCTCCGTCGTTCGCTCTCCCCCACCCTCACTCACTTTCACCGGGGTGGGACCGAGGGGTTCGCAGTGTGGGAGGGGGCTCTGGACTGAGCCTGGGGCAGGGAGTGAGGGGTGCAAGCTCTAGGAGGGAGTTTGGGTGCAGGAGGGGGCTCCAGCAGAGTGTTGGGGGTGTAGGAGGGGGTGCAGAGTGTGGCTCTGGGAAGGGGGTCAGGGCTAGGGTGCAGGAAGGGGTTTGGAGTGCTGACTCTGGGAGGGGGCTCAGGGTGGGGCTTGGGATGCAGGAGGGGGCTCGGGATGCAGGAAGGGGCTCAGGGATGGGGGTTGGAGTGCTGCCTCCCACCATGCAGCACTTACCTCCGGTGGCTCCTGGAAGGGGTCAATGCGCCCCTGTGGCAGGGGGCCATGTGGCTCCGCACGCTGCTCCTCTGTAAGCACTGCCCCCGCAGCTCTCCCAGCCAATGGGAGCTGCAGGGGCGGTGCTTGCAGAGAGGAGCCACATGCAGAGAGAGACCCCTGCTCCCCACCCTCGGGGCTGCACTGGCTGCTTCCAGGAGTGGCATGGGGCCGGGGTAGGCAGGGAGTCTGTCTTAGCAGTAGTCTCACTGTGCCGCTGGAGATTGCGATCATCTGGGAAACCCTCTAGGATTGACCAGTTGATTGCGATCGACCAGTTGGTGACCACTGCCATAGTGCCGAGGAGTCCTCATGACAGACCAGTGAGTTTGTGATTACTTCAAAACATGTAGTGCTGATCTGCAACTGTTTCATGGTTTTTAAATTGTAAAAACAAGCTACAGATTCCACCCCCACTGCGGGGGCAGGCTCCGTGCCTCTGCATATCTGGGTGGTGAGTCACAGGAGAATAGGAAAGGTGGTTCCTTTCTTATTTAGGAAAGGTTCGGGGCTGGGGTAGGCAGTATTTATTAAGTGGTTCGGGACTATTTAGAAAAGCTGGACGAGCGCAAGTCCATGGGGCCGGATGCGCTGCATCCAAGAGTGCTAAAGGAGTTGGCGGATGTGATTGCAGAGCCATTGGCCATTATCTTTCAAAACTCATGGCGATCGGGGGAGGTCCCAGACGACTGGAAAAAGGCTAATGTAGTGCCCATCTTTAAACAAGGGAAGGAGGAGGATCCTGGGACCTACAGGCCGGTCAGCCTCACCTAAGGACCTGAAAAATCATGGAGCAGGTCCTCAAGGAATCAATTCTGAAGCACTTAGAGGAGAGAAAAGTGATCAGGAACAGTCAGCATGGATTCACCAAGGGCAAGTCATGCCTGACTAATCTAATTGCCTTCTATGACGAGATAACTGGCTCTGTGGATGAGGGGAAAGCAGTGGACGTGTTGTTCCTTGACTTTAGCAAAGCTTTTGACACAGTCTCCACAGTATTCTTGCCAGTAAGTTAAAAAAGTGTGGGCTGGATGAATGGACTATAAGGTGGATAGAAAGCTGGCTAGTTTGTCAGGCTCAACGGGTAGCGATCAATGGTTCCATGTCTAGTTGGCAGCCAGTATTAAGTGGAGTACACCAAGGGTTGGTCCTCGGGCCGGTTTTGTTCAATATCTTCATAAAAGATCTGGAGGATGGCGTGGATTGCACCCTCAGCAAGTTTGCAGATGACACTAAACTGGGAGGAGAGGTAGATACGCTGGAGGGTAGGGACAGGATACAGAGGGACCTAGACAAATTAGAGGATTGGGCCAAAAGAAATCTGATGAGGTTCAACAAGGACAAGTGCAGAGTCCTGCACTTAGGATGAAGAATCCCTTGCACTGCTACAGACTAGGGACCGAATGGCTAGGCAGCAGTTCTGCAGAAAAGGACCTAGGGGTTACAGTGGACGAGAAGTTGGATATGAGTCAATAGTGTGCCCTTGTTGCTAAGAAGGCCAATGGCATTTTGGGATGTATAAGTAGGGGCATTGCCAGCAGATCGAGGGACGTGATCGTTCCCCCCTATTCGACATTGGTGAGGCCTCATCTGGAGTACTGTGTCCAGTTTTGGGCTCCACACTACAAGAAGGATGTGGAAAAATTGCAAAACGTCCAGCGGAGGGCAACAAAAATGATTAGGGGACGGGAACACATGACTTATGAGGAGAGGCTGAGGAAACTGGGATTGTTTAGTCTGCAGAAGAGAAGAATGAGGGGGGATTTGATAGCTGCTTTCAACTACCTGAAAGGGGGTTCCAAAGAGGATGGATCTAGACTGTTCTCAGTGGTAGCTGATGACAGAACAAGGAGTAATGGTCTCAAGTTGCAGTGGCGGAGGTTTAGGTTGGATATTAGGAAAAACTTTTTCACTAGGAGGGTGGTGAAACAAAGGAATGCATTACCTAGGGAGGTGGTGGAATCTCCTTCCTTAGAAGTTTTTAAGGTCAGGCTTGACAAAGCCCTGGCTGGGATGATTTAGTTGGGGATTGGTCCTGCTTTGAGCAGGGGGTTGGACTAGATGACCTCCTGAGGTCCCTTCCAACCCTGATATTCTATGTGGCCCCAAATCAGCACGAGGCCAAAGGAGCTAAGCACTGTTTGAGCTGCTGTCTGATGGATGGCCCATTAACCCTTCGCTCATCAGTCAGCCTGAAGGAGCTTAAGCTTCTCATTGCTGCCCAGTTTGTAGAAACATAGCTGGGCTGACAGCATGCTCCATCAAGGAAGAGACAGGCTCTGTGCTGCTGAATCAGGCCTCTTGAATGGAGCCAGATCTAACCCAGCCTGCATTCCCCTCCCGCTGGTCCAGTGCCTCACCTCAATCCTAAGAGGCAGGCAGCTTTGTCAGCGAGGGGCAGAGCTGAACCGGCACCGAGCCGTTCGTACTCAAGAGGCAGGCAGCAGCCAAGGCCAGAGGTCCTCTCCGTCTTTCAACAGCCACTGCAGGGTCTATCTGGATAGTGGAGAGGTGGGGCCGGGCCTTGCATTCACTCCTCTCCCAACATGAGCTCCAAGGGTTACAGTGCCAAGAACCATTCTTAGAGTTACCAACATGTCTAGACATGGACAGACTAATGCTCCCCCTCTACTGCCTTCCCATGGACCAGCTCTATCGGAACGTTCTGTCTGAAGAGGTGATACAGAAGCAACAACAAAGAGACTTTTAGTGAGATGAATCTTTCTACAGGATCATTGGGTTAGCCACTTCCCCCAGCCAGTGCCCCTTTCAATCATTGAATGAAGCACCCTGTCACCTAACCAATCCCAGTGCTCTCCACCTAGTGCTGCTTCGCCAATCCCACAACCCTGCTGTGTGTGGGCAGACAGTTGCAATGAGAGGGTAGTGGGTGGAGGAGAGGGATTGGGAGTATGGGCCATGCACAAAAAAAAAAAAAATACACGCCCCTGGCGAGCTTGGTCAGCAGCTTCCAGTCAGTGCTCTGCTCTGCCTGGAGCACACACAGCGTTTGGGAGCAAAGCAGGATGGAACACAGATCAGATGCCCTGCGCAACATGCCAGCTGGGTGGGTGTGGGCTGCATGCCAGATGGATGGAGCCCTTCCCCTCCCCAAAAATAAAAGCAACTGAGAGATTGGGCATTTAAAATAGTGCTCCCTGATTAGTATTTCAGCGGCTGGAAACTAACGAATGTCAAATTCGAAGTGTCTGAAAGGCTGAAAGAAACAAGCCAGCATCCAGCTGCCCTGGTCTCACGGCTTAGCCTTGCAGAGCTAATAAATTCAATGACCAGCTGACAGCTAGATTGTGTACCCCAGACTGTAGTTGGAGCAGATTGCAAAGAACCAAAAAAATCAACAGGCAGCCCTGATTTAACTGACAAGGATTGGTAAATGGGGGATGGGGGGAAGGGGCATGACAAAAAACCAAAACCACCCCGCCTCCCTCATGCATACACTCAAACAAATCCAGAGAAATTCTCCTCTCGATGATGTCCTGCCCTAACGACTAAGGTTCATTGGAGCTTGAAGACATATCAGGAGGGTCTTGAGAAGTGACTTCATTTGAAGCATCGTACATTAGATGGCTAAAGCCATGCTTCGCTTAGCCTCATCTTCACAATCATCTATTCTCCTCCGCACAGAAAGCCCAGCGTGAAAGTACCTGCAAAATGTAGTTCTTCCAGAGAAGCAACCCAAACTGCCTTAACACGACCATTCTTCAATCGGAAGGGGAGAGTCACCTCTTTCCTGGACTCTAGAAGAAAAGAGCAGTCAGCAGTGAGTGAAATGTACAAAAGAAACCCAGGATCATCTATCATGGAGATGACCATTTGGAAGAGCCCACACATGGGTTTCTCTTGCTGATTCTGTTTGATCTGCCCATATCTAGTTCTTAGGATGACCCCATCTTGCCCCTTCTCCTATCTGTTGTAGAATCTGTACAGCACAAGTAGCAGCAGGGCAAACTTCCCCCACTCTACCCTGCCATTGTGCTTCAAAGCTGGCCCAAAGGAACTACCTCTTGGAAAGAGGGAGGGAGGAGCTCATGCTTTATAGCCCATTTGATTTTTGGCCACAAGTGAGATTCCCAGTAAGGTGCTCAGTTATGGTGGGCTTCTCAGGCAAAAACGACTTATCTACCAGGAACTCACCTGGGGCTACCAGCTCGTTTCACATCAGACAGCTCCCTGAACAGCCAGCACATGGGAACGGCTTTGGGTCTAGCCTAGTTTCTTTTAGCAATGGATCCAACTCTTCAGGGAATGGGGAAGTCTTATTTTTACAGCCTGGATTTTCAAATGTGTTTAAGTGAATTATGCACACAAGTCCCATTGGACTTTCACTGCAGGATCTTGGGTGCCCAAGTCACTTAGGTGACTTTGAAAACTCCCACTCATAAGCGTGCAAAGCCCTTTCCAGGGGCAAAGCTACATCAGATAGGTTGATAAATTACTAGGTCCTTGCCTCAAAGAGCTTACAGTCTCCAGCCGCCATACCAGAGACAGCACTATCGCCACTAGGAGCAGACGAGAGAGACATTCTGAGGTTAGCCCCACTAGACCTCCCAGAGCAGAAGGCTTGGAAACCTTGGACCCGAGGGGCAGGTCTGTTCCATGTGTAGAGGAGATATGTCTGAAGAGGGCAAAAGACTGTTAGGAGAAGCCTGAATGCAGGCTAAGGTAGAATTATCGGTAACAATGCAGGAAAGGCAGGAGCGTTCAATAAGGAGAGGGATGGGGCATAAGAAGAAATGAGGCCAGCTACAGAGCTGGGTGTTTTAAAGGTCAGTATTTGTGCAGTGCTTTGAACGCTTACAGCTCTCGGTAAGTTATATATTACAGCGGTCTCACCAGCAGCAACTGCCACACAATAGGTAACAATTTTTATTCTAACCTTCGGTTTCCACATGTACAGGCAGATTTTGGGCTGACATTTTCCAGGCTTGGTCTCATACAAATTCACCTGAGGCAAAATTTGAGAAAAACTCGTTCGGCTGCGGAACAACAGGACGACGAGCTCACACACTCCTTCCTCCCACTGTAAAAAGCAGCTCTCTTTCCCCCACCTTAGGGCTTAGTTCAAGACAGCTGAAATTGTTCTGATCTTTGCACCCACACAGAGCCCCAGCGAAGTCAACTGGATTCTGCCTGTGCAAGATCAGGGCTCTGGTGTCTCAATAGGTCTTAATGAGCAGCACATGCTTGGCAAAGTTTGGGGAGGGGGGGTGTCAAGGTTCCTTCCCCACTCTGAACTCTAGGGTACAGATGTGGGGACCTGCATGAAAGACCCCCTAAGCTTATTCTTACCAGCTTAGGTTAAAATGCTGCCACCACCAAAGTGTTACACAAAGAACAGGGGAAGTGCCCACTTGGAAACGTCTCCCCCCTAAAATATCCCCCCAAGCCCTACACCCCCTTTCCTGGGAAAGGCTTGACAAGAATCCTCAACAATTTCTACAGGTGAACACAGACCCAAACCCTTGGATCTTAAGAACAATGAAAAATCAATCAGGTTCTTAAAAGAAGAATTTTAATTAAAGAAAAAGTAAAAGAATCACCTCTGTAAAATCAGGATGGTAAATACCTTACAGGGTAATCAGATTCAGAACATAGAGAATCCCTCTAGGCAAAACCTTAAGTTACAAAAAGACACAAAAACAGGAATATACATTCCATTCAGCACAGCCTATTTTATCAGCCATTTAAACAAAACAGAAGCTAATGCATATCTAACTAGATTGCTTATTAACTCTTTACAGGAGTTCTGACCTGCATTCCTGCTCCAGTCCCGGCAAAAGCATCACACAGACCGAGAGAACCCTTTGTCGTCCCTCCCCCTCCAACTCTGAAAGTATCTTCTCTCCTCATTGATCATTTTGGTCAGGTGCCAGCGAGGTTGTCTTAGCCTGTTAACCCTTTACAGGTGAAAGGGTTTTTCCTCTGGCCAGGAGGGATTTAAAGGTGTTTACCCTTCCCTTTATATTTACGACAGGGGGCATGAAGGTGTGTTCTGTGCATGCACGTGTGTGGTGGGGAGAATGGTTCTGAACAGTCATGAATGTTTGAAAATGCAGCACTGAGTGTACATATGTACAGCAAAAAGTTGTGCTAAGCTGTTGGCCACCCACAGAGCCAGCTCACTTGCTAATGGAGACAATGGCAGTGCATTTGTTGGTGTCTTTAGTCAGAGCAAAGTCAGGCTCACACAGGCAGATACAATATACAACCCTGACCCCACAGTTGGATCCAAGTGGGCAGAGCCTCATGGAGCCCTAGTAACTTCACCTAAACAGGGAAAACTGATTAGAAAGGAAAAACCTGACCTGACAGAGAACTGTCCAAGGCCGAGAGTAAACAACCAGAAAAAAGTAGGGAAATCCTTTTCCTTCCCTACTCTGTTTTATTTACAAAGACTAGAACAGTAGGAAAAACATGCAGTGTTCACTCTGCCGATCTCCACAAACAAACAAATAGGTGTAGCATAATGTTAAGTAGAGCCCTGCAAATCTGTGGATATCCACATGGCTGTCCATGTTTGTAGATCACGGATGGGTGCAGCTACACATTTTATATCTCGAGCCCTGCAAATCTGCAGGTATCTGCTTTATACCCACAGACCATGTTTGCGGATTGCAGAGCAGATGCAGATACACATTTTGTACCTGCGCAGGGCTCTAATGTTAAGTTTTGATGACCCTGATTTTTAGCTTAGCCTGAACTGGACCTCCCCCATGGGACACAATTTGCATAAGCTAATCATTAGAGAAGAGATACTGGGATTTATAAAACTAACAAAGGCATCTGTTGTAAACTCTAGTGGCCTGTTTGTAGCGTTAAGCAACTCCTGCTCTGGCTGAAGTCACAAGAGCTACAGAAAAGAATCCTGGCCATTGCTGTTAACCACAACAAATAACCATAAAGAAAGAGTCCAAAGGGAAGTCAAACCAGAGCACACTTTAGATCATAAGACATCTCAGCACGCAATTAGCAGGTGCTATAGAGACTTAGACATCCGAGTGGCCTAAATTACACTTAATATCGTAACTGAATGCACAAAAAGGGAGGTCACCATTTAAAAGTCTGGCCCTATAACTCCAAAACAAGGTATAATTGTGTATCATTATACACTGTGCTGAATACACCCTATACCACACTGCAAATCCTAGGAATGCTGAGCATGTCCTTATAGGCTAAGCATTGAAAAAACAAACAACATTAGAGGAAAGATTACCTTTGGTAAGGCAGCGAAATATACCAGGCGAGTGACCCTGTGAGAGAGAGAATTAAAAATGCAACAAAAGCCTTAGAGAGACAGCATCATCTTAAAAGCCGTACTTCTGTTCATGTGTTTTAACCACCATTGTTTCAGGCAAACCTTATGATTCCGAGAACTGAAATAAATGGGGGGGGGGGGGGTAGAAGAGGAGGGGGAAGTCTTTATGTTGTGTATTCAGCAATGTGTCTCTAGCCAGTTTTAACCACGTCCCCTGTTCCTAGGAGTCTTTCACACGTCGAAGGTATTTTTTACGGCATGGGAACGAGAGCTTGGCACAACCTCTGAAAATTGGAAGACATGAAGTGACTTTTTACCCACTGTGTTGAAACTGATCCGATCCCAAGTTGGGGTCCCTTTAACTTCTGGAATTTCCAGGCTTCTGAGTATTTGGTTTTGCAACCTCAGCACTGCATTAACAATATGTCATCTTATTTCACTATTACCGGTGAGGACAAGAACAATGGGGGGGAAGCTATGTAGAGACCTGAAGGGAGGTGTGTGGGAGAAAGATCAGTATTTGGATTGCACCTCAGTCCTTCAACTCGTCTTGCAAGATTCTCTCTCTCTACTTTTCATTCCAATCACTTCCCCATTATTTTGGCCACTGCACTAAGAAACTTCCTTATGGGAAAAGAAAATCTCCACCCCAGAGAGAGATGAGCTGTGATTTTACCCTCTTGTATTGCCAATTGATATTGTTCCTCTGGGGTAGGAAAAATTTCCCCGTACAGGCAGGTTTTTCTACACTTTTTGTACTTGGAGCTGAAACATCAGAGTTTTCTAAAAGCTTCAGGGCAAACAATGGACTTTTCCATCTCCCACTCCCAGGGCCCAAGCACCAGGTGCTGGCACACTGCACGCTAAGGACTTGATTGGTGTTTACCCAAAAAAATGTCAAGGCCTCTTGCGCAAACATGGCTTAAGTATGCTACAAACAGTAGGAGTCCCAGGAGCTTTGATGTCTGGCTATTTAGCCTAACGCTAGGTCAGCAGCTGGCATAGCCCCTGCCACCGGCTTACGAACAAGGCTGCCTTTGTCCCTGGCTCCCTTAGAGGGGATGGGAGTAGTGAAGGAAGCAAGTGGAAGCAAATCATGGGTAAGATCTCGGAGACACATCTGCCTCAATGTTCTGGGATGGAACAAGGGCAGCTGCTTCCCTCCCATCCACTCCTGTAATTCCCCTGAAGCCAGGAGGGAGGTTCAATGTAACTACGGTCCTGGCTCTCAGATGCCCAGGTCACTAGTACATCATGGCTCCAGAGGCTTGGGCTGCTGAATAGGAATGCTCGATTTGCCACAGGCCCCCGATGTTCTGTCCACAGCAGCAGACAGTACCTGATGCTTCAGAAGAAGACAAGAAGCTACTGTAACACCCC
This sequence comes from Chelonia mydas, assembly GCF_015237465.2. Classification (NCBI taxonomy): domain Eukaryota; kingdom Metazoa; phylum Chordata; order Testudines; family Cheloniidae; genus Chelonia; species Chelonia mydas. Next base: position 35,478,281 of record NC_051250.2, read on the forward strand.
CAGCTAAGCATGAAATGCAATTCATGGATACTGGGGGAGAACACAGGGGGATGCGTCCTTTCTGAACCCTTCTGGCAGTCATTTCATGCTTAGAAACACAAGATTTAATCACCCTTCTCTTAGCAAGCCCAACCGGTGGTAATAAGTTTTAAAGTCTTAAAGTTGAGACAGACTGTACCCCTGTATTCACCCCTCACATACCACTGTAATGATCTTTGTACAAAGTATGCCTTGGGAGGTATCACTTGAAAACTCATAATTTTCTGATCATTATTGTCCTGGTAAAAACGTGTGTAGCAACATTGCATGTCGAGTTCTAAGATTCCTCAGTCTGGAGTTACTAACACATATTCCAAACCTGGGGAGTGGCCAAGCCAGTTCTTCCATGTCAAAGGGCAAGCTGCTGCGCCTCAGCCAGAGGTACATAAGGTCCATGGACCATCACCTGCTAAGTGACCTTTCTTTAGCAGGAAAAGGGGATGTGGGCGACAAATCTACATTTTAGCAAAGAAACATCCTGGGGTTCCCGTTCACACAGATCTTCTGTCTCCTGACCCCCAGCTAGAGATGCTGCCCATAGGCGGAAAAGGACTATAAAAAGAAAGGGGAAACATGCCAAAACTCTCCTTCTCGCTCTCCCATCGATTCACTGCACCAGAAGGAACAAATGAAGCAGCCATTACACAGAAGAAGGGGTCCTGTCCTACAAAGTTGGGCTAGTAATACTGTTGAGAACACGTGGCAAGAGAATCTTTGCTTAGAATCTAACAGTTTGTTAAGTGAAGCACTAGCTGCGTTATCTTTATTTTTCTTGTACTTCATTACTTGTACTCACTCAAAATCTCTCGTGGTAGTTAATAAACTCATTTTATTGTTTTATCTAGACCAGTGTGTTTGAACTGAAGCATTTGGGACACTACTTGGGAGAACTGGATTTGTGCATACCATTCTATTAATAAAATGACGGACTTATATGAGCTTGTATTGCCCAGGAGATGGCTGGGCAGTAGAAAACGTACAATTCTGGGGAACTATCTGGGGGCTGGGAGTGTGCTGGGTTCACGCTGCAGTATAATCCAAGTTGGTAGAAGTCTGGATGTGATTGACAGGTTGCAAGGGCACACAGACATAGCTGGGAGTGACTTACACACTAGTGGTGGATTGCAAGCAGTCCAGGAATGGAGGCAACAACAACAAAGCAGCATAAAGAGCCCCCAGGTTAGAGGGCAGGGATGACCCGGCTCCTCACTAGTCTAGACTGTACCCTAGGTATGTCACTGGGACTCTTTTTAAAATCCTGCCACAGCGGTTGTGCCCCTGCCCTCCTGCAGCTGGTACTCCGCAGGCTGCGTGCACACTGCACAAAGTCGCTTCCTTTGATTGATTCCAGTGAGACTGCTCGGCTGCCGCAGACTGACACAAATATAACAATTACTTTCCTCATCTCACAAGACAGAATTTCCTCATCAAAAAGAGATGGGTTTCCAGAGATGAAACCATCATAATACCATGCCTAGCCTCAAACCTCCATGGAGAGCTCAAGGCATCAAAGAGAAACAAACAAATCAATGCGAGATTTCAGGTTAATGAATCACCTTGTCTGATCTATCCTGCAAGTCAGTGCATGCTACAAGGCAGTTCCTATCACTACAGTATTTATTGCTGGAATAATTGCATTATAGGGATTATCCCAAGATCTGGCAGAGAGTCAGGTCAATACAGATCCATAGAAATCACACGTATAGATACGCATCTGCGTACATCCCACTCAGTGTCAGCTTCCCATGTGCAAACCGGCCTCTAACATGCATGACTGACCCGCAACACATAATCAGATGAAGTGCTGTACCCGTCTGGGAAGGATCCTGTTACCCAGAACCTGGCACAAGGTTGAGCACCCTCTAGGCAAACAGACGTGTTGGGTTTCCTGGCACTGAAGATGTGGAGGTCACATTTACTAAACTACAGCAAGCCCGGTGCCTTGGTTTTGGTGCCTTGACTCCACACGGTGGCCCAGCAATGAAGAATTGGTCGATTCTGGCAACGTACGAACTGAGAATCAGCAGTGCTTTCTCTGGGATGGAACAGAAGTGGCTGCCTCTAAACTGACATTTAGACACCATTAAATGGGAAGCAAACAAGAGCGCACAAGGCTTATATGTTCACCAGCCACCTGCCTGGTGGAAATACCACTCTAACTTGCAACACTGCTGTGGCAGAAGCCCCACCCACATGCAGGCGATGAAGAACGCTCCAGGATCTGATGAAGATACAAGTGAGTGGCCCAAGAGTAGAAACTCTCTAGTTCCAACAAGTTATTCGCTACCAGCGTAAAAAGAATTGGGAACATGGTCTCAGGGAGCACCCAGCAGCAGCACCGGGCAGGCTACTCTGCATGATCAGATCTAGACTGCAAACCTGATGGACATCACCCATCTAGAACTGAACTTGAAGTCAGTTGCACAGCCTCAGCATCTGATTTGTGGGGGCATTTTAAAGTGAAGACAAAGCTCAACACATCAGATTAAATGATGTTGGGACATGCTAAACCATGAGGATAAAAACTGAGAAATCTTGGCCCAATAGTTCAGAGTAGAACAAGAAAAGTGCAGAGAAAGGCCCTTAGTTGCAGAAGCTATAATATTTCCATTTCAATTTGCCCGAGGGACTGGGACATAGCGTGCAGATTGGACAGCCGCATTTTTGCGACAGACATCAAATTTGAAATCTAAAGCTGCCCTGGGCCAAGTGATCAGAAGATTTTTGTTTCCCACCCTCAACCGTGCAGACAAGTTTTAATTTAGAGTTTAAAACAAAAGAGCAACAGAGAAGACTGTAGGAAGAGAGAGACACTCCTGGCAGGAGCTCCTCTCCCTGTCCTGACAGTTCTCCTGGCTCATACTTTCTGCTCCAATCAGGATGCTCAGACTGTTGAAGATACTGTGGTGTTAGTTTCTAAGGAAACCAACGAGCAACTGTTGAGTAAAACCAAGATCACATGAAGCCAGAAGACTATATTTATGCCAGTCAAAACCCACCAAGCCCTCAATAAGTGTAAAAAGAGAAGTACGGAATTCCCACCCTACGAGAGCTAAAGAAGTCTCACTGCAACACCGATGTCGGACTTGTCTGACCCACTGGAGACAGAAGAAAGCGGAAGTTAGAAGTCAAACCAAATAGTCAGCATATGGCTGAGACCATACAAGATTTTTCAGGGTCTGTAGCCCAGAGAGAGCAACCTGTCAACATGGACATATGGCGGCAAAGGGAAACTCCTTCCAGAAGCCGTCTAAAACAGCCCAAGACAATCTGAAGAGTGAATGCACTGGATCTGGCTTTCCAGCCCTGCATACAGCAGTACGTGTTGGAGTTCTATTGAAACCGTGACACCTGTTGCTTTAATTAACTAAAGAAAGTTTGATCAGCTGAACATCCGCTCCTGGGAGACTCTCAATCAGGGTCTTCTTCCCCAACAGCAGAGCCAGGAGCATCTTCCTTGCAAAGCGACCGTAAGTGACCTAGCAACATTCAGGCAGAAGAGTAACGCTGCAGGAGGACACCATAGAATTTGTATGTGAACACACTTGCTTTGCAGCTTCAGTGCACTATGGGTCAAGTTACTGGCCAGGAACACTGTTCGCCCTGACCTCAGCACTAAGCTCTGGAAGATGAGACTGATTTCCTAAACAAAAAAGCCAGAGGAAGAGAAAACATTACTGCTTCAGCAAGGACAGCTGGGCAATAACATTCTCTCACAGAGATGGCTCTCAATGCACAGTGTAGATACCCCAGTCTTTCGGGTGAGAAAATCTAAGTCCATGGGGCCAAATCCATCCTCAACGTAACTCCACCAAGTTCAGGGGAATAGAGATGAAATTGAGACACATTCTCCAACACCCGAACTACCAGAGCTGAGCCTCTGGTACCCAAAAGTGTGTAGATATTTCTTGAGGAACCAGTAATGTCAACACTCAAACACCAAGACAGAAGGTCTATCACAGAAGCTGCATCTGCACTGTCCATTTTCTTCGCATTTCCCACCGTTTCACTAGCGCAAGCAATATTGGGAAAGGTAGCCTGGATTGACCCCAGGTTATTAGCGGCCATATTGTCTAATCCAGTTCAGAGGAGATCTAGATCAGTGGTTCTCAACCAGGGGTCCGGGGCCCTGCAGGTTTCAGGAGGTCCGCCACGCATGGCTGGCATCAGACTCGCTAGGGCCCAGGGCAGAAAGCCAAAGCCCCCTGCATGAGACTGCAGCCTGGGGCCCTGAGCCCCACCACGAGGAGCTGAAGCTGTAGCCTGAGCAACTTCGCATTGTGCTGTCCCCTGTGGCATGGGACCTCGGGCAATTGACCTCCTTGCTACCTTCTAACACTGACCCTGGCTTTTACATGCAGAAAAACAATTGTGGCACAGCTGGGCAGTGGAGTGTTTATAGCATGCTGGGGTAGGGGGGGTGCTCAAAGAAAAAGGTTAAGAACCCCTGATTTAGAGGACGCATGGTTAAAACACAGGCTGCCTGGATATACTAGTGCTCTTCTTCTGCAGCATCTTGTTTTGGGGGCTGGCCACTTCCAGTTGCCATCTCAACAGAGGTGGATGAGCGAGCTGAGAACAGGCCATGTGCTCTGAGAACTGGCAATTATTTTAAACCACTTACTGCATTTCTGCTCTTCTGATGTCCTGTTTCCATAGAAACCAGGACTGGAAAAGGCAGTTTCCCTTATCACCACTTCTCCTTCCCCCACTTGGATAAGCATTAGAACCGTGTAATGTAGGAACTAGCCCAACCTGCAGGACTACATCAGACAGCTGCATGCCAGACCCCGCCTTGTTTCCGTATTGGCAGGGTGGGGCTGCAGTAAGACACCACTTGCTAGCCTTACCCTGTACAGAGGAAAGGAGGGGCAGGGCGGAAGGACACACTTGAATCAAAACATTATTAGCCCCCCAGAACCCCCTCTTTCTCCCCTCCTCCCACCCAACACAATGGGGAGGGGCTGTCTCCTCTATTCATTCCCGTACTGAGACATTCCAAGAACCATACCAAAAGCGGCAGGCCCTTTGGCCAAGACTTTCAAAAGTGACTAGTGATCTCATGGGCCCACACTGAGCCACCTGGAAGAGGCTGGGCTTTCAGAGAGGTCTGGCCTCCTGAACGTCAGGCCCCTTTAAGGTGGCTCACGTTGGACATCGAAAGCTTGAAGCCCCCACTCGCCAACACGCTGAATCATGACTAGACAACCCAAAACCACTAGTCACTTGCCAACATTTTCACCTTCAATTGTTTTGAAAGCACGCTACTATTCTGATTGCTCTGTACTAACAAAGTCCTAAAACAGAACCAGCGTAGAATTCTTTGTTTGCATCCCTATCTCTGTACAGGAGGGTTTAAGGCAATTAAATTATTAGAAGAATAAAAGGTTTCATTCAGAGTAGCAGCCGTGTTAGTCTGTATCCGCAAAAAGAACAGGAGTACTTGTGGCACCTTAGAGACTAACACATTTATTTGAGCATAAGCTTTCGTGGGCTAAAACCCACTTCATCGGATGCATGTAGTGGAAAATACAGTAGGAAGAGAGTGTGTGTGTGTGTGTGTGTGTGTACACACGCACACACACAGAGAGAACATGAAACAATGGATGCTATCATACACACTATAACGAGAGTGATCAGTTAAGGTGAGCTATTACCAGCAGGAGAGAAAACACACACTCCCGAACTACCAGGAACTCTCCTGCTGTTAATAGCTCACCTTAACCGATCACTCTCGTTATATTGTGTATGATAACACCCATTGTTTCATGTTGTGTGTGTATCTTCCTACTGTATTTTCCACTGCATGCATCCGATGAAATGGGTTTTAGCCCACGAAAGCTTATGCTCAAATAAATTTGTTAATCTCTAAGGTGCCACAAGTACTCCTGTTTTTTTAGAAGAATAAAAGTTTCAGTAGAGGCTGCAAGATGCAAAACACACAGAGGCCAGCAGATCATTGTACCCAACACGTGGTACATCAATAACATGTTAATATACCAAAGCAGGTTTCTAACAGTTCTACAACCTTCTCCGAACCTCAGATTGTATAGACACCCCATGTGGATTTATTTTTATGCACAAAGACATCATCAGTTCTCAAAGGTTTAAACAAATACACACAGCAGATGTGGTCGTTTCTCAGTGTAGAAGGCTCTGGCTTTACAGGATTCAGAACAGTACTATGTACAATGCACTGCTTAATACAGTACCAATAAACTGTAGGATTGCATGTCAGATCTTAACAAGCACAAACTCCTCACCTCTCCCACAGATGAAATGAGGCAACAGGGCAAGTCATAAGAAAAAGGAGTTTGGTTTACATAGAAATTCCTGTAGGTGCTGAGAAGATGAATGACTAAAATGCAAGTTAAGAACAATCCATCAGGAAGATAGCTTGGGTGGACAAGAAATGGGGAGAAAGCAAGAAGGGGCCCCTGTACTGTAGTCTCTATTTTAAAGTGACGCTGTCATTTATAAACATGCCTCCGAACAACGTTCCTGGTTGTTACAAGTAACATCTGGGATTCCATCCTGGGGCAATTACCAATATTTTCTGTTTTGTACATTTGATGGGTTTGCGGTTAAGGCACCAGAATGGGACTCTGGAGACTTGATCTCAATTCCCTTAATATCCATGTCTCAGTTCTCCAGCTGTGACCCAGAGCCAATAATCAGACCTTTTGGCAGTCTTGTCTCTTTAGACCGTAAGCACTCCAGGGCCGGGTCTGCACTTGTGTACAGCACCTAGTATAACAGAACCTCAATCTACACCGGAGCCACTAGGGATGACCATCACACAGGATTAAGTCACTCTCACACTTTCCACTGTAGGGCCAATTACCCCATTTGTGAGAGTCACACACAGCAAAAGGGAAGAGAGACTATTAAGAAAAATGGGAAAACAGGATTGCAAAGCCACTAAAATTGACAGTGGGACTCAGAACCTGGAACTAGTTGTTTAATAAGTTGCCCAAAGGAACAGTGTGCTGTGAAGGAGCAGGTGGGTGAGGAACAGCTACTGATGAGCTGAGCATTGGCTCACTGGGGATGCGTCCAGGTCCAGCAATCTGTGTGTAGACTCTCCGGGCCAGATTCTCCTGTTTCACAGTCATGTTCCCCCATTAATTTCAGTGAAGTGACCCAGGAGTTACACCAGCATGAGCAAAACAAAACTTGTTCCCTTCTGTGGGGACTTGCTAGGAGTGCCTGATGGCAAATGAGGGCTGGAGAGGAGACAGGCACAGGAGCTGAGGGTGGGGAGGGAGAGGAAGTTGAGTAGTAGAGGCACAGAAATGTCTGCAAGGTGCCACACATGATCAGTCCCTTTGCTAGGACAAAAAACCTTCTCATGTCATGTAATGAAGCCCCCTGGACTCCAGAGATGCAGGTTTAGTTCTTTTCAGTTTCATCTCAACATTTCAAGAGCCTTCTGATTCCTGCAGGAGTGACCCCTTCTCTTGGGGTGCACTTTGACCAGGCTAACAGTTATCCACGTACTAAGCCCCATCTCCCAGCGGGGCCATTGTCTGCCTTACCCTGAAGTGTCAGCTGGAGACCATTCTCTTTTCAGTCCCTGCCTTAACTACAAAGCGATTAGCATGTTCCAGATCTCAGTATATTCAATCTCTCTCAGATAGGACTGACTGTATCCAACCCATCAATCTGAGGAGTGCTTTGAAGACATCACAATTGATAGCCAGTAACTCTTCAGTATGATTATGCAAGAGCAATAATATTTAGTGATCCTGAGCTGAGGGAGTCCCTTGATGTCACCTCGGGGTATCTTATTATTCCAACACCACCAAGTGACACTACCGTACGAACTCAGTTCAGTGACACTATCCTAGCATAAACTTGGAGAAACTAAGGCACAGAAGAGCTACGGCCAAAAAAAAAAAAAAAAAAAAAAAAATGGCCACTGATTTTAGGAGCCCAACTGGAGACATGCTGATCCTTGATATTTAGAAATATCCCCTCATTCCAAAGGAAATCGAAGAGTTTATGGGCTCAGCACCTCTGAAAATCAGGTCCTAGGCATCTTCAGATGGGCATCCAAAACCAGCAGCCACTTTTGAAAAGACAGGCCTACCGCAAGAGACTAGTGCAAAGTCACACAAGTCTGCGGCAAAGCTGGGACTAGAACCTGGGCCTCCCATTCCCAGTTCCTTCCTTCTAACCACTAGACAACACTGCCTATCACGCATGTTGTGTAAGAACACTGTCAACCAACCCCAGTGCAGACAGGAAGGAATTCTCCCCAAACAAGCTAAGTTACATACACTACATCCTAGTCCTCCCATCACATGCCTATCTTTGGAACAGTCAGTGAAGGACAAATCCACTCTGTAGCTCAAGGACCTCTGCCAGAGCCTGGAGGACTTCACTAGGAGACAGGAATCCTTCTCCAGGCACCGAGTAAACACTCTCTGTGGACACTACATCAGCTTAATGGTTGGAGGAGACTCCAGTGCCTATAGCACAAGGCGAAAGAAGGAGTACAGGGTCCACACAATGGTGGCTCTTTCATCCTTACTCACTGTGCAGCAGACTGGGACCTCCGTAACATACAGTGGACATGCTTCTCCCCGCCCCCCAGTCCTGCCCTCCTTTGTACAGTGAGAGCATATGGGTTCCTGAGCAGGGGGATCCTACACAGACCGGAGGAAAGGGCAGGACTTCCACGTTCACTGCACCACTGTCAGGTCACCTTCAGAAGTGTCTGCAACTCCCTTTTCAGACACATCTTTCACCAGCTGCTAGCTCGTGTCACCCCTGCCCTTACACTCTGTCCGCCCAGCTCTGGTACTGCTGGGAAATTATGCTGGGCCAGCATTGGCAGCACGGACTGGCTCCCAAACCAATGGCAGATATTCTAGCGCCAGCATCTTTTACTCGCTTGAAAACATTTCCTTCTTGTATGAAACTAATGCGTTTATTGCACTCAGAGGCAGAGACAGCCCTTGAGGCAGAAGGAAATCCCAAAGTGAAGTTACAAGCTCGCTGTGCTCTGTGCACTGCAGTAGTGCAAGCGCTCACCGTGCCGGAACCTGCAGCAGCATGGTGAAGTGAGTAGAGGGTGGCAAACTGAGTCATGCCAAAGGGTTAGCAAGTGCAGCCCAAGCCTGGACCATGGGGGCGAGCAGCACATTTGAGGACACTTTAATCAGACGTTACAAACCGAAATCAAAGCAAAGGGATAAGACTGAGCGTAGATCCCGTCAGCCACTTGAAATTTCAGAGAGGACTTGCAGTCCCCACAACCAGAGATGGCCCCAATCCAAGGCGGTCTCAACCCTCCTGAATGGCAGCAATAATGGGCCCAAGCCAAATTAACCCTGCCCTAATCAAACACTCTGGCTCTGATTCACTCTCTTCTCTCTGCTAGTAAGACAAAAAGCCCACTTCATTTCCCCTTTAGTGGCACTTCCCTGCTAAAATGCCTGTTCTCTTGCTCTTAAAATATTGGTCATTTCATCAGGACACTCTTCGGGGGAGGCTTTAATGTTTGCTCTTTTAAGCAAGGAATTGAGCCTTTTCATCTTGCAGTGGTGGGGGAATTTGTGCCCAAAGGGATGGGCCATCTGAGTTCACAGACATTTTGCATGGCTCCAGCTGTGCCCTCTGTTCTAAGCCTGGAGTTAGCGTGGATGCAGGTGAGTAACAGGATGTAGAATCTGGGCTTTGTCACTTACACAGCACTCTGTGTCGTCAGAGCGATCAACTAGTTACCATAAGCTTCCTGACCGGCAAGTATAATCCCCATTTTATAGACAGGGAAAACAGGTAGAGACGCCAAGTGACAGCCCTGCCTGAAATTCAGACACAGGAGTCCCCCCCATTCCCAATTACACGGCCATTCACCCAGACCATGCTGTCTCACTGATCTGCTGCACGGCCCGTCGTAATGACTGCTTCTTGGAGCAGCTAGTCCTAGAACCCACAAGGGAAGAAGCAATTCTTGATTTAGTCATAAGGGGCGCACAGGATTTGGTCCAAGAGGCAAATATAGCTAAACTACTCGGTAATAGCAACCACTATGTAATTAAACTTAACATCCTTGGTGTGGGGGAGGAAACCACCCAAAAAAGTGCACTGCAGGAGCATTTACCTTCAGAAAGGGGAACTACACAAAAAGGAGAAAACTAGTTAAACAGAAAATGAAAGGAACAGTCACAAGAGTGAAATGCTTGCAAGCTGCATGAAAACTTTTTTAAAAACACCATAATAGAGGCTCAAATTAAATGTATACCCTGAATTAAAAATAATAGAAAGAGGACCAAAAAACCAGCACCATGGCTATACAGATTAAGAGAGACTGTTAGAGGCAAAAGGCATCCTTTAAAAATTGGAAGTCAAATCCTACTGAGGAAAATACAAAGGAGCATTTACACCTGGCTTGCCAGAGTTTAAGTATAATTAGGCAGGCCAAAAAGGAAACCAAAACACAACTAGCAAAAGACACAAAACAAAGAGCAAAAAATTGTAAGTACATCAGAAGCAGGAAGCCTGCCAAACAATCAGTGGGGCCACTGGATGACCGACACGCTAATGGAGAATTCAAGAAAGACAAGGCCATTGAGGAGAAGTTAAATAAATTCTTCGCATCCATCTTCACTGCAGAGGATGCGAGGGAGATTCCCACACCTGAGCCATTCTTTCTCCGTGACAAATCTGAGGAATTGTCCCGGATTGAGGTGTCAGTAGAGGAGGTTTTGGAACAAACTGATATTACTGTTTAATAGGGCTGTCAATTAATTGCAGGTAATGCCTGCGATTAACTGAAAACAAAATTATTGCATTAATTTAACACTTTAACTGCATGAAGCCCCAGCCCTGAGCCCCACACCCCCAGCCTATATTTGAAAATATAGAAAACACCAAAAAAATATTTGAATAAATGGTATTCTATTATTGTTTAACCGTGCAATTAAAACCACAGTTAATTGCAATTAATTTTTTTTTAGTCGCTTGACAGCCCTACTGTTTAATGTACATCAGCAGGACCAGATGATGATATTCACCCAAGAGTTCTGAAGGAACTCAATAGCGAAATTGCAAACTACTAACTGTGGTATGTAAAACCTATTGCTTAAATTAATTTCTGTACCAGATGATTGGAGGATAGCTAATGTGACACCAATTTTTAAAAGAAGGCTCCACAGGCAATCCTGGAAATTACAGGCCGATAAGCCTGACTTGAGTGCCAGGCAAATTGGTTGAAACGATAGTGAAGAACAGAATTATCAGACACACAGAAGAACACGATTTGTTGGGGAAGAGTCAGCATGGCTTTTGTAAAGGGAAATCATGCCTCACCAGTCTATTAGAAGTCTCTGAGGGGTTCAACAAACATGTTGACAAGGGTGACCTAGAGGATACAGTGTACTTGGATTTTCAGAAAACCTTTGACCAGGTCCCTTACCAAAAGCTCTTAAGCAAAGTAAGCAGTCATGGGATAAAAAGGAAGGTCCTCTCACGGATCAGTAACTGGTTAAAAGACAGGAAACAAAGGGGAGGAATAAATGGTCTGTTTTCATAATGGAGAGAGGCAAATAGCAGAGAGTCCCCTGAGGATTGGTACTGGGACCTGTAAATTAGAAAGTTGCAGAGAAGGGCAACAAAAATGATTAGGAGTATGGAACAATTTCAATATGAGGAGAGATTAAAAAGACTGGGACTTTTTAGCTTGGAAAAGAGACGACTAAGGGCGGATATGATAGAGATCTATGAAATCATGAATGGTGTGGAGAAAGTGTTATTTACCCCTTTATACCACACAAGAACCAGGGGTCACCCCATGAAATTAAGAGGCAGCAGGTATAAAACAATCAAAAGGAAGTATTTTTTCACACAACGCACAGTCAGCCTGTGCAACTCATTGCCAGGCCAAAAGTAGGACTGTGTTAAAAAAAAAAGAACTAGATAAGTTCATGGAGGATAGGTCCATCAATGGCTATAAGCCAAGATGGTCAGGAATGCAAAACTGTGCTCTGGGTGTTCCTCGCCTCTGACCGTCAGACGCTGGGAGTGGACAACAGGGGATGGATCACTTGACAAGTACCCTGTTTTGTTCATTCCCTTTGTAGCATTGGGCAGACAGGATACTGGGCTAGATGGACCACTGGTCTGGCCCAAACTGGCCGCTCTTATGACAGCATCATGAGAAGCAGGTACCCGAGAATGCTATTTCAGCCAACTCCCATCACTCCCGGAAGTGCAGCTTCCACGGCTAGCATTTCTTTGTACTGACTTAGTTCAGGTCAAGACAGCCTGTCAAGCAGGTCAAGACATGTTTACCCTATATTTCCCTCCTTGCTACCCATCCATAATTATTATGAGGGACCTTTTCTAACTGTGAACAAGCAAAGAAATGTAACCCCCAAAATTTCTCTACATATATTAGTCACCACAGCAATACAATCCTATAACCACTAAGTAGTACTGGAAAAGCTGCACATTGACTCTCCTTTGAAAATCAACAGTGTCATCATCACAACCTCCTTTACACACACATGCACAGGACAGGAATCTCACTGTCACACTTAAGCCACCCACGCTGTAGGGCTACAACAAAACAAAGCTTCTCCCAGCTTTTACAGCCCCAGTGTTCAGCAGCCGCAAGCTTCCCATGCTGGGAAACAAAGATATACACTGGAAATAGAGGCCAGGTGATTGCTAATGGGGTCCGGTCATTCTCCAAGGTGGGAGCACAGAGACTGGAATGTGGTACCAGAAAGACACTCTCCCCTCGTATAAAACACCAGGAAACCCCAACTCCATCTCAGTCTTCTGCTGCCCCATCTACTATACTTTGCTCACTGCAGCATGAGAATGAAAAAGCAGCAGCAACCTTGGGTAATTCCAGGCCTCATCACGTCCTGTTCACAAGTAAGAACTACAGCCAGGGCCCAAAGTCAAAAATTCATAGAAGTGGGAAGGCTCCCAGTTAGGATTTACTACTAGGCAGCTATACTGTCAGTCACGAAACCTTGTACCCACTCCTAACATTAACACTTGTGTTTGTAGAAGGACAATAATTATGAAGACTGGCAAAGAGGCAAGAAAGGGACAAAGAACGCATGCCATTTTGACTTAGAGACACCCTCACTCGCACAGTCACACACTCAGATTATTCTCTCTGCCACCTGTGCACTACCTAACATAGGCAGATAGATGGTGAACAACCATGAGGTTAGCTTCCTGCAGTAAGAGGGTAGATTTTCAGAGGTTTTCAAATTCAACAGGGGGTGATCCATAGTCAAGTTACACACAACCGATGGCTGCTCTGAAGGCGAGTCTGAGAGTACCAGTCCAGGTACCAACATACAAGAGACCTCCAGAGAACAAAGACAGGATTACCCTTTAGCTCCTAGAGGCGATCTCTACCGAACAAGCCTTAACAGGGTGGATAAAAATCAATGATTTAAAAATAAAAATTAACAAAACAAAAACAGATTTTTATTTAAATCAGATTTTTTGATAAAATGCTTTTTGAGGAAAAAATCCAACCTAAAGATAGTTTTAATTAAGATACATTACGATCTCTATTCCATGATGAGATATTATAAATTCTAATTTTATAGTATGAGACAATATATTCATATAATGTTTAAGAAAAGTTTTGTAAAGGAGTTCCAACAGTTCATGGATTAGGGACCCAATCATATGGGGTTCCAGGGACTTCTGTATAGATTATTTAGGTTAATCTTTCTGTCTACCCAATGGGACTCAGTGCTCAGTCTAGAAGATACCATCAGAGATGCTTAGTTTTGCAGTTCTCAAACTGTGGATTTGTGTCTCCGGAGATAACATACTAGTTAACAGCAAAAATGCTATTAAAAAAATAATATATAAAGGTGAGAAATAACAGACCTCAACCCTATTGTCCCTCTGCAAATTTGTATATACAGAATCAATCCCTTACCTTTCTCTAAAAGTGCAAAGTTTCAAAAACTTCAATGAATAGAAGATTGTTGGGGGCGGAATAGATTTGGACAAGGAGAAGAAGTCTGGAGATAAATGTGAGAAGGGAAGGACAGGCAATAGAAACAAAAGTGAAACTGTTTGATCAGCATATTCCAGAAGTCTTGAGGTCTTTCTGAGTGTAGCCCTCATTGATTTGAGATCTACCATACCATTCTCTCACTAGAAGAGAAAACCTATAATGGCCGTAAAAGAGACCCAGTTTGGGAATAAGAACCATACAAAAAATATATGTTTGCTGATGATGTTTTAAAGAAAGTCACACCAGTGAACTGGTGGAAGTCACTTAAGCACTTGGATTCAGAGACTGTTGAAGTTATATTCTCACTTTTAACAGCAATAGCTTCTTCAGCCAGTGTAGAAAGAATATTTTCTTCCTTTGGACTAATTCACTCCAAATCGAGAAATCATTTAGGACCTGACAAAGCAGGAAAGCTTGTTTTTCTTTTCCAGATCATGGACAAACAGGAAAATGAAGACGAGTTAGCTGCAGAAGCCAATATTTTAAGTTTCTCATGTTGACCTGGCTGACACAGTCGATTTAATTTTTGGTTGGTTTTTTTTTTTTTTTAATATTTCATTTAACTATTTTAGTTAAAGAATTTTAACAAAAACAAACCTGATTTAAAAAAAAACTTGAATGTTTAAATTCAAAAATTCATATGTTTGTTTTGTTAAAATATGTTTGCTGTTGAAGAAAAAAAAATCCAGAATACATAATGTTGTTTTAGTTAAACCCTGAGCCTTAATTATCCCTTAAGCAACGTGGCAGGATGACACCCAGGAGCTTGCACTGCCACTACTGTGTCTGCTATGAAGAGAGAGGACTCAGCCTCCAGGACTGGCCAGCTAGTATCTTCCACCTGCATTAAACCCACCTCAAAATTAAAAATATTAACTCCAGGAGACTCCCTTCAATGAGTGCCCCCTGGGGCCAGTTATTTCCCCTCTTCTGATCCCTCTCCAGGTACTACTTTCACATAAAACATTCAGAACGAAGATTCAAACCTTACAATGGTCACAGGTTTCTCTCCAAAGCACCCATCCAGCTGCCAAAGGCTAAGGTCTCAGCCACCACAGGGGCTTCTTACAGCTCTGCAAACCGCAGTAGCTGAGGTGGCCTCTTCTCCAGGTGGCTGCAGCCACAGAATGGGCCGCACACCTGCCCAGAAAGCAGACACACCTGCAAGCGTGAGTCCTGCCCACCTGCCCTCCCTCAGGGTTCTGACTGGATTCCACGCTACAAAGCTGATCTACAACAGTGGCCCCATCCTCTCTAACATGTGGTGCCAACCACAGCAAAGGACTAGAGTTGGAAAAGCCCTGCCATGCTTTGGATTCCCCATAGGGCAATGGGCCTGCTGCTGAGGGAAGAGTAGGGGGGGACAGGAACAGAGGGGAGTGAAGAGATCAGAGTGGGGGAATCCTGAATATCCCCCCTGCCTTGCTGCCAGCTCAGAGCTGCTCTCCTAAGGTGCAGGGGTGGCATGGGGGGCAGACATGGGAGGGCAATTAGACCTGAGTTGGGAGTAGCTTGTGGGGACGGTAAGGGGGTGAGACTCAGGGTCTAGGAGGAAGAGAGGGGGGTTGAGGCTGCTAGGGAAAAGGTCAAGGACGGGGAGAAGGGGTGTGAGGTTGGGGGAAGGAAGAAGGGGGTGAGGCAAGGGATCTTGGGGCCTGAGGAGCAGGGTCTTCCAGGGGTAAACTGGGGGTGGGAGGGGAGGAGATGGAGGCCAGGGGTCCCACTGCAGGAGACTGGGGGAATGGAAGGGGGGTCCCGGGGATGGGATCCCCCGGGGGAAGCTGGGGGGAATAGAAGGAGGCTGGGGACCCCCCGGGGAAGGCTGGAAGGGGGGCTGAGGGGGCCCCCAGGAGAGAAGGAGGGACGCTTACCGGGCAGCGCTCCGGGCCAAGTATCAGTGCTGCCCCGCGCGGGCCGCTCCAGCTGCCATCCCCACTCCCGGCTCTGCCCAGGCCCTGCGGGGAAGGCAGCTCGGCGGCCAGCTGATCCCGGCGCCGCCTCACGTGACCGGATCTCGTCACGTGACCCGGGGGGTTTGCTGCGGCCGGGCCTGTCCGTCGGGGGGGGGCAGTGGCCAACCCCCCCGCCAGGCAGCACAGCTCAGCCCCCGTGCCGGGCTGGCCCTATCTGCTCCCCCGCGCTGCCCAGGGTTCGGTTCCTGCCCAGCCGCCAGGGTTGGAAATTTCCTATTTAAAAACAAAAACAGCGGAGAGTCTCCCCAGATCCCGCGACTCTAGGCGCCAGGGCTTTGCTGAGCACCCTGTCAGGAGGTTCTCCGTGAGGTCACCGGAGTTAGCCACACTGCTGCGGCCTCTCCTGGGCCCCCTCCTGTGTCTGGGGGAACTCGCATGTGCCCCTCCCTAGTTGCCTCCCCCAGGGTTCGGGGTGGGGGGCTCTGCTTCCTTTACTTCCCTCCCTGTGCCCCTTTGGCTCTCTGTTCTCACTGGGCTGCGCTTGGCTCAAGCTCTGCTCCTGATGGGGGCTCAGACCAGCTGGCAAACAGCCTTCCTGACCTCGAGCAGCATTTTATCTACCTGGTTTAAGCGTTGTTCATGGGGAGAACTAAGATAAATATGTTTCTCCCCTCTGCAGCCTACAGACCTTTCAGCCTCCGTCCCCTAACTGTCCCATTGTTGTGGGGTAGCATTAGAATAGCTCAGCTTCTCTCTCTGTAGTGTAGGTGGCTCAGTGCTGTTTTATTTCTTAGATCCTCACTTAAGTCCCTCCCCACACCAGCACCTTTGTATCTCCCCCTCTTTCAGCCAGTTGCTTCAGTGCCTCTTCTCATCCTCACTCAGATCCCTCTTTCCCAAGAGCATAACATTTTCTGCCTGCCCTTTCCTCCCTTCCCTTAGAGAAAGGGACCTTTAGCCCTGGCTTAGTTTTCTGCTGGAAGAGGTGTTGTCCTCCTTACTTAAGGACATCCATTCCCCCTCTTTTCATCCAAAGCCCAGACAGAGCAGCTGGGGCTCTCTCCGCCCAAAGAGAACCTTACACATTTTCTTTCCCCCAGGACAACATTTGGAAAGTTGGGAGTTTGGGAGGGTTGAATTGCAGAAGCTAAAATCTCCTGCCTGGTCAATGCGAACTGCACGGCATGCAACCAGCACAGCCCTTTGCACAGAGAGGGAAGGCTCCATAAAGCAGACACTTTGTGCTCTCTGTAGACCTTTAGCAAGCACTGCAGGCTGCATAGTGGCTCTCCAGTTGGTGCAGCAATCAGGTGCCTGACATAGAATCATAGAATCATAGAATATCAGGGTTGGAAGGGACCCTAGAAGGTCATCTAGTCCAACCCCCTGCTCAAAGCAGGACCAAGTCCCAGTTAAATCATCCCAGCCAGGGCTTTGTCAAGCCTGACCTTAAAAACCTGTAAGGAAGGAGATTCTACCACCTCCCTAGGTAAGATTCTACCACCTCCCTAGGTAAGATTCTACCACCTCCCTAGGTAAGATTCTACCACCTCCCTAGGTAGACATAAGAGCCCTGACTTCATTTTCTGATCAGTTTTGCCTTCTTGTCCAAGTTGATTAGTGAGGGGGAATCTCCCTTTTTACCCGCAGGAGTCCAATTGTCTTGATGGATCTATCTTCTGCCCTGCCTCATGCAGACATGCCACCCTCTGGAACAGTCAGCTCTGCCAGCAGCACCGACTGGCCCTATGCTTGTGCACCAGGGCAGTGCCAGTCAAATCAGGGATGTTCCTGTGCATGTGCAATAGTGGGTGGGGGGCACTCTATACCTCCCCTCCCCAAATTCAGCATATCAGGGCAGGGACAGCCATAATTAGCTCTGAGACTCTGGTCAGTGGCGGAGCTGTATCACTTACTCTTTCGTGAGCCCACGAGAGTGAAGAGGAGTAAAGCAATTTGGATGTCAAGTGACATCTCCTTAAAGTGGATGAAAGGCCAAATTATGAGGATTCTACTATATGTGCATCCAAAATCCAGGGTTCTCCAAGACTACTGCTCCAGATCCTTGTGGAATGAATCATACTTAACTGTGCAGTGAGTAAGTGCTGCCCATTCCTCCATGCTGCCCATCCCATTTCTAGCTAGCATCCCATCTCCACTGGCCAACATGGGGGAAAGAGATGAGTGCAGCAAAGGAAAGGAACTGCAGGAGAAAACCAATAAAATCAATAAGGATAAGTGCAGGGTCCTGCACTTAGGACGGAAGAACCCAATGCACCGCTACAGACTAGGGACCGAATGGCTAGGCAGCAGTTCTGCGGAAAAGGACCTAGGGGTGACAGTGGACGAGAAGCTGGATATGAGTCAGCAGTGTGCCCTTGTTGCCAAGAAGGCCAATGGCATTTTGGGATGTATAAGTAGGGGCATAGCGAGCAGATCGAGGGACGTGATCGTTCCCCTCTATTCGACACTGGTGAGGCCTCATCTGGAGTACTGTGTCCAGTTTTGGGCCCCACACTACAAGAAGGATGTGGATAAATTGGAAAGAGTCCAGCGAAGGGCAACAAAAATGATTAGGGGTCTAGAGCACATGACTTATGAGGAGAGGCTGAGGGAGCTGGGATTGTTTAGTCTGCAGAAGAGAAGAATGAGGGGGGATTTGATAGCTGCTTTCAACTACCTGAAAGGGGGTTCCAAAGAGGATGGCTCTAGACTGTTCTCAATGGTAGCAGATGACAGAACGAGGAGTAATGGTCTCAAGTTGCAATGGGGGAGGTTTAGATTGGATATTAGGAAAAACTTTTTCACTAAGAGGGTGGTGAAACACTGGAATGCGTTACCTAGGGAGGTGGTAGAATCTCCTTCCTTACAGGTTTTTAAGGTCAGGCTTGACAAAGCCCTGGCTGGGATGATTTAACTGGGACTTGGTCCTGCTTTGAGCAGGGGGTTGGACTAGATGACCTTCTGGGGTCCCTTCCAACCCTGATATTCTATGATTCTATGATTCTAAGATGAAAAGCAGGGCTGAAATCTCAATGGAGAAGAAGGCTTTAAAGATTGGAGGAAAAAAATATTACCTGGCTACTTTAAAAGACAATGAGATGGGGACGGAGAGACAGAGGTGGGGAGACACAAGAACTCAAGGGAGAGCAAGTAAGCTGTGTTTATTTGATAGAAGATGGGTGTTTTTACTGTACTCTGGAAATTTTTCTATATAGATGCAGCAATAAGGGCCAAGACTGAGTCCATGGGGTTGCCCAGAGTGTAAATTAGGTACCAATTTGGCCATGATCCAAAGGATACAATAAACACTTGATAAACTACTGGGGACCCAGGATCTGATTCACAACTGTGTTACACTGGATGGTGGTGTAATGCCGTTGCAGTAGTTCAGGCCCAAAGGTTCTCCCCACCCTACCCCTCAGCCTCCTGTTGTAAAATCCTATCTCTGCTACTCGCCCCTTTAGCATTGATTTTCCTTCAAAGAAGCTGTTGCTATACCAGGTCTTTGTCTTTGGAGGGTCTTTGTGTGTATTTCTAAAGTACCCATCATGGAGTATCTAAGCCATGAATTCCCATTGGCCTTTATGATACTGTCTCCTTAGGGGAGGGTGTGACACTGTATCTCGGGGGAACACCCTGCACTCCCATGTTCATCCTTATAATATAATTGTGTGGTGTCCAATGCAAAGTTTGTTATGTTGGGTGTCTTGGGAGGGCTCATGATGCACTGAGCATTGTTGTCACAGTAATATAATAGCATATAGTTATGAGGCTGAAAATGTGTCCTCATGGCTTAAAACAAGCCCAGGCAAAATTCTTCAGGAACAGAGGGGCAATTCACATATCATCAGGACATGTATGGGACAAACCCAGCCCAGCCTCACAGGAACAAAGGACACTGGCCTAGGCAGCAACAAAGGAACTCTTGGACTCTCCAGTGCGTCACCCCTTGGCCAGTTTGGGACTGCGATGAGGTAATGCTCACCTGACCCTGAAGGGGAGGGGGGGCAAAGCCAAGAGGGAAGAAAGAACATGATAAAAAGGAGAGACATTTGCCATGCGCTTCCTCTCTCTCTTCCACCTCCATCTACAGACACCACCAGCAAGCGACTGAAGCGCTGATCAAAGGGGAGAGCCGGGCTGAAGGGCAACCAGCCAGCCTGTGGAGAGAAGCATCTAAGGGCTTGGCTACACTTGCAAGTTGCAAGTTACAGCGCAATAAAGGAGCCCTGGGCGCACTAGCTCACTACCTGGCCACACCGGCAAGGCATGTAGAGGAGAGGAAAGTGATCAGGAACAGTCAGCATGGATTCACCAAGGGCAAGTCATGCCTGACTAATCTAATTGCCTTCTATGACGAGATAACTGGCTCTGTGGATGAGGGGAAAGCAGTGGATGTGTTGTTCCTTGACTTTAGCAAAGTTTTTGACACGGTCTCCCACAGTATTCTTGCCAGCAAGTTAAAGAAGTATGGGCTGGATGAATGGACTATAAGGTGGATAGAAAGTTGGCTAGATTGTCGGGCTCAATGGGTAGTGATCAATGGCTCCATGTCTAGTTGGCAGCCAGTATCAAGTGGAGTACCCCAAGGGTCGGTCCTCGGGCCTGTTTTGTTCAATATCTTCATAAATGATCTGGAGGATGGTGTGGATTGCACCCTCAGCAAGTTTGCAGATGACACTAAACTGGGAGGAGAGGTAGATACGCTGGAGGGTAGGGATAGGATACAGAGGGACCTAGACAAATTAGAGGATTGGGCCAAAAGAAATCTGATGAGGTTCAACAAGGACAAGTGCAGAGTCTTGCACTTAGGATGGAAGAATTCCATGCACCACTACAGACCAGGGACCGAATGGCTCGGCAGCAGTTGTGCAGAAAAGGACCTAGGGGTTACAGTGGACGAGAAGCTGGATATGAGTCAACAGAGTGCCCTTGTTGCTAAGAAGGCCAATGGCATTTTGGGATGTATAAGTAGGGGCATTGCCAGCAGATCGAGGGACGTGATTGTTCCCCTCTATTCGACATTGGTGAGGCCTCATCTGGAGTACTGTGTCCAGTTTTGGGCCCCACACTACAAGAAGGATGTGGAAAAATGGGAAAGAGTCCAGTGGAGGGCAACAAAAATGATTAGGGCACTGGAACACATGAGTTATGAGGAGAGGCTGAGGGAACTGGGATTGTTTAGTCTGCAGAAGAGAAGAATGAGGGGGGATTTGATAGCTGCTTTCAACTACCTGAAAAGGGGTTCCAAAGAGGATGGATCTAGACTCTTCTCAGTGGTAGCTGATGACAGAACAAGGAGTAATGGTCTCAAGTTGCAGTGGGGGAGATTTAGGTTGGATATTAGGAAAAACTTTTTCACTAGGAGGGTGGTGAAACACGGGAATGCGTTACCTAGGGAGGTGATGGAATCTCCTTCCTTAGATAGTTTTAAGGTCAGGCTTGACAAAGCCCTGGCTGGGATGATTTAGTTGGGGATTGGTCCTGCTTTGAGCAGGGGGTTGGACTAGATGACCTCCTGAGGTCCCTTCCAACCCTGAGATTCTATGATTCTATGTAGAGCGCGCTGACTCCGTGGCTACAGCGCTGCTGGTATTCCACCTCAGCGAGTGGAATAATGTTTGCTGCACCCCTGCTGGAGTGCTGCAGCGCCAGTATGAATGCCCTGGTCCTATAGTATGCTCTGATCGGCCTCCAGAAGTGTCCCACAATGCCTGTGCTAGCCACGTTGGTCATCACTTTGAATTCTACTGGCCTACCCTCAGGTGACCAACCATCAGACCCACCCTTTAAATCCTCTGGGAATTTTGAAAATCCCCTTTCTGTTTGCTCAGCCAGGCGTGGAGTGCTCTGTGCAAATCTTTCCAGGTGACCATGCCTCCATGCACCAGGTGATCCCCAATATGGAGCAATGGCGAGGTGCTGGACCTCATCAGTGTTTGGGGGAAGGAAGCTGTCCAGTCCCAGCTGTGCTCCAGCTGTAGGAATTACAATACCTTCGGACAGATATCAAGGGACATGATGGAAAGGGGCCATGACTGGGACGCACTGCAGTGCAGGGTTAAAGTGAAGGAGCTGCAGAATGCCTACCGCAAAGCCCACGAGGCAAACTGCCACTCCGGAGCTGCCCTGTGACCTGCCGTTTCTACAAAGAGCTGGACGCGATACTTGGGGCCGACCCCACCTCCACTCTGAGTACCACCATGGACATTTCAGAGCCCAGTTCAACAAGGCAGGAGGAGGAGGAGCAAAGCGGGAGCAAGGGTACTGAGGCAGAGGAAGACACCCCGGAATCCCTAGATGCATGCAGTCAGGAGCTGTTCTCGAGCCAGGAGGAAGGTAGCCAGTCGCAGCGACCAGTGCTTGGGGAAGGACAAACACCAGAAGAGGTTCCCGGTAAGTGGCTTTTATTTTGGGAAGGAAGTTATTCGGTGCGGGCTCTTGGGGTGAGGAGGGTTAGGGCTGCACGCATGCCTAGATGCGGAATAGGGCGTTGATGTGGTCTCTCACATCGCGGTAATCGACCTCAGTGATCTCTTCAAAGGTCTCATCCAGAACTTGGGCAATGCGTTTGCGCAGGTTTCTCGGGAGAGCCACTGTGGTCCTTGTCCCAGTCAGGCTACCACGTCCGTGTCCCTGTGCCGTGAGGGGCGGGGGGACCATTGCTGCACACAGGCAAGCTGCATATGGGCCAGGGAAGAATCTGCACTGCAGCAGAAGACCCTCCCTTGCTACCCAGGTCACCCTCAGCAGCGAGATATATTCCAGGACGAACTCCTGTGGAAAGTGTGGGGACAGTGATCAGTACAGAGGCCCCCTGCCGCTGTTGGCTCTCCCTAAGGCACAGAAACCCAGAGGATAGTACAGCCGTGAAACAATCAGTCACGCTTGACCTTGTGCTTACTCACCATTTTGGGGCTACTGTGGGTTATGTGTACTCGCTTTGGGACAGGCAAATTATGCTATTGTGTAGACTGTGCTTGCCCTTAAGTACGGGGGAATGATTGCTCTGTCTGATGTGATTCCTCAAGGAATCAATTCTGAAGCACTTAGAGGAGAGGAAAGTGATCAGGAACAGTCAGCATGGATTCACCAAGGGAAAGTCATGCCTGACTAATCTAATTGCCTTCTATGATGAGATAACTGGTTCTGTGGATGAAGGGAAAGCAGCGGACGTGTTATTCCTCGACTTTAGCAAAGCTTTTGACACGGTCTCCCACAGTATCCTTGTCAGGAAGTTAAAGAAGTACGGGCTGGATGGATGCACTACAAGGTGGGTAGAAAGTTGGCTAGATTGTCGAGCTCAATGGGTAGTGATCAATGGCTCCATGTCTAGTTGGCAGCCGGTATCTAGTGGAGTGCCCCAAGGGTCGGTCCTGGGGCCGGTTTTGTTCAATATCTTCATTAATGATCTGGAGGATGGTGTGGATTGCACCCTCAGCAAGTTTGCGGATGACACTAAACTGGGAGGAGTGGTAGATATGCTGGAGGGTAGGGATAGGATACAGAGGGACCTAGACAAATTGGAGGATTGGGCCAAAAGAAATCTGATGAGGTTCAACAAGGACAAGTGCAGAGTCCTGCACTTAGGACAGAAGAATACAATGCACCACTACAGACTAGGGACTGAATGGCTAGGCAGCAGTTCTGCAGAGAAGGACCTAGGGGTGACAGTGGATGAGAAGCTGGATATGAGTCAACAGTGTGCTGTTGTTGCCAAGAAGGCCAATGGCATTTTGGGGTGTATAAGTAGAGGCATTGCCAGCAGATCGAGGGACGTGATCGTTCCTCTCTATTCGACATTGGTGAGGCCTCATCTGGAGTACTGTGTCCAGTTTTGGGCCCCACACTACAAGAAGAGTGTGGAGAAATTGGAGAGAGTCCAGCGAAGGGCAACAAAAATGATTAGGGGTCTGGAACACATGAGTTATGAGGAGAGGTTGAGGGATCTGGGATTGTTTAGTCTATGGAAGAGAAGAATGAGGCGGGATTTGATAGCTGCTTTCAACTACCTGAAAGGGGTTCCAAAGAGGATGGATCTAGACTATTCTCAGTGATAGCAGATGACAGGACAAGGAGTAATGGTCTCAAGTTGCAGTGGGGGAGATTTAGGTTGGATATTAGGAAAAACTTTTTCACTAGGAGGGTGGTGAAACACTGGAATGCGTTACCTAGGGAGGTGGTGGAGTCTCCTTCCTTAGATATTTTTAAGGTCAGGCTTGACAAAGCCCTGGCTGGGATGATTTAGTTGGGATTGTTCCTGCTCTGGGCAGGGGGTTGGACTAGATGACCTCCAGAGGTCCCTTCCAACTCTGATATTCTATGATTCTATGATTCTATGAACAATGCTGCCTCTGTAAAGTGTTGCATTTTGCCTTTACAGATGCAACCTTGAGATCTTAGCCGTCCGTGTTATCACCGGCCGAAAGACTCCAAAGAATCAGAAAGAGGCCACATAGAAGCAAGGAAGACATGTTGCATGAAATAATGCAACATTCAAGTAATGAAAATCGAAAAGTGCAGAGTGGTGGGACAGTGAAAGGAGGATCCGCCAGCATAATGAGGAGCACCAGCACAAAAGCGCAGTGCTCCGGCAGCAAAGCATGGATCGGCTGATAAGCATAATGGAGCGCCAAGCGGACTCGATCCAGGTGCTCATAGCCATGCAGGCAGAGCACTACCATGCCTGACCCCCCCTGCAGGCCTTGTCCCAAAACTCTTTCCCTTGTGCCCCCATGTCACCTCCAACCCACTTTCCCCAACATCCAGGTTCTTACCGCCACCAGCTGCCTCCAACACCTGTAGCTTCACCACCCAGCCCTGAAAACTACGACCTTTACCCTCTTCACTCAACCCCCATCACCATGCAGTGTAGCCATCCTGAAGTGCAGTACTCATTGCATAGCACTCCAGACAGGAAGGCTGAGTATGATAACAGGACATACGCAAATCTGTGATTTTACCATTCCCCACCCCACCCCCTTGCCCTTTCTGTTTCCCAAGCAGTTGTGTTTCTTTTCAATAAATGGATTTTTTGGCTTTGAAAACAGTCTTTGTTATTGCATTAAGTAAAAGATACCTTAGCCCAGGAAAGAAACAGGCACTGCAAGTCAGCATAGCAAACACAGATTCCTACTAACATTGGAACCACTGCACTTCACTCCCGTGCAGGGCACCAGACATTACTGGTGGCTTTCAGCCTCAAATTGCTCCCTCAAGGTATCCCTAATCTTTGCAGCCCCGCACTGGGCCCCTCTAATAGCCCTGCTCTCTGGCTGTTCAAATTCAGCCTCCAGGCGTTGAACCTCCGAGTTCCATGCCTGAGTGAATTGTTCACCCTTCCCTTCACAAATGTTATGGAGGGTACAGCACGCGGATATAACCGCGGGGATGCTGTCGTCGGCCAGGTCCAGCTTCCCATACAGAGAGCGCCAGCAGCCCTTTAAACAGCCAAAAGCACACTCCACAGTCATTCTGCACCAGCTCAGCCTGTTGTTGAACCACTCCTTGCTGCTCTCAAGGCTCTCTGTGTAGGGTTTCATGAGCCATGGCATTAAAGGGTAAGTGGAATCTCCAAGGATCACAATGGGCATTTCGACTTCCCCTAGGGTGATCTTCTGATCTGGGAAAAAAGTCCCGGCTTGCAGCTTCCTGAACAGGCCAGTGTTCCAAAAGATGTGTGCATCATGCACCTTTCCAGGCCAGCCTGCATTAATGTCAATGAAACACCCACAGTGATCCACAAGCGCCTGGAGAACCATAGAGAAATACCCCTTCCGATTAACGTACTCGGAGGCTAGGTGGGCTGGTGCCAGAATTGGAATATGTGCGCCATCTATCACCCCTCCGCAGTTAGGGAAACCCATTCTTGCAAAGCCATCCACAATGTCATGCATGTTACCCGGAGTCATGGTTCTTCTGAGCAGGATGCAATTAATGGCCCTGCAAACTTGCATCAATACGATTCCAGTGGTTGACTTCCCCACTCCAAACTGGTTAGCAACCAATTGGTAGCTGTCTGGACTTGCCAGCTTCCGGATTGCAATAGTCACCCGCTTCTCCACCATCAGGGCAGCTCTCAATCTCGTGTCCTTGCACCGCAGAGTGCGGGAGAGCTCCTCGCACAGTCCCATGAAAGTGGCTTTTCTCATCCGAAAGTTCTGCAGCCCATCCCAGATTTGCATGACGATGTGATCCCACCACTCAGTGCTTGTTTCCCGAGCCCAAAGGCGGCATTCCGCGGTGGTGACCATGTCTGTGAATGCCACAAGCAAACTCGTGTCATATGCGTTACTCGAGTCGATATCGTCGGAGCCCTCACTGTCACTTTGGATCACAAGGAATAACTCGACTGACAAACATGATGTGCTGGCGAGACTCGTCAGCATACTCCTCAGCAATTCGGGATCCATTCCTGCAGACCGAAAGGGAAGGCAGAGCGCGCAGTACAAAAAACATTGAAAGATGGCGCCAAATGTGGACGGAAGCACAGGGATTGCTGGGATGCAAAGCAATGCATCACAGGGCGTTGGGACAGGACCCAGAATGCCCCGCACCCCCCCACCCCCTTCCCACAAGCCACAGCATCAGAATGGGAAGAGGTGCTCTGTGGGATAGCTGCCCATAATGCACCGCTCCCAGTGCCGCTGCAAGTGCTGCAAATGTGGCCATGCCAGTGCGCTTGTTCCTGTTAGTGCGGACAGACTGCAGTGCTTTCCCTACTGTGCTCTCCAAAGGCAGATTTAACTCAAAGCGCTCTACGTCTGCAAGTGTAGCCATGCCCTAACTTTGTAAGGGCACTGAAAGTGTTAAAATCAGCTTAGAATGTGTTTTGCTTTTATTTCATTTGACCAAATCTGACTTGTTGTGCTTTGACTTATAATCACTTAAAATCTATCTTTTGTCGTTCATAAATTTGTTTGTTTATTCTACCTGAAGCAGTGTGTTTGGTTTGAAGCATGTCCGAAACTCCCCTTGGGATAACAAGCCTGGTACATATCGATTTCTTTGTTAAACTGACGAACTCATAAAAGCTCGCACCGTCCAGCGGGCATAACTTGACACTGCAAGATGGAGGTTCCTAGGGTTGTGTCTGGGACCGGAGATATTGGCTAGTGTAATTCGGTTGCACAATCCAAGCAGCGGCAGGTCAAAAGTGCTCACTCACATAGCTGGGAGCAGCTTACATGCCAGAGGCTGTGCGTGAACAGCCTGATAGTGGGGGTTCTCACAGCATAGCAGGGTAAGGCTGGCTCCCAAAGTCAAGGATAGGAGTGACCTAGCAGATCACCAGTCCAGATAATACCAGGGGAATGTCACAGAGGGAGCCCCCTAAATAACCACAACTGAGAAGACTCAATTTGTTCTTGAATATGAATTGACTCATCATCTTGTCATCAGTCTAACCACTCCCACCTCCATCCCCATGATCTCTGCTAAATAAAAACCCAGGCCCTGATCCTGCATTTCAGTCTGTGCCATTAGACCCCTGTGCCCATACTGAGCCCCTTTGACTTCATGGGCATGAGTCTTCCACCTAGATCTGCATGTAGGTCTCGGCCCCACACTTCCCTCAGCCACCCAATCATAGGATGGCTCACATATCTGAGATTTGCCTCTACTAGAAATGACAGCTTATTACCTGAACAGAGGACCTCAGAGCTTCTATTGGCCGCTTCACTTGGGTGACTAATATAATACACATGGGCCATGATCCTGCATCACGTACACTCACTGACTTCAGGGTGGCCGATCTCGTGTGCATGGATCAATCCTATGAATAAGGGTTATAAGAATATATCTGCTTCCACACTCTAACGTGTTAGGTGGGAAGCATTGCTACCCTTAGCCCAGCTTTCAGATTTATTTTAGAAAGACTGTTTTAGGCGTCACTGCTTTAGAGGTTTTTTTTCCATTAAGTGGTTTTAGTTTAAAATTATTATTTACGTCTTAAAACGAATCTGTACTCAGCTGCCTGAACCCACAAATAAATTCCCACAGGATCTTCCCAAAAAGGAGAAAAAATATAATGGAGACAGGAGTGACGGTTTCTCAATAAAAGTCTAAAGACGACGCTGAGATCCTGCTTGAAAAATGCAGATGCAAAGAAAAGAGTTCTCCATTTTTCTCAGCACTGTGAACACACATGGTCTATAATAGCTGAGCAATGGAAGATGAGCTCTTACACAGAGGTTGAAAGCCACGGGGAGCATTGTACTGGTCCCAATCAAAGGAGTTGTTATCATTCGATAAGAAAAGAATCAGAGGCAGAGTTTTAGGATGTATTTTATTATTTGACGCAGGCAACGTTGAATGAGTGTTCATTGTAACAGTTGTACTGAACCTACGTTAGGTGACTCTCTCTCCTGTTGTCTGAAGTTATAGCAACAACCTCTTAATATAAGAAGTCTTTCTCTTTTTTGATCACTACCTCCCGAATGGTGTTTTCTAGAAAGTAATTCTGTGTCTCCTGCAGTAACAATAATGTCAATAATTATTCCAATGTAACTTGAACCTTTTGGTTTTTATATGTAGTTGTGATCAGGTGTAATATCTGTATAGCACTAAAGAAAAGCTTTAAATGAAGATGGTAACAGTATAGTAAATGGAGAAGAGAGGGAAGGGGGAATAACAGTACCTTTTTACTACAAAAACTGTTCCCACTTTCCTTCTTGGATTCATTTTCCAGTTTATAAAAGCACCTTGTGCTCTAGGTACATACAAAATATACAGAACCCAACTTGTCCGCAATGCCATTAAAGCATTTTACTCCTCTACAAAACTATAGTTTACAAAGGTCTCGCAGCATTTCAGAGACCCTGAGGCTCAGCCTTTCAAATAGGGCCAGATTACGCACCCAATTCCTATTGAAAGTCAGTAGTTTGTAAGGGCTTGACTACATGGGAAAGTTTTACCAGTATCAACCAGGGTGGGTTTGATTTAAATCAAATTGATTTAAATCACTAGTCAGGAAGACTTGATTTAATCATAGATTTCTACATAAAAGTGCATTCTTGTTGCTTGTTATAACCTTAGTACATATTCTTCACAACTCAGAAATAGATGTAGGTTTCATTTTTAGAAAGTACACACTATACATTTTTAAAGTGATTTATTTTGAAAACTTTACAGCTATATCAGAAAATGAATGATTGTTTGGTTATTTCGTTTTTTTAAATTGAAGCAGATATTGATGAAGTCATTGGGAGGTGAACTATCTCCAATTCAACAGGTTAATCATTAATATTTAGAGGATCTTCTTGCCATGCTGTATTAGGAGGAGAACATCACCAGACAGACATTTAAATTGTTTTATTTAACTAAACCAACAATGTTATGTATTCTGGATTTTTTTTCTTCAACAGCAAACATAATATTTTAACAAAACAAGCATATGAATTTTTAAATTTAGTTAAACAATCAAGTTTTTTAAAATCAGGTTTGTTTTTGTTAAAATTGTTTTAAACTAAAATAATTAAATGAAATATTTAAGAACAAAAAACAAAAATTAAATCGACTGTGTCAGCCAGGTCACCATGAGAAACTTAAAATATTGGCTTCTGCAGCTAACTCAGTCGTCTTCAGCTTCATTTTCCTGTTTGTTCATGATCTGGAAAAGAAAAACAAGCTTTCCTGCTTTGTCAGGTCCCAAACGATTTCTCCGTTTGGAATGAATTAGTCCAAAGAAGAAAATATTCTTTCTACACCGGCAGAAGAAGTGACTGCTGTTGTTAAAAGTGAGATTATCACTTCAACAGTCTCTGAATCCAAGTGCTTAAGTGACTTCCGCCAGTTCACTGGTGTGACTTTCTTTAAAACATCATCAGCAAACATATATTTCTTGAATGGTTCACCCTTAGCTCTGAAGTTTATTATAGTTGGCATTATGGAGGGATGATTGCTGGATGTCCATGTCATAATCAACTCCTCTTCTTCAGCAGTTAAGGTTTGACCCTGGTACTGAGAATATTTACAAGAAAATGAGCCGGAGATAGTGCTTGTCCCATTTGTTTTTTTAATGCTTGTAATTTAACTCTGTCATTGCATATTTCTCTTTCTAAGATCTCACTCAGTTTCTTCCAAATTTCATCAGCGTCATCAATAAAACAGCTATTTCCCTGCATTTTGTTCAAGACTACAGAAACAGGCTTCAGGGTATTCAGCATGTGTTCAACATTTCTCTTAAGCCCAATGTTGAGAACTTTGGCTGTGATGGTGCCATCTATTTGTTCATGATTTTGTTCACAAACTGTCATCAGATTAGACCAGTTTTTGATCTAGTGCTCAGAACAGTCCACTACTGAGTTCCATCGCACGTCTTGTGGGAGTGTTAGATTGGTTCCTCCCACTTTTTTCAGAGCAGCTACTGTAAAGTGGTTGTTACAGAAGTATTTTGCAATTTCAACAACGTTAGCCTTTATTTCTGGAACACTCAAGTCTTTGGCTAGGAGGTGCATCAAATGAGCACTGCAACCGTATGTCATAGCTTGGGAGTCCCTTTACTCTATTCTAAATTTCTTCTCATCTTGGATACATTTGCAGCATTGTCTGTGACCAAGCTACGTACTAGACATTTGATTTTTTTTTCATAGTTTGTTATAGCTTTTACTGCTACTTCTTGTAAGTATTCTGCTGTGTGTGCATTTCCTGATGTATCAATTGTTTCTGTAAGGAAAACATTCCCTTCTTCTGTTGTCACACAAGCACATACAACAAGATCATTGTGGGCATTGCTCCACCCATCAACATTCAGGTTAACAATTTCACCCACTAGATTTTTTGCACACTGCTCAATTGCTCTTTCATACACTTTATCCAGCAATTTGCCTGTGACATCTGCTCTGTTGGGTGGACTGTATCCTGGTCTTAATGACTGAACCATGTTAATGAAGTGTGGGTTCTCAATCATACGGAAAGGAGAGTTTGTTGCATAAACAAACTGGGCAATTTTTTAATCAATTACCTCTTTTTGTAATCTGCTGGTTCTTATCACAAACTTATCTATGGTTGTTTCTGAATGATGGAGATTTTTTTTTCTTTTTGCTATAGGTGATATACTGTGGCTATGTGATATACATGATGTGACTGAAACACTATCATTGGCAGATAACTCTGAAACTATAGAAAATGATGGTGATCTTGAAGGTGGATAGTCTTCAGAATCCTGTATGTTGAGGATGGATTCTCCTAAACAAAATAAGTCAATGCAGTTATTTAATTATTATTACCATACGGCTCATTTAGTATTACTCACTGCATTCACTGACACTCAGATCTACTTTAAAGCTGAAATTGTAAAAGGAAGGTCTGCCTATTTCAGCTATTTATTTTTTATCACAATTGCATCTGAAATGATAGTACCACAGAGTAACAACTATATTTTTTACTCAAACATGAGAATTCAAGACTAGTCTAGAAGGAAGACAGGCAGTCCTTAAGGAAGAAGTATGAAATAAAAAAGTTTACCAACCTGAAGATCCTGCAGGTTCAGACATGTTCCTTTCATCATCTTCAACGCAGCTTCCTCCTGAGAGGGAACACTTCTCATGATGTTGTTTCTTTCAGGCAGCCAGGCCTTGCATTCTTTTTATTGCACTGTTTGCATTTTGCATGCATGCCTGTCTTACCCACAGGTAGAGGAACTTCATTATAATATTCCCAAACTGGGTCTCTTTTACGGCCTGCTGCCATTATAGGTTTTCCCTTCTTGTGAGAGAATGGTATGGTAGATCTCAAATCAATGAAGGCTACACTCAGAAAGACCTCAAGCCTTCTGGAATATGCTGCTCAAACAGTTTCACTTTTGTTTCTACTGCCTGTTAACAAGCATGTTATCTCTAGAGACACAAATCCACAGTTTGAGAACTGCAAAACTAAGCATCTCTGATGGTATGTTCTAGAATGAGCACTGAGTCCCATTGGGTAGATAGAAAGATTAACCTAAATAATCTATACAGAAGCCCCTGGAACCCCATAAGATTGAGTTCCTAATCCATGAACTGTTGGAACTCCTTTATAAAACTTTTCTTAAACATTACATGAATATATTGTCTCATACTATAGAATTTGAATTTATAATCCCTATTCCATGATGAGATATATTTGAGCTATAATGTATCTTAATTAAAACGATCTTTAGATAGGTTTTTTCCCAAAAAAGCATTTTATCAAAAAATCCGATTTAAAGCAAAAAAATCTGATTTTTTATATATTTTTTTAAAAAATATCATTGATTTTTATCCACCCTGGTACCAACCCCCAAGAGGATGCTCTGATTCTGGAATATGAGTGGCTTGTGGTTTAGTTTAAACCCCTTCCAAAGCAACATGAACTAAACTGGAAAAAGCCACTCTTATGCCAGAAAGAGTGCCCACCAGCATAATAGCAGTTTAAATTATTACCTTAGCTCAGTGGCTCTCAACCTTTCCACACTACTGTACCCCTTTCAGGAGTTTGATTTGTCTTGCATATCCCCAAGTTTCACCTCACTTAGAATCATAGGACTGGAAGGGACCTTGAGTCCAGTCCCCTGCATTCATGGCCGAACTAAGTATTATCTAGACCATCCCTGAAAGGTGTTTGTCTAACCTGCTCTGAAAAATCTCCAATGATGGAGATTCCACAACCTCCCTAGGCAATTTATTCCAGTGCTTAACCACCCTGACAGTTAGGTATCATAGAATCATAGAAGATTAGGGTTGGAAGAGACCTCAGGAGATCATCTAGTCCAACGCCCTGCTCAAAGCAGGACCAACATCAACTAAATCCTCCCAGCCAGGACTTTGTCAAGCTGTGCCTTAAAAACCTCTAAGGATGGAGATTCCACCACCTCCCTAGGTAACCCATTCCTGTGCTTCACCACCCCCCTAGTGAAATAGTGTTTCCTAATACCCAACCTAGACCTCCCCCACTGCAACTTGAGACCACTGCTCCTCGTTCTGTCTTCTGCCACCACTGAGAACAGCCGAGCTCCATCCTCTTTGGAACCCCCCTTCAGGTAGCTGAAGGCTGCTATCAAATCCCCCCTCACTCTTCTCTTCTGCAGACTAAACAAGCCCAGTTCCCTCAGTCTCTCCTTGTAAGTCATGTGCCCCAGCTCCCTGATCATTTTTGTTGCCCTCCACGGACTCTCTCCAATTTGTCCACATCCTTTCTGTAGTGGGGGGTCCAAAACTGGACACAGTACTCCAGATATAGCCTCACCAGTGCCGAATAGAGGGGAATAATCACTTCCCTTGATCTACTGGCAGTGCTCCTACTAATGCAGCCCAATACGCCATTACCCTTCTTGGCAACAAGGGCACACTGTTGACTCATATCCAGCTTCTCGTCCACTGTAATCCCCAGGTCCTTTTCTGCAGAGCTGCCACTTAGCCAGTCGGTCCCCAGCCTGTAGCGATGCATGGGAGTCTTCCATCCTAAGTGCAGGACTCTGCACTTGTCCTTGTTGAACCTCATCAGATTTCTTTTGGCCCAATCCTCCAATTTGTCTAGGTCACTCTGGACCCTATCCCTACCCTCCAGCCTATCTACCTCTCCCCCCAGTTTAGTGTCATCTGTGAACTTGCTGAGGGTGCAATCCATCCCATCATCCAAATCATTAATAAAGATGTTGAACAAAACCGGCCCCAAGACCGACCCCTGGAGCACTCCACTTAATACCGTTAATCACTATCCGTTGAGCCCGACAATCTAGCCAGCTTTTTATCCACTTTGTAATACGTACATCCAATCCATACTTTTTTAACTTGTTGGCAAGAATACTGTGGGAGACCATATCAAAAGCTTTGCTAAAGTCAAGCTATATCACATCCATTGCTTTCCCCATATTCACAGAGCCAGTTATCTCATTATAGAAGGCAATCAGGTTGGTCAGGCATGACTTACTCTTGGTGAATCCATGTTGACTGTTTCTGATCACCTTCCTCTCCTCCAAGTGCTTCCAAATGGTTTTCTTGAGGACCTGCTCCATGATTTTTCCAGGGACTGAGATGAGGCTGACCAGTCTGTAGTTCCCTGGGTTCTCCTTCTCCCCTTTTTAAAGATGGGCACTATATTTGCCTTTTTCCAATCATCCGGAACCTCCCCCGATTGCCATGAGTTTTCAAAGATAATGGCCAGTGGCTCTGCAATCACATCAGCCAATTCCCTCAGCACCTTCGGATGCATTAGATCTGGACTCATGGACTTGTGCATGTCCAGCTTTTCTAAATAGTTCTTAACCTGTTCTTTCACTACTGAGGGCTGCTCACCTCCACCCCATACCGTGTTGCCCAGGAGAGCAGTGTGGGAGCTGATCTTGTCGGTGAAGACTGAGGCAAAAAAAGCATGGAGTACTTCAGCTTTTTCCACATCATCTGTCACTAGGTTGCCTCCCCCATTCATTAAGGGTCCCACACTTTCCCTGACCTTTTTCTTGTTGCTAACATACCTGTAGAAACCCTTCTTGTTACCCTTCACATTCCTTGCTAGCTGCAACTCCAGTTGTGTTTTGGCCTTCCTGATTACACCCCTGCATGCTCGAGCAATATTTTTATGTCCAACCTAAACCTCCCTTGCTGCAATTTAAGCCCATTGCTTCTTGTCCTATCCTCAGAGGTTAAGAAGAACAATTTTTCTCCCTCTTCCTTGTAACAGCATTTTTTGTACTTGAAAACTGTTATCATGTCCCCCCTCAGTCTTCTCTTTTCCAGACTAAACAAACCCAATTTTTTCAATCTTTCCTCATGGGTCATGTTTTCTAGACCTTTAATCATTTTTGTTGCTCTTCTCTGGACTTTCTCCAATTTGTCCACATCTTTCCTAAAATATGGCGCCTAGAACTGGACACAATACTCCAGTTTAGGCCTAATCAGCGCGGAGTAGAGCAGAAGAATTGCTTCTCGTATCTTGCTTACAACACTCCATGTTGTCCAGATGCCAGACCATCGCCTCCCAAAACAGGTCCTGTTCTCTCAGCTGAAAGAAGGGTACCATAACGTGGGTGGACAACGGAAGTGTTATAAGGACTTACTGAAGAACAACCTAAAAAAGTGTAATATTGACATTGACACTTGGGAGACACTTGCCCAGGATCGATTAAAATGGAGTGAAGTCCTATGTGGTGGTCCCCTACATTTTGAACTTGCTTGCCGACAAGCCGAAGAGAACAAGAGGCGAAGGAGGAAGGAGAGACTGGCTCCCAGTCATGGTCAATGGCCTCCTGCTGAGCCTGAAAACATCTGCCCTCATTGTAATAGAACTTGTGGTTCAAGGACTGGCCTTATTAGCCACCTGAGGACCCATAACTCCCATGGAAGATGATCATACTCGGAAACGAGTGATCGCCCATCATCATCATATCCCAGAATGATGTTTGCTTTTTTTGCAACAATGTTACACTGATGACTCATATTTAGCTTGTGATCCACTATGATCCCCAGATCCCTTTCCACAGTACTCCTTCCTAGGCAGTCATTTCCCATTTTGTATATATGCAATGTATTATTCCTACCCATGTGTAGTCCTTTGCATTTGTCCTTAGTGAATTTCATCCTATTTACATCAGACCATTTCTCCAGTTTGTCCAGATCATTTTGAATGATAATCCTATCCTCCAAAGCACTTGCAACACCTCCCAGCTTGGTATCGTCCGCAAACTTTATAAGTGTACTCTGTATGCCATTCTCTAAATCACTGGTGAAGATATTGAACAGAACCGGACCCAAAACCAATCCATGCAGGATCCCACTTGTTATGCTCTTCCAGCATGACTGTGAACTACTGATAATTACTCTCTGGGAACGGTTTTCTAACCAGTTATGCACCCACCTTATAGTAGCTCCATCTAGGTTGCATTTCTCTAGTTTGTTTATGAGAGACAGTATCAAAATCTTTACTAAAGTCAAGATATACCACATCTACCATTTCCCTCTGTGACAGGGTGTCTGCCCTTGGCCCTGATAGGGTTAAAACCCGGCCTGGAGGGCTGCAAGGAAACAGCCAATTAGGGCAGTGGCTGCAGCTAATTCGGGTGGCGGCTGGACCAGCCAATCAGGGCCCAGCCGGTCCATATAAAAGGAAGCTGCAGGTCAGAGCAGGGCAGTCTGTTGCAGGAAGCCCAAGGGAGAGGACTGATTTCTTAGAGGGTTTCAGAACTAGCACAGTTAATAGGGTTGCTAGGACTTGCAGGCCTGAGGCCCTGGGAAGAGGGTGAAGGAGCCAGAGGTAGGAGCCAAAGGTGCTGGGGCTGCAAGGAAGTGGCCCAGGGGATTGAGACAGACTGGTGGAGAAAGAAAGGAGGGGCAGCGGGAAGCTGTTGTTTATAGGGTCCTTGGGCTGGGAACCAGACTAGTGGGTGGGTCTGGGTCTCTCTGCTCGCTGCTGAAGAAGCAGCCTGGCTGCGGACTGCCATGCTGCTGTGAGAAGCAGCTAGACTGTTGTGGAAGGATTGTGACAAGCCTGGAAGGCTGAGCCATGAAGCAGAGGCAGTGAGAGTGGAACTGTGGTGGGTCTGCAGGTTGAGATGAGGATGGGAAAGCCACTACCACTGGAGGGCACACCTGCTGACCAGAGCTAATTCCCAAAATGGTCAGCAGGAGATGCCAGTGTGGTGAGTGACCTCATGACACCCCCTGTCCACAAGACTTGTCCCCTTGTAAAAGAATGCTATCAGGCTGGTTTGACACAATTTGTTCTTGACAAATCCATGCTGACTGTCACTTATCACCTTCTTATCTTCTAGATGTTTGCAAGTTAAAAACTACTTGCTTACAAAATCAGATATAAAAAGACAAGTGTCACAGCACATTATTACTGAAATTGCTTACCTTCTCATTTTTATCATAGAATTATAAAATAAATCAATTGGAATATAAATATTATACTTTCTTTCAGTGTATAGTGTATATAGAGAAGTATAAAGTAATTGTCTGTATGAAATTTTAGTTTGTGCTGACTTCGCTAGTGCTTTTTATGTAGCCTGTTGTAAAAGTAGGCAAATATCTAGACTAGTTGATGTACCCCCTGGAAGAACTCTGCATGCCCCCTGGGGTTATGCATACCCCTGGTTCAGAACCACTGCCTTATCTTATCCTGGCATAGCATTCCCATGTAGACAAAGCCCTAAGGGATAATCTAGCATCAGGACCCAACGTTGCACAGCCTCATCTGCAACTGACTTCAACAGGAGTCCAAGGCATTCAGCAGTGGAGGCTAATTTAGCTTCTAGCACCTATCTGAAATAGATGTTGCTCCAACAAGGGGGTTATTGATGTAGAGAGTGGTTGAAGGCCATGGCTCTCAGAGGTGACACTGAAGAGAGTCTGGGGTGCTCAATGCCTTAGAAAAATCAAGCCCTAAGTGACCTGAGGTCTCATAGTGAATCTATGCACAGCCAGCTCTCAATTTCCAAGCTCATGCTCTGACACTGGGGGGACACCCTTCTGAACTACATCTGCCTGAGGCAGTGTTTCCCAAACTTGGGACACCACTTGTTCAGGGAAAGCCCCTGGTGGGCCAGGCCAGTTTGTTTACCTGCCGTGTAATGGGTTCGGCCGATCGCAGCTCCCACTGGCTGCGGTTCGCCACTTCCTCAGCCCCCATTGGCCTGCAGCAGTGAACCGTGGCCAGTGGGAGCTGTGATCGGCCGAACCTGCAGACACGGCAGGTAAACAAACCAGCCTGGCTCGCCAGGGGCTTTCCCTGAACAAGCAACATCCCAAGTTTGGGAAACACTGGTCTGAGGGAACATCTGTGCAGCAAAAAAACCCATCTATGGCAGTGAGTCTCAGAACTCAGGTCAACTGACTTGGGCTCGCTGGGCTCATGCTACAGGACTAAAAACAGCATGTAGATGTTTGGGCTTGGGCTGGAGCCGCTCTGAGCCCCAGCAAGGGGACAGGTTTTCTGTCCACCACAGAATAAAAGACAGCTCCTGCCCCAAGAAACATACAATCTAATGTGCCTCATTAAACTTGCTCAGGCTTTCCCCAGTCCTGGCTTTGAATGAAGCTCTGTGGCTATATTAAAAACAAAAGAACAAAGTGTCCAAAAGTACTTACCGGCTCATATATCTCCTCCTCCCTAGAACAGAATGTTACAGACATTAGAACAGGTCACAACTGCTGGAGTTTCAGTGACTTGATTTCAAACTGGGGGTTGAGAAAGCTTTGGATGAGAAGCGGATTCAGTGTATGCTAAAACTTTGGGCCTGTACTGGAGTGGAAAGATGGAGCAAGCATGCAGGCCTTTGTGAGGAGAGGGGAGCATGGAGCTCTCTGAGCATTGTGGGGGGTGAGGATCAGACTTTGGGCAGACAAAGTGGAGCCTGGGAAGGGAGTGGTTATAACATTTGATTTCATTCTATGAGAAGCTTCTCCCAGAGGCACTTGCATGAAAGCCTTCTAAACTACATTTAATAGCGGGATGTTGGGTGCTTACCTGCTGGATAGCCCCATCTGAGCCATCTCCCATCTGAGCCATCTCCTGTCAGGATCATCATCCTCTGAAATGGATGGGATGAGGACACATGCAGAAACATTGTGCTCAATTCTTATACCACTTTAGTTACTTGGTAACTCTCCACCAGCCTGGTCTTTGCAGGTGGAGTGACAATGCTCAATGTGGACTAAGGGTGTCAGAGCTGGACAAAGATCACCCTCCTATTTCAGAAGCTACCAAGTCATGCCCCAAAGGCCACTCTCTCAGGTTGTGATTCTGCTCCCATTGACACCAATGTGATTGATCTCAATGGCACACAAGTGGGCCCATATTGGCCACCATGGTAGCTCTGGCTGAGAGGGTGGGTTTGTGAAAGACAATATGCAGTCACATGATCACTCTGCTGTAGATCCAGGCACTTGCTGCACTCCTGCCTTATACAGAGGCTCGTGAGAAGTGAGGGTTTTTTCCCAAATAATTTGTACCCAGATCATTCTCAGCTGGGGGTAAAGGGGCTGGGCACAAAGAGAGTTTACCTCAGGTCATTCCCTTGTGGGGAGGGGCAGATTACTCCCCTCCAAGAACAAATCCCACATGGAGCTAAGCAGTAGCCTGGGGAGGCCAGGGTTGTAATGCAGAAGCCCTGTGTCTTTGTACTGCCTTCACAGCCCTGGGGCTACTCCAGTGGAGCCATGCACCTCTCTTGGCTGTGATACTAGAAGGAATGCGGTGGGAGTACAGCCAGACCTTGATCATCCACAGAATCTGGCCCATAAAATTATTTTCCATGGACACTCCTTTGAAATAATGCTCCTGTTTCTGAGAAGCCCCAGGCCAAGTTCCCCTATGTTATGGTCAAGGGATAGCTGCACCTTTGACCCCTCTCTAGTCTCTGAGTGCACCCTGCTCAGGTGTGAGGCCTCGTGCCTTCACCCACTGTGGGGTGGAATCCCA
The DNA here is from genome assembly GCF_015237465.2 of Chelonia mydas. Taxonomy (NCBI): domain Eukaryota; kingdom Metazoa; phylum Chordata; order Testudines; family Cheloniidae; genus Chelonia; species Chelonia mydas. The sequence goes on from NC_051250.2 coordinate 35,517,617, forward strand.
CAATTCCCCCACTCTCAGACGATGTCTCTGGGGCACAGCCCTTCGTGCTAGTTGTGAGTTCTCAGCAGGCCTGGCTCTGTTTGGCACCTGCAAGCACTTCCCTTCAGGAGCTGTAGCACACAGCAACCAGCCAGCCTTCTGAAACCAAAGCACTTTTAATCTCAGGAGCACAGCATGTCTTCTTACCTAAAGCTTACCACCCTGCAGCCTGCCTGTATCTCCCCTGAACAGCTTATTGACAGCTCACCCTCTCCTCTCTAGAGTCACTTTGTAACGATTCCGCCTTTTGGGTCAGTCTGTTCCCAGCGTGGGCAGACAAACCGGCTACTTTGGCTGAAACCCGGACTTATCTTTACGACTACTAAATCAAGTCTTGTTCTTAAACTCTGACACTTGTAGCAGGTAGTGTTCTCTGGAGTGATTGTGTTGCATGCCTGCTTGGCACCTGCACACAGACACTCCGCAGGGCTAAAGCCCAGAGCCCCGAATGGGAGGGTGGCCCTCCAGAAAATAATCTTTGAGAATTTAAACCCTGTATACAGTAAATATTTCCCATGACTCGCTCATATAGTCACATGGTTGGACTCACCATAGTGCTGGGGAGCCTCTGCCTGTGGTTTCAGTGAGTAGGAAGGAAAAGGGACATTGTTTGAGAGCATCAGACAAAGAAAATTTACAACGCAACAAGATAGCAGGTGACACTTGCCGTGATCCACTGGAATCTCCTGAATCTTTTTGGACAGTAATTGGGGAGACTTTCTAGAAGCAAGCCAAAGGGCCTGGCCTTCTATGGCTAATGAACTCCCAAGGGCAAGAGGCAAACTCTTGGCAGCTGGAAGCCCTATGGTTAGTTTAGACCATCTTCAATAGATAGTCCTGGGAGCAGCCTACTCATATGCTGCCATTGAACAAGGTCAGTGAGCTGAAAGGACCTTTATCTGTCAACTGTTAAGGCAACAATATCCATCTAGAGTCTCACTAGATCCCTTCGCTAGATGCTAGCTAGCTGATCTAGGCATGGGAAGTGAGACCTGGAGAGCAGCAAAGAACTGGGATTACTGCACCTCCTGGCCTGAACCCTCACTCTTAGCTACTTAACGCAAGATTCTCCACTGCTGTCAAACATCCCCCTGCTCTCAAAAGAGAGTGTCTCCTGGTAACAAATCAGTGACACTCCTCCACCCCTTACATGCAGAGGGAGATGGAACCCACCACCCCAACTCTGCTCTGGGGCCCACTGGTGAATGCATTTGAAAGACAGACATTCAGTCTTGCTAGGAAATTGTGCCACAGCTCAGTAGGAAATTGCTGGTGCCCCTCATTCCCAGTTAAAAGCGGGGAATGGCTTCTGAGCAATGTGCTGTTTAATGGACAAGAAACTCATGGAGACACATGTTGTACTCCCAAACTGCTCTGAGCTGCACAGAGGACACCTAGGAGAGAGCAGCACACATCAGAATATGCCATGCATGCTAGGAATTTCACAAGCTCCAAAGCCTAGGTGCTGAGGATCAAGTGAGGAGAATATTATTTTATGCAGCCTTTGGCCTGTTGATGGAAGAATAAAGTTTTCTGGGGAATGGTGAAGGGGTGAATATAGAAAGCTCCTTTAAAGGCCTAACCCTGAGTAGTGCTGAGCACCTTCAACCCCCATTAATATCAACAGGACTTGAGGACACTTCGGCTCAGATCTTCAAAGTATTTAGGCACATAACTCCTATTAATTTTAATGGGAGTAAGGTACCTAAATGCCTTAGAGGATCTAAGCCTCAGTACCTTGCAGAATCAGGTGGACCTGCGGGCTGTGTGCTCATTAACATCAATAGAATTAGGGTATGTCTACACTACAAAATTAGGTCGATATTATAGAAGTCGATTTTTAGAAATTGATTTTATACAGTCGATTGCGTATGTTCACACTAAGCGCATTAAGTTGGTGGACTGTGTCCTCACTACCGTGGCTAGCATCGACTTATGGAGCGGTGCACTGTGGGTAGCTATCCCACAGTTCCCACAGTCTCCGCCGCCCATTGGAATTCTGGGTTAAGCTCCCAATGCCTGATGGGGCAAAAACATTGTCGCGGGTGGTTTTGGGTACATGTCATCAGTCGCCCCTCCCTCCGTGAAAGCAATAGCAGACAATCGTTTTGTGCCTTTTTTTCCGTGCGGACATCATACTGCTTTCAGCAGACGGTGCCGTAGGACTGCTAACCATTGTCATCCACCGCTTCCGCTACAACTCTGTTCTGCTGCTATTGTCTCAATAGCGAATTTCTCCATGTTGTCTGTCATGGGCTCCCGGGTATGTGTGTTCTGCCCAGGGAAATGTGCGTGGTGCTAACCGTTGTCATCCACCACTTCCGCTGCAACTCTGCTCTCCTGCTCTCATGAATCCACCTTACAGGTCCTCTCGTTGTTCTCTATAAATATCTATTCTCGTGGCATCCGTCATCAGCCACCGCTTCTGCTGCAACTCTGCTCTTCTCCAGATGCCATACCATGGCAAGCATGGAGGCCGCTCAGATCACCACGGCAGTTATGAGCATTGTAAACACCTCGCGCATTATCCTGCAGTATGTGCAGAACTAGAACCTGCAAAAGCAGGAAAGGAGGTGATGGCAGCACCGTGATGAGAGAGATGAGGACATGGACACAGACTTCTCTCAAAGGACGGGCCCCGGCAATTTGGACATCCTGGTGGCAATGAGGCAGGCTCATGCTGTGGAATGCTGATTCTGGGCCTGGGAAACAAGCACAGACTGGTGGGACCGCATAGTGTTGCAGGTCTGGGATGATTCCCAGTGGCTGTGAAACTTTCGCATGTGTAAGGGCACTTTCATGGATCTTTGTGACTTGCTTTCCCGTGCCCTGAAGCGCAAGAATACCAAGATGAGAGCAGCCCTCACAGTTCACGAGCGAGTGGCAATAGCCCTCTGGAAGCTTGCAATGCCAGACAGCTACCGGTCAGTCGGGAATCAATTTGGAGTGGGCAAATCTACTGTGGGGGCTGCTGTGCTGCAAGTAGACAACGCAATCACTGAGCTGCTGCTATCAAGGGTAGTGACTCTGGGAAATGTGCAGATCATACTAGATGGCTTTGTTGCAATGGGATTCCCTAACTGTGGTGGGGCGATAGACAGAACGCATATCCCTGTTGTGGGACCGGACCACCTTGGCAGCCAGTACATAAACCGCAAGGGGTACTTTTCAATGGTGCTGCAAGCACTGGTGGATCACAAGAGATGTTTCACTGACATCAACTTGGGATGGCCAGGAAAGGTACATGAAGCTCACATCTTCAGGAACTCTGGTCTGTTTGAACAGCTGCAGGAAGGGACTTACTTCCCAAACCAGAAAATAACTGTTGGGGATGTTGAAATGCCTATAGTTATCCTTGGGGACCCAGCCTACCCCTTAATGCCATGGCTCATGAAGCCATACACAGGCACCCTGGACAGTAGTAAGGAGCTGTTCAACTATAGGCTGAGCAAGTGCAGAGTGGTGGTAGAATGTGCATTTGGATATTTAAAAGCACGCTGGCGCAGTTTACTGACTCGGTTAGACTTCAGCAAAACCAATATTCCCATTGTTATTGCTGTTTGCTGTGTGCTCCACAATATCTGTGAGAGTAAAGGGGAGACTTTTATGGCGGGGTGGGAGGTTGAGGCAAATCACCTGGCCACTGATTACATGCAGCCAGACACCAGGGTGATTAGAAGAGCACAGTAGGGAGTGCTGCGCATCAGAGAAGCTTTGAAAACCAGTTTCATGACTGTCCAGGCTACGGTGTGACAGTTCTGTTTGTTTCTCCTTGATGAAAAGCCGCCCCCTTGGTTCACTCTACTTCCCTGTAAGCCAACCGCCCTCCCCCCCCTTCGATCACCGCTTGCAGAGGCAATAAAGTCATTGTTGTTTCAAAATCATGCATTCTTTATTAATTCATCACACAAATAGGGGGATAACTGCCAAGGTAGCCCGGGAGGGGTGGGGGAGGAGAGAAGCACTGGGTGGGGTGGTGGATGAGGGGAGGAGAGAAGGACAAGGCCACACTGCACTTCAAAACTTATTGAATGCCAGCCTTCTGTTGCTTGGGCAGTCCTCTGGGTGGAGTGGTTGGGTGCCTGAAGGCCCCCCGCGCGTTCTTGGGCATCTGGGTGAGGAGGCTATGGAACTTGGGGAGGAGGGCGGACGGTTACATAAGGGCTGCAGCGGCGGTCTGTGCTCCTGCTGCCTTTCCTACAGCTCCACCAGACACCGGAGCATATCAGTTTGATCCCCCAGTAGCCTCAATATTGCATCCTGCCTCCTCTCATCATGCTGCCGCCACCTCTCCTCTTGCTCCCGCAACCTCTCATCTTGCTCGTTCCTCCTGTCCTCGTGTTCATTTTCTGCTTTCCTGGACTCTGTCATTGTTTGCCTCCACGCATTCTGCTGGGCTCTTTCAGTGCAGGAGGACTGCCTGAGCTCAGAGAACATTTCATCATGAGTGCAGTTTTTTCAACTTCTTATCTGCGCTAGCTTCTGGGACGGAGATCAATCATAGAATCATAGAATATCAGAGTTGGAAGGGACCTCTGGAGGTCATCTAGTCCAACCCCCTGCCCAGAGCAGGACCAATCCCAACTAAATCATCCCAGCCAGGGCTTTGTCAAGCCTGACCTTAAAAACTTCTAAGGAAGGGGATTCCACCACCTCCCTAGGTAACGCATTCCAGTGTTTCACTACCCTCCTAGTGAAAAAGTTTTTCCTAATATCCAACCTAAATCTCCCTCACTGCAACTTGAGACCTTTACTCCTTGTCCTGTCATCAGCTACCACTGAGAAGAGTCTAGATCCATCCTCTTTGGATCCACCTTTCAGGTAGTTAAAAGCAACTATCAAATCCCCCCTCATTCTTCTCTTCCGCAGACTAAAGAATCCCAGTTCCCTCAGCCTCTCCTCATAAGTCATGTGTTCTAGACCCCTAATCATTTTTGTTGCCCTTCTCTGGACTCTCTCTAATTTCTCCAAATCCTTCTTGTAGTGTGGAGCCCAAAACTGGACACAGTACTCCAGATGAGGCCTCACCAATGTCGAATAGAGGGGAACGATCACGTCCCTCGATCTGCTGGCAATGCCCCTACTTATACAACCCAAAATGCCATTGGCCTTCTTGGCAACAACAGCACACTGTTGACTCATATCCAGCTTCTCGTTCACTGTAACCCCTAGGTCCTTCTCTGCAGAACTGCTGCCGAACCGTTCGGTCCCTAGTCTGTAGCGGTGCATTGGATTCTTCTGTCCTAAGTGCAGGACTCTGCACCTGTCCTTGTTGAACCTCATCAGATTTCTTTTGGCCCAATCCTCTAATTTGTCTAGGTCCCTCTGTATCCTATCCCTACCCTCCAGCGTATCTACCACTCCTCCCAGTTTAGTGTCATCCGCAAACTTGCTGAGGGTGCAATCCACACCATCCTCCAGATCATTTATGAAGATATTGAACAAAACAGGCCCGAGGACCGACCCTTGGGGCACTCCACTTGATACTGGCTGCCAACTAGACATGGAGCCATTGATCCATGATGATAGGGGGAGCATTGAAACATTTGCAGCTGCGGGAGGAAAAAAAGGGAGAGTAGTATTTAGAGAGACCCATTTTAGAGAACAATGGGTAGACTCTTTCACGGTGAACCAAGCTGTTAACATTACATAGCACATGTGTTTTCAGTACAAGGTCACATTTTGCCTCTTATATTGAGGGCCTGCCGGTTTGGTGTGAGAGATCACACACGCAGGGCTGGACAACAGAATTCGGCTTGCAGGCAGCCATGGTAAGCCACAGTCTTTCGGTTTCTTCAACCTTCATAACATGTGGGAATGGTTTCAAACAGCATCGCCCACCTTTCCCATACCAAGCACCCATTGGGTTGGCCATTTAAAAGGAGGGGCTGAGGTTTTTGGGTTAACATGCAGCACAAACCCAACAAACCTCCCGCCCCCAATTCTCTGGGATGATAACCCCTCCTCCCACCGGGTGACTAGTATCAGGGAAGATCCCTGCCAGCCAAATGCGAACAGCTCAGCATGAACGGGCCGCCCCCACCCCACCGCATGGCTAAAAGCGGGGATGATTTCTTTTCGACCACAGGCAAACAGCCCAGCAGGAATGGCCACCTCTGAATGTCCCCTTAATAATGTCCCTGGAGGATTTCCACTCCATCCCCAGACACTTTAACAGACTTTTCCAGTAGCTGTACTGGCCGCGAATGCATCCCAAGTCTTCAGGACAAATTAATCATTAAACATGCTTGCTTTTAAACCATGTATTATATTTACAAAGGTACACTCACCAGAATGTGCCTTCTCTGGCTTCATGGTCCACGAGCCTGCCTTGGGAGGGTTGGGAGGGTATTGGCTCCAGGGTGATAAACAGTTCCTGGCTGTCAGGGAGAATGGTTTCTCCACTTGCCTGTTGTGCGCTATCCTCCTCATCTTCCTCGTCCCCAAAATCCCTGTCCCTGTTGCGTGAGACTCCCCCGTGCAGGTGTCCACGGACAGGGGTGGGGTAGTGGTAGGGGTACCCCCTAGAATTGCATGCAGCTCATCATAGAAGCGGCATGTCTGGGGCTCTGACCTGGAGCGGCCGTTTGCCTCTTTGTTTTTTTGGTAGGCTTGCCTGAGCGCCTTAATTTTCACGTGGCACTGCTGCGGGTCCCTGTTATAGCCTCTGTCCATCATGCCCTTGTAGATTTTTTCAAATATTTTGGCATTTCGTCTTTTGGAACGGAGTTCTGATAGCACAGATTCGTCTCCCCATACAGCGATCAGATCCAGTACCTCCCATTCAGTCCATGCTGGAGCTCTCTTGCGATTCTGGGACTGCATGGTCACCTGTGCTGATGAGCTCTGCATGGTCACCTCTACTGATGAGCTTGCCACACTGGCCAAACAGGAAATGAAATTCAAAAGTTCCCGGTGCTTTTCCTGTGTACCTGGCTAGTGTATCTGAGTTGAAAGTGCTGTCCAGAGCGGTCACAATGGAGCACTCTGGGATAGCTCCTGGAAGCCAATACCGTCAAATTGCGTCCACACTACCCGAAATTCGACCCAGTGATGTCGATTTCAGCACTAATCTCCTTGTCGGAGAGGAGTATGGAAATTGATTTTAAGAGCCCTTTAAGTCGACAAAAATGGCTTCGTCATGTGGACGGGTGCAGGGTTAAATCGATCTAATGCTGCTAAATTCGACCTAAACTTGTAGTGTAGACCAGGGCTAAGTATTCTTCCATCTACAGTCCATGGGATTTAGAGTATTGACTAAGCTCTAAAAAGATTTCTTTTCTTACACTACTGATGTATTGCTACCCTGAAAGGTGCTAATGGCTGCCACCTTTTGGCCTTCACAACAGTGACAGAGTGGGAATTATTCATAATATTTTGTCTGAATAGTGTGTGTGCCTCAGTTTCCCCTATGTGGTTTATGGTTAATGAGGTCGCAGGAGGGGGAGGGGGAGGTTGTTTACTCTTTGCAGAGATCCAGGTGTGACTGACTCCTGGCTCTCTGGGGCCTGGCCCCATGCCATGAAGAGTCCCAGAAGACAATGGCCTGGACATTGGATACCTAGCAACTAACAACCTCCTTTGCAAATAAGCCAGGTTTGACCAGCTGGAGAACAAAGGGCCATGGAGGAGGCCAGGGGGACAATGTTTGCCCGGGAACAAGGACAAAGGAGGGGCCTTGGAGTGGTTACGCGTGGGCTGCTGGAAGCAAGCTCTTGACTTCTGGAGTGGGACTCAATGGGGGTCAGAGGAAGCTCTGGGCTCTGAACTGACCCAGATGGACTTTGCTGTAACTTTTCTGTTCTTTGTGCGAACTTAAGAACTTTCTATAGTGTTTCAGACATATAATAAATCCTTCTGTTTTTACAATGCTGACTGAGAGTCACTGCAGATTAAATTTGGGGGTGTTTTGCTCCCTTTGGGGGCGTAAGACTTCTCCCGGTGTCCAAGCCAAGTGGACTCACTGAGGGGAGTTCACAGTGTGAAGCAGGGGTACTGAAGGCTCTGAGGGTCAGTGCCAGGAGACAGTGAAGCCAAGGGGCGTATCCAGTGAGAGAGTGTGACCCTATGGGGGCTGAAACACTGAAGAAGTCCTCCCAGGGACCGTTCCAGAACCGTTAGAGAGCACTGGTGCAGTGGAGCCATGACAACAACATCCCCTGACAAGGAATTCCACAGGGTGACTGTGCATTGTGTGAAGAAATACTTCCTGTCTGTTTTTAAACCTGCTGCCTTTTAATTTCATTGGGTGACCCCTAGTTCTTGTGTTACATGAAGGTGTAAATAACACTTCCTTATACACTTTCTCCACATGTCATGATTTTATAGACCTCAATCATACCCCCCCCCTTAGTCATCTCTTTTCCAAGCTGAAAAGTCCCAGTCTTTTTAATCTCTCCTCACACAGAAGCTGTTTCATACCCTTAACCATTTTGTTGCCCTTCTCTATACCTTTTCCAATTAATGTATCTTTTTTTGAAATGGGGTGACCAGAACTGCACCCAGTATTCAAGGTGGGGGTGAACTATGAGTTTATATAGTGACATTATGATATTTTCTGTCTCATTATCTATTCCTTTCCTAATTTGTTCCTAACATTCTGGTCACTTTTTTGACTGCCACTGCTATTGAGTGGATGTTTTCAGAAAACAATCCACAGTGACTCCAAGATCTTTCTTGAGGGGTAACAGTTAATTTAAACCCCATCATTTTGTATGTCTAGTTGGGATTTTTTTTTCCAATGTACATTACTTTGCATTTATCAACATTGAATTTCATCTGGCATTTTGTTGCCGAGTTACCCACTTTTGAGATTCCCTTTGTAACTCTTCGCAGTCTGCTTTGGACTTAACTGTCTTGAGTACTTTTATACCATCTGCAAATTTAGCCACCTCACTGTTTACCCCTTTTTTCAGATCATTATGAATATGTTGAACAGTACAGATCCCTAGGGCATACCACTATTTACCTCCCTCCAGTCTGAACATTGGCCATTTATTCCTACCCTTTGTCTTTTAACCAGCTACTGATCCAGGAAAAGACCTTCCCTCTTATCCTATGACAGCTTACTTTGCTTAAGAGCCTTTGGTGAGGGACCTTGTCAAAGGCTTTCTGAATGTCCAAGTACACTAGATCCACTGGATCACCCTTGTCCACATGCTTGTTGACCCCCTCAAAGAATTCTAGTAAATTGGTGAGGCATGATTTCCCTTTACAAAAGCCGTGTTGACTCTTCCCTCAACAAATCATGTAAGGAAAAGGAGTTGGGAGGATGATCCTGACAGGAAGCTTCTTGAGCAGAGAGCTCACTAAAGCAGCAGACTTGGGGATCAGAGCAAAGAAACTGCCTGATGTTTGTTCCTATTGTGTTCAGGGAAACAGGACTTTGGGGACAGTTCTTATAAACATCTTATAAATAGATGTGACTCTAGGCACCAGCAAAACAAGCAGGTGCTTGGGGCGGCACAATTCTAGGGGCAGCATTCCAGTGCCGGCCATGCCACCCCTAGCTAGAAATGTGCCCCCGCCGCCCCAGCTCGACTCCGCTCCGCCTCCGCCTGCGCCCCTGAGCACGCCGCCGCCGCTCTGCTTCGCCCCCCTCCCTTCCAGGCTTGCTGTGTGCGAAACAGCTGTTTCACACGGCAAGCCTGGAAGGGAGGGAGGAGAAGTTGAGCGGCGGTGCGCTCGGGGGAGGCGGCGGTGGCGGAGCGGAGGTGAGCTGGGGAGGGGAGCGGCTCTTCTACCCCCCCGTTACTTCCTGCACTCCTCCCCCTACCCTCACCTCCGCTCCGCCTGCTCCCCTGAAAGCGCTGCCTCTCCCTTGCCTGAGAGGGAGGGGGGAGAAATGGAGCGGCGGCGTGTTCACGGGAGCAGGCAGAGCGGAGGTGAGCTAGGGCAGTGGGTTGCAGGGGGGAGCTGCAGGAAGCCATTGGGTGGGGAATGCGGCACGCCTGGGAGAGGAGGCAGGGCTGGGGATTTGGGGAAGGGGTGGGGAAGGGGCGGAGTTGGCATGGAGCCGGAGGCGGGGGGCACAAAAAAAAGCAGGGGCAGCCAAAATTTTTTTGCTTGGGGCGGCAAAAATCCTACAGCCGGCCCTGCTAATAAACAAGGTTACACCAAAGAATAGACGTGACTCATATCATCCATTTCTCCTCCTAATGGGAACAGCCCTGCAAGGCCTCAAACATTGGCTAGCCGAAGGGGCAACAATATTAACAAACTTAACTTCATCTGAAGTTTTCCATTTGGAACTACAATGGGCCAGATTTTGCTCAGTTATATATTGATATAAATCAGAGTAACTCCACAGCTTTAGATTTACACTAGTGAAAATGAAAGCGGAGTCAGGCTCCTCCCAGAGAATGACATTGAAGTCAATGGAGAGACTCCCACTGACTTCAGTGTGGATTGGATCATTTACTGTGGGGCAGGGAAAGGGATTGGGTATGATGGAGTCCGCTGTTATTGGGATCTCCTTACACTGAGATTTCATAGTAAGGTACATAACTAGGATATAGCCATTCAATGTGGAGATCCACCCATCAAACTCCCGAAGTCCAATCCCTGACACCCAGCATGCACCAAGCTCCACGTAAAACCTAGGAAGGCTTACACGGGTGGGAGAGGGAATTTTTCTTTTGTTGTTCCAGAGTTTTGGTCAGGAATCTGGAGGAGGAATCTGGCATTACAAGTATAAGACCTGATTTCATAAGCAAAGATACTTTAAAAATTCTAGAGCATGTCAGTTAATAGGAAATAATCTTACTCGTCAAAGTCAGGGAGCTCCTCCCCTCTGACCCATTTCCCTTCCTGATCAGCATCTGAAATGGAGAGAAGATCAAATGGAGGAGTTAGGTTGTACGCTCATCACAGGAGATGGGGGTGGTGGGATGGGAGTATTTCTAAGTAGGCTTTACATCTGGGCTCCTCATACTGATTTCCCTGCTTTCATACTAACACTCTCCCTCCCGTCCTCCTCAGATGTAGCAGGTGCATCACGGGGAGTTCCTTTGTTGGGAGGGGATGGCACGGCAAGGTCAGGCAGACCCCTTTCACTATGACAATCATTTTAACAAGCTTCCATCCACTTTTTTCTTAAGAACACACATGCGAACACACACACACATACATAACATACCAGCTATTCTCCGCTGCTCTTCCCTGCTCCTACTAGCCTCCTGCAACACCCACTGCTGCCTCTCCTTCTGAAAGAGGAATAGAGGAAACAAGAACTGTGACATTACTTGGGATTGAGGGATTAGCATAAAGCCACTTAGCTGTGTCACTTCAAAGGGAACAAGGGATTCAAAGATACACAAACCCAGTGAGGATCAGCACAGGGCATTGCTCTTTGAGTGTCACCACCCAGGAACTAGGTGATCAGAGATATACAGACCCAGCTGGGGATCTGCAAGGGACAGTCCCATTCCCCTTGGAGTGCCACCACCCAGGAACAAAGTGATCAGATTGAACAAAGCCAAAGCAGGGCACATTCTCAGTTTTGTGACAGGCTACAAACAGTTACCTGTCTCAGTTACAGACAGGTGCACCACTGTAGCACTTAGTGAAGATGCCCCTGTCGCCGTAGGTACTCCACTTCCCCGAGAAGGCAGTAGCTATGTCAATGGGAGAAGCCCCAGGGGTTAGGTCAGTATAACTACGTTGCACAGGGGTGTGGATTTATGTAGTTATACTGACATAAATTGGTAGTGCCACCCAAGCCTTGAGCCTGGTCTATACTACAGAGTTAGGTCAATGCAAGGCAGCACACGTCGGCCTTTGTAAGTGTCTACACAAAAATTTCACTCCCGCTGCCGTAACTGCCTTGCTACACCGATTTAAAAACTCCACCTCCACAAGAGTCAACGTCAATGTAGTTAGATTGACACAGTGTCAGTGTAAAGACTGTGTTGCTTACGTCGACTGTTACTGGCTTTCAGAAAGCGTCCCACAATACCACACACTGACAGTACAATCTGTACAAGTGTTCCTGATGAGGATGTGCACTTGCTGACACAAGGAGCAAAGTGTAGACACACACAAGTTATGTAATTACTGCAGCGGCTGTGTGCTAACATAAGTTAGGTCAACTTAATTTTGTAGTGTAGACGTGCCCTTAGTTGGGTAGGAGCATTATCTCCCAGGATGCAAGATACAGAACATGGGCGCAAGCAAAAAGCAGCAGGGAATCTCTTTGGATTCACCTTAAGGAGGATGGGTATCCCACTTCCATCTCTGCTCTGGAACCACTTCTGGAAACTATTTTAAAGTCAGGGCTTCTATCTCAGAACAACCTCTCTACTACTTACTAGACAAATGCTGGTATTACTTGCTTCTAGTTTAAAAGAGGAAAATGGCATCTGAGTGTGCCTTAAAATGAGAAAAGTTCTCCTGTTGGAGATGTGTGATTGCAAGAGTGTCATACTCACAAGTGACTGCCAGCTGAATTGGTGAGGCCTAGGAGAAAGCAGCACACATTAGAATATGCCACCTGAGCTTTGAGTATCACAGACATGACTTCTGGCTCTGAGGTGCAAGTGAAGGAGGGAATATTTTTCATGCAGCTTTTGGCTTGTGGATGGAGGAATGCGGTTTTTTAAGGCAGGGGTCCAGGAGAGACTCTAGATTACTCATATCTCCGTACAGGCTAATCTCACATGCACTGTCTCCTGCAAGGTGGCATATCTTCTGACCTTCCTGCCTGCAGCAGGATTGTCCTGCCTGAGGAAACCTCTCGTCTACTCTTCTTTTTATTTCCCATATGGCTGGTCCTTCAGCACCTGTTCCCATGCCCTTGCTGTTCTCTCTCCCTCAGTCTATAGCAGAGCACTAACCACGGGGACGGGCTAAGTAATGTGACAGATCAGTTCCACCTTCAGCTTCTATGATTCCATGACTACAGAATGAAACTTATTTGACTCTTGTAAGTTTCACTCTGCAGCTGTTTGCGGCATAGCCCGCAGCCCTTGACAAGAGGCAAAGGATGCAGACCCCAGAGGAGGGCTCTCCAGGGCACCCATAATGAACCTGCTCCAGGAGCAGATGGTGGTTAGTAGAGCATTCGCTATGTGTGTGAAAGTGATACCATCTCTGACCACTACGAGGGCAGTGAGCAGGGTAAGCAGCTTCTCTCCTTAGTGGGAGAGGGTGAGGTCTGCTTCTCTCTCATATTGGGAAGCTTCTGGGGCTGGGGCACTCCAAGGATCTGGGAAACCCCTAATATTGCCCTGCAGTGCCCATGCTGCATGTGAGCCCAGCTCCTGGGACGGAGATTTCCAGCCCAGAATTAAACATGCTAACAAGTCAGCTACAAAGCAGTGCAACATTTAAAGGGATCACTAATATAAGGGGTCAACTAATATAGTTCAGTCATCCCTGGCTGCAGGCAAAGGTGCTTGCTCTGCACAGCTCTGAGCTCTGCCTTAGTGGAATGGAGCCTGCTGTCCAGTGAATGCTTGCTGCGAGTGCGGAAAAGGGACTGGGTGATCCCGCTTGATTTTATCCTAAGGAGAGAAGCGCCCTGCTGAGCAAGAAATTTACATTACCTCCTGGATGGAGGGGGCAGCTCCCAGTTCCTCCGTCTTCTCTTCTCCATAGCATCTGAAATGGAGAGCATATACAATGGTTAAGAGCAGGCTTTACTGTGCAGTGTCATCACAAGAGACAATTGCACTGGGGTTGGGGGGACGTTTTTGGAAGTGCTCCATTCCTCATTTCTTTGCAGTGTTCCCTGCTTACATCATAGTTCTCTACTCTTCTGAGCTTGTGGGGACAGCCTGGACTTTACATCTCCAGTGACAGGGTGGAATTGAGCACTGGGCACTGATTTTAAATGCCTTTAACGACAATGATCATTGTAGCAAATATTAATTTGCTTTATTTATATACCAGCTATTCTGTGCAGGTTCTCTCTCCTCCTGCTCTCCTCTTGAAGCTCCCATTGCAGCCTGTCAGCCTCACGCTGCCTCGCTGTCTAAGAAACAAACACAAATTCATCCAAATATAAGAAAATATAACTGAAATCAGCCATGATCACATAGATCATCTTGCTTCCCCCAGGTGATCAGAGAGGTACAATCCCAGCAGGTAATATTTGTCTTCCATAAGAACTCCCCCTTGATCCCAGAGAAGCAGCGGTTAATATATCTCTGGTGACTCTAATTCTGTTTCACTAGGGAATCTCACCTTGCATCAGGGGATCTCCTGGAAAACTTACTGAAAGTATTTGTGGGAAGGGACTAAAGGGGCCTGACCTGTGACTTCCAGTTCCACTCCCATTTCTAGGAGCTGGCACTTCTTATAACAAAGACCTTAGGAAATACCAGGAGGTGAGAGGCAGAAACCCCTGCAATGCCCTCCCACTTGTGGAGAATCATCCCATCGGGGTGGAGGAGCAGGGTTTCCAACAGTTCAGCCTCCAAAGCCCAGGGTCCCTTAAGATCTCAGCAGTTCCTGTAGCATCTGCAGAATGCCAGGGCCCCCGGCAGCTCTCCATGACCAGCCACCAGGGCTTCCCCGTACGCAGCTCCCCCTGAGAACCTCTTTAAAGCAGGATTTCCCCAGCATGGGGATATAAGACGTAATGGAGCCTCAGGTCATATTAACCTTCTGCTGGGTTTTCCATGAGGCTTGGTGGTGGTGAGGGTGTGATGTTACAACCCATATTCTTCATAGAAATGTTATGATATGAATATGGCATAACTAAGATGTGTTTTATGCAAGATGGGTCTTGTGAGATATTATTGGAAAGGTTATGATTTGCTGAATATGATTATACTATTTGTAGGCATGTATCATTTCTGTATCTGAAGTTAGGAATATTGACAATGTATCAATTACAAAAGCATTTGCACCTGGGGAATGCCCACCAGACAGAATGCAATCAGTCTGGGTGGGCCATAAGGAAGAACAATATGACTTTGAAGATGCTAATCTCCTGCCTTCCTGAGAAGCTTCCTGGGATGCTACAAACAACCTCTGACTCATGGCTGCTTTGACACTGCAGGGTCATGTGATTAAGTCACCTGGTACTGGATTCCATGATAGAATACCAGTATTTTTCTACAGGAGGGTGGGTGGATGGGGGAGAGAACCACACTGGCAAACAAAGGGCTGGAAAAGGTGTCTGGCCTGTGAAAGAAATGCCTAAAACAACATTCTGGGTGAGAAATTACTACTTGTAACCAGTTTCTTTAGTGCATTAAGCTTAGTTTGCATGTTTGTTTTATTTGTTCAGTAATCTGCTTTGATCTGTTTACTATCCCTTATAATCACTTAAAATCTATCTTTTGTAGTTAATAAACTTATTTTTGTGTTCTCTAAAACCAGTTGGTGGAATTCATAACTGGGGGGCAAAAAGCTGTGCATATCTTCCTCCACATTGAGAGAGGAGGCGAATTTCAATTAGCTTATACTGTACAGTTGTCTCAGTGGTACCCCAGTAAATCAGGTGGCATCCTGGAGTGGGGGGCAACCCATCACAGAGGGAAATTATGGGCAGCCCCACATTGCAGCCCCTAACCTGTTCTCCATAACCTGTTCTCCCAGAAGGGCCGTGTGAAGCCTGGGGCAGGAAAAGTGGTGCTGATCACACGAGTAATAGTCCAGTATCGGACGGTCTGTCTCAGAGACTGTGGCACAGATAAAGGCAAGATAAAAATCTTCTTATATTGAGTTACAGAGCTCTGCACCCACAGTAATTCCCATCATCTTACTCTGACACCCCACACAACTCATTTCACACAGGCCACCAAAGTAGCTATGAGATGGTAACTATGTCCAGTCACTACCAGCCTGGGCTGGATTTGAATTGGCAACCCAGTGATAAAAGGATCCCGAGCCCATTGCTAGTTCCATGATGCTTCCAGACCTTGCCCCAGTTAGTACCTTGAAAGGAAAGAAATACTCTTCAAGACCAAAGGTTTGTGTAAGGGCACAGACTCATTTCATTCATTGCAGTTAACATTCTAGCAGCGTTACGAGTTCTTTGGAGACTTGCACTTTCAGATCTTAGCCAGCATCTGAAACTGACAAGTGAGTGTTCATACACTCAGAGGATTGCTGTCATTTTTCAAGGGCAGGTGAGACTGAGGGAGTCGTAAGTGTTTGCCAGAAGCTGGGAATGGGCGACAAGGGACGGATCAATTGATGACTACCTGTTCTGTTCATTCCCTCTGGGGAATCTGGCATTGGCCACTGTCAGAAGACAGGATACTGGGCTAGATGGACCTTTGGTCTGATCCTGACCCAGTATGGCCACTCTTATGTTCTCTTATGACACTGAGGAGATCCCTGGAGGGCACAGATGAGTCCAATATAACTGATCTTTCCATCTGTACTGCCTCTGATTTGTGTTTAATGGGCTGGGCCCCAAAACATGATCCCTTCTAAATGACTAAGGCCCAATGCTGCACCCATTGAGGTCAGTGACAAACTCCCCTTTATTTCAATGGGAGCTGGCCCCGGCCCTAAATAAACACTCAGCCAAATAAGTTCCCCAAGACTTGTTCTGAGATGGTAAAGCAAACCACCTCTTCAAGAGGTCTCTCCCCGGAAAACGCCCATCACAGGCATACTCCCATGGCTAACCTCAGCAGCAAAGACACAATCTCCCTCAGTTTCCCTTTTACTTGCCTGTGCAAAGGAATATTCTCTCTCAGCGGCAAACTGAAACCTTTTAAATGATATACAGTGCCACAGTCCTCAAATCCCTCAGGGGTGAAACAGTTACTCCCCAAAGTGAAACAAGAGGGGGGAGGGATAGCTCAGTGGTTTGAGCATTGGCCTGCTAAACCCAGGGTTGTGAGTTCAATCCTTGAGGGGGCCATTTAGGGATCTGGGGCAAAAACTGGGGATTGCTCCTGCTTTGAGCAGGGGGTTGGACTAGATGACCTCCTTAGGTCCCTTCCAACCCTGATATTCTATGATTCTAAGGTTACAACACAGCAGCTCATCAATCCCATTCCAAGGTCGCCAATCCCAAGTCAGTCACCCAAGAGTCATGAACCCCTAAGTCATCGTTCCTTTAGCCCCTGTTCCAGGGCTCCAGGCCCATCCACCTTAGAGATCCTGAGTCTTCTCCTGCTGCCCCAAATCAACTCTGTCCATATCTTCTCATCCTACCCATGCTCAGGGGAACCTCCCTCCAGAAAAAACCTCTGGCTTCTGGACCCAGCTTACAATGACCAGGAAGAACCAGCAGTTCTTCCCCTCATTCCCCAGGGACTTCTGCACAAGCCTATCTGCAATTCAGCAGGGTTCCCCAGATCTAGCCAGTCCTCCCTTCCTCAAAACTCAGCACCCACAGCTCACAGTCACTACCTCCTTCAGCTCTTTCCAGGCTCAGTCAACTCTCTGCTGTTCCCTCTGCCTGTCCCCTATTCTCAGGCAGCTCTCCCCTGCCCCTTTCTGCCTCGTATGCCTTCAGGTCTCTCTCTTTATACAGCCCAGCAGCCTTCTCTTAAGTGCTAGTGGATGGCAGATGACCAGTCATATGTGCACTGGATCCCACTCCCTCTTAAAGGGGCCAGTCACCCTGCAACAGAGCTGTAACAGGGAAGATTAAAAGGGAAAATGGTTTCACTCACCTGCCATATCTGTCTCCTGTGCATCCTGAACAAACTCAGAGCCCTGATAAGCACCACAGGAAGAATGACAAAAAATAGCCTCTTAGTTTCATTTTATCAATTTGAAAAAATGTGATGTAAGCTGACAGTTGCTGGGTTGACACCTTGCAGAGCGAACCCTCTGTTCAGCCACAGAACAAGGACAGCTGCATTGTGCAAGTTTCCTCAATGCTACCCCACCAACGGGCTTCAATCCTGACTGGAAAGATCCCCTCCTATAGGGGAGGGGTCACTTCAGAATCCTGCACTTAGGATGGAAGAATCCCATGCACTGCTACAAGCTGGGGACCGACTGGCTAAGTGGCAGTTCTGCAGAAAAGGACCTGGGGATTACAATGGACAAGAAGCTGGATATGAGTAAACAGTGTGCCCTTGTTGCCAAGAAGGCTAACAGCATATTGGGCTGCATTAATAGGATCATTGCCAGCAGATTGAGGGAAGTAATTATTCCCCTCTATTCGGCACTGGTGAGGCCACAGCTGGAGTATTGCATCCAGTTTTGGGCCCCCCCACTACAGAAAGGATGTGGACAAGTTGGAGAGAGTCCAGCAGAGGGCAACAGAAATTATTAGGGGCCTGAGGCACATGATTTATGAGGAGAGGCTGAGGGAACTGGGCTTATTTAGTCTGCAGAAAAGAAGAGTGAGGGGGGATTTGAGAGCAGCCTTCAACTACCTGAAGGGGGGTGCCAAAGAGTGTGGAGCTCGACTGTTCTCAGTGGTGGCAGATGACAGAACAAGGAGCAATGGTCTCAAGTTGCAGTGGGGGAGGTTTAGGTTGGATATTAGGAAACACTATTTCACTAGGAGGGTGGTGAAGCACTGGAATGGGTTACCTAGGGAGGTGGTGGAATCTCCATCCTTAAAGGTTTTTAAGGCCTGGCTTGACAAAGTCCTGGCTGGGATGATTTAGTTGGGGCTGGTCCTGCTTTGAGCAGGGGGTTGGACTAGATGACCCCCTGAGGTTTCTTCCAACCCTAATCTTCTATGATTCTATGATTCAGTCTCCATGGCTCAGTCAGGCCTTGGCCTCACTGTTGAGCTGGCCAACAAGGGATCTGTTTATTGCTCACCACGACAATGGGAAGAGCTATGCAGAGAGGGACATTTACAAGTCTCAGGATTGTGGCAGGCAGGTTGAGGACTTTACCTGGGGGGTTGAACACTCCCACAGTGATCTCCTTTGCCTTTTTCCCTGTTAAAAGAGGAGATGTGAAACTTAGGTAATAGTAGTAATGTGCATGGTTAGTTTTTGGCAACAGTGTCCGAAGGGCAAAAAAGAAAAATTGCTATGAAACAGGGCAAGTCATCTTGTTCAGTTCAATAGCAGGCACCTCGCAGAAACCAAGCATCACCCTTCAACACACTGCAGCCAATTGGTGGCAAAATGGGATGCCATGGTTGTCACTATGCTGCAATCACGGGCACCAAGAACTTCACAGTGACAGCTGGGAGAGAGTCCAGGTCTTCCTGCTCTGAAGGCACTGGCCTCTCCCACATGGGCTAAAGCAATCTGGGGTCAGCAATGGGTGTCACTGGCTTCGCTGCAAGTGAGACAAGGCCAAACCAGGATCAGGACCGGGTCAGCTGCATTTTTTGGAGTGCAGACAAGCTTTGTGAGGCAGTCAGTAGCTGGTGGACCTGGTTACAGGTTATGCATCCCATTGATCACTGTGTTTCCATCTCCTGTAAACACCTGTGAGTCTGGATTTCTGTTTGGGAGCTGGGGTGGGGTCGGGCTCTGACAGATACCCTTCTGTTTCTTTGAGGGTCATGTCTGTGGTGCATTCCCTTCCTTTGTACAGCTGTCTCAGTTCCTTTGCAAAGTGAGAAGTAGCACACATAGGCCCTGTGGGCAGGAGCCCAGGACCAACAGCATCCAATGAAGGATAGCAGGGCTTAGGTGTCTCACCCACCCTTCCCACATAGCCAAGAGAAATAGAGGTGTTTCCCAAAGCCAAAATCAGGTCCGAATCCTAGGTCTGTGTCATAAATATAAAGGGAAAGGTAAACACCTTTAAATCCCTCCTGGCCAGAGGAAAAACCCTTTCACCTGTAAAGGATTAAGAAGCTAAAATAACCTCGCTGGCACCTGACCAAAATGACCAATGAGGAGACAGTTACTTTCAAAGCTGGATGGGGGGAAACAAAGGGTCCTCTCTGTCTGTGTGATGCTTTTGCCGGGACCGGAGCAGGAATGCAGGTCAGAATTCCTGTAAAGAGTTAATAAGCAATCTAGTTAGATATGCGTTAGATTCTGTTTTGTTTAAATGGCTGATAAAATAAGTTGTGCTGGATGGAATGTATAATCCTGTTTTTGTGTCTTTTTGTAACTTAAGGTTTTGCCTAGAGGGATTCTCTATGTTTTGAATCTGATTACCCTGTAAGGTATTTACCATCCTGATTTTACAGAGGTGATTCTTTTACTTTTTCTTTAATTAAAATTCTCTTTTAAGAACCTGATTGCTTTCTCATTGTTCTTAAGATCCAAGGGTTTGGGTCTGTGTTCACCTATGCAAATTGGTGAGGATTTTTATCAAGCCTTCCCCAGGAAACGGAGTGTAGTGCTTGGGGGGATATTTTGGGGTGGGGGAGACGTTTCCAAGTGGGCACTTCCCCTGTTATTTTTGTTAGACACTTTGGTGGTGGCAGCATAAAGGTTCAAGGACAAAAGTTAAAAGTTTGTACCTTGGGGAAGTTTTAACCTAAGCTGGTAAGAATAAGCTTAGGGGGTCTTTCATGCAGGTCCCCACATCTGTACCCTAGAGTTCAGAGTGGGGAAGGAACCTTGACAGTCTGGCAAGCCCAAAGTTGGAGAGCAATGAAGATGATGGCCCTGATCTAGCGAGGTTCTTAAGCACATGCCTATTGCCGTCAATGTTCAAGTTAGGCACAAGCTTAACACACACATATTCTGGAGTGAGGAAATGCCTCTATTTCTGGTGGTCATGTCCCAGGAAGGAGTGGGGGCACCAGGACCCTGCTTCTCTTCATTTGGGGATTGATGATCCTGGGCCCCTACCCACAGAATTCTTGGGTTTGACTTTCAAGGGGTAAATGTTTTTCCATCTGGGTTTCCAAACAGCCCCCTAGCATCAGTGCCACATTTTTCTCCTTCCAGCTACCACTGCGGATGAGGCTTGTGCTTCTCTTCCCAGCATGTACACCTGGCAACTGTTCCTGCTGGTCCCCCTCACTTACCCACTTGTAATGGGGCTAGTAGCGAAAGTTCAGACAATAAGTTGAAGGTTAAAATCTCGCTCAGGTACCACAGTCATGAGTGCAATATATGTGCTTAGGAAAACATTATTATTTAGTCAGGACCTTCTGCACTTGTCCCCTGCAATGCCAAGTCCAGCAGCCTCATAAACCTCAAACCTGGCGCACATTGGACCTTGTCCTTGAATCTCTGGCTGAATGTTATTTACACTTCTTACCCTTTGTGACCCCATCCCCTCTGCCACGCATGCTGGGAACCCCAGGCCATGGTGACTCCTTCCCTTCTTATGATATTGTGTAAAGACCAAGTGATGCTTTGGCCAACAGCAGCTGTGATCGTCCCCTGAACAGGTCCATGACCTTGCTGATTCCACTCCCTCCAGCCCACAAGAGTCACCTGTGGTGATTTTGCTGCACAGGCTGATGGTGCGTGGAGCGCTCTGGCTAGGATCAGGTCATTCCAGGAATTACTCCCGGTGTCTGAGTGTGTGATACCCACAGAAGAGTTACTTTGGAAAAGCCAGTTCTGAGACGTTGCTAGGCAACCGTGTCCTGCCCTGATCAGTGACAGTTTTTATCAACTGGCATGGATGAAAGCTGAGATCTGATTGGCTGAGACTGAGCTCCTGTGTGATTATTTTACAAGGAAAGCGCATGGGCATTATAAAGCCGCTTCACCCACTAGATCCCTACGCTACAGCCCAACTGGCTGCTAGTGTGCAGTTTTAAATATTCCTGTTAAGAACATCCCAGTGATTCATCAAGCAGAGCAAAGCATCTGTTTCAGACATTCCGGTAATGGAGGGAGGGGTATTACCAATCACAGAAACAAGTCCAGATCCCAGGCTGTGTCACAGACTCTTTACACTGCCTGAAACCAGCCAGATTTTCTCCCAGGGAAATAGCCCTGGTGTAAGAGCCTTTGGGACTAACAGGTGGGCCAATGCTACCAGACAACATGCCACCTCTCTGGGCACATCCCAGCACTGGAGGTCATGTGTCAAGGAAGGACGGAGGTGTGGCCAGTTCGTTTTGCAGGCTGCTGTTTAAGGCTGTTGGATGGTCCCACAAGGCCCATTGTAGCCGGGACACAGGCTGATCTAGTTTATGCCAGGAGTTGGTTAACTCCCAAACCCAGGAAATGCAAAGGTGGCATAAAGCCCCTTCTGCCTCCCCTCCCCCCACCTCTCCTCCTGGGCTGAGCAGAGCTCAGCATTGGCCGACCTATGGTGCCAGATGCACCAAGCACAGTTCTGGCACAGCTGAGGATCTGGGCAAACATACCTATAAATTGGATGTGCTGGAGAATGGGCCACTGTCTGCTAGTCCACCATATTGTCCAGCTCTGATAATGTGGACTGTAAAGACCAAATATATTGATAGGAGACTTTAGATGATGAATACAGAGAGTGAGTGATGAGAATCTATCTGTGGTAGTGCTGAACGGCACGAGGGTAAAGATCAGGCAGGAAAGAGCCACTGAGCAGCGGTGTCTGTTATTGCACAAAACTCATCCAAGAGTCATTTTAGAAAACTGACGGTGCAGCCCAGCTGTGTGATTCTGAAAAGAGACCCTCAGGTCCTGGAGAAAATGCTAGTCAAAGCTAAGTGCCAGGACCAGGTGGGAAATCTAACATGGTTGGTATCAAGAGGCAAAGAGGACAAATTGAGAAGCTCAGTTTAGACTCATCAGAGATTAACTGGGCCACTGACCCAGTAGTGCAGGAGTAGTCAATTATTTTTTGTCAAGGTCCAAATTTCTTGGTCAAGGTATAGTCAAGGTCCAGACTGCAGAGAAAATAATGATAATGATAAATAAATAAAAAGTTTTCAGGGTCTGTTCAAAAGCATCTGGTAGTCTGGATTTGGCCCGTGGTCCACCTATTGACTACCCCTGCATGTAGAGGAACTCAAATATGCCACTGTTCAAATCAGGGTGGAGTCTGGTTAAAGGGAGTGATTAAAACCATGGGGCTGATTCGTCACTGCCCTGTATCTTGTGGACTCATTTCTACCTGTCAAATTATTAAATGTAATTAATTAATGTTAATATATTTATTTGTATTATCATAGCACCTCCAAGTCCGAATCATGAACCAGGACCCCATTATGCTAAGGGCTGTACAAAAAGCTGGTCCCTGCTCCAATGAGCTTACAATCTAAGCATAAGATGAGAGACAACAGCTGGATACAGACTGGCCCATTGTTCTTTGTGACTTGGGTCAATCTATCTTAGTCACTATGATTGGCTGTGGTCTCTGCACAACAGCAGCCTGTTGTCAAGTTATGTGTAGGTGTCAGGGCAAAGGAGAGTTCTAAGGATGGTTTTGATGGAGGATAATGAGTTAGTTTTGCAGATGTTTAGGGGAACTTTTCCCAAGTGTGAGGGCAGCCTAGGAAAAAGCATAAGGGTGTTTGTCTGCAAATTTAACAAGTAGCAGATGAGATTAACCAGAGATAAGGTGCAGAGGGAGAAGAAAAAGGGACCGACAGAGCCCTGTGGAACCCACACAGAAAGCTGGAGAGGGGATGAAACAGAGCCTCCAAAGGACATGCTGAAGAAACAAGGAGAGGACAGAGCCATGGAAGAAGACATAGGAGGACAAAAGTTCAAGAAGGAAAGCACGGCCAACTTTTTTGAAGGCAGCTGGCAGGTCAAGGAGGATGAGGATGGAGTGCTGGTTCTGAGCTTCCACTAGGAAGAGGGCATTAGAGACTTTGGTAAAAGAGGTGTCAGTGTAGCACTGGGGGCAGAGCAGAATTGGAGAGGGTTTAGAACAGAACTGGAGGAAAAGGACTCCAGACAGTGGTTATAAACAGTGTATTCAATGAGCTTAGAGATGAAAAAGAGAAGGAGTGGTAGTTAGAGAGGCAGTGGAGTTAGCATTGCCAGTTTTGGTTGGACATATTCCTGGAGATTTCATCACATGACAATCTTTCATTAAAGATTAATCTTTAATTCCTGGAGACTCCAGGACAATCCTGGAAGGTTGGCAACCCTAAGTGGAGTCAAGGACTTTGTTTGTTTATTTTTAAAATGGGAAAGGCTCAAGTAAACATGCTTCTATTGTGAGAAGAGAGAGCCAGAGGAGAGTGACAGGTTAAGGAGAAAAGTAGAAGGGATGAGAGTGGGTATGGGAGATCAGGAGATGAGATGGCATGAGGTCATTGGGACAAGTGGAGGCTCTAGTGCAGGAAAGCAGATGAGAAACTTCTCAGTTTCAGAGGAGTTACACTGGTGTAAATCAGAGAAGAATAAGGCTCCATGTATTTGCAGAATATCAGTGCTGGTGAATAACCTAGT
Source organism: Chelonia mydas (assembly GCF_015237465.2). Classification (NCBI taxonomy): domain Eukaryota; kingdom Metazoa; phylum Chordata; order Testudines; family Cheloniidae; genus Chelonia; species Chelonia mydas. The sequence goes on from NC_051250.2 coordinate 35,541,802, forward strand.
TGTCTTAAACCTAGTTGTCTTGATCTGTTGTCTCTTGTTATATGCTAAGATTGTAAGATACCTGGGGCAGAGCTTGTCTTCATTACACGTGCACCCACCACCCCGAACAATGTTGGCCTGTCTCTTACTGGGGTCTCTAGGCATTACTACAATACAAGCTATTATTATTATTTCTTGGTGTCTAAAAGGGCACAAAAAGAAATTGAACAACATGCAATGTAAGACCTGTATACAATAATAAAACTCTTGGCTCAGATGAGTTCCTAAAGGACTTTTACAAGCCAATCTAAGAGTACCTATCATCAAAATTACTGAACATATAAATAAAGCAAATGACTCTAAAATGCTCCCAGCCAGCATGTATAATGCTATAATACTAACATTAAACCTTGCAGAGACAAACTGAACTGTGGTAATTCACAGATTAATAGAGTGTAAGGCCAGAAGGGACCATTAGATCGTCTAAATCTGACCTCCTGTGTATCACAGGCCATTAAATGCCAGCCAGTTACCCCTGTATGGAACCCAATAACTTGTGTTTCACTACAGTAAAACTTCCAGGAAGGCAGCCAGGCTTGATCTGAGGACATCAAGGGATAGAGAATCCACCATTTCCCTGGTAGTTTGTTCCAATGGTTAATCCCCCTCACTGCTAAACACAAGTGCCTTATATCTAATTTTGAATTGGTCTGGCTTTGGCTTCTAGCCACTGGGTCTTGTTGTGCCTTTCTACCCACTATTTTCTTCCTGTGGAGATATATACACTCCACAATCAAGTCACCTCTCACCTCATCTTCTTTTTGATAAACTAAATAGATTAGGCTCTTTAAGAATCTCACTGCAAGGCAATTTCTCCAGCCCACTAATAACTTTTGCATCTTCTTTCTGCACTCTCTCCAATTTTTCAACATACTTTTTAAAATGTGCACCCCAGAACTCTGGACCCCAGTATTCCAGCACCAGTCTCACTAGTGCTGTATGCAGAGGTAAAATCACTTCCTTGTTCCTACTCACTACATCCCTGTTTATACATCCCTGGATCACATTAGCCCTTTTTGCCACAGCACCAGACTGGGAGCTCAGGTTCATTTGCTTGTCCACTCTGACCTCAAAACCATTACTGCTTTCCAGGATACAGCCCCACATTCTGTAGGTCGGACCTGCAGTCCTCGTTCCTAGATGTGTAACTTTGCATTTGGCTGTATTAAATGCATTTTGTTTGAACAGGCTCAGCTTATCAAGCAATACCAATTGTTCATCATGACTGCCTTGTCCTCATTGTTCTTTACCATTCCACCAAAATTTGTGTCATCTGCAAATTTTATCAGCAGTAATTTTATATTTACTTCTCGATCATTGATGAAAATGTTGAATAGCATCAGGCCTAGGATCGATCCCTGCTGAACCCCAATAGAAACACCCTCATTGGATGATGCTTCCCCATTGACAACTACTTTGAGATCTATCAGTTAGTTAGTTCTAAATCCATCTAACTTGTGCTCTGTTAATATTGTTTAGTGTTATTTTTCATCACAATGTCATGCAGTTCTAAGTCAAATTCCTCACCAAAGTCAATTACATCTATGCAGATACCTTTATCAACCAACCTTGTAATCTCAAGAAAGAATGAAATAAGGTTTGTTTGACAAGACTTACTTTCCATAAAACCACATTGACTGGCATGAATTATATTCCTAACCTTTAATTCTTTATCAATTGAATCCCAGATCAGCTTTTCCATTATTTTGCCTGGGATTGATATCAGGCTAACTAGTCTATAGTTACCTGCATCATCCCCCTGCCCTTTTAAAATACTGGCACAACTTTAGTACTCTTCCAGTCTTCTGGAATATTCCTAGTATTCCAAGAGCAGGCCAAAAATCTCTTCAGCCAACTCTTTTAGGACTCTTGGGTGCAAATTATCCAGGCATGCTGATTTAAAAATGTTTATCCCTATTAGATATTGTTAAACATCTTGTTTAGTTCCTAATAGACTGGAAAGTACTTCCTCATCCTCCTTCTTTCTAAAGACAAAACAGAAATATTTATTGGACATTTCTGCCTTTTCTGCATCATTAGGAATTTTACTATTTCCTTCTATAGGCCTATATCTTTGCTAGGATTTCTATTGTTCCTAATATACTTAAACTCCTTCTTATTGTACTTAGCCCTGCCAGCCATGGGTTTTTCCCTGATGGCTTCAGCTTCTCTTATCAATTTTCTCCACTTCATACCTTCTAATTTATATTGATGGCTATCTTTTCCCCATTTGTTATATATTGCTTTTTTATTTCAAATTGCTGCCTTCACTTCGCCCTTGAACCAGGATGGGCCATAGTTGTCCTCTTTCTTGATTGTGGAATCATGAGTTTTTGGCTATCTAATAAACTCTTCTTAAAAAGTCCCCAATGTTCATTCACATTTTTTCATCTAAATTTTTTCCTTCCAGCTAATCTAATTCCTAATTTTCCTCAAATTTGGGAAACTATAACAAGTCTCTCCTGTGCAGGTGCAAATTGAGATTTTTTTTCAAAGGCTTATAACTTGGCCAAATATAGGCGAATTTTTATAGGGATGGCAAAAAGCACATCCCTGACACCCACTGCCAAATTTCAATTCGTTGCTTCAAAGTAGGGAGGCAATAGAGCTTTTCAATGAAACTGTTGTACGAATTCTTTTTACCTGGTAAAAGAATAAATTTTTCCTTAATCTCACTCTCAGAAACAGCTGGGTTGCTTTTGCTTGCGTGTTTTTTGCCATCTCCCTCCTGGACCCTGAGCCTCCTCTCAGGGGGTCTAGCGCTGAGCCAGCCTTGCATGCTCCGCTGGGTGGCCCTGTGGTGGGGAGGGTTGAGCAGATAGCCAACTCTCACTAATTTATCAGGACTCTAGTGATTTTGGGGGTGGTTTTTTTACCTGTCTCATAAACATATGATGAAAAGCCGCCAGCTGGGACCTTTTCCCTTATTCAAAATGGCCACCATCTCCCAGGACTGTCAATGCAGCTGAACCAGCAAGATGGCTGCCATTTCCCTACAGTCTATCTGCCCTCAGTAAAGTTGTCTGCCACCTCCCACTGTTTTTTCAATAAGGTTGAAGCCAGGCTTATCAGCAAAACAGCTGCCATTTTATTGCTCAGGAGCCAGGGCAGGACACAGGGACTGTAAGGAGAAATAGCAGAGATGCTGCGAAAGGGATGGCAAGAGTGAGGGGGAGCAGGGCACTGGGCGGAACAGGAGGCAGACTTAGGGGCTTCAGGGGAGATGGGGCAGAAGGAAGGTTGAGAGGGGTGCAGAGAATTGCGATGGGTGAGAGATGGAGGGCATTGAATGGCAGCTCCACCAGCCTGGGGGCAGGGAAGGGGAGTCCCCTCTGAGCAGCCAGGGCAAGGCAGTAGGTGCTGCCAGGTCTCAAGCTGGTCACGAGTCAAGGGAATTTGGTGCCTGCAGGAGGAGCTGTTGTGCTGACATGAGAAGCTCTGTGAATCCTGGGATTTTTAGGGCTGGGCACCTGGGCTAGAGTGACGAGATGTACCGATTTTATAGGGACAGTCCCAATATTCGGGGCTTTGTTTTATATAGCCATCTATTTCCCCCCTACCCCATCTTGATTTTTCACACTTGCTATCTAGTCACCCTCACCCGAGCAGAGCTGTGTGTGAGAGCCTTGGAGCTAGGGACGCAGACCTGCCCTGCTTCTGGGCCATGTCTTCGTACTTTGCCCTACAACACAAAGAAGGGGAAGTGCTGCCACTGGGACCTAGGCAGAGCAGAAGCCCTGGGGCAGGGGAGGTAGGGGAATTGGTACCATTGTGTCCCAGGCAGAAAAGTCCCAGGGCAGTGGGAAGTAGATAATGTTGCTGCTGGGTAGGGGCAGCTTTAGCATGGGCTTAGCTACACCCACAGAAGTTACCCCAAATCAGTAGCTCCTGTCCTGCAGGGCCCGGCCTAGCTCCCCACTCCAGGCATCATGACCTGGCGCATGGGGTCACACTGCCGCTCAGGTTTGGTCCAGCCAGCCCTCCATCGTGACGGGTGGCTGGACTGGCTGGCTCAAATTCGAGTGGCATGGCAATCCCATGCACCAGGTCATGATGTCCGGAGTGGGGAGCCAGTCCCGGCCCTGCAGGACAGGAGCCATTGCTGTGGGGCAGGCTCGCTCTCCAGTCCCCATCCTTCAGGGCCTCCCCAGGCCAGGATTCAGGTTACAGTTCCAGGGTGGGTGGTGCTTCCTCAGCAATAGCACCCTCATTGGATCGTGAGGCTACATCCACCTCTGCTGCTGGGCCATGACATAGTAGGGAAGTGATGGCCATCCCCTGTCTCAAAGATGAGGAGAGGGTAAATGGAGACTCCGGCTAAGCAGCAAGGGAGAGGTATGCATTTGTGGTTGATTTTTTAACCTGAAGTTCTCACACCTCTTGGCAGAAGAATAGAGGGAAGGCAAACAACAGACTAAAGATAGGATTTGGGCCAATATCATGATTTTTGATCTCTTGAGGTTGGCAATACAGGGTAACTCAAGAATTATTATGCCTTATGCCTCTGGTGCCCCCTCTCCTCTCCTGTGTGTTTTTTAGCCCACTCCCCACCTTGGGCAGGCCTGGGTGTGAATCTCAAGGAGCCACTGGCCCCAGGGGCTCAGCATCAAGAACAAGTGCATTGCACAGTTCTTCCTGAAGGTGGCTTTGGGGGGGGGTGTGAGTTCATCACCCCAGATTCCCCAACATTCCATCAAGGACCACCCCCATTGACATGCACATCACCTTCTACTAGAAACCTCATTATGCCTGCAGGAGAGTCCCCCACAACTCCAGGGGGACCCTCCCACTCTCAGAGCCTTTTCCCCCTACACATACCATGGCCCTAGTAATTTTCCCTCATGGTCATGTGCAATGCCACAGGTGTGCCCTGCCTCAATTTCTCCTAATCTGGAATGTAAACATGTCCAAATAGGCCTTCAGGTACTAAAGAACACCTTCTTGGAGAGTTCCATTTATTTAACAGACACCACCCCCACAAAACGTAAGCAGAACCTTCAGTCAGCTACCTCACCAGAAAACCCTCTGCCTCTGGATTAAGCAGCCTTGTATCTTGGCCTGTTAGCCATGAAGCACTCTCAGGCTGAATTCTTTGTCTGGAGCTTGGGTCTACACAGGGTGTCCTGCTGGCTGCCACTGTTCCCCCAACACTGCATGATTTGTTAGCATAGGTGCTGGAACTAGGGGTGCGGTTGCACCCTATGGCTTGAAATGGTTTCCATCATTGTGCAGGATTTACAGTTTGAGTCCCTGGCTCTCAGCACCCCCACTATACACATTGTTCCAGCACCCGTTTGCTAGTAGCTCTCCAGGTCTCATGCCCACCTTGTTCTCTTAGGCTGCTCCCATACCTTCCCTAGGAGCACTTTCCCTCTGGGACGAATGCTCTCTCTGTGATTCCTTCTCTCCAGAGACACCTTCTCCCTGGGAGTAGCTTCCCACCAAGGTTTGGGAGATTGCTTTTGTTGAGACCAGGCCTTCCTAGATGCCTAATTCCTGCAGCTCTCCCTGCACCGCCTAGGCTCCTTGCTCTAGTCTCTTGGGAGTTCTCTGTCTCCAGAAGCACACCCTCCAGGCTCCCTACTCTGATGAGCGCTCCTGCCTGATCCTGAAAAGTTTCTTGAAAGCCCAAGTAACCTTTTTATTAGGTCCAGGTGCTTGTTTACTGATTAGCCATTAAGTGGCCACCTGGGCAGTCATTCACCCCCAGGTAGGCCTTCAGAAGGCAGTGATGGACAGCATGGGTCCTGATTCCCCTTAAAGGGCCATCTGCCCTATGACAGGTTCCAAAATTGGTTTTGTAACCTGTGCTTATCCTGTAAGGTATGCTTGCAGGACGTGGGATTGCTCTGTGAATCTTGGGACAGTCCCGGAAATATTGGGATAGGTGACAATCCTAAATCAAAGGATCACCTATGGCACAGGTAGTTATTGAGTCTTCTGCACACACTGGCTGATAAATGCCCTGCTTAGCAACTTGTGGTATCTCCATAATCTCTCAAGTCAGATCACATAAAGTAAGAGGTGGAAAAATTCTTGTTTTCCAGCCCATAAATCAATAAGAAAAATATATCCCACCTGGAGTGTGCAGTCCTTAGAATATCTGGTGTCTATAAGCTATACCCATATCAAAACCTTAATACTGGTAGGACTGTGTTCCTAGTGCATTAATTTAACCATTTCTAACCAATCTAGTTAAGTAAGTGCAAAAAACTGTGTATGCCCTGGCCTAGTGGAAAAGAGAGAACTAGTAGATGTGATATATCTCAATTTTTATAAGGCTTTTGATGTAGTCCCACGTGACATTATCTAAGTAAACTCAGAAATGTGGTTGAGATGGAATTACCAGAAGGTGGACGCATAATTAGTTGAAAGACCATACTCAAAGAATAGTTATCAAAGATTCACTTTCAAACGGGGGTCCTGCAAGGGTCTGGTACTAATCAGTATTTTCATTAATGACTTTGATAATGGAGTGGACAATACTAAATTTGCAGATCACACCAAGCTGAGAGGGACTGCAAGGGAATAGGATTAGAATGCAAAACAACCTTGACAAAATGGAAAATTGGACAGAAATCAAAAGGATGAAAGACAAGTGCAAAGTGCTATACTTAGGAAGCAAAAATCAAATGCACAAATACAAAGTGGTGAATAACTGGCTAGGCTGTAATACTGTTGAAAAGGATCTGGGGTTTTAGTGAATCATAAATTGAATATGTTCAAAAAAAGTTTAATATAAGTCTGGCGTGTATTAATAAGAGTGTTGAATATAAGATACGGGATGTAATTGTCCCACTCTACTTGCAACTAATGAGGTCTCAGGTGGAGTACTGTGCCCACTTTAGACAGATGAGGTCAAATTGGAAATAGTTCAGAAAAGAGAAACAAAAATGTTCAAAAGTTTAAAAAACCTGACGTATGAGGAAAGGTTAAAAAAACCTGGGCATGTTTAGTCTCAAGAAAAGACGACTGAAGGAGGACCTGATAACAGTCTTCACATATGTTAAGGGCTTCACATGTTAAGGGATGGTGATTAATTGTTCTCCATGTCCACTGAAGGTAGGACAAAAAGTAACAGGCTTAATCTGCAGCAAGGATTAGATAATAGGGAACACTATCTAGCTATAAAGGTAATTAAGATCTGGACTAGGCTTCCACGGGAGGTTGTGGACTCCCCCTCACTGGAGGTTTTTAAGAACAGGTTGAACAAATTGTCACATTCTCGGGTGCAATCCAGACCAGTGAGGGGTTGTCACCACTTGCCCCGCAACTCAGGATGCCTCAATGCTTTGCTGTTGTAGCTCCCAACCTGGGCTGCTCACGAACAGCCACCAGCATGCAAGTCACACTCTGAGTATCTGTGTAGCTGCAGCTCTGACCTCAATAGCCTGTCATCAACTCTCCAGCTTCACTCTGGCTTCCACCAGCCTTGGTTACAACTTGCAGGGTGAACCCAACATGCTCCCACTCCCAAATTTTCCCCAGTATGTGTTTTCTGTCCAGCCCTCTCCTGGCCAATTCAGATATTAAAGGTCCTTTGCCGCTGCGAGGTATCAATATTCAACAGTTAGCTACTTTAACTGGAGATACCAAATAGTGCAGTTTAAACACAACACTGGATTAGTTTAGATTAAAAATAAAATAAGTTTATTTAACTACAAAGTGATAGGGTTTAAGTGAGTAAAAGGTATTAAAGTCAAAAATGGTTGCAAGAAAAAAGTGAAGATAAAATGTTTTCTAGTAGCTAAAACTTAACAAGATAGACTTGGTTCAAGGTAAAATCCTCTCCGCTTGTTCAGCAACAGAGCTGACCAAGTTTCATTACTGCTGGTCTAGCTTTACTTGGTCCTGCCTTAGCACAAGGGCCTGGACTAGATAACCTCTCGAGGTCCATCCCAGCCCTGCTTGTCTATGAATCTATGACCCTGCAATGAGTCCTGCATAGACAGAATCCCACTGACTTCAGTGGAGCTCCATGCAGATGCATTGGGTCTCCCATGTAGCAATCACAGCAGGAACTAACCCCTAGTGACTTACTTCACAAGTGTCTCTGCTTTACCTGTGCATTTTATCTGCACGTGTACATCTACATGAAGAAATCCATTTATTTTTCCACAAGTTGTGAGATCTGCAAGTACCTGCACATATTGATTTTTTTTTCTGATGGCTACCCAGTGCATGACATTTGGAAAAAAATCTTGGATAAATCTAGCAATTAAGAGCTTAAACCAAAGGTCAAATCAGTGAGGTACCAGTGTGAAACAGAAACTGACCCAAAGTACTTAATGTGATTACTTCTAAACAGAATATTCCTACCTGCCAAACATCTATCTGGAATCTAACTTTGAAGTCGTGTAGATATTTCTAGTTTTTGTCAGTAATTATTTACTCTACCTTTTCCAACTGTCCAACAATTCTGCAAACAGGACACCAGAGCTAGGTAAAGACACTTCCTGAAATGACGTAGGAGAGGAAGAATAGAGAAGTGGCACTCACTCACGCCCTGGGTTTCCTCTGTGTGAAACAAGCGCGGCTGCAGTACTGCCAGCTCCAAGCACTGCAAACCGTGGGTCAGGCCTCCGAACTCGTGAGACTTGCTTACAAATCAGGGCAGCTAGGGGCTTGCCACTTGCCCCCCAGTGCCTGACCCTTGGGGTACGCGCGGGTCACGTGACGATCCCCCTTTGTTCCCCTTCCCCACGAACAGGAGGGCCAGCATCTTGCTCTTGGCTTTGAAGTCCCGGCTGAGCGCCTCGCCTACCGCCAGCCCCAGGCGCAAAGCTCCGGCTTGCAGGGCAAAGGCGTGAGGCCCCGCATCCAGGCTGCCCGTGCAAGCCCCGCCCGCGCTGGAGCTGAGCCCGGGACGCCGCTGAGGTCAGAGGGGCCGGCGGAGGCGGCGGGTGGGAGCGGGTGCTCCCCGGGGAGGGGGCGGGGCAGCGGCGGCCATGGGGAGACGCGGCCGAGGCGGCAGGAGGTTGCCGCTGCTGGTGGGCACCGGGCCGGCGGGCGCGGGGCGCCGAGCGATCCCCGCGGCCAGGCCCGGCCCGGCTGCAGCGGCCCACCGCGGTGTGCCCAGGCCGGGCCGGCCCAGTCCCTGGCGCCGGGGAGAGGCGAGCTGCCCGGCCCGGAAGCGGGGAGCGCACGGGTAGGGCCCCAGACCCGCTCCTAGGCCGCGGGGCCGGGCAGGTGCCTATGGCTGGACGGGGGGAACCCTGGGGAATGGGGCGGCTTGGCAGGTGCTTGGGGGCGGGATGGGGGCACCAAGGGGAATGGGCTGGTGCTTGGGGGCACCAAGGGGAATGGGCAGGTGCTTGGGGGCGGGATGGGATGGGTAGGTGTCTGATGGTGATGTGGGACAGGGGGCACCCCAGGGTGATGGGAGCTGTCCAGGGTCCTGGTAGGTCAGGGTGTGGGGCTACAGAGCTAGGTAGGAGCCCAGGGTGGTGGGAGTGCTGGGCAGGGCCACCAGAGGGCGGTTCGGTTATAGGGACCGGGCAGCGGGTGGCTCTGGGTGACAGGAGATGCAGAGCTAGACAGATGTCGGGTGGGGGCTACAGGCAGTGATGAGCTGCCAAAATCTTAACAACTTGGTTCCCGTCTCACCCCACGAGGGGGTCGTTGCCCACCCCTGTCCCCCCGGGACTCCTGCCCCATCCAACCCCCCGTGTTCCTTGACACCACCCCCCGGGACTCATGCCCCATCCACCTCTATCCCCTGACTGCCCCCAGAACCAGGCAAGAGGGTCTTGTGGGCCACCGTAGTGGGTGCCCACCCTGCCCCTAAGAGCCAGAGGCACCTGCCGGGGGGCGAGGTGGGGAGTCCCGGCGGTGCTTACCTGGGGCAGCTCCCAGGAAGCATCCGGCAGGTCCCTCTGGTTCCTAGGGGCGGGGTAGTGAAGCAGCCGCTCCCCCCACTGATCACATCAAAAGTGGCACCTTAGGTGACTGGGCTGGAGCACCCACGGGGAAAATTTGGTGGGTGCAGAGCCCCCACAGGCAGCTCCCTGCGCCCGGCCCCAGCTCGCCTCTGCTCCGCCTCCACTTCCTCCCCTGAATGCGCCACCCCGCTCTGCTTCTCCCCCCCCACAGCTTCCTGCGAATCAGCTGTTCGTGTGGGAAGCCAGGGAGGGCTGAGAAGCAGGCGGCGGCTTTGCGCTCAGGCCCAGGGTAGCGGAGGTGAGCTGGGGCAGGGAGCGGTTCCCCTGCATGCCCCCCGGGTAACCTGCTCCGGCGCGGGCAGATCTCCTCGCGCCCCCCAGCTCACCTTCGCCTCCCTGGGCCTGAGTGCGAAGCCGCCGCTTGCCTCTCAGCCCCCTGGCTTCCCATGCAAACAGCTGATTCACGGGAAGATGGGGGGCAGAGAAGCAGAGCGGGGTGGCGCGTTTAGTGGAGGAGGCGGAGCGGAGGTGAGCTGGGGGCTGGCGCGCGGCGGGGAGCTCTGCACCCACCAAATTTTCCCCATGGGTGCTCCAGCCCTGGAGCACTCATGGAGTCGGCGCCTAAGGCGCCACTTTTGGCTGGTTGTTAAATTTAGAAGCCCTTTTAGAACCAACTGGTTCTAAAAGGGCTTCTAAATTTAACAACCGGTTCCCGCGAACTGGTGCGAACTGGCTCCAGCTCACCACTGGCTACCGGGTAATGTGGGGCTGGACAGAGTCTCTGGGGCAGGAGTGCCTCTGGGTGATGGGGGCTTTGGGGCTGGGCAGGAATCCAGGGGGGCTGGCTGGGTAATGGGGCCTGCAGTGTTTATGACACTGCTTTGGGTTTATCTATGGGCCCAGCCGGGCAGATGAAAGGCCCAGTGTAAGACTTGGTTTTGCAGCCCTATTGTCTCTTGAGGGTGTTGGCCTGGACCTAACCTCTTCCCCATCCTCTGGTGCTACTCCCTGCTCTGTAGCAGTGCTGCTGTAATCCTGGCAATTCATCATGGGACCCAGGGTCTTGCTGTGACTTCTCCACAAATACCATACTGGGAGTCCTGCCTGTTCCCAGCGCCCTCCTATTCCCCAGCATTCACACCCACTAAAGGATTTCCCTGCAGTAGGAAAAGAAAGATTCAGTTAGCAAGTTACCTGCTACCTTTGGGAGCTTTAGTGACCATTTAAGCATTGCCCAGATGGATAGGTGAGGGGCAGAGAGGCAGAGTGCATGCTAGGACCTAGCAAACACAGCTGCATTGGGACTCCTTCCCCAGATGGTGCAGAAACTGTCTCACTTGCTGTTGAGGTTGATAATAGTGATGTTGATAAATGCAGATGCTTTCCAGTTCTGCTGTCCCAGCGCTAGTTTGGAGACTCCACTTGCAGCATTATCTAGTGGCTGGAATGAGGACTCCTGGGTTCCCGTCATCTCTCTGCCACTGATTCACTGTGTGGTCTTTAAATCATTTCATCTCTATGCGCCTCATTTTCCTGATCTTTGCAGCTCAGTTAATTACACGTTTGCTCTTACAATAATATGCATGCTGAGAGCCTCTGATGGTGGGTGAATGGACGTCTCCTCTTAGTAAACCTCTTTCTCCAGAGACGCAGCCACCAAAACACCAAAAAAACCTTTGAAAAGTTGACTTCTCACTTCAGCTCTGACACCTGTCCCTCTCCACCCTGCTTTGCCTTGGTTTGTTTTTCAGAATGATCAACTTTTGCCCGCAGTGTGGCCAGAAGGTAGAGACGGCATTTCATTTCTGCCCTGTCTGTGGGAATAAGCTGCCTAAAGAAGAAGATGAGGAGCCAATGCAACTCACTCCAGATGCCTCTTTGTCCTCTCTGAAAGGTAGGTAAGACTGGGTTAAACAGCAGCCTCTTTGGATAGAGATTCTGGATTAGCCAGACCCTCCTGATTACAAGAAGTAGTGGAGCATTGGCATACCAAGTACATGTCTGTCTGAATAGATCCTCTTATTGCCTGCTTTAGGGTATGCAAAATTGTTGTCTTTGATGGCAGTGCAGTGGAAGGGAGTGAATGCAATTTGACCTGAGGAGTAGAGTCCCAGGACTCCTGGGTTCTGAACCAGCTCTGCCACAGGCTCACTATGTGACTTCATCTGTGCCTCAGTTTCTCCATCTGTAAAATGGAGCTAAGAGCACCGACCTGTTTTGTGGTGTGGGAGGAGTGTGGGTGTGAGGTGTTTCACCAAAAAGGGCTTTGAGCCCCGTGAATGGAAGGCACTGTAAGTGCGGAGTGTTATGATCGACAATCATTGGAATACCATGGATGGCATTGTGAGGGTTTGTTTCTTTAATCGTTCAGCGCTGAGGCAGGATGAGCCGAATCCAGCAAGAGAGACAGTGGAGTGGATGTCTTCTGAGAAAATGCTAGCTTCCACTTCGACTGAAGAGGAGGCTTGGAGCCCACCAGCTGCTTCCCCAAGCACCAAGGTGGCATCCAAGGGTGAGAGCTGGGGTGTTCCTCACCACTGCTGTGCTCATGTGGGGGTGGGGCAGACAGTTACATCATGACACTTAAGGTAGCACTGGAGCACTACAGAGGTGGCTTGTTCAGCCCTTGTGTCATCCTGCCATCATGTCCCTTCCCTACCTCCTGGCTGAGGTACAGAGTGGTGTGGATGGGTTACAAGAGATGTTTGATTGTCCACTGCTGGAGGGAGAATACATGAAACCCAGGGCCTCACTGCAGGAGCAGGGTGAAGTGTCTGGGAGCGAGAGATGGGGAGCTCTATCAGGCTGGGGTGGTATTATCACAATGTCTCTGGTTGGAATCTGAGCTGCGGTGTGCTGGAGAGCAGCAGGACTCACTCTGTCTGTAGTGCCCTGTTATCTAATCAGAGCCCTGCTTTTGTGTCCTCTTCAAAGCAAAGGTCAGTCCCCGATCTCCCCGGCGGCTCAAGTCCACCTCCGTGGCACCTCTCCCAGAGGGCAAGATCCTGACCGACCAGAACAGCAAGCAGTGGAAACTGGGGAAGCTTTTGAATCAGAGCGAGTGTGGGCTGATGTATGAAGGTGCTGTGCAATCTCATGCTGGGATGCCGTCTGAGGGAGGATGATGAGGATATGGGGTGGGGAGTAGAGGAAGAGTAGCCCTCCCTTCCTCTCTTCTTGTGGCATGCGGAAAGCTCAGTCTACTGGGGAGGATCCCTCAGGGGATGTTCTTGAACTGCTTCTTGAAAGAGATCATAATTGAGGCCTCTTGCTGACACTTCCCAGTTTGAAGACAGAGCCGGTCACCGGTGAATTTGTATCTTAGGTAAATAAGGGATTTAGCTGCCCTTCCCCATCCTGATCCTGCCTCCTCTGACTCTATCAGTTCAGCAGACTCCCTGATTGCCATGTACAGTGCAGCAAGCACCTGGAGTGCCCTCGTAGGCCCATACCCCCAGAATCCTTTGCTCTGTCTGCAGCAGGTTTTCCAAAGAGATGCCCTGTGCAAAGGATGCTGGAAATGCATCCAACGTTCTACCCAGCATATGTCTGGGTAGTGGTAGTATTTAGAAGCTGAGGGTTAGTCTATTAATTCTTCCCTCCATTTTAGAGCATCCCTGTTCCACCCCACCTCACACACAAGTGGAAAGAACAGGTTCTGAGCCTTGGAGGAGGCCATAGATGTCCCATACTCTTCTTTTGTGGAAAGGGACAGCATTAAAGGGTTGAAAGCCATTGATCCATCTCCTGTCTCTAGGAGAGGATAACATGCACCTTTGGCAGCTCTCTCATTAGCTTGGGATCTTACACAGTTTTCTATATTTGTGTTTTGTCAGAAGACTGTGGTGCATCTCTCTCCTGGTATTGATGAATCATTTTATTTACATACCAGGTTTAAAGAGCAGAGTCCCTTGATACTACAGCCATGCCTAGGTCCTCCAGTGCTTGTTGCTTTAGCAGTGTCTGGAGAGAGTTGAGACAAAGGTCTTATAACTCTGAAGCAAGGTGGGTATTGTCATGCAGCCACTTGCAAAGAGGCCTCCACAGATGGTATTTTCACAGTCCCAAGGTGAGGGAGGCAGAGGATAACTGAGACTCAAGCCACTCTTGCGCAATTTCTGAGCAGCTAGCACTGCAAGTACTTCTGTCCTGTGCACCTGTAACCTCATTTGTTCCATCCTTCCACAGCACAGTCAGCATCTGGAGCGTGCCCTCAAAGGCAAAGATACTCTCTCAAACTTGTGAGTTCTGGTCTGTTCCATGTATGGGGCCCTTTGGTCTGACCTACCAGCACTGCTGGTATCATGGTGAAAGGAGTGGTAGAATGCAGAAGCTCAGATCATAATGGTTCCCTCTAGTCTTATTCTCCATAAGATTTCACAGTGTTAACTAGCATAATTGTCTTTGTTGTTGCAGGTGAAGTTAGTCAGAGAAATGAGGAAATAAACTGCATAGGTTAAAGACCCCGTACAACTCCCTGGGGAGTCTTACTTAGACTTCAATGGAAGCTGGATCAGGAGGCCCTTAATAAATAGGAGTGAGCAAAGCTGTAAGGAAAACAGATCTAAAGATTTAAAAAAGCCACCCCAAAGTGGCTGCCCTTTAGATTACAAAGCTAAATTTTACCCTCTGTTACACCTCTGCTGTCCTGTTGATTTCCTGGTTGTAAATGAGGGTAGAGTTTGTCCCCTTTGTTTATAAATTTAGTATATGTCATAAAATCTTCTTTAAGCCTGTTTTGTAAAGGTTAACAACAACAAAACTCTAGAAGGTGTTATTTAAAACTCTTGGCGTGCGTGTGTTTTGTGTTGTTTTTTGTCCCCAGAAGTACTGAACACTCTGTAGTCTGAAAAGTGACTGTAGATCTAACACTGAGCTCTTCTGTAGCTGTCACCTCTCTGATGCCAGAATGAGTTTATAAAGTCAAATGCTGATTGATCTAAATTCGTTACCCTGTGAGAACTCCCCGGCATCTGCCAGTCCAGCCGGGCTTTCCAGAACTGGCATCATTCCCAATCATAAATAGTCTGCAATTGGAATTTCGCTGACTGTGCTTGACAATGCATGAGCCAGAGTGGTATCCAGGTCACTGTCCTGTGTCTGCCTGGGCTTTTCTGGTTAATGGGATTTAGAAATTGTTATTAGCAAAACCCAGGGATGACTCCTAGGAAAGAGGGGTTTTAGGAAGAATGTGCCCACTTAGTCACTGGAATAGTGTCACTGGAACTGTGCCAGGGAAGAACGAGTTAAAAGGTGCAGAGGAAAACATTACTGGGGAGACTTCTCCAACGAAGGGTTAATGAGAAATGTTTAACACCACAAAGAATGTGTAGATAGAACTAACAGATTGCCAGGAAACCTTCATCTCTGTGTGTTGACAGTACTATAGAGCAGTACCAACTCTCCCATTCAGCAGTCCCGTCCCATGCCAGCACCACCCACCCCATCTGCCCTGACACTGCATTGTTTCTACAGCCCAAAATCCCTCCCTTTGCAGTGGCAAAGGATTCTGGGATATGGTAGGACACTGTTTTTGTTCATGGACACAAGGTCTTAGTTGTGGGTGTTAAGGATTCAGAAAGCAGGACAGGTTCAGTACACATTCCACCAGCCAAAATACTCTTGGTGGGGAGGTACTGAAAGAATCCTGCAGTTTGTTAATCTGCACCAGCTGCCGATTAACAGCACTACTCACCACGTGTGGGTGGGGCTAATGATATCAAACTGGGCCAGTGGATCTGAAATTGTCACCTCTCCCACTCTGTGATGTCTCTCCTAAGCTAGCATGTGGCATCCTGTAGTTTCTGGATAATACATTCAGGCCATTAGGGAACTGCAATGACAAAAGAGCAATACCAAATGCACATGGACAGATACATGCTGGTATGTAAGAAGGTGTTCTGGGAATCCCAGAGGGTTTGTGGCTCAGTACAGCACCCAGACATTTGTCTGCAGCTTCTCAGGGGCAGGAAGTAGCATGAGAACAAGCTTCCTTGCCATATTTCTGGTACTTCTTGGCAGGTTGAACTACAGGGGGGTGGCCTTTCTCAGGGTTCAGTGCAGCTGCTATTGTTAGAATTCCCATGTTATCTCACACGGCCTTGCCCCTGCTGTGGACAATTAGTTTCACCTTCAAGGCTGTCACCTGACTCCTTCCACCAGCCCTGAATGGCCTGAGGAAACTCATAGAACCAAACTTCAGTAAGCTCCTCCATTGGAAGGCTCCAACCCCAGAAAGAGCTGCAGGATTGCACAGTTCCGACCAGTTTAGGGGGCTGTCTTCATTCTCTGGGGCACTTAGTTACCTGCAGAGAGCACTGAGCTGTCTGTCCTGAGGCCTTCCCGTGCTTGGGTTAGCTGTGCTGTATAGATAGTGGGAGGTGGTGTGGTTCAGTAGATGGGGCACTGGACTGAGAGGCAGGAGACCATGTTCTGTTCTTAGCTCTGCCACTTACCTCCTAGGTGACTCCCCCTCTCCTTAGCCCCCTCAGTGCAGCACTGTGAGATCCATAGGTGAGAAGGGCTAGGGCAGGATTCTTACACCCACACTCTCCCTAGTAAATGGACGTGGTGGTGATACTGACGCAGCACATCGCTGAAGGTAAAACAGTGCAGCTTCGTCTCTCTCTCCTCCCAACCCTCAGGACACCAAAGACGGCAGGCTCTACAACGAGCAGATCTTCCTGCAGCGAGCGGCAAAGAAAATCACAGGTAAGTGTCATTCCTGGATGGTTGGGTTCCCTGTGCATCTGCTAGGAGACACTCCAAAGGCAAGACTCAGGTGACTCAAATCATTGTCTGACCTGTGCCTCAAAGAGTGCTGAGTGCTAACCAGTGTGTTTAGAAATGACTCTCCCAGGAGCGGGACACCTCAGGGTGTCTGTTGGGCAGCACCTTCCCATTCCCAGCTCGGTGTTTTTCCTTGCTGCGCTCAGAGGAGTTCCCCTGCTGTAGAGTTGTCTCTGTCTCACTGACAGCTGTTTAACTCTGCACCCTGACCCCTCTGGGGTTGACTGGAGCCCATCCCATAGCTGTTCCATCAACCCTGGCTGTGCAGAGCTGCTCTCTGTCCAGCTAGCTGAGCCTGGGGCACTCCAGTCAGGGCATGACATCTGAGGAGTAGGGATCCAGGTCAAACCTGCGCCTTTGTGATTCCCACCTCCCTTATATGTGGGACATAGGTCTCCATGCCATTCCCCTTCTCAGAATACCTAGGGCTGTAGCATCCCACACCTCTCCCCCTTCCCTGGCCTGGATTTGGCATCCCCACACCCTGATCCCCTCATCCTACCCTTCCTGTAACTCCTGCTGCCTGCCACTGAGCTTTTAGTATTACGTCTGATTGCCTGCTACTCTGGCTTTTATGGGGGTAGCTCAGGTGACAGGATGAGCCTTGAACTCTCAATTGCCCAGTGCAGAGGGTCTGTATCTGTGGGAGGAAGGAAAAGCGCTGGGGGGGTGCCCTCACTGTTTGCAGAGTTCCTTAGCCAGCAGCATGGCAAAGCCGTGCCCATCTGTCCTGTTGTCTCCCTCCTAGTGGATAAGTGGAAGAGGATGCACTCGGTGCCCTTGCTGGGGATCCCAAATTGCGTTGGCTTTGGTCTCCATGAGAGTAACTACAGGTAAGGCAGGACTGCAAGCTGCCAGATGGGGACAGCTGGGGAGTTTCCTCCTGCCCAGGAATCCACTATCCTCTTTATCTCCTCGCTCCCCACTGCCAGGCTCTTGCTGCAGCCTCTCTCTTCTCTCTCACAATACCACCCTTTTCTGTCCCCCACCCCCTCACCCCACCAGCTACTGACCCACTGTCTGTGCATTGGCCCTCTCTCATCTGATTACTGTAACCCCGGCTTCCTGGGCCTCCTTGTCTCTCCTCCCAGTTAGTCTCTCCAAACTGTAGCAGGTAAAATCCTTTTCCCCTCTCTCTGCGCTGACCTTCATTGGCTTCCTGCATCATAGTGCTACTCAGATTACCCCAGTGCTGTCTGCTTCCTGCCATTCGCTCTCCTAGCCTCCCCTTCTTCCATTCTGGCCTTTGCATCTTCTTTCATGCTGCTGCTAAGGCTTGGAACACTCTCCCACTCCCTGTGCACATAGTGACTTCTCTCTCTTTCACCTCCTCCTCCCAGGAATCCTCCTTCCTGCTGTCCCTTCTCCCTTGCCTGTCATCTTGACTGTCTTGGCCTGTGAGCTCTGTGTGGAAGGGAATGTGGTAATGAGTCGATAATACTTCAGAGGGAATGCTGACCTGCCAGTGTCTCTCCCTCTCCTCTCCACAAACAGGTTCTGTTGTCAAATATGAGGGAAGCTGTGTCTTTGTTAAACTAGCGAGTAAGGGAAAACAGTTCAGGTCAAGATTGGTAGCTGAGCTACTCAAATAAGCTTTGAGACCCTCCCATGACAGGTGCTGACCAAGTTCAACGTGCTCTTCTCTCCTCTCTCACAGGTTTCTGGTGTTCCCTGAGTTAGGACGAACCCTTCAGTCAATCCTGAACGATGGCACGAACCTTCTGACAGAAAAACCAGTTTTCCAGATCGCCATCAGGGTGGTATGTGGCAGGCCGATCCTTTTGGGGGTTGTTCAGAGCTGGATTCTCTCTGGCCTTTGCAAGGATGTTAGTTCCAGTGCAGGCCAAGGCTGGGACCAGTGTGTCATGGGTGATTCCCGTGCAGCTGCTGCTTGTGCATGGCCTCCAGGGAAATGTTAAGGAAACTTCACAACTTACTTTCTAAACACACGCACAAAAGAGCGCAGTGAAATGGCTCAAACTTACTAGAGTAACTTCCTGAAGCACTGAGCACCCACAGATCCCACTGAAGTCAATGGGCGAGAGCAACTTTTGCTAAGCACCTTTAAAGATCAGGTACAGCAGACTGAGCAGGGCTCCAGTCTCTGAATAATATAACATTGTGCTTGAGCATGGGGCTGGTTGGGGCGGTTTGTGATGAACTTATGGGTCTATTAATGTTCTACCCCAAGGAAATTGGGAGACAGAGTGATTGGGACCCCCCTGAATTTCTCAGGTACCTCCCAGCATGTGAAAAGCAGAGAGTGGAAGAGGCTGTGCAGTTAGCCTGCTCCTTAGTCTCCCAGCTGCCACGAGCCTGGGGAAGATGCTCTTGTTCAGAGCTAACTGGGGATGCTGAAGGGCTGTGCGTGGGTGTGACGTCTCCTGTTCTGCCCCTAGCTAGACTCCCTGGAGTACATCCATGGAAACGAATATGTGCACGGGGACATCACAGCAGAGAACATCTATGTGAACCCAGACGACCTTGCAGAGGTAGGAAATGAGAACAGCAGGAGCAGAGAGAGGTAGCAGGAGAAGTGGGGCAATGCCCTAGCCAGAGCATTCTCTTATGGAGGGGAGGGTTGATTCCTGGCTGCACCCTGTGTCAGTGCAGCCCCATAGCAGGCGCTGTGTGCAGCATTGCAAGGGTCACTGTACCCGACGTGTTCACCCCCCAGGGAAAGAATTTGGGCTCCCATCAGTCTCTGCATCTTAAGGGGTGGTGCAGGGAGAAGGGGTGGGATCTCTTAAACTGGAGAGGGGACGTTGGGAGGTGAGGGGCTCCCGGGTTCTCCCAGAGCAGCAGCACTCTCCTCCTTCCCCTTGCATGGTCGCCCAGGAAGACATTTCACAGTCTCTCTCTCTCTCTCTCTCCTAGGTCACCCTGGCGGGTTACTGCTCTGCATTCCGATACTGCCCGGGAGGAAAGCACGTGGCTCAGCGCGAAGGCAGAAGGACTCCTCATGAGGGCACCATTGAGTTCATCAGCCTGGATGGGCACAGGGGAGCTGGTGAGACCGCAGTCCCTGATGGGTTGGCGAGACTGTGACAGCTCTCCTCCCCTGCCATCCCTGCTTGCCTGGGGCGCCCTCTGCCTGTATCCTTCCCCCTCACTGTTCTTCCATTAGCTTTTGGTAACGGCTTCCTCTCTGGTCAGCCAGCTGCTCCCTCCTCCCATGCAGCTGCTCTGCTACTTTCACAGTCGCCAAGTGACTCAGGCAGGAGCGTGACATGGTGGGAGAATGTTTCCATTCCATGCGAGGTTGTGGTAACCCAGCCATGGAGGGGAATGGAAATCCAGGACAGTGGGTGCTGGTTTAACGGGTGTCTGTAAAGCTTGGCAGAGTGCATTTCTCGCTGATTCAGGCCAATGTATGGGTGGGGCGCAGGGGGTTCCCCAGCCTGTGTCCAGTTGTGGTCTCATGGCCATCTCCATGAGATGCTTGTGCATCTCAACCTGCTCGTCAGAGATGAGGATATTGGGGGTTCTGACCTGGACCACACAGCGGTGAGAAGAAACTGGAGACATGGTTGGCTGGTCTGCCCCACCCTTTATCACCTAGGACAGAAGCCTGAGGTGAGTCGGCGCATGTGTGGACCAACGGATGCTACTTCAGATTCTGCGGCTCTGGGCGCGTGCCGCACATGTGTAACCCTCAGTGAATACAATAGGGACCATCACTCGAAGAAGAGCTGAGGCACAAAGAGGTGAAGAGGCGCTCCCAAAGTTGCAGTGAATTGGTGGCTGAGCTGGGATGAAAACCCAGGAATCCTGACTCTAATCACTAGGCCACTGCACTAGGAAATGTTTCCTGCTGTTCAGCCTTATGCTTTCCAGAGCTCAGTTCTGTGCTGTCCCTTTGCGGGGTGGGACGCCCTTGAACCAGGCCTTTTTGGGTATTACTCCCAAACTCTGCTTTTCTCACTGTGTTTCCTGAGCTGCTGGGTTTCTCTCACTTTCCCATCAGGACCATCTCGCCGGAGTGACCTGCAGTCTCTGGGCTACTGCATGGTGAAGTGGTTGTGTGGCTTCCTGCCCTGGACTGATGAGCTGGCTGATGTGCACAAGGTCATGGAGCAGAAAGAGAGGTGAGCCCTGGGGTTGGGGACCCTGCCTACCATTATGGGGGCCCGCGGGAGGAAAGCAGTGAGGGAAGGGGGTTCAGAACTAATGGGGGACTCAATAGCCCTGGTGCAGATCTTGGAGTGTCTGAAATCTGTGACTGGAAGTGCTGCCTCCCATGGAAGTAGCTGGCCAAACTCCTCTTGACCGCAGTGGGAACAGAATCCACCCTGAAATCACTGTGTGGGCGAAACGGGCTGGAGGGTTTGAGC
This sequence comes from Chelonia mydas, assembly GCF_015237465.2. Classification (NCBI taxonomy): domain Eukaryota; kingdom Metazoa; phylum Chordata; order Testudines; family Cheloniidae; genus Chelonia; species Chelonia mydas. The sequence continues at coordinate 35,562,845 of NC_051250.2, forward strand.
TGAGCTGGTCATCATGCATGGCTTTCACCTGTCCCCATCGCTGGGGGCAGTTTGTTCAAGCGCTCGGTCCCTTCTTTCTTGTTTACTGGCGTTGAGTGTGTGCTAAATGCTGTAGGTACAAAACAGACGTGGTCGGGCTTCTGCGACTGTGCTTCGGCCGAAAACCAGCTCCAGGTATGGACTTATACTGAGTGTGGCTGTGGGACCTAATGGGTCACTGTGTGTGAGGGCTGGTTGTTCACTGAAGCTAGAAACTGGGCTGTCTCCCCCATGCAGTCTCAGCTGACGGGCTGTGTCTGACCATAGTCATTCTAAACCCTTTGCTGCAGTGCCAGTCTGCTCATGAACTAGTAGCCTTGACCGCGAGAGATGCCCTTGTAGATCCTGCCCAGGGAGGCTGTGGGAGTTTCAGAAAGATTCCTGATATCTGTGCGGGGTGACATAGCCCGCTCTCAGGTTCCCCCATGGATCCAGTTTTTCTCCTTGCTCTGCATCCAGCTGGAATGAGGGTGATCTGTATGACCTGCGTCAGCATCCATGCAGCATGAGGTGGTAATTCTGAGCCTTGCTACAGTGGGATGCTAGCCAGGGATTAAAGCAAGTGAGCGGGAACAGGGAGACCTTGGTTCTAGTCCCAGTTCTGCTGCTGACTCATTGGGTGACCTTAGGCAAGGTGCTTCCCTCTCTGGGCCTGAGTTCCCCCATCAGTGCAGAGGAGGGGTCTGTTGGGAAAAGCCCCTGCGGAAGTGTTGTTTAGCATCTGGCTTAGCAACGCAGGGAGTGAATGCTGGGGCTGCTGCTCTGGAGAACCACAGCCATTCCTGTGAGTGTCTGTACCACTTTGCAGATGCCCTGCACAGCTACCTGCAGCAAGCAATGGCCTTGACCTTTGAAGAGGAGCCAGACTACAAGGCACTGCGAAAGTTCTTGGGGAAGCCGCTGGAGATGAGGAGAACTTCGGCTTATGACTCGGTGGATCTCAAGGTGGTGCCTTAGGTAAGGCGCTCTCTATGGGGGTAGCAGGTTGGGGGAAGCTCAGTCACACACATACCCCCCTCCCCCCAGCCCCAGGTTACTTCAGCTGGCAGTGGTGACCACAGCCTTGTTATCAGATCTCCCCTTCGCATGTGAGTCTAACACGGTAAGCAGGGAGGAGGCTTCTCTCTGCACTGGGTGTGAAGCTCTAGAAGGAGGGCTTAAGGGACTCTGACCACCAGTGGGGCCTGTGTTAACTCTTAAAGCACCGAGGGTGCTCATTTTCCATTCCTCAGCCCTCCTTCCCCACTCGAGCACCCTGCCCCTCCCTCCGACCTCTTTGTGATCAGTTTCCTCCCCATCTCCAGTTGTGTTGAGAGTGGGTGTGGGGTCTCATGGAGAACATGCATGTGGGTTCAAGGAAAGTTTCTGGCAGCAGGGAATAGGACTTCCTATCAGGAAGAGTGATGTCCCATCCTGCTTCCTCCCGGCTGGGGAGCCTCACATGCTGGCCTCAGGTCTCTCCCCCTAACGCTGTTCCCATTTATCATCACCGGGGAACTCAGCAGTTCTGAAAGGGTTAAGATGTCCTGAGGGTCACTGCTCAGTACAAGGGGAGCTAGTTGGCTGGCTGTTCCCAAAGGCTGGAGCAAGATCAGAATTTGTGGCACTGTTCTTTGATGCTAAATGTGCCTAACCTGGCCAGATTGGCTTTGCCTCTCTCTTTGTCCCTGCGGCTCACAGACAGACTGTTGTCAGAGCCCTTTCTGGGTAGGAGGCAGGAGGAATGAAGATGTGCCCAGCCTTTAGGTAGAGAGCTGCCCAGCCTCACGCCACGTTCATCCATCGAAGCAGGCGCTTCGCTTTCTCAGGGACACTGACTGAGCAGTGGACACTCACTCCGTCCCCTCCCTGGAGGCATAGGTGTAGCTCTAGTTTTGCTGAGTTCTGACAACTTGCCACCTTCAGAGGCTCCCATGGCTAATCTAAGCCCACATCAGTAGGACCAGCCCTACTTTTGCCCTTTGGTCTCTCTGTGGCGTCCATCACCTTGGGATCTAAGGTGGGCAGAGGATGTGGTCTTGCTAGAGCAGGCAGCACACGGCTGGTCAAGTCCACCTAAATCCGTGCTGGCTAAAATGTCTCTTCCCATCTTGGAAGCTGTAAAATTTGTTGGTAGCCACCAAGGTATTGAACCAAATTCAGCCCTAGCACAATCTAATGAATTCACATGGAGACTTGGCCCTTGTCTCAGCTTAGAGTCAGACCCAAGTAAATTGGCTCCAGGTGGCACTGCCAACAGCACTGGCACAGAGTAACAGAGTAGAAGGGGCTGGTCATGCTCCATCCCCTGATTTATGTTTTTCTTTGTGGCTTTTCAGATCTCAAGAAACTGACTAAAACTGTGAGAGGTTTAACCTATTGGAAGGGCCCTGCTCTGGGGCAGCCGGCTCCTGCTGTCCTTCATTGTACACCTGTTCTAGAATTCCTTGGAGGTTTGAGAGGGATTGTTTTTAGGGCTTTTACAGTGATTTTTAGAAAGCTGACTTCTGAGCCAGTGCTGTAGCTTAATGAGCTCCAGCTAACATGAAGACTAAACTCCTGCTTGGCAGATGGCTTCCCCAACCACTGTTTGGAACTACCTAGCAACTGGGAGTGTTGCCATAGGGGGACAGACTGAGCCTGGTGAACGGAAAAGAAATCAGGGATTTTAAATGTTTGTATCCTGCCTAATAAACACTGCTTGTTTTGTAATAAACGCTTTGTGGATGGATCCCAAGGCTCTGTTTTCTGTGTTGATCCAGGGAGCGTAGGCTCTTTATTTAAATCCTACGTGGCATCTACATTGCCTTTTCATCAGAGCTGAAAGCACTTTACCAGTGAGGGTATGCTTCCAGATGGGGAAGTGGAGGCACACAGCTGAAGTAACTTGGCTAAGCTCACGGGCAGTGACAGAGCTGGAAATAGAACTTGTGTGTCCTCATGCTCAAACCACAAGACTAGGTTGTCTTCCCTGAAAAGTAATTGGAAGGGAATTGTAGTAGCCAGTTATGTACAAAGCACCAAGTGTGTGAGTCATGAAATTTTCCCTTCTGTTCAATAAGCTGAGTAAAGATTCCTGCAGCAATGGCCTGGATGCCTGCAGCACAGAGGGGGCCTGTTAATAAAACCCTCCTCATTTTTCAACCTCTGCTCAAGCCAACATTCCTCCAAGGCTGGATTGACACTGCCTTGTGGAAGATGGAGCCAGGCACCAGCTGTGACCCAGTAGGGAAGCCTACTGTGACTGGCCTTTGCTACCTTATTTTTCTACAAGAGATTTAATTTGTAACATTGTTACCGGGGGCAGATGCTCAGGAGCCATAGAAGAGGAAATATGGGCAAGTAAGAGCAGAGACCTGAAAAGTTTTTGGATTTGCCTGACGAGCTGTGAGACCATGAGCAAGTCAGTTAGCCTTGCTGGGGCTCATTGCACCCCTTTGAGATAAGGAAGCTAGGTTTTTCATGCAGTTTGATGTTTATCTTTGCGCTGTTACCCTTGCTCAGAAACAATGCAGGCTGGCTCCCCGTGAGGTCAGATACATGCCATTTTCATGTGAGAGTCATTGACATAATGCTCCTTTGAGCCATAAGCTGCACAGTTATTTGGTATAGTTCTAGTCTGCATTTTCCCTGCTAGGAATTCCATATGTGAACTTACTACCAACGGATTCAGCTTTTAGCCCTATGTGCATAGGCCAGGGCAATTTCAAAAGCAGTCCCCTGCCCTGAAGACTTAAATAGGACCAATACATATAGCATAATGCTACTGCCTACATAAGGGAGCTGGGGTCAAAAGCCTTTCCTCATTCCCTATAGAGGAAGGAGCCAAAGGTATTTAACAGGGCCACAAGAAATCCACCTGTGTAGAAGTGCATGAGGGACACATAGAATCTCAGGGTTGGAAGGGACCTCAGGAGGTCATCTAGTCCAACCCCCTGCTCAAAGCAGGACCAATCCCCAACTAAATCATCCCAGCCAGGGCTTTGTCAAGCCTGACCTTAAAAATATCTAAGGAAGGAGATTCCACCACCTCCCTAGGTAACACATTCCAGTGTTTCACCACCCTCCTAGTGAAAAAGTTTTTCCTAATATCCAACCTAAACCTCCCCCACTGCAACTTGAGACCATTACTCCTTGTTCTGTCATCAGCTACCACTGAGAACAGTCTAGATCCATCCTCTTTGGAACCCCCTTTCCAAGTAGTTGAAAGCAGCTATCAAATCCCCCTTCATTCTTCTCTTCCGCAGACTAAATAATCCCAGTTCCCTCAGCCTCTCCTCATAAGTCATGTGATCCAGTCCCCTAATCATTTTTGTTGCCCTCCACTGGACATTTTCCAATTTTTCCACATCCTTCTTGTAGTGTGGAGCCCAAAACTGGACACACTACTCCAGATGAGGCCTCACCAATCTCAAATAGAGGGGAACGATCATGTCCCTCGATCTGCTAGCAATGCCCCTACGTATACATCCCAAAATGCCATTGGCCTTCTTGGCAACAAGGGCACACTGTTGACTCATATCCAGCTTCTCATCCACTGTAACCCCTAGGTCCTTTTCTGCAGAACTGCTGCTGAGCCATTCAGTCCCTAGTCTGTAGCGGTGCATGGGATTTTTCCGTCCTAAGTGCAGGACTCTGCACTTGTCCTTGTTGAACCTCATCAGATTTCTTTTGGCCCAATCCTCTAATTTGTCTAGGGCCCTCTGTATCCTATCCCTACCCTCCAGCGTATCTACCTCTCCTCCCAGTTTAGTGTCATCTGCAAACTTGCTGAGGGTGCAATCCACACCATCCTCCAGATCATTTATGAAGATATTGAACAAAACCAGCCTGAGGACCAACCCTTGGGGCACTCCACTTGATACTGGCTGCCAACTAGACATGGAGCTATTGATCACTACCTGTTGAGCCCGACAATCTAGCCAACTTTCTATCCACCTTATAGTCCATTCATCCAGCCCATACTTCTTTAACTTGCTGGCAAGAATACTGTGGGAGACCGTGTCAAAAGCTTTGCTAAAGTCAAGGAACACCACATCCACCGCTTTCCCCTCATCCACAGAGCCAGTTATCTCATCATAGAAGGCAAGTAGATTAGTCAGGCATGACTTGCCCTTGGTGAATCCATGCTGACTGTTCCTCATCACTTTTCTCTCCTCTAGGTGCTTCAGAATTGATTCCTTGAGGACCTGCTCCATGATTTTTTCTCCTACCATCCCTTAAGCTGTTTGGTTTTTTACTAAGTTGTAGCCTTTCTGCTTGCAGGTGTAACTGCTGCAAGGCTGGGTGCAGCTGGACACCACAAATGCCCCTAAGAGGCCATCTCAGTACCTGTCAGAGTCCCCACTTCTGACTTCAGAGTTGATTCACTCCTTCCCATTGTGATCAGAATTGCTAACGCAATGAACTTAGGCTTTGATGTTCTGCAGGGATAGAGGTGCATGCTAAAATCTACTTGTTTTCCATTTGTCTAGTGGTTGGAAGAGCCTTAATAGAATGCCTAGCTACTGATTTTTGGCCCAGATCCACAAAAGTATTTAAGCACTTAACCACTATGGAGGAGGTGGGCTCCTGGGGAGGTGTAAAGCTAGGTTTCTACATGCTGAGTCAGTGTAAGCACCTGCTTTGTCAACCTTTTCCAGATAATTTCTAACGGTGTAGCTTTTTTTTTTTTAGTAGGTTACTATGGAGAGATAGAGGAAGTATAAGAGTCAGGAGTTGTAGCAGATATTCATAGGCTTATAGATGACTAGCTGTTACACAAGGAGGGTGAGGTTATTTACAGTTGCACACTAGAAATTAAACCAGTTCCACTGCACCTTGACAGATGAGGGAAAGTGTCTTAGAAACCCTGCTTCTCTATGTTCCAGCTTTATGATCCACCTGTCAAACAGGCTAGTTCTAGGAGAGCAGCTCAAGATCTGGAAGAAGCCAGGCTTTGTAAGTAATGTGCTTCCTGGAGATGCAGTATTCTCAAATCCAGCTTGTGAAAGTGACAGTAGCAGCTTGCTTGATAAACCGGTGCTTTTCAATCCGTCAATGCTCAAGCTGGTAGCTGTAGAGAATAAGCCACTGTTCGCAGCTGCTAATATCTGTTCTGTAATGGTCTCAGTTGCAGAGACCATGGATCAGCTATAACCAACAGCCTTATCTAGTAACAGGTGACAGACTTGCATTGAGGCTTCTGCCAGTGACTTTGTAACACCTTAAGTAAGTCACTTCACTTTTCTATGCCTCGAGGCATATGACTGGTAGACTATTTTCTCCCATCACAACCCCTTTACAATCAGCTCCTTTACCAGACACAAGCACTACCCGTTTTTTAAAATAACATAGACAAGTATAAAAAAAATTGTTTTATACAAAAGTCACTACACTGTATGTGAATGGTCAGTGTCTCTGCCACAATAATTTCTCAACAAAGGAAGGTAAACAGGGAGTATAGTTCCAGTGTTATCAGATGCCGAGCATGACAAACAGCTGCCAGAAATCTTGTACCATGGTATGTTCTCACCACCTGTTCTAGAGGGTCAGCCCCTCTGGTAACAACTAAGTCAGTGGGTAAAGTAGCCTCTAGTCCCTCAGCTTCTTAGGGCTTTTGCTCTTCTTGTACAACTTCCACAGACTGTATAAGGCATGGAATCCTTTATCCAGTATTGTGGGAAAGACACCAGCTCTTCCTTGCTGACTGGGATGTCATGGAGAGGTATCTAAGATATGGCTTCATGTAGAAGGGTTATTTGCTATTGCTACATTGCTTCCTCTGTCCTAGTGTTCAAAATAAATTCAAACATGAAAGTAGAATCAGGCTCTATTGGAGGCCATTTTGGAAGAATAGCAAGGAAGACAAACTGCAATATGGACAGAACACAAAAGTGACACTGGGACTGAGTTCTTGCAGATTGCACCAGTGGTGCTGTAACTAAAGGCAAAAGGCAGTGAAGTGGTAAGGCACAGATAGGATGTTCTTCACTTGAAGAAACACATGGAGCTAGAGGGAGGGTCTGACTGACAGCTCTGTGAGTGAGTGAGCTGACTGGAGCTCCAGCAGCGTAGGACTAATGGAAGGAGAATAAGGCCTAGAGCCTGCCCCAGAGAAGGGACGTTTAAAAGCTCCAGTCTGTTAGAGTAAGTATCCCCACTTACCACTACCACCCTTTGCTTGGCTCCAGAATACACTCTAGGGCAGTGTAGTTAATGTCCAGAGAAAGTAAGAGGGGCACCAGCTGGGAGTGAGCTAACACCCTGCCTTAGTTTCAGGCACAAATAATCTGTTAAGGGAGTCTTCAGACAGCACTAATAAAACAAACAGGAGAGGTGCAGTGTTGACAGTGCTCCACCACATGGCTGGCTACAGCCAGGTTCCCTCGAGAGTTTTTCCTGGATTACGACCGTGTATGGGGAAAAACAGGTCATAGCAGCAGAGTTTTATTTTTTTCCCCTTCTTCCTCCGCGGAGGAATCGGCTACCCACTGGGCAATGCATTGCAGGGTAAAATCAAGATGGCTTTGGGTAGCACACAAGGGTTCTGGGTTTTCCTGACATATGCTCAAGACCAGAGGGGTTTCTTAATTTGCATAGGATCAGACTATAGGGAACATTTTAAAAAGCAGCTACCAAGAAACAAGGTAGCTCAGCACTAAACCACAGAAGCATGAAATGGAGCTTGCAGAGCATGATTGGCATGGGCCGTCTGACACTGACAATTACTTGCTACCTTCCCTGCAAGACTACACCAAAATACTGCTTCCCAGAGCCCTCTGAAATGAAAGTAAACAGCACTGAAATCAGAGGCTCAAGAAGCCCAAGTTCATCCTCTCTTCTTCACTATGCTCAGCCACATTTTTCCGTTTGACTTGCCTTCTCTCACACTTGCCCTCAGTGGACCTGGGCCGGACAGATTGTAAATGTGATTTCAAGTAGTGAGGCAGGTATGGCCCTTTGTTCACGGCACTGCCCAGAGACAGTGCTGAGGTAGTTTTGATCGGTGCTCCAAAGCTGCCATCTACAGAGGAAGTAGGACTGGCACTGTGGACAGAGGAATAGCCTGAGGTGGCTTCTAGTGTGGGTTCTTTTCGACCGTGACCAGCAAGCCGCTGTTTCTCAGCATCTGGCTGCTCAGGCTTCCTTGCTGGTACATCCTGTCCAGGCCATTCCACAGCTAGGCTGTCTTCATCACTGGAATCCTGACAGCAGTGCTCTGCTGGATCCATATAGACCACAGTTACATCCAGGACTCCACTGGGAGCGGTCACTAGAGGAAGATATAGAACAGTGATTTGGATCTACCTGAGCAGCAGCGTAGTGAGAGCACAGAAGTCAGAGCCAGGAACTCAAGATCTCTATCCTGGGCAATTAATTTTCTCTAAAGCCACAGAGGAAGTTAACACACAAGCTCTGATTTCTCCCTTGTGTAAAGTGGGGACTCCTCCCCATTCCACAGGTATGTTCTAACAGTTGTTTGTACAGGGGACACGGTATAAAAAGCTTTAAGTCACAGCACTAATAAAACAAAACAGGAAAGGCTGCAGTGTTGACAGTGCTCCACCACATAGCTGGCTACAGCCAGATTCCTTCAATAGCTTTTCCTGGATTATGAGAACAGCAAAATCCCTTAATATGAAGCCATGAGGACTCTCCTTCACTCACCAATTGATTCAAAGAGCCCAGTGCTAACTGGGAGCACTACTACCTCACAGCAGTACAGACAATACTCAGTAATCCTGTCCGCCATTTTCTACATTCCAGAGTCTGCAGCCATTGAGCCATATAAATAAGAAGGAAACAAAGAAAGAAGAAGAAGTGGGACCGCTAAACACTGAGGATGGAGTGGAGGTCAAGGATAATCTAGGCATGGCCCAATATCTAAACAAATATTTTGCCTCAGTCTTTAATAAAGCTAAAGAGGATCTTAGGGATAATGGTAGCATGACAAATGGGAATGAGGATATGGAGGTAGATATTACCATATCTGAGGTAGAAGCGAAACTCAAACATCTTAATGGGACTAAATCGAGGGGCCCAGATAATCTACATCCAAGAATATTAAAGGAATTGGCACATGAAATTGCAAGCCCATTAGCAAAAATTTTTAATGCATCTGTAAACTCAGGGGTTGTACCGTATGATTGGAGAATTGCTAACATAGTTCCTATTTTTAAGAAAGGAAAAAAAAGTGATCCGGGTAACTACAGGCCTGTTAGTTTGACATCTGTAGCATGCAAGGTCTTGGAAAAAATGTTGAAGGAGAAAGTAGTTAAGGACACTGAGGTCAATGGTAAATGGGGCAAAATACAACATAGTTTTACAAAAGGTAGATCGTGCCAAACCAACCTGATCTCCTTCTTTGAGAAAGTAACAGTTTTTTTAGACAAAGGAAACGCAGTGGATCTAATTTACCTAGATTTCAGGAAAGCATTTGATACTGTGCCACATGGGGAATTATTAGTTAAATTGGAAAAGATGGGGATCAATATGAAAATTGAAAGGTGGATAAGGAAATGGTTAACAGGGAGACTACAGCGGGTCCTACTGAAAGGTGAACTGTCAGGCTGGAGGGAGGTTACCAGTGGAGTTCCTCAGGGATCAGTTTTGGGACCAATCTTATTTCATCTTTTTATTACTGACCTCGGCACAAAAAGTGGGAGTGTGCTAATAAAGTTTGCAGATGATACAAAGCTGGGAGGTATTGCCAATTGAGAGAGAGACCGGGATATCATACAGGAAGATTTGGATGACCTTGTAAACTGGAGTAATAGTAATAGGATGAAATTTAATAGTGAGAAGTGTAAGGTTATGCATTTAGGGATTAACAACAAGAATTTTAGTTATAAGCTGGGGACGCATCAATTAGAAGTAACGGAGGAGGACGACGACCTTGGAGTATTGGTTGATCATAGAATGTCTATGAGCCAACAATGTAATATGGCCGTGAAAAAAGCTAATGCGGTCTTGGGATGCATCAGGCGAGGTATTTCCAGTCGAGATAAGGAGGTTTTAGTACCATTATACAAGGCACTGGTGGGACCTCACCTGGAATATTGTGTGCAGTTCTGGTCTCCCATGTTTTAGAAGGATGAATTCAAACTGGGACAGGTACAGAGAAGGGCTACTAGGATGATCCGAGGAATGGAAAACCTGTCTTATGAAAGGAGACTCAAGGAGCTTGGCTTGTTTAGCCTAACCAAAAGAAGGTTGAGGGGAGATATGATTGCTCTCTATAAATATATCAGAGGGATAAATACTGGAGAGGGAGAGGAATTATTTAAGCTCAGTACCAATGCAGACACAAGAACAAATGGATATAAAATGGTCAATGGGAAGTTTAGACTTGAAATTAGATGAAGGTTTCTAACCATCAGAGGAGTGAAGCTTTGGAATAGCCTTCCAAGGGAAGCAGTGGGGGCAAAAGACCTATCTGGCTCTAAGATTAAACTCGATAAGTTTATGGAGGAGATGGTATGACGGGATAACATGATTTTGGCAATTAATTGATCTTTAAATATTCATGGTAAATAGGCCCAATGGCTTGTGATGGGATGTTAGATGAGGTGGGATCTGAGTTACTACAGAGAATTCTTTCCTGGGTATCTGGCTGGTGAATCTTGCCCATATGCTCAGGGTTTAGCTGATCGCCATATTTGGGGTCAGGAAGGAATTTTCCTCCAGGACAGATTGGAAGAGGCCCTGGAGGTTTTTCCGCCTTCCTCTGTAGCATGGGGCACAGGTTACATGCCAGAGGAGTCTCTGCTCCTTGAAGTCTTTAAACCATGATTTGAGGACTTCAGTAACTCTGACATAGGTGAGAGGTTTTTCACAGGAGTGGGTGGGTGAGATTCTGTGGCCTGCGTTATGCAGGAGGTCAGACTAGATCATCATAATCATCCCTTCTGACCTTAATATCTATGAATCTGTGAATAAGAGCTCTCCAAGTCTTGTGGCCAAACATTTTGCAGCATTGCAAATGGACAAGGAGATTTTGGCATCTATCAAGAAACTTTTGCTGTTACAGGATGTGGTGTAAAGATAATCGCCATGGTACAACAGAAAAGGGACGTTCTTTCAGTGACTGTCCTTCTGAAAGAGTTTGCACTTTTCTGGCAAGAGTAACCTGACTTTGTTAAGCTGCAGATGCGAAAACGCGGTCTCTCTCTATTGTAATCAAAGAAGAAAAAACACACTACTTACCATCTCCCTCTCTCTCCCCTTCACTTTCCTGATCTCCTTCGTAACCTGAGCAGGAGTCCAAGCTCCAGTCCAGGAAGTTATCCAGAAGGCTTTCCTCCTGCGTGGATAGTTCAGCTGTGGGTGTAGTCACAAAGCTGCCCCTATCTTCCTGAATGCTGTCTTCCCTTCTCCTGTTGCAGGGAAACTCAGAGATTACTCACTCAGCATATACATGGAAGAAATCATCCTGAATCAGGAAATAGGCTAATCTGACCATTTGCCTCACTCAACTCTTTCAGCGAATGCTAAAGATACAACTGGTCATTTGGTTTGGCCAGCAAAACATGGCATGAAACCCAAACTTTCCCTTCCAGCCATCCAGAGAAAGAGGCTTAGCAGAGTTAAGGTGACTGGGGAAGGACTGATCGAGTCCATAGAGAATAGCAGCTCAGAACAGGGAAGTGGGTTAAAATCCCACTCAGTGATTTGCACACAATAGATGTTTTGGGGAGGCAAAAGACCCCCTGTCAGATGCCCATGAGAACTCCATACTGAATCATCCATGTCCAGTGGCTGCAAACATTGGAGAGAGAGTACACAGAACTGAGCTTAGTTTTACTTGCCTTTTAGTTCTCTTTCCAGAGGGAGAGCTAAGGAAAGTCTGAATTTCCTCAGCACTTGTGTGTAAGGGACTGGGCTCTGGGTCCTCCTGTTTCACTCCTAACAGTGAACAGAGCTGGCTGTAACTCATCACCTAAACAACAAGACAACTAGTCAGACAACTACAGCAGTGCCCTCCCAATAACCAAAATGCCTGATACTTTCTCTAGGATCAATATGTCTTGAACTGCTCCTTGGCATTTACAGCCCAACTGTGCAACTTGTATCCCCACAGGGTGCGTGATGCTAACACCACTGCGCTAGCAGTGTACTCTCTTCATCTTCCCTTTGGGATTTTTAATTTGAACTTGTTACTTTTCAGAATACTGGACAGCCTGCTACACTGGTCACTCTGCTTAAGGTGCTTGCCACTAAAGAATGGAGAGCAGAACAGTAAGGCTACTCCCCACCTTTTCCTTGCCAATTTCTTCATAACGCTCATCTTCAAATCGTTGTTTCACAGCAGTCAACACCACCTGCCTATAATCCTTTGGGACATCATCATGGAAACTAGGAAGAAAGAAAATCACAGCCAGGTGTTACAAGAGCACATTGGAAAGGACACAGTTCATAGAACTTGCTGACCTAAAAACATTCCTCCCTTCTTTTATGGCTCTGGAGGATGTTTCCCCTCAGTTCTGGTGTGACAAACTGTCATAAATATAAAGGGAAGGGTAAACACCTTTAAAATCCCTCCTGGCCAGAGGAAAAATCCTTTCACACGTAAAGGGTTAAGAAGCTAGGATAACCTCGATGGCACCTGACCAAAATGACCAATGAGGCGACAAGATACTTTCAAAAGCTGGGAGGAGGGAGAAAAACAAAGGGTCTGTGTCTGTCTGTGTGATACTTTTGCCAGGGACAGAACAGGAATGGAGTCTTAGAACTTAGTAAGTAATCTAGCTAGATATGCCTTAGATTCTGATTTCTTTAAATGGCTGAGAAATTAAGCTGTACTGAATAGAATGGATATTCCTGTTTTTGGGTCTTTTTGTAACTTAAGGTTTTGCCTAGAGGGATTCTCTATGTTTTGAATCTAATTACCCTGTAAGGTATTTACCATCCTGATTTTACAGAGGTGATTCTTTTTTACTTTTTACTTCTATTAAAATCCTTCTTTTCAGAAACAATGTTTTTTCGTTGTTCTTAAGATCCAAGGGTTTGGGTCTGTGGTCACCTATGCAAATTGGTGAGGATTTTTACCAAACCTTTCCCAGGAAGTGGGGTGCAAGGGTTGGGAGGATTTTGGGGGAAGATATTTCCAAACAACGCTTTCCTAATAAATAAACCCAGATAAACGTTTGGTGGTGGCAGTGGAAGTCCAAGGGCAAAGGGTAAAATAGTTTGTACCTTGGGGAAGTTTTAACCTAAGCTGGTAAGAATAAGCTTAGGAGGTTTTCATGCAGGTCCCCACATCTGTACCCTAGAGTTCAGAGTGGGGAAAGAACCTTGACACAAACCAACTGTGCTTCATCAGCAGGGAAGCTGACTGGTAGCTGGGCCTCTGAGACAGCTTAAAGGACCATCCCCCTTCCTCTCCTTGCCACTTGGTCAGGACTGCAACAGGGAGTGGGATCTGGGTTTTGAGACACCTTCGGAGATGAGCTTCCAGCCCTGCTGTGGATCTTCCTGAATTTACTGACAAGCAAGTCCCAGCCTTGAAAATCAGGAGACTTGGCAGGCTGAGGCTGCTGGTAATGAGAAGCACACCCCCTAGAGCCCAGGGGCACTATTCAGAGAACGCTAGGGCTGGTACTAAATTGGAGCAACAGCAATAGGTCTCTCAACCTCTCCTGTGCTGTGGGGAGTGAGGCATATACTCTCCAATGTCACCTCCTTAGTTCCGAGACAGTAACTAATTAGAAAACTTTATTATTAAGATTTATGCTGTGGGTCTGTAACAGCTGGATGCCAAACACTCCTCTCCCCCGCAACCCCAGAGCTACTCAGAAAGGTTCTGAAGGTTATACCATTTTTGGTGTAGGCTCAGCACACAGGGTATCAGGTCTTCAAGAGAGAATCCAGTGCATTCAGACAGCTGGCTGTTCCAAGGATGTGCTGGAGAAGGGAATAAGTACATTAGCACCTAAAACTCCATACTGCAGAAATAAAGCAGATCTTACATAAGATCATGCCAGCAGATAATCCATCCGAAATTCAGAATCAATTGTCGGGCTCCAACAACAGCTGCAGGTGCAAGAACTAGAGAGATTCCTAGCTGTGTAATCTAGTCCGTAGCATCACTTGTAAAAATTCCGTGGGCATTTCTTAAACCCAAGTCTCGTGCTAACGCTTGAGCTCGACACAGCAATTACTGGAGAAAAGGACCAAGCCCACCCCATCCTTCTGAAGCGTCTGTTATCTTTAACATGACTGAGGCAAGCTGGCACAAGTAGATACCTTGGTGCTAAAGCAGAAAGATTGCTATCCAGAGGGACAGCATGGATGAACATGCTACATTGCAGTTCCTGCAGGTCCAGTTATGAAATGATTAGCAGCAGCCTGTTCCTTACCTTGCCTGTGCAGTATCTTAGCCAGTAGTAGTGCTGCAGCAGCCAGATTGGCAGGGGAATACACACAGAGACCTGTGTTCAATAGCGAGAGTTCACAGATAAAGCTGTACAGGTGAAGCGTTCGTCTCTCCAGAGGGATTATGGTCAGTAGCACTTCTTTGTAGTCCACAACAGTAGGAATCTAACACATAAGGGAGAACACAGAGTTTGGCAAAACTCCGACACAGCGAAGCACCAAACACAGAATGGAATTGTTCCCAGGTGACCATCCCTTTTCATGGAGGCTCATTACAAAAGATGGCTTCTTATTACCCCGGTGGTATCAAGATGTTTCCCAGACACTAAGGCAGGAGTGCATGAGATCTCTGGACTTGGTCCCAAGGGGGTTAAATTTAACTTCCTACAGTGCAATCGCATCAAGTACTTGTAGGTACAGAATTACATACAACAATCCTCAAACATCTCACTCAAATGAAGAACCCAGTCACCAAAGCAGCAAAGGATGCTGGTTCAGAGGAAACCAGTAACACCCAAAACAACATGCCTAGTCTACAGAGAAGTGGATCCTTCTTCCGCATCTCACCACTCAGTGTAGCAACTCTCCATAACTTAGCAAAGGACAGCCAGGAAGATAAGCATCCCACCCCCTTGGTTTTCCAAACTTACCCTTATCTTGCCTTCCAGGGCAGAGATGATCTCCCCCATCATCCGGACTAGATCTTCATATTTGTATGTGTTGTCTGTTAGCCACACAGCTTCCCGTATTGTCAAGATCTCTTTGCTGATGAAGCTGCAATATTAAAGATGGTTAGCACTCAGGCCCAAGGCAGAGCCACACGCCCAGCGTTTGGTTGCATGCAGATATCCATGGATATCCTATACTATGGAGACACCTGCACAAGCGAGAAGGAGAAGTTAGTACAGATAAGGAAGACACCAGGTAGAGTCATGTTGAGAGTGTCAGGTGTTCCCACAAGATGATGCCCTGTCCATGGCACCTTTAACCTGGGCCTGCATCTTTATCATATCACTGACTAGAAGGCCTAGATCCTGCAGCAATTTTCACAGGTGTAATTCTCCCAGAAAGGCTGCAGAACCAGTAACCAGACCTATTCCTTGTGCCTGGAATTCAATCTCCTGTGACTGGCAGCATCTCTGTTTAAACCCTAGAGACTTTGAAATAGCAGAAGTAGCGGAATTAGTCCCACATAAAACACTAGGCCGGAAACACAATACTTCTGTGCCACAAAGACTTGTTATTAAAACTGCATGAACACAGACATAGGTACAGATCTGCTTTTCTGAGTTACTTATGGCAGATGGGCTGATCAGAATGATAGTGTTGACCTGCTTCCTAGTAGGATTTCTGATGTTAATCATCTACTCTACACAGAAGACAGCACTTCACGTATGGAGAGCTCCAGCCCCTCCAGCACATTTAAATAAGTGTTCAGGTGGCAGCAGCACCACTTTGTATCTCATTTGGAAATATTAAGAGCAACATTCAAAGGGAAGTCACTGTGTAAAGGGATAAGGAAGGCCTGTTACTAGTGCAGCGGAGAAAGCAGAACATGATAGCTAAATGCTGAGTTCGTATCACTGATGCACATCAGTCATCAAAACTCACCGTGTACAAATGACCATGCACGCAATTCCCAAAAGCTGGAGCCGGGCCCGGGATACAGGTCTCAGCTTCAAGTACCGATCCACGCACCCCACTGTCATATGAAGACAAAGGCTGGAGAAATCCTTCATGGTGGCCACTTCTACCAGCCAGTCAATCAGGATGTACCTAGATAGGAGATAAAAATCAAATGATCCCCTAGGTAAGAAGCCATCCAGACCTGTGCTAAGTGACAGCTATAACACCAGAGACTCTCCACACATATCAAGACTTATCCTTTCAAAAGTTACTAGCCAACAAAACATTGAACGTCAAAACAAGACTTCAATAAAATGTCCTGTTGCATCTAGGTAATAGGACAGATACTTGAGTCAAACTGCGGGCTGATGGACCATGGTAGGTGTTTTTTAGGCAGACTGGCAAATTAATGCAGATCGAAAGTAAAAAAGACATCTTAAAATATGAACGTATCAAAATAAGTGTCACTGTCATATCCAGGGACACTGTGCAATGACCTGTAGCTCACAAAAGTTTATGCTCAAATAAATTTGTTAGTCTCTAAGGTGCCACAAGTACTCCTTTTCTTTTTGCAATTAGTGACATTCACAAAATACAAACTTTTCTGCATTGCACTTCACTGCTTGTGTCCCAGAACTAACTCCACAAAGAGCTTAATGATCTAGTAGGTCGCATCTCATTCCAGACAGAACTATAACAAGCACAAGGAAACAGTAGCAGCCTTTCCTGCCATGTCATAGACACGCTTCTTTGCCAAAGACCTGGCTGCTGAGCTTGACTTTACCTCATTGTTTCATTCATTCCCTTCTGCACAGTGAAGATGCTTTGCTTTCTGACAGAAAGCGAGGCCTGGAAGAGCTGAGACACCATCTCATTGGAGGCTTTTGCTTCTAATCCTAGCTGGTTTCCATTCCCACAAGCTTTGGCTAAAGATATCTACAGCAGGCAGACAAGAGGTGAAATGTAAATAGCAAGTGAGATATTTTCCATTTGGACAGAGAAACAAATTTGAACTGAAATCCTGGGAGAACTCATGTCATTTTCACATTCAAAATGAAATGAAACCTAGCTTATGGGACCCGCTCCAGAGACATTAAGAACAAACAGTTATTTTTCAAAGCTGGCAGAACTCTGGTACACAATGTGTGTGGAGTATTTTGGGACAGGCTCTTCAGACTAAAGATTGCTTACTAAAGATGAGCCGTTGCTCAGATTTCTTTATGCAAGTGCAGTATTTTCAGAAGAGATTACCTTGCAGAGTACATTTAAGTAAGTGTTTTCTGAGAAAAGTTTTAGCTGCTGTTCCTAATGGCCAGCAACTGGATCCATGTTTAAGCACACTCCCATGTCTTTCTACGCCAGTGTGGACAGGGCCGTGCAAAAAACAATGTCTTGGTGTCCCTAGTGGAAGTCTTACCTGGGCTTCCCAGCAACCCTTTGCTGCATAGTCCCTTAGTTTCCTGAGGCTCTGAAGGTATCTGCCGGGATCTGACATCTAGAGAAAAGGAATATGAACAGCATTAAGAAGGTATTGCCCCTTTTGTCCAGGGGAGATAACCACTTGGTTCAATGTTTGTGAAGGCTGGAGTACTCCTACTATCCAAAGGCATCACTTCTCTATCTCTTCTGCCCTTTGTGGGAAAATCCTCACACAAACAGTCAGTCTCTTTCTCTTAAGGATGATCCTGGGTTGAAGGAATTGGATGGGGACTGAAGAGATCAGAGTTCAATTCTCAGTTGGGCCACAGACATCCAGTGTGACCTTGGGCAAGTCACTTAACCTCTCTGTGTTTATCTTCCCAATCTGTAAAATGGGGATACTACTTCCTCTGTCACCATTTATCCATCTTGTCTATTTAGACTGTGAGCTGTCTCTTGCTTGCTGTATATACAGCACTCAACACAACAGAGCTCTATTCTTGGTTGGGGACTCTTGGTGCCACTGTAATAGAGGTGAAAAGATCATTTTAAGAGCCAAGTGTACTCACAGCAGCTCTTCTGTTACTTTCCCAGAGGCGGTAGGAGCTGTTTAGGCAACCCTGCTTTGAAGACTCTTCAAACATTTCAAGGGCTTCTTTCCTTTTTTCTTCATCCTGAAAATAAAAAGGTCAAATGTTATTTATGGTTCATACCCAGTCAGATGAGCACACAAGCCCCAGAGACTCTGAGTGGTACAGAACATCCTCAGATTGAAAGCTACAGTACAGAATCAATCCATTACCATCAGGAACATCCTTCAAATGTTCAAGATAGTTTCCTGGACCACTGCAGGCACGGTCTTTGGAGAGCCTGGCTTACAAGTTACTTTGCAGCTTTCTTCAGGTAGTCAAAAACAATTTAGGCTTCCTGGTGGCCAGCATGCTCCTTCCTTTGGTACCCAGCGTGACAGGTCTCAAAAGGACGATACCTGGCATCCTATACTGCAAGCACAACAAGCGGGCCTAGTAGCTAAAACTACTTTCAACTCATTAAAAAAAAAAAAAAAAACAGGGGCAGATACTCAGTATGTGGGGGCAGATACTCAGTTGATGTAAACTGGCACAGTTCCATTGAAGTCAACAGAGCTGCACAAGTTTACTCCAGCAGAAAAATGTGGCTCAGGATTTAATCCATACCGAAGCTTAATTAGATTTCACATTGACTTTCCCTTTAAATAGAAAAGGCCTTCACAGACTCTCTCACACTGGGGGAAACCAAGAACAATTGGTTTGATCTCACATGAAGATAACAACACAACTCATCTAGCATTTGAAAAGTCAGAGGGGAAATTTGTATTGTAAAATTGTACCTTCAGAATTCCCAAAGCAATCAATGGGAAATGAACACTACTCACCTCAAAGAGACTTAAAACCTTAGCCAAGCAGTGGAGAATAGAGCCTTTCTGGGCCTAAAAAAATAGTTTTAAAACTGCACATTATTAAAGAGAACCACAAAATGAGAGAGACTTCTTCAAAATAGTCCCAGGCTAGAGCTTTGTTTGCCCTTGGCCTTTCATGGACCGACCATTTCCTCCCCCCTCAATATTTCTTCACTTTTGAGATAGAAATTAACCTGGCAGAACAATCACAGTTACAATCCTTTGACAGCTACCAAGCAATGCTTCTCCTACATACAATTTTGCTCTGTATTAACTTCAATTTTTAAACAATGGTTAAACAGCTATAAATCAATGGCATGAGAACAAGATACTCCTTGGAGAAACTGAAATGTAATTGTGCAAATTGCTGGGTGGATGTGCTGCCCTGCCCTAAAGCCACTGACAGAAAGAGCACCACTTACTTTCTGCAACTGACACTCTGCTTTGAGGCTCTCATAGACTACAGCTTTACAACAGCTCCCGCTCACAGACCATGGGGGACGAATAAAGAGCCAGATAAAGGGGGCTGCCCAGACATTCAGACGCTCGGTCAGGCTGAAGAAATGAGATGCCTTTAACCCATTCACTTCTGCACGACCCTCATCGGAGATGGATACTGAATAAGTGAAACAGATGCTTTAAAGAGGGAACAGAAGCTAATTCATAATATCTGCCTGGAATTTAATAGGGCCACAGTACAACAGTTAGCAGGATGGTTTCACAGAAATGGTAACAGGTTGCAGAAGAAGGATTGAATAGTGCCTCTGCTTGGTTCAGTGTGAACCTTTTAACTGGCAAAATGACAACCAAATTTGACTGGAGGCTTCCAAAGCCTAACTTCAAGAGCTGCTAACAGTGTGATTCAAACACATCCACATTTCAGCTAGAAGTGGAATCCATTAGTGCTGTTTAGAGGTTTACTGTAGCATAATGGCATTTTAGCCCCAGCATTTCAATAGCCAGGGAAATGCTCGCAGTGCCATTGGCAGCTATCACAGAAAAGGCACAATGGTATACAAGACCTTGCCACATACTCAGAAATGACAGGGGAAAACAATCTTATAACATGGGCAGAAAAAAACCCAAACATCCATAAAATAGTAGGGATAAAGATTAGCACGTTGCCAATAAAAGGAATCCAAGCTTATTGATCAAACTTCACTATAAAATTTCTTTGTTCTTTTGAATAGAACTACACCCTCCACCATCATTTCCCTCTGCTCCACAGCACGTGCTTTCACACTTACAGCCTTCGTTGTACAGGTATGCTATACCCAGCTTCACAGCAGCTTCAAAGTTACCCCTTTCAGCAGCCCTAAATAAGAGTACAAAAAGGTAACTCAGTGGACATCTGAATCATTTGAAGATTCCAGTGCAGCAGGAGACCTTGCTTCCGTGTTCATTTCTACTAGATGGCCCCCGCTCCAGAATGCAGCTGAGGAATTCAGAACTTGCACCTCTGAAGCACATAGGATGGTTACACAGGCACCAGACAGATTCAGCTCTTACGTTCTGCCTCTGCCAACACCCATACACCCCTTTTTGAGATAGTGTCTTTATTCTTTCAAAGTACAGTCATTTGCTTGCAACTTTAGGTTTTTAAACTCATTTTGAAATATGGAGAGAGTGCAAATATTAGTCTTAAATTCTTTAAAAAACACAGCTGTGCAGCCTTTCGGTCCGCATTTCTGGCTTATACATTTATACATTACATTTATACAGTAGCAATACTTTTAGCTTATGCAGTACATTCCATCAGGGGATTGTAAAGCACTTTGTAGACACAGCATCCATTTACACTCCAAATAGAACTATGACCCCTGCTCCACTTAACAAGACATTTCCAATCTGAAGTGTAGACAGGAAACTAAGAGTGCTCCTAATCAAATTAAGGGGAAGAGTTTCAACGGCAGAAAAGGCAGTTAGGTATCCAACTCTCATTGAAAGTTAATGGGAAATGGGTACCTAGTTTTCCTCTGCACCTTTGAAAGTCTCCCCTAATGCATAGACCATGCCTGGATTCCTATACGTTACCTTTCAAACATCTTCAGATTGTTTGGAGAAGGCCATACTTCTTGAAAACTTGCACATGCCCAAACACTAGCATGATTATCTACAAGGTATTTAAGATGAGAGTGCACCTAGAGGGAAAAATACAGAAGTACATTATTACAACATACAGGAATCCACCGAAAAATCGTTCTTGTGGTCTACTGTTATAGCCATATTAATATGGCACAGGTAGATTTTTTGTACAACTATTGTTCCACTTTATTTACGTTAATTAGATTAGACAAAAGTAAATTTTGGAAAATAAGATAAGCATCCTTAACCGAACCAAACTGGTCAGAATGATTTGTCAGGATAGCTCCCTCTGGAAAATTTAAACAAAACACTCATATACTGCTGCTAATCCTCAATCTTGAGAGGTTTAGCAACGAAACTGCTACCACAATGGCAGAGATCTGAAGGAAAACTGAAGGAATACATACAGTAGTTAGATTTGCTCTGCCATGAGGATCCAGCCTTCCCTGTGTCCAGTCCTGCCATTGGGAGCCAGGGCATCACACTGACAGAGGTAAACCCCATCCCGTTACAGGGGTGAAGTGGGTTAGCAGACTCACAGCTCGGATGGAGAGGATATCCTCAGCAGGAAGGCCTTTCAGAACATGAAACAGAACATCTTCAGGGAGACTCAGTAATGTCAGGACACGAGGCCGTTTTCTTACCCTTCGTTTTGAAGGGAAAGAAAAACACCTGGAACATCTACAGTGGATTACTAGAAAAAACAAAAAGCCCAGACATCTCAGTTAGTGAAAGAGCACTGTCAAGTCGAAATTTCAGGACAAAAAGACAACAGCTGTAAAGAATACTAGTCCACATATTAACATGAAAATGATTGCTGTTACTGAGCCTGCCCTACTGCAGCACAAATTATGTTGTTTCTTCAATGAAATGGAATGTAAAAAGAATTCTAGGCTCTGATACGATAGCAAATCAATTGCATAGTCATATATAAAAGGGGATCACTAACCAACTAAAGTAAAAATAGTTAAATTGACAGGGCCAGAAGAGATCACTTGGGCCATTCAGCCCAACATCCTCCATTGTGCAAACTTCCTCCATATGTAATTCCCATTCATGCAGTATTTAATGTGCTGAAGTAACATCAGTGATGTTGACAGTCGGCTTAATTTTTTTCCCATCAATATTTTCCTATCCCTTTCCATGGCCTCCTGTCACTGCTCCTTGAAATACCATCTTCAGAGATTCAAATCCTTCCTTCATGCATTTGTTCCTTGTGATATTTAGGCTAGTGCCTGGTCTACATATATTCTGGTCCCTTACTTGCTCCTCCTAAGGAGGGACAGGAAAGTTCACCCTGCACCTGCTAGCGAAAGGACTAAGTTAGCTAGAGGCAGAGACAAAAGCTAATGATAGAGAGAGGGCTCACTAGAGAGATTCAGGGGCAATACTCTAGTGAGAAGCCCAGTAGTGCTCCCACTTGCTGGGAAGGGCGAGGTGTTCAGATTTCTACTGAGAAGCTGGCCCTGGATTCTACTCAGGAACTCCATCTTTTGCATCAGTCTGAGTAGTAGGTGTCAGAAATTTGAAGCACCCTGACCTGCTAGAAGGGAAAAGGATCTCTCTTACCTTAAGCCCTGAACTACATGAAAGGGATCCCTCACCACCACACAGCTCTCTTTTGGGATTTTCCTCCCCAGCAAACAGCCCCAGTACCTGCTGTGGCTGCTGCTCAGAGATTTGCCAAGCAGCAGCTGAGTGAAAATGACATGAATCTTGTCAATTTCACTGCTGCCCACTCTGAAGAGCAGCAGGGACCAGAGACTTGCCAGTTTCATTGATAAGGCTCTGAGCAGCAGACAAAGCAAGTCTGTTTGCTCTGCGCTGGGTCACATTTGGAAAGTTATCTTTGCAGCCATAAAGGCTAGAAACACACATATATCCCCCCCACTTTTCTGAAAATTGATGGATTAGGGCTGCTGTTCTTACCATGGAACATTTCCCACTTGGCAATGTCAGGTGTATTTTTCAAATCCAGTTTGTAGGTCTTTTTGTACAATGATAGTTTAGCCGGGAAATCTAATTAGCTGGGTTTTCTTCTAGCTCAGTCATGAAAAATATGGGTCCCACTAGGGATCCCAATGATATTCCACTTGCGGAATTAATATTTTCCTTGTCCCCTGTTCTATCAGTTAATTTCCAATCCATGGTATTAAAAAAAAAGTTTTAAAATAAGTGTAAATTTACAGCACAATAAAAGTCAGAAAGGTAATATAACAAGTGTACCAAACCACAAACAAATCATACATGAAATTAAATAAATAAAAATAAAGCAGCTGCAGGGACTTGATCATTTTTAATTATAGGGCCACAGGCGCTAGCTAAGCTAAAGATAGTCCCCACAACTGGGTATTTCCCAATGCACGTTTGTAAGTATCTGTCTAGGCAAAAGCAATGAGCCACCTAGAATATCCTTTTATGCCAAAATGAATATGGAACTCTTTGGAGTTTCCAGGATCAACAATTAAATGAGCTACTATTCTAACTGAATGTCCCTTTCTCCCCCAGGTAGCCCTTGGCTTACCTATTAGTTACCTTTGACTAAAGGACGATATCCATGTAATTAAGGGCAATTCTGACATGCACAAGTCACCAGACTATTATTCTCATAGGTGTCCCTTTCCCCACCATCCCCATTTCAGCAAGAGAACTACTGAAATATAAGAGGCAATGCATCTCTAGACTGGTAGGCCAATTAAGCCTGCATTCAGAACTGAAACTGACTAAACAGCCCAGGAAATTGAATAAGACTAGATGGCGGACAGTTCAGCTCTCGTAGCCCAGAATTTATATTAGGATGGCTTTACTTTAAAATGACCCCACATACTACAAACATATCTACATTGTGTACACAAGCTGCATTTCTAATATTTTAAATTCAGGTGCTGATTAAGTAACTGAAGCATTCCAAAGTACATTTGGCAAGCAAAGATAGTGTATTATAGAAGCAGGTCTTCTAGTGTTATGTACCCCATAGAACCAGAACATATTAAACTTGGGTGAAGTATTCAAATTCTGTCCCATTAATGCAGAAAGTGTAATTTAAAAAATCATTCCTTTTAAAATAAACCTGCCTTCAGCAAAATATTCTTCTTGATAAACCCATTTATAGTTTTTGGCAAAAAAAAAAAAAAAAAAAAAAATTAAATGTCATTAGATGATCTTCCTAAATAGGCAGAGTGCACAGACGATAAAAAAAGCAAGTTTTGTCTGCTCAGAACATAGGAGTCCTTAGCACTTTTGTAAAAGTAGGGGAGCTTGCCCCCATGCCTTAGGCCATATATTCTCTCTCTTCCCTCCATAAATGTGCTAGTTAGCTGCTACCCTCAACCCAGAGAAAGCCATATTAAATTAGCAATGAATATTGCAGTTTGTAAAGCATTTTGGTGTCCTGCATGATAAAAGGCACTCCAGAAATATAAGCTATTATTACATTAAACAACTAGAATTATATTTGGACATGAAAGAGTGGGGCACTGCTTAGATGTCATATTTCAATGTTAGATTTTACTGTCATGGCAAAGATAAAATCTTGATAAAAGGAGACTTCTGTTTAAAAGCAGTAAACTGCAATCCTGTTGTCTGATTTCTAGTCCTGTGACTAGCCTGAAATATCAAAAATCTCTCATTTTGAATTAAGTTTTTAAGTATTTTTATTAAGTGTCTCCTTTTGATGAGGCAATTTTGCAAAGTGTATATTTCAATAATTTACATTTCATTCATTCAAACACCCTGCCTTTCTGAAACAAAAATCTCATCTGCTCCTTGAAAAGCCTGCAGCCTCTCCTCCATTTAATAATTATAACCTTACTTTATAATTTACGTGAAACTCTTTGCGCCGATGAGAAACCCGAAGTGGCCAAGACAAGACTGGTAGCTTTTTTCTAATGTCCTGGGTGCCCATGCAGGAGCCCCGAGTGAGTCCCCTCCCCCTGCAGGCAGGTCCTGTCCCACTATAGGCTCGGTTGATTTTTAAATCCACCCGCCTAAACCAGTGGGGCTCCCTCTCTTTTAGATTTTATTTTTAAATTCCAAACACATCCTCTGAACACAGGGGGAGAAGTAAAAAGGAAAATTAGGAGGTGCCACGGCCAGATACGGTCTGAGGAAAGTGGAAGGGGAGGTTGCAGGGGTTTAAGCCCATCTGATGTTGAGGGAAGTTGGTAGGATCCTGGCAGGGGTATTTCAGACATTTCACGGCCCTCATGCGTCAGGTCTGAGAATGTAGCATCTGAGGCTTAGAGGATCATCCAACAGAGAGGGAGCATTACCCGTCCCAGGGACCCCCACCAGAAATTAGACAACCGAGCCGGCAGAGCCCCCGTCCTGGGCGTAACCCTCCCAAACCCCACATGAGGAGTATTGAGTTCTGCCAGAACAGGGGCTGGAGCCCCTTAGCCACTGGCTGGCAACCCACCTTCTGCAGGATCCCCCATACTCCCAACCGCAGAGGGCCCCCACTCCCCAGAAGGACCCCCCCCCCCACAGGGCCCCATCCCCCCTACACTGACCACAGAGGGGCCCCACCCACCGCCGAGGGACCCCAACTCCCCACAGAGGCCACAACCCGCCCAGGGGCGTGGAGGACGCTCACCGCCCACTTTCATTCCTGCCCCTCCGCGCTGCGGTGCGAGTCCCCAGGGAGCCGAGCTGTCACCAGCCACCACCGCACCCGCGAGCCGGCCGGGTCCAAATGAGCCCAGGTCCCGGCCCTGGGGGCAGGGGCGGAGAAAGAGGGGACGGGGCGGGGCTCCAACTGAACCCCGCCCCCATGCCGTTGGGCCCCGCTCCCCGGTATCAATGCGGGTCAGGGAGAGAGCGATGAAGGAGGCTCCACCCAGGATCCGCCC
Source organism: Chelonia mydas (assembly GCF_015237465.2). Lineage (NCBI taxonomy): Eukaryota > Metazoa > Chordata > Testudines > Cheloniidae > Chelonia > Chelonia mydas. Next base: position 35,588,636 of record NC_051250.2, read on the forward strand.
CTTCAGGCTAGGCCACGCCCAGAGCGTGCCGGATATCCGCTTCTCCACTCCGCGCGGGCCCTGCCACCAGGGAAAGGCCCCGCCCACCAGCCGCGCGCACTTTTTTTCAAACCCAGCTGGAGCTGTCATTGGTCGGTCTGCTGACAGGGCGGGGATATCATGGCCGCGGCCCCGCCCTCCGCTCTGTCATTGGGCGCTCAGGATGCGAATTCGAATCGGGGCGGTTGGTGGCTCGCGCTTGTAGCTCGCTGGAATTGGGGGGCAGAGCTCTCAGGGACACCGTCCGACCGGAACTTCTACATCGCCTGCGGCGGCCCCCCCAGCGCCGGCCGGTGCAGTGCGGCAAACGGCTCCCTGTGGGACTTGCTACCTGCAGCAGTTACCCGTATGTAAGGGGCTGCAAAAACTGCTCTGTGATGTAATTGGCCGCCAGTAGCAGGCCAGCCGTGCCCCTCCCCGTGCGGCGTGAGTGGAGGCGGCGCGGCCCCCTTGCCCCGAGGAGCCCCTGCGGGAAGCGTTGCGGGGTCGGGAGGACAGGCGCGGTGGGAAAGGCAGGGAATCGGGGGAGCCGAGCCTGCTGGGAAGCACAGAGCCCCGCTGGCAGTGAGGAAGGCCGCAGGAGTCCGGGAAGCGAGGCCGCGCGCCCGCCCTCCCTGGAGGAGGAAGGGGCTTTGCTGGTCGGCCCTTGGAGACACTGGCGGGTCTCTCCCCCAAGCAGAAGAGCTCTGAGTGGGGCGGGGCGGGGACAATGGTGTGACCCTTTTGCCAGGGGGAGCTGGCAGTAACAAGGGCCTGGCTCAATATCCAGGGCTCCCTCTTAACAATACAGCACAGAACCGGCCTGAGCCCTCACCCAGTAATCTGGGGAAATTAAGCACCACCCCAGCTGCCTCTGAGAGGCAATACTTCCCCCAGGCAAACACTGAGTCTCTGTATAGCAGAGAAAACATTTAATAAAAAGAGGAAAGGAGCCTGGCATTAATTTGGGGAAATGCCACAACCATGATTCAAACACATCTGACCATGAGCAAAACTCCTGTCCCAGAGTCCACTGGGCAGTGTCCTTTTGCCTCCCTTTCTCACCTTGTGGTGTTTAAATCCAACAAATGTTCCTTTAACACGCCACTCCCCTCTCCCTCAGCAGAGACTCAGAGGTGCATTCACATGAGTTTATCTCCCACCCAGAAAGCGGGGCGGGGGAAGAAACATTGAGCAATGCCACCTCAACTGGCTTATAGTTGCCACCATTCACTCCATCATGCCATCATCTGTTCAAGTCACCTATGGCCCTGCAGTGTTACTTCTGCTGCCACCTCATCTGCCTCTCTACGGGGACCTATGTGAGTTGGTCTCTTGAGGTTCCACCCAGCTTGTGCAGGCTGGGTAATCTTTCCCCCCAGGAGTCCTGTCCCTCAGCAGGTCTAAACACTTAGACCTGATTATCGGTGATTTCAGCTCCAGTGATCACTTAAAAAGAAAAGGAGTACTTGTGGTACCTTAGAGACTAACCAGTTTATTTGAGCATGAGCTTTCGTGAGCTACAGCTCACTTCATCGGATGCATAGCATATCGTGGAAACTGCAGAAACTTCTGCAGTTTCCACGATATGCTATGCATCCGATGAAGTGAGCTGTAGCTCACGAAAGCTCATGCTCAAATAAACTGGTTAGTCTCTAAGGTGCCACAAGTACTCCTTTTCTTTTTACGAATACAGACTAACACGGCTGTTACTCTGAAACCAGTGATCACTTAAGACTCTGAATAGGGCCTGATCAGCTCTATCTTTAAACAGGGAAAAGGGGCAGGTCAAGTCATGCCTATAACTCTTACATAAAGCCTACACTACCCTCTTCCACCCAGCTCTGGCATCTGAATTCCCTTAAAATTAAATTAAAAAACCTTATGCTTTCATGAATTAATTTGATGTTGGTGAAAAGTTCTAGATTGATAACCTTCACTGGCAGGTCTCCAGAACAGGTTTCCCCAGGTGAGCAGGTTTCCCATGTTGCCTTTCCAACGTTTCTCACCCCTGACTCAGAAAGAATGGGTCTGGAATGATACAGGATCATTTGCCAAGACCAGTTCTATCCTTGGCCTCTCTGCTGACACTTTCAACAAGAGGGTCAATTGCAGTGGTTCCTGAAATGGGGGTGCCCATCTAGATTGAGACTTCTGAACTCACCAGGTTGCTGAAGAGCCATCAGTCAATAATAAATGCTTTGCTCTTTTATATCACCCTCACCTGAGGAATTTAGATAGCGTTACACATGTCACTAGTATCTCCATTTTACAGATGGGGAAAGTGAGACAGCGAAGCAGGTGATTTGTCTAAGGTTTCACAGCAAGTCTGGCAGTGCTGGAACTAGAACACTGCTCCACTGACCCTGCCAGTCCATGCTTCAGTCAGCAGACTAGAGGTTTCCAAACTTACAAAATGAGAAGCACATCTTAATGAAGAGTTTATCTTGTGGATACATTTCTCCCACATGTCATCATTTGGATCCACCTCCCCTTCCTTTCAGAGTTGCATAACATCACTATGGCAAATACAGCAATTGCATGAAAAAGTAATATTGGGAAAGGAGTGAATGTATTTTTAGCTTTTAATGAGAAGTATTGTGTCCTTTTCGGAAAAAAAAAGTTCATCACACTGTCAATATTTGTGCTCCATTTCATGTCCCCCTCCTGCTGCTTTGTTTCAGCTAAAAACCAGTTGAGCCAGTACCATGTGACCAGACAGTTTTCTGCAAGCCACTAGCAAGAGCAGGGCAGGGAAATGTGGGGCAAAGGACATGTTGGATTCAGGGAGTGTGTTGTGACAGGGAAATGTGTGTGTGTAGAAGGGGGTACCAAGACTGGGAGGAAACAGAGAGGGAGAATATAGAGGCCAGAAGTGCATGGGGTAGGATAAGAGACATGATGCTGTTACTGGTACCAAAGCTGCTAAATCCAAAGGGTTGATTGTGTACAAATCCAAAATATGCTGTTCTTTTTTGACCTGAGATCTATCACCTGGGGACATCTGAAGGAGCATGTACCTATTAAATGAGCATATGAGGCCTAATCCAAAGCCCACGGAAGTCCATGGGAGTCTCTCCATGGACTTCGTGAGTTTGTGCTCAGGCCCACGAAGAGACAGGTCTGGAAAAAGCCACATTATTCACAGCAAAAATCCGCTCCTGGCTCTGTGTCTACTGTCGCTCTCCGCCTGCCATCTCCCACAGATGAGCCTGTCCTGCTCCAGCCTCCTGCTCTGCTCCACCCTTCTCCGCTGGGCCCTTCCACAGAGGCGCCTCTGTTGCTCCTGGACCGTCCCACCCTTCCTGCACCGACGGTCCTGGCGGCTCCGCCCCAACTGGACCCATCTTCTGATTCCAAGTGGTCTTGCGAACTGGACCCCTCCTTTTCACCTGCATGATCTTACAGCCTGGACCCTTGGCACACACCATACCCTCTGGTGTACGCTCCACTGGCCGACCCGTGGTTCCACTACCTGCGGGCGCCGCTGATGCTTGGCAACCCCTATGCCTGGCCCTAGTGGGCCGCCTGGAACCCCTACCATGAGTGCAGGATGCCATCTCGCTTGCAGCACTGCCTATCTCCAACATACACGGTCCCTCCTCTCTGTCTTCGAGGAACCTCTGGCCATCCCTGCCCCAGTGGCACCAACAGCACCTTTGCCACCTCTGGTCCATATGGGTGCCTTCTTATCTCCAGGCAATGCCATCATTCCTTCCACCACCTTCCCCCGACAACCACAAGCAGTACCAGGCCTTACTTTGATGCATGGCCACAGCCCTCAATCTGCCTGTCGAAGATGCCATCCTGGCCAAGCATGATTTCCTTTCATACTCCAAGCTCATGGACTTCCAGGCCTTCCTCCTCCTGGAGAAACAATAGGACTTCCAACATCTCCTAGATGAGGGAAAGTTGGTGGTCAAGGTGATTCTCCAGGCCGTAGTTAATGCTGCCGATATGGCATCCTGCTTGCTAGCATCCAGAGTTGTCCTTCGCTAGGATTCATGGCTCCAGTCTAGCAGCTTCTTGCAAGAGGTCCCGACTACCCCTGAGGACCTCCCCTTCGACAACCACAAGTTGTTTAGTGACAAAACGGACGAGTCTTTGCACTCCCTCAAAGACTCTCGTGCCACTCTCCGGTCACTGGTCCTTTATACTCTGGCCTCTGCCTGTTGCCAGCAACAGTCGTCCTTCCGACCCCGCCCTTGGGCCACGTACCAGCCTTACCACTAGCCTTACACCCAGTGCCCACCAGATTCTTCTCGGTGTTGCTCCCAGCAATCCCGTTACTCCGCCGCTGCTACTCCTTCTGCTTCTACCCTTCCTCAGCGTTCCTCCAAGTAGCCTGAGAACCGCAAACCTTCCTGCCCTCCATCACCATCCCACCAGTGTTTTTCAGGGGTTGCCTTGCCCTCTTCACTCACAACTGGGGCAAGACTACCACCAATCGCTGGGTGCTAGACATTGTCCATCGGGGGTACCTAATTGAATTCTCCTCCTTCCCATCTCATTGCCCATCCTGGGAGTACCCTGCCATGTGATCGCATTCTCACCTTCTCCGAGAGGAAGCAGATGCCCTCTTCCGGAAGGGCGCTATAGAACTCGTTCCACAGCACTACCAGGGCTGGGGCTTCTACTCCCCCTATTTCCTTGTGCTGAAGAAAGGGGGTAACCTCCGCCCTATCTTGCACCTCCAGCTGCTGAACAAATTTATTTGCAAGATCCGTTTCCATATGGTCACCCTCCCCCTCATTATCCCCTCTCTTCCCCATGGAGCCTAGTTCACGGTTCTCGATGTGAAGGACGAATATTTCCACATCCACCCTGCTCATTGCAAGTTCTGCTTCACGGTTGACCACTTTCACTACCAGTTCTGGGTCCTCCCCTTCAGGATTGCTACTGCCCTCCTGTCACAGAGTGTGGGGGAATCAGGGCCCTGCACCCCCCATGTCCTGCGATTCACCGTGACTCTCAGCCAGCCAGTAAAACAGAAGGTTTATTAGATGACAGGAACACAGTCCAAAACAGAGCTTGTATGTACAGACAACAGGACTCCCCCCCTCCCCCAAGTCAGGTCCATCTTGGGGGGCAGGAAGCCCAAACCCCAGTGCTGGGCCTCCCTCTGTCTCCCCAGCCAGCCCCAAACTGAAAACCCCTCCAGCCCCTGCTCTGGCCTTTGTCCCTCTCCCAGGCAAGGAGACCATCCAATCTCTTTGTTCTCCAACATCTTTAGTTGGCACCTTGCGGAGAAGGGGTCCAGGTCATCAGGAGACAGGGTGTTGGCCATTCTCTGTGCAGACCACGGCACACCCCTGCCCCTCTAGGGCTCTGCAACAATCACACGACCTTATCCCACCACCTAGATACTTAAGAAATGCATAAGGGAAACTGAGGCACCTACACAGTATTCAGAGAAAATATTAAGAACATTCCCACATCTCTCACCCCTTGGAGACTGAACTGAGCGGGGTCACTCTAACCAGTGACCTGGGGAAGTTCAGGCCCCCTTCTCCGGGAAAATGCATCAGCTATCACTTTGGCACTCCCCTACACAGGGACCACCTCCAAATCATAATTCTGCAGGAGCCAGGCTCCACCTCAGGAGATTGGCATTGGCTCCTTTCATCTGGTGTAGCCAGGTCAGGGAAGAGTGGTCAGTGTACACAGTGAAGTGTCTCCCAAATAGATATGGCTGTAGTTTCTTAAGGGCCTACACCATAGCCAGGCATTCCTTCTCTATGGCTGTGTAGTTTTGCTCCCGAGATAACAACTTCGGGGATGTCTCCCCATTTTCATTAGCCTGCATTAACACTGCACCCAGCCCTGTGTCTGAGGTGTTGGTGGATACCATAAAGGGCTTGTCAAAGTCTGAGGTTACCAGAACTGGGCCACTGACCAGAGCCTCCTTCAGCGCACAGAGAGCCCTCTGGCATTGTTCGGTCCAGGCCACCTTGTCTGGTTTCCCCTTCTTGCATAGCTCAGTGATGGGGATGGCTATGGAGCTAAAGTGTGGCACAAATCTTTGATAATACCCCGCCATTCCAATAAAGGCTTGGACCTCCTTTTTGGTTTGCAGAGCGGGCCAGTCTCTGATTGCCTCCACTTTGGCTGGTTCTGGCTTTAGGCAGCCGCTCCCCATCCGGTGGCCCAGGTAAGATATATCGGCCATCCCCACCTAGCACTTCTCAGCTTTTATGGTCAGCCCAGCCTCCTGGAGTCGGTCCAGCACTTGTTCAATCTGGGACACATGGTCCTCCCAGGTCTGGCTAAAGACACAGATGTCATCAATGTACACCGCGGCAAAACTCTCCATCCCCTTCAGTAGCTGATCCACCAGGCGCCCCCTTGAGGCCAACAGGCAGGGCCAGGAACTCATAGAGCCCCAGAGGGGTGATAAAGGCAGATTTCAGCCTGGCATCTGCATCCAGTGGCACTTGCCAGTAGCCCTTTGTAAGATCCAGGGTGGTAAGGTAGCGAGCTCCCCCCAGCTTGTCTAGGAGCTCACCAGGCCTGGGCATGGGGTAGGCATCAGACACGGCGATGGCATTAAGCTTCCGATAGTCCACACAGAACTGGATCGACCCATCCTTTTGGGGTACCAGCACCACAGGCAAGGCCCAAGGGCTGGAAGATGGCTGGATCACCCCCAAAGCCAGCATGTCACTGACCTCTCCCTGTGACTTGGAAGGGGGAGCATCTTATAGGCAGGTGTGATCCTGTCTCCACCCAGTGGACAGTCAGATTAGTGAGTCCAGGCTGGTTGGAAAACATCTGTCGGTACAAATGCAACACCCCTCTGATCTCAGCTTGCTGGGCAGGGGTTAGCTGATCAGAGAAGGGAATTGTTTCCAGGGAGGAGCCAGCTCCTGTCTCAGGGAATAGATCTACTAAAGGGTCATCTCCCTGCTCCTCCCAATGTACACACACAGCTAAGATCACATTCCCCCTTTCATAATATAGCTTCATCATATTAACGTGGTACACCCGGTGGTGGTGTGTCCGGTTAGACAGTTCCACCACATAGTTTACCTCATTTAGTTGCTTGACAACCTTGAAAGGGCCTTCCCAGGTGGCCTGTAGGTTGTTTTTTCTCACGGGGATGAGAACCATCACCTGGTCTCCAGTGGTGTAGGCGCAGGCCCACGCTGTGCGGTCATACCAGACCTTCTGTTTCCTCTGGGCTCTGGCCAGATTCTCCTTGGCCAAGCCAAGGAGCTCAGCAAGTCTTTCTTGGAAGGTCAAGACATATTCCACCACTGATTCTCCATTGGGAGTGGCTTTCCTCTCCCATTCGTGTCTCATCAGGTACAGGGGTCCCCTTATCCTTCTTCCATATAACAGTTCAAAAGGCGAAAACCCGGTAGACTCCTGGGGCACTTCACTGTACACGAACAGCAGGTGAGGTAAGTACTTGTCCCAATCCTGCAGGTGTTGGTTCATAAAGGTTTTCAGCATCATCTTTAGAGTTCCACTGAACCACTCCACCAGCCCATTGGACTGGGGGTGATATGCTGAGACCCAGATGTGCCGGACCCCATATTTCTCCCACAGCACTGGAGCAGGGCTGACATGAAATTGGATCCTTGGTCTGTCAAGACTTCCTTGGGGAACCCCACTCGGCTGAAAATGGTCAGCAGTGCATCTGCAACAGTGTCTGCTTCGATAGAAGACAAGGCCACTGCTTCGGGGTAGCGGGTAGCGAAATCTACCACCACCAGAATGTATTTCTTCCCCAATCGGGTCGTCTTGCTGAGAGGCCCCACTATGTCCACAGCCACCTTCTGAAAAGGCTCCTCTATAATGGGCAGAGGTCTCAAAGCCACTTTCCCCTTGTCCCGGGCCTTTCCCACCCTCTGACAGGCGTCACAGGATCAGCCATACTGTTGGACAGTAATAAAGACTCCAGGCCAGTAAAAGTTCTGTAGCAGCCTCTGCCTAGTTCACCAAATTCCCTGGTGTCCTGAGAGAGGGATGTCATGGGCCAGGTACAGTAACTTGCGGGGATACTTCTGGGGGACCACCAGCTGCCTGCAGATCTCCCAGGACTCCACTTCCCCTGGGGGAGCCCATTCTCGGTACAGGAACCCCTTCTCCCACAGGAACCTCTCCTGGTAAGCTCTCCCCATGGTCTGTGCTGCACTGAGGCCACTTAGCTTCCTCAAGGAGGGATCTTTCTGCAACTTGGCCTGGAACTCAGTAGGTGGGGAAGGGATGGTCTTCTCCCTCTCACTGGCTGGGTCTGAAGCCACCACCCCTCTGAGTCTTGTCCCTGGGCACTCCCTCCCCACCAGAGTAGGGTCCTATGCCTCCGGTGAGGTACCCTTCCCAATTTCAGGGCGTAGTACCCCTTGCCGGCTCTGGCTATGGGTCACGATTAGGGGGTTCTGGGGTTTGCTTGGCCAGTCCTCTAGGTCACCCCCCATCAACACCTCAGTGGGCAAATGATGGTGCACCCCCACATCCTTGGGGCCCTCCTTGGCCCCCCATTTCAGATGTACCCTTGCCATGGGCACCTTGAATGGGGTTCTGCCCACACCCATCAGGGTCAGGTAGGTGTTGGGCACCACCCAATTTGGGGCCACCACCTCGGGCTGGGCCAGCGTCACCTCAGCACCCGTGTCCCAGTGTCCATTGACCTTCCTCCCATCCACCTCTAGGGGTACAAGACACTAGCTCCACAGGGACAGCCCCGTGCCCACCCTTTAAGCTGAGAACCTTGAGTCAGGAGCATCCAGCTCCCCAGAGGAGCTGGTCTAGGAAATTCCTCCCTCCTGAGCAGCTGGCAAGCTGCCAGCTTCCCCTGCCTGGGAAGCCTGCCCCTCCTCCGGGTGGGTCCCCACCCAGTTAACCCTGTGTGGGTTCAGTCTGCTCAGTCTGCCCTTGAGCTTTGGGCACTGGGTCTGTACGTGGCCTCTCTGGCCACAGTAATAGCAGTTCATGTTCCATTGGTCCCCTCAAGCCAGGCGGTTGGTCCTGATGCCAGTTGTTCCCCTTGGGAGGGAGTTCTCCACATTCCCCCTTTGGGGGGTCCCAGGGTGACTTTCTGCATCATCATGGGCTTATTCTTTTGGGACTCTTCCTTTCCACCCCCTGAACGGCTGTCCACAAACTCATCAGCCAGCTGCCCTGTGCTCTGCAAGTCCTCTGGCTTTTTGTCCACCAACCATATCCTCGGGTTGGATGGGCAATGTTCATACAGTTGCTCCAGTACAATCAGTTTAACCATGTCCTCCTTAATCTGGGCCCCAAGTGCCCACTTGCGGACATATTCCTCCATTTGGAGGATCAGTTCTAGATATGTGTCCTCAGGGGTTTTATGCTGACTCCGGAACTTTTTCCGATTCATTTGGGAGTCATCCAAATTTGCATAGCAGGGCCTTTTTGAACAGTTCATAGTCCCCTGCCTCCACCCCTTCCATTTGGCTGTACATCCCCACGGCTTTGGGGTCCAGTAAGGGGGTGAGAAACTGGAGCCTGTCTGCAGCTCACAGGCTTTCTCAAAGGCAATCAGGAATTCGTCTATGTCCTCCCGTTCCTTAAACTGGGGCAGGATGTGCTTATCAAAGCTCCATGCAGTCTTGGATCCCCCCCTCACTCGCAGCAGCAGGGGGCTTTCTGCTCCTCAGCCTTGCCAACTCCAGTTCATACTGCCGCTATGTTTCCCAATCCTCCCGCTCCTCCAGTTCATGCGGCCGCCGTTTTTCCCGATCCTCCAGCTGTTTCAGTTTTAACTCCCTCTCCCATTCCAAACCCCTCAGCTCCAGAGATGGGGAGCTCTGCCGTGAGGATCCCCTGCTGGCTGCAGGGGTCACGGTGCCCTCTGTGTTCGCCAGGCTCCTTCCAGCCCCTCTCATAGGTAGGTGGGACCTTGGAATGCCCTCGGCAGCAGTTTGACCCCTCCCAACTGGGACAGACACCGGTGCCCGCGCTGCATCTGCCAGGTTGCTTCTCTCAGAGACAGGGATTGGCTCCTCTGAGCGATCCTCCTCCTCCAGCTGGGCCATCGGCTGTTTTTTGGTGAGCCTTGCAATGCGCAACCCTCTCTGCTTGCACAGCTCGACCAGGTCCCTCTTAAGGCGATGGTTATACATCTTCCCACTGTTCCCAAGTTGCTGTGGACTTGCAGACTTGTGCTCTCAGTTTCCCATGGTTTCCAGGAAGAACCCCTACTGTGCCAGCCCTTCTCCAGGTCACCACCTCTCTCCCAGGGTCAAGCCGCAGACTCCTCCGCCCCTGGAATTGCTCACCAGGGGTACCCCGTTACTGCAACAGTCCTTCTGGCTGGTCACACCCTCCCAGGGGTTAAGTGTAGCTTCTCTGTCCCCCAAAACTGCTCCTCTCTGAGCCTTCAGCATGCCTGATCCTTGTTAGTCCCCCTTCATTTTACTGCTCCCCAGTCACTTACTGCAGGAAGCGCCATCCACAGGGTGAAGTACATCCCACCACTGCCACCAGTGGTCATGGACTGTGGGGGAGTCAGGGCCCTGCACCCGCCACTTCCTGTGATTCACTGTGACTCTCAGCCAGCCAGTAAAACAGAAGGTTTATTAGACGACAGGAACACAGTCCAAAACAGAGCTTGTAGGTACAGGAAACAGGACCATTCAGTCTGGTCCATCTTGTGGGGTAGGGAGCCCAGATCCCGGTCTCCGTTTCCCCAGTCAGCTCCAAACTGAAACCCCCTCCAGCAGTCCCACCCAGCCACACACCCCGGCTCCTCCTCCAGCCTTTGTCCAGTTTCCTGGGCAGAAGGTGTCACCTGGCCCCAACCCCCTCCTGGGCTCAGGTTACCTGCTCACATATCATCCCTCAAGTGAAGTCACACCCTGATATCCCATCACCATCCAGCACCAATGCAGACAGTACCAGTAAAACTCCCATGCACCATTCCCAGGTCAATACTCTCCACTCCCTACTCCGGCACAGAGGGCGCTGTCCATGTCTGGGGAGGAGTGCGGGGCGCCGGCATGGTTCTCTTTGGGGTGTGGGGGAGCTGCTGTTTTCTGGGGAGGGAGGTGGGGGGGTGCTGTTGTCTGGAATATTTTTATGATGCCAATGTGTGCCTCATTTTCCCTCTGTAATTTTCCCCAGCGGGGGGAGAAGGGTTATGTTTGCTTTGGGCCGGTGCAGGAGACGTGAGGTGTGCGGCTCGCCTTGCAGTCTGGAGTGCAATGAATGGGCCGCTAAGGAGCTGGCTGGAACCTGCTGAAAGTGACCCCGTATCAGCATCCCAGAACATTCACACCCAGCAACTAGCCCCTGGGAGGAAGGAGGTTTCCCTCCCTGCCACCTCTCAAGACTCCAGCATGAGTGGGTGTCTGGAAGAGGCTGGCTGCTCCCACCTGGCACTGTCAGACAGGGACAGAGCCTAAGATGGAGGCGCTCCCGCTTAGCTGCGGCATGCTGTGGGTTGGTCAGCTGGAGGATGCTTTAAGCAACATTTCTCCAGGCTAAGCTCGGGACTCCCCATCCTAGGTTCCAGCTGCCCACTGAACGTGACTGCTTTGCAGACGCTGCCTGGCATGAGGGTTCCTGAGAATACTTGCTGTGGTACATTAGTCCCTGCAGAGCATGGCAGTCTCTGACCAGGAGTCTACAGCTGTGGGACTTGCCAGGCAGAGCTCCCGGGATGAAGCAGGGGGGCTGGAGCCCGAAGGCTCAATCTCAGAGATGCTGAGCTTATCGGCCTGCCCTTAAGGAACATTGGAGCCACATGAGGGGCTGGCACACTGATGGACTCCTCCAAGGGACTGTTTGACAGCTGGGGCACAGCCCAGACACCGGGGGTCCGGGACAGTAACACCCCAGCCGATAGTCCGCCGTTTTGGGAAATGTTTTAGGCATCAAAGGGCAGAATGTGAGCTATTTTGGTGAAAACTGGAAAACCACAAAAGCCTTAAACTGCTGCTCCCTGTTCTCCCTGCTGAGCTCTGCCTGACCGCTGTGGGGCAGAGGCTCAGCTGGTGAGGGGGAGGGGGGCAGTGGGAGAAGAGAACAAAGGAGGTTTCATTCTTCCCTCCCTCCCAGTGCACTGTCTCCCCAAAACCTGCGCCATGGGGGAGTGAGAGATAGAGTGGGTGCCAGCCGTCTGCTCTTCCCTTCCCAGCAGGGGCGCGTGTAGCCCATAGGATTATTTTGCTAGCTATTATATCCTACTAATCCAGCCAGCCGTATCAAATAATATGTTTCTCTTTCTGAATTAATCCATTTCATATATGATTCTTCTAGGTTATCAGTATTAATTCCTATGAAATTAGGATGTGTTGAGGCATATGATATGTGTTTCCTAATAATTATACATAGAAAAAGTTTTGCTGAAATGCAAGAAGCCTACTGGCTTGTATCCGGTAAGATCCGCTAAATAGCTAAAAGTATGATCAGTTGAGAGTAAGTCAGTATAAAAGCTGGCAACCTTTGGTACAGATAGAAATGCTCCCTGAACTTTGGTGAACCAAAGGAAGGAACTACACACAACACTGAACAAGTTTATCCGGCGTCTGCAACCAGTTGGTAACCGCAGGGTATACCACAAACCTGGAAGTCACCAAGAGAGCCTACGATAGCAGTTTTTGGAGTGAGACAATACTTATTAATATGTAGAGAATAAGTGTCATAATCCACTAACCTATAGGCTAAGGGTACCCATAAATTTCTTAGGGTATGGAAATAAGATTTGGGTATAGTAGGTTGGGCCTGAATTACATAGTGTCAGGATCCTATAAAATACCATGTAAGGATATCTTAGGGAGCTCTTTCTTTTCTTTGTTCTACCTATCATTCTATCTTCTGTCACGCTATCAGCTCAGCTTGTGTAGTGTAGTATAACTATTCAACAGTCCTAACTATTGGGGAAGCCAGAACCACCGTGTTATCGGGCATGCCAGGAGTAAGGTTGGTCCTTCACCTCCTATTACCGGATCCTCAAGGAAGGGTATGAGTATGTTAGGTTAAGGTATTTATAATAGAAATGTTACTACCAGGAGTTTTGGAATTCTTTTACTGTTTTACAGTCACAAGTTTCACAGCATTTATTATTCTTTTGTTAATCTCAATAAAGCTTTTATCAATTTGGTATTGTCCTCAGTGTAAGTGTTTTTGCCAAGCACCCTGAGAGTCTTCTCCCGATATAGAACTCTCTGAGTTCTCAGACCCTGTTGTCTGAATTGGACAAGAACCTATAAATCTTCTGGTCAGATGCGACCAGTGGCGAGCCATAACAACTAACCCATACAATTCAGGTCAAAACGGGGTAAGAAAGCTACTGTGGAGGGGGGAAAAAAAGAAGAGCCACAAGAGCCCCTGCTAAGCAGGGCAATGGGGGAGCCATGGCATGGATGGGGGCACAGATGCCTGGTATGGGGGAGTTGCAGGGGATTCCAGAAATAGAGCGGATGGCAGAGGAGTCCCCAGGAAGCCTGGCAAGGGGTGAAGGGATGCAAGGTGCACCTGGTGCAGGCAATGAGCTTGGCCGACAAATGCAGTGAAGTTTGTGATCCCCCAGATGAGCGTTTCTCAGGTGGGGGCAGGTGTTTCTTGTGGCCACAGCCTCCTGGGCTGTGATATGGGAGTGGGGAAGCAGTGGCCCCCTCCCCGAGGGCTGCCAGCCGGGGTTGGGCCCCGCCCCTTCTAGAGACACAAACGCTGAAGAAGTCAAGAGCCAGTGAGTTCCCCACCTTCTCGGGCATGGTGGAGTTGAGCGTTAGCCCTGGGGTGACAGGGCCCAGGCTCTAGCCTTGGGGCTTCAGGCTCCATCTCTGGGCCCCATCCCCCGGCCAGGCAGCAGCGGGCTCTGACCCTGAGCTCATGCCCCCTCCCCCGCATCACCTCTGGCCCCAGGCTTCGGCCCAGTGGTGGCAGGGTACATACCCCAGCTGCAGGGCTTCAGGCCCCAGGCTCCAGCCTCAGGGCTTCAGACTCAGGCCCTGGAATCCGGCTATGGGGCTTTGGGCTCAGGCCTCCGCCGTGCAGTGGCTGGTGCCATCCCCAGCCTCCAGCCCTCCTATTGCTCTTGGCCCCTGCTCAGGGCTGGCTCTAGGTTTTTTACTGCCCCAAGCAAAAAAATGTTTGGCTGCCCCCCACCCCAGCCCTGGGCTCCCCCCTGCACCCCTCTACCACCCCAGCCCTGGGCTCTCCCCACCCCCACACCGGCACCCCCTGCTGCCCCAGCCCTGGGCTCCCCCGCACCAGTGCTTACTCCACCCACTCCCCCCTCGCCTCCAGCCGGTCTGGCATTGGCAGTGTAGGGGTAAGCAGCGGGGCTCCCGGGCCACGCCTCAGCCCAGGGTCCCTCCAGCTGGGGCTCCCGCCTCCAGGACCGGCCGGGACCCGGGAGGGCAGAGCCGGGGGGACCACCCCAGCAGGGGGCTGAGGAGCCGGGGCAGGGCAGCCCCAGAGGGAGCGGAGCCCTGGAGAGCGGGACGTGGGCCCCGCACAGCAGTGCCCTGGGCACCAGTCCTCTCTATGGTCCCGCTGCTGCTGCTGCTCCTGGCCGCCCTGCCGCAGCCCCTGGGCGGCTTGGCCTGCTTTGCCCAGCCCCAGCTGTGGCGCTGGGGGCGGCCGTCCTCCAGCACCTGCAGGGGGCTCCTTGCGCCCTGCGGGGCAGCCCCCTGCCCGAGTGTCCCAGTCCTTTTGCCACCCCAAGCAAAAAAAAAAAAAAAAAAAAAAGATAGCCCGAATGCTGCCCCTGAAAATGTGCTTCCCCAAGCACATGCTTGGTTTGCTTGTGCCTAGAGCCGGCCCTGCCCCTGCTGTCTCCCTACCCAACTCTCGATCCCGGGCTTTATTTGTCCCCAGGCTGAGTAAGTCTGCTGCTGTGAAAAGTGATACTTGTATGTTAATATCACTTTTCACAGCAGACTTACTAGTCAGCAAGTCTTAAAAAAAAAAAAAAAAAGCAACAACAAAAAAGACAAGCAAAGCACCTTATTCGTGTTTCTATTTTGTGTAGGTCCGGGAAAGAATAAAGATAACTGTGCATTATTTGTATTATTGAGTCTGCAAAAGTGAATTAAGTATTTTAGGAAAAACCGTCAGATCGGCCATGAGCAAGAGTTGGTGTCCGCACTGAAAGACCACCAAAAAATGTGTAGTGAGAATCCCTGCCCTAGTTTATCTCCAAAATGCGCAGAACCAGCCCCACCCCGGATCCTGGGGAGTGCTGGCACTTCTGGCTCCTGCATCATGCCCACTGGGCTATCAGGCATAGGCGCTCAGAGTTTCATCCAAACTCCCAGGAGCACAGTTCCCCCAGCACCATGCTGGCTCCTGGGTAAGGGCAGCCCCTGCTGAGTCACCCCCACAAAGAGAGAACCACCCCATCCCTGCATAGTGCTGAGACCTCCCTGGGCTCAGCCCCTGCGGAGCAATCTGGTAACACCAGCGCCACCTCCCGTGCAGGGGGCAGTTGGCCTCCAGCAACCCCCACTTCCAGCGTGCATTCGCCAGCTCCTCAGAGGAGTCCCAGGCTACGGAAGTTCAGCTCCAGGACATGGCGCCCTCCATGCTCCAGGCTGTGCTGTCTGTACGTGGAGACCCTGTCGAGGGCAGCGCATGTGCCTAGGAATTTTCATGGCATGTGACGCCGGACGAGGCTGGGGCACTTCATGGCATGAGCCCTCCGCAGGGAGTCCCCAGGATGGGACACCGGGGGAAGCCTCCTCCCCCACCCCCCAGAGGGGCTGTGCACCCCACCCCTGCAGTCAGCAGTAACCTCAGCCAGCGGGTAACACAAATGGATTATTAGTGGTTGGGGACACAGCATAGAGTGGAGCTCGTTAGCACAGAAATTAGGAATATTCAGCAAAGTCCATCCTAACGGGAGGGCGGAGAACCCCAAGGCCACAGCTCTCCCCTCTCGAGTTCCCCAACTGCAGATGGACTAGCTTCCAGCAGCTGAGCCTCAGTTATTCCCAGCTGCCCTCCTCCATTCTCTTTCTCTTTCCCGGGCAAGCACATCCCCTGGCCTACACCTCTGGCTCTGATCTCCAACACCTCCAGCAGGCTGTCGCAGAGGATGGGGCCCAGCCATAAGTTGCCAGGATACAGAGTGTCGTCCATTGTCTGTGCCCAGGCAACCAGCCAGCAGTCACACCTGCCTGCTAGGGGTCTCTGGAACGATCACACGCCCTTATCCCACCACCTATATACTTGCGTAATACACCAGGGAAACTGAGGCACACACTCTATTCAGACAAAATATTAAAAATATTCCCACTTCATCACACCCTCCCACCAGACAGACCAGAACCGGCTGGGACATCTCCGCCTTCCCTCCCCTCCCCCAGAGAGGCTGGGACCATCTTCCCCCTTCCCTCCTCCACAGAGACCGGGACCGGCTGAGACATCTTCCCCCTTCCCTCCCACCAGAGAGGCCAGGACTGGCCGGGACATCTCCCCCCTTCCTTCCCCCATAGAGACCGGGACCGGCTGAGACATCTATCCCCTTCCCTCCTACCAGAGAGGCCAGGACCAGCCAGGATGTCTACCCTCTTCCCTCCCTCCAGACAGACCAGGCCAGGCCGGGCCATCTTCCCCTTCCTTCTCACCAGAAAGACCGGGACCGGCTGGGATGTCTCCCCACTCTCCTCCCCTCCCCTACCAACAGAGAGACTGGCACTGTGAATGTGTAGTAGAGTCTAGGGCCAAGGGGAGTGGGCTGCCCTGCCGCACTTCATTGTGGTCCTGGCAGGAGCCAGTAACCCCAGGGAGGTGAGGGCCTGGGTGATGGGCTGGTGATGTATCCCAGCCCAAGGTCCTTTTGAAAAAAACGGCGCCTGACTCCAGACACGCACCTTTTCAATATCCCCTGAAGGGTGGGAAGTTTAATAGAGCCACAGATAAACTACACAGACATTGCTATGGACTGTACAGGTGAGCCAGTGTCTCCACAGGATCTCATCTCCCCCTGCAGAGCAAGGCTGGGGGCACACAGGGTTTTCCCTCATGCCCCTTGCTCTCCTAGATCCAGCCCCACTGAGCAGAGGCCACTGTCAAGCTTCCTGCACTGCATCTGTAACCTAGCACAGGCATCAGCCCACCCCGTGTCACAGCTCTCGCCTGTGTCCTGGTGTATATTGCGCAGTACACGGCAGCCCCCAGGAAGAAGCAATGGGTTTGTAGGCAGCACTCTCTTGCTTTCAGCCTGCCCCGGGCACACTCCCCTACCATCCAGCAACTGCTCTGGGGGTGGCTGAGCCTTCTACTGCCAGGTGCTCTCTCCTCAGGGTTCAGACACCCACGCAACAGTGGCCACCAGACACCCCATCGATAGCCATGTCATGTGGGGGGACCAAAACCCCTTCTTGTCCAAATGGGTAAATGCCAGATCTCTGGAATGCTCTGGTACCATGCGCCTGGCCGGAGTGTCCCATGCTGTGTCCACGAACCCCGCCTCTGTGGTTGACCAAAGGCTATGTAACAAGGGAGCAGTATGCTTTCCAGCAGCCATATTCCTGTGCTCCTTGTGCTAGGCAGACCGTGGGAACAGAAGTGCCACGAATAGGCAGACCACGGGCCAAATCCAGACTGCCAGATGCTTTTGAATGGACTGTGAAATCTTTTTACTTACTTATTATCATTATAATTGTTATTATTTTTTAAAATTTTCTCTGGAATGTGGACCTTGACTATACCTTGACCAACAAATTTGGACCTTGACAAAAAATAATTGACTACCCCTGCCCTACTGAGTTCGGGAAGGCCATCTGCTCAAAGCCAGCCAGTATTTCGGGGCCCTTAGTAATTGCCACCACCCGTGGGCAAACCACAGGAATAATCACCTCCCAAACTTCCATCATAACACCAACGGTTGGCTTGTCACCACCAAACTGACCAGCCACCGACCTACAGCAGTCTGGGGTGGCCAGCTTCCATATGGCAATGGCTACCCGTTTCTGGACTGGTATGGCCTCCCTGCATTCTGGGGCTCAAGGGTCGGGCAAGCTCCTCACATGGAGCCTGTTTACTGACTTGGTGGGCTAAAAACACTTCCACACACGGGCCGAGGACAGACAAGTTCTCCCACAATACATTACAAAATAGTTCAGAGAGTGGCTTGGTTTAAAAATTGCCGGTTATGTGGAATCTGCCACAATCGTTGGCTGTTAAAAATGTGTGCCTTATTTCCAGTCTGAATTTGTCTGGCTCCAAATTCCAAAGATTGGATCTTGTTAGACATTTCCCTGCTAGATTGAAGAACCCATTATAAAATTTCTACTTCAAAGTAGGTACTTAGAAACTACGATCAAGTCACCCCTTAACCTTCTCTTTGCTAAGCTAAAGAGATAGAATTCCTTAAGTCTCACTGGTTTTCCAATCCTTTCATCGTTCTCTGAATCTCTCCAATGTTTCTAAATCCTCTTGAACTGTGGGCACCAGAACTGGACACAGGATTCCAGCAGCAGTCACACCCGTGCCAAACACAGAAGTGAAATAACTGCTCTGCTCCTACTCAAGGTTCCCCTGTTTATACATCCAAAGATCACATTAGCCCTTTTGGCACAGTGTCACATTGGCAGTTCACGTTCAGCTGATTGTCCAAGATGATCTCCAAGTCTTTTTCAGAGTTGCTGCTTCCCAGGATAGACCCCCCTACCCCATCCAGTGAGCGTGGCCTGCGTTCTTTGTTCCTCGCTGTACATTTACATTTGGCCATATTAAAACATACATTGTTTGCTTGTGCCCCATTTACCAAGTGATCCAGACCGCTCTGTATAGAGTGATTAGATGTCCTGATTTTATGGGGACAGTCCTGATATTTGGGGCTTTATCTTATAGAGGCTCCTATTTCCCCCAACCCCCTGTCCCGATTTTTCACACTTGCTAGTTGGTCACCCTAGCTCTGTATCAGTGACCTGTCCTCTTCATTATTTACCATTCCTCCAATGTTTGTTTTGTCTGCAAACTTTATCAGTGATGATTTTTTGCCTTCTTCCAAGTCATCAATAAAAATGTTAAACAGCGTAGGGCCAAGCTCCGATCCCTGTGGGAGCCCACTGGGGAAACACCCATTAATGAGGATTCCCTGTTTACGGTTACCTTTTGAGACCTGTCACCCAGCCAGTTTTTAATCCACTTAGTGGGTGCCAACATGTTAATTTTGAACTGTTCTAGTTTCTTCATCAAAATGTTGTGTGTTAACAAGTCAAATGCTGCACAAAATTCTAAGTACTACATCAACACTATTACCTTTATCAACCAAATGTGTAAACACATCAAAAAAAGATATCAGGTTAGTTTGAGTGGATCTATTTTCTATAAACCGATGCTATTGGCATTGATTATATTACCCTCCTTTAATTCTTTATTGATTGAGTTGGGTACCTACCATTCCATTATTTTGCCTGGGATCAATGCCAGTCTGACAGGCCTACAATTATCCAGGGCATCCTATTTACCCTTTTAAAATATTGGCACAACATTAGCTTTCTTCCAGTCCTCTGGAACTTCTACAGTGTACTAAGAATTATCGAAAATCAGCATTAATGGGTGAGCCAGCTCCTTGGCCAGCTCTTTTAAACTCCTAGATGCAAGTTACCTGGATCTGCTGCTTTAAAAGTAGCTGCTGTTGACATCCTCCTTAGTCACTGTTGGAATAGAAAGTATTTCTCACCATCCTATAACATGAATACATTATCTGGCATTTTTCCAAATGGAAAACAGAAATATTTATTGAATGCTTTGGCCTTCTCTACATTATTATTATCAGCTCTACCATTTCCACATAGTAAGGGACAAATACCATTGTTAGGTTTCCTTTTGTTCTGAATATTCTTTAAATGTGCTTTTATTGTCCTTAACTTGGCTGGCCATAGATATTCTCCTTGTGTTGTTTTGCTTCCTTTCGCAATTTTCTACAATTCCTAGCGTCTAATTTATATTTTCCCCCAGATGATACATATTGTATTTTTTTATAGCTGCTTTCACATCTCCTCTAAGCCAGGTTGTTTGGGGTTTTTTCACCTGTGTAGCCTTCTTTGCAGCTTGGAGAATGTTGGCTTTTTGGGCATCTACTACAATGTTCTTATACAACTTCAAAATATGATTTACAATTTTCTGATTAAATCCTTTCCCCCAGTTCATTTGACTCGTCACTGTTTTCAGCTTTGTGAAACTGGCTCTTTTAAAGCACAAGTGTAGATACAATTATGCTGGTTTGGACATTATTCTGTTTGCAAATGACAAATGTAATCAAGTCATGATCACTGGCACCTAAGCAATGATCAATAAGCCCAAGATGCTGCTCCTTAACAATATAATAAAATAAAATAATAATAAGACCCAGCTCTTATCTAGTGCTTTTCATCACTAGACCTCAAAGTGTTTCACAAAGGTCAGTAACATTATCCCCATTTTACTGATAGGGAAATGGAGGCAGAGAGCGGGGCAGTGACTTGCCCAAGGTCACCCAGCGGGCCAGTGGTGCAGCCAGGAATCCTTCTCCTCTGGTTTCCATCCCAATGTCCCCTGCTACATGATTCCCACGCAATTAATCACTCCAGGAATGTGCTCCCTTCCCCCAAGCCCACAACTCACAGTTGACCCCACATGCCTCAAAGGGCATGTGATGCAGAACGTGTCTGGTGGGACAGGGCCCTGTGGGCCCAGAGGACGCAGCTCTGCTGATTTCTATCCGGCGGGGTGTCTCTGATGCAACATCAGCTGTGACACCCCCCATAGTCAGTGCACGGATGGGGTTTCTCTCTGTGCAGCACCAGAGGGTGCCCCGCTTTGCTTGCTCTCCAGTCAGGATTCCCAGGTGAGGACTCTCGAGTTGGAGACACAATCCCATCATCATCTGGGATAAAGAGGCTGTCTGGGCACAAGCCATCCCATAGGGGTGAGAGACAGGGAACCTCTGGAATAGGAACTGCACATAGGTGTGTCACACTGTCACTGATAACCACTGCTCCCAGGGCACGAACCCCAGAGCTAAATGCACAACATCCATCTGCAGAGGGGAGGAGATGGGAGAAGACAGCTAGGAAAGGGAAGGCGACAGAGTACGGGGGCTGCAGGGGTCTCTCTCTCTCTTTGCATCCCGAAGATCCTTTCTGGCTCAGTCACTAGCCACTGGACTGGATGCAGGATTCTCCAGAGGACGTTCTCTGGCCTGGGTGATTGAGGAGGCCAGACTGGATGGGCGTAATGGTCCCTTCTGGCCTCAGGTCTCTATGTTTATGTTTTATTTTATGGCTCCAGAACTCTCTGGTTCTCAGGAGGCGAATCCCCCCAGGCAAAAAGGGGCTGCTCGGAGCCATGGCAAACACTGCACATCGCAGCTGAGACCTGCCTCTGCAGAGCTCACAAGAGGAGGCAGAGCTGGGGGTGCTTGTGCCACTTTCCCAGGGTGCCAACATTTCATTTCACTCGTTGGTGTGTTCGGAGGTGCTTTATCCCATCCCGCACCTGTGTAGATGCCTCGCAGGATCTCTGGTTCCTCAAGGCCCTGGGCAGCTGGGACAAAGGGCTCCTCGCCTCGCTCCAGGCAGGAGATGATGTCAGGCTTGTGAACGGGAAACCCTGCTCCTTGGAAAGTCAACAGGTAAGGTCCCAGCCTGCCAAATGTCTCAGCATTCACTGTTCCATTATTTTAAACCCAGCCACCCTTCCCGTGTTCAAAAGGACGTGGGATCTGCACAGCTGGGGAAATACCAAGGAAGCCTTCTGGGGAGGTGAAGTGTCTGCGAGGGGAGTTAATGTGCCCCTGTTAAGACACCAGCGCCTCTGTTAAATGCCAATGGACCCACTATCTCCAACTCAGAGGGCTAAAGCCAATCCCTGCACTGCCACTACTGTCCCCCCCCCCCGGGGGAAAGTTATGACGGGGGGGGCACAAACTAAAGAGGAGGACATGTGACCACCCCACGTGTCTCCCCTGCCGAGTGACACCCCCACCCTGCTCAGCCCCTGTCCCCAGCTGTTGGGGTGGCAGGAGGGTGCCCCCGCCCAGGCCTTGCTGTGGGATCAGGGGCCGAGTGAGCTGAAGTCCCCTCTCCCGCAGCTTTCTCAGGCAGATGCGGCTCTGTCCTGCTCCCTACCTGGCTGTCAGGGAGAGCAGCCAATTTAGCCAAAGGTACAGGGGTAGGGGAGGCACAGGGAGAGAAGGTCAGTGATGAGCTGCCAGAAGCTGAAGAACCAATTCCTTCAGTCGCTCCGGGTCTTCGGCGGCACTTCGGCGGCGGGTCCTTCAGTCGCTCCGGGTCTTCGGCAACACTGAAGGGCCCACCGCCAAATTGCCGCCGAAGACCTGGAGCGAGTGAAGGACGTGCTGCCGAAGTGCTGCCAAAGACCCGGAGCGAGTGAAGGACCCACCGCCGAAGTGCCGCCAAAGGACTGCAGGGCCACCGGGTGAGTAGAAATTCTCAGGGAAGCCTCCCCAGCCAAGAGCTCAGGTGGGACGGACAGGACGGTCCCGCGGGCTGCATGTGGCCTGCGGGCTGGAGTTTGCCTAACCCCTTTAACCACCGATTCCAAACCGGCTTCAAAATTTAACAACCAGTTCGCGCGAACTGGTGCGAACCGTCTCCAGCTCACCACTGGAGAAGGTAGAGCCTCTCTCCCTCCCCACCCCCAGGCAGACCAATCGGGGGGCACTTGACACTGCCCCCCATAGCCACCCACGCATCGCCTCTGCAATGTGGCCGACACATGGGGCACGTGGGTTCACTGCTATGAAGAGTTCCGGCTCTGGCACATGGCGCACATGCCACCCACGTTTGGAATCCAGATAGGGACAACACAACTCGAAGAACCTCCAGTTACAGTAAGTAACCTCCTCTTACAAGTTAGATGATCTCAATATAATTCCCAGTGGTTGCTTCCCTATGTTATGCATAATATTAAACCATAATATTATTGGGTCTGACTTGCAGTGTCTGCTTAGAATACACCCTGTAGAGGGAATAAATATTTCAAGTGTGGACTGAGGTTTGTTAATGACACTGTCTGAGGATGCTGTGTGTAATAGCAGATCAGGATTGAGAGGAACGGCATGGCTGCATGGTTGAAATGTGCACATTCTCTTTCCATATCTAGGGTTGCCAGGTGTCCGGTTTTCAACCGGAACACCCTGTTGAAAAGGGACCTGGCGACTCTGGCCAGCTCCGTCGACCAGGCCATTAAAAGCCCGGTCAGCAGTGCTGCGGGGCTAAGGCAGGCTAGTCCCTACCTGTCCTGGGGCACAGCGCTTTGTGCTGGAATTGGCCAGGAGATCCGGCAGGAGGGCCATGAGACGGCCACAGGGCTCCGCACACCGTCCGAGCTGGGGCGTGCCTGTGGGCAAGAGCAGCGTGCACCGCAGAGCCTCCTGCCCCCGCCCCTGCCTAGGTGCCGGACCTGCTGGCTGCTTTCGGGGCACTCTGTGGAGCCAGGAGAGGCAGGGAGCCTGCCTTAGACCCGCAGCATCGCCGCCCCAACCCCGAGCCCCAAACCCCTGACCCAGCCCTGAGCCCCCCCAAACCCATAGCCCCCTCCTGCACCCCAAACCCCTCATCCCTGGCCCCAGCCCAGAGCCCGCACAACCAGCCCAGAGCCGTTAACCCCTCCTGCACCCTAACCCCCTACCTCAGCCCTGATCTGCCCCCTGAACTCCTGAATCCCACCCCAGAGCACCCTCCTGCACTCCACACCCCTCAGACCTGCCCCAGAGCCCACACCCCCAGCTCAGAGCCTGTACCCCTCCCGTATCCCAACCCCCCTGCCCCAGTCCAGAGTCCCCTCCCCTACCCTGAACCCCTCATCCCCAGCCCCACCTGAGAGCCCTCACCTCCTCGCACGCCCCAACCCCCTGCCCCAACCCGCAGCCCCCTCCCACATTCCAAATCCCTCGGCCTCATCTCCCAGCCAGGAGCCCCCTCCGACACCCCAAAACCCCCAAAACCTGCCCAGATCAGCCCCACCCCAGAGCCTGCACCCCCAGCCAGGGCCTTCACCCCCTCCCGTACCCCAACCCCCTGCCCCAGCCCAGTGAAAGTGAGTGAGAGTGGGGTAGAGCGAGCCACTGAGGGAGGGGAATGTAGTGGGCGGGGCCGCAGGGAAGGGGCGGGGCTAGGGTGTTCTGTTTTGTTCAATAAGAAAGCTGGCAACCGTATATTACAGCTAGTTTTCAGTCCCTCTCTTTCAAAAGAAACAACTTTTCCTGAAAATATACAAAAAGAGATCGAAAACACACATCCATCACCTCTCACACATCTATCCAGCTTTTACTCCGAGGTCAATGCATCAAATTACCACCAGGTGGCATCAGACCCACAGGTGATTGCAGAATCCTGTTTCCTCCCCCCTAAATTTGGACTGATTTTAGTGCAAATGGTGACCAATAGCAAGGGGCACTAGTATTTTACGGACAAAAGCCCAGATCCTCCAAGGCACCTAACTCCCATTGATTTTAATGGAAGTTAGGAGCCTAATAACCTTTGAGGAGCTGGGCCAAAGGGCCCAATTCTGCAATTTGTGCTTATGTTTCATTCAGATGTAAGTAATCTCGCTAACTTTAGTGGGAACACTACCGTGAATATGTACTATCCAGGGTGAATAAGGGACACAGAATCAGGCTTTTTGTCATGAAACAGATTACTGCAGTGCTTCCCAAAGTGTGGGGCACGCACCACCGGGGTTCCCAAACTTTTTTTGCTGGGTCCCCCTTTAAAAATATTTCAGACTGTTATGATCTGCCCCCCTCCCCAAGACCATGCCACCCTTACTTCTGTTCTGCTCTTGGCAGCAGCATTGCATTCTAGCTTCAGAGTTGGGCGGCTGTTGGATTAGCACCCAGCTCTGAAGGCAGCAGAAGTAAGAGTGGCATGGTATGGTACTGCCACCCTTACTTCTATGCTGCTGCTGGCGGCGGCGCTGCCTTCGGAGCTGGGAACCCGGCCAGCTGCCACCTCTCTCCAGCTGCCCAGCTCTGAAGGCAGAGCAGAAGTAAAGGTGGCAATACCATGACCCCCTGCACAATAGGCTTGTGACACCCTTTTGGATTGGGACCCCCTGTTTGAGAAACAGACTAGCCAGAGCAGGGATGAGCAGTGGGATAGGCAGACCTTTAACAACACATGGTAGGGCTAGAGGGGCTGCAATTAATTCATTTTTTCTGAAGTTGGGGGTAGGGGGAGAGGGGCCCTCAGCTTTCAAAAACAATCCTAGGTTACTGGTTTGAATCCATACTAGGTTGATTGGCATTGAATGGCTGTTTGTGACTCATGTG
Organism: Chelonia mydas; assembly: GCF_015237465.2. Taxonomy (NCBI): domain Eukaryota; kingdom Metazoa; phylum Chordata; order Testudines; family Cheloniidae; genus Chelonia; species Chelonia mydas. The sequence goes on from NC_051250.2 coordinate 35,613,858, forward strand.
AAATCAGTCTGTAGTCTCAGTCCAGTCCCTTAGTGGACATGTGTCAACGGAATCATCATCACACTCAGCCCAAGGAGGTAATGAGCTAAGGAGATTAAACTCCTCTGCCCCACTTGAGGGTTCCCTCCAGGTCAGGGTTTGAGGCACACTGAACAAGCTGGCAAATCCTGTGCTGCTCTTGTCCTGTGGGTGAAGGCAGGAGTTTAGTTTCTGGGCACTTTTCACTAGCACTAAAGCCACTTGGAACAAAGACCACCTGTGTTAACATCTGCTGAAGAAAACAGGAAATGGAGTAATTCTCCCCCATAGAATAGCTGATTCACTTCAAACTCCTGCTAAAATAAGCGCAATGTAAAGAAATAATTAAAGAGCAGCAATCCATAACAAAAAAAAAATGTACACTTGTGTGGGTGGAAAAAGCCTGGAATAGTACCAACCAAGTCCTAATTGGAGAAATAATTACACAGTGAAGACAGACAGCAGTCTTTTATCTGCCAGACAAGCAACAGCTGTCCTAGAGAAGAGCCAAAGGTTCTTAGCCCAGCGAGGCTTTATGGATAACCCTGGAGGCACTCACAGATCGGATAAACCTCAGTTTCATTTATATACCAGGACTATACCTTTTATAAAAAGTGTGTTCCAAGCTGCTTTGCTTAGTTAGGTGGGGTGTCCTTAAGGCACATCTGCCAGAAAAGGAGCATTGTAATTGGCGCTCATTAATAGGAAACTCTGACAGCACTGGATGGCCCAGTGATCCTTTCTCATACCCCGAACAAAGTGAACCGTAAACTTGCTTTTGCTCACATTAGCAATCATTTGTCCTACGGAACACTGACGACCAGTGCCCTGGTCAGGACAGCTTGTCCTCACTGGACTCAGATCTTCCTGACTTCAGAATTAAGAGCTCAAGGGGGGGCTTGTAAGGTCTTGGTGCCACTTGGATGCCGTCATGGATCTAAACTGTTCTCAGTGGTAGCTGATGACAGAACAAGGAGTAATGGTCTCAAGTTGCAGTGGGGGAGGTTTAGGTTGGATATTAGGAAAAACTTTTTCACTCGGAGGGTGGTGAAACACTGGAATGCGTTACCTAGGGAGGTGGTGGAATCTCCTTCCTTAGATATTTTTAAGGTCAGGCTTGACAAATCCCTGGCTGGGATGATTTAGTTGGGGATTGATCCTGCTTTGAGCAGGGGGTTGGACCAGATGACCTCCTGAGGTCCCTTCCAACCCTGATATTCTATGATTCTATGATTCCCTGAGGGGAGAATGGTATGGGTAGAAAGAGTGATCCTTGCCTGCATACCCCATCTCCTGGGGGGCTAACCGACAGGTCCCTCGCCTGTGGATGTGTTATGCTTATAAGAAGCACACAGGATCTTTTTCAGGGGAAAAGGCAATATGCCGCATTTATTGGAGATACAACAATAAGCATATGTATTCAATCACAACACACACACACACACACTGTCCCGCCAGTCAATGTTATAGTTACCAGTCCAGAGTCCGGATCAATTTAGTGGCCACCTAGGTTGATCACGGGTAGGTAGGAGCTGGGTTCTGTCGGTCACAACACGATGCTCCAGGGAAGTCTTGGCAGGACGAACCCAAAGTTTCATGGCAAGGCACCCTGTTTATATATTGATTTTCTTTCATTGGGACCAATGAGTTTTGCACCATCATGCTGTAATCAATTGTTGTTTGATGAGTGCTTGTTTTCTTAAATTGTCCTTCTCATCCTTTATCTTGTTCTTTCATCGAGTCTCTCAGGGAGTTACCCCATGCTGGTTTTGATCACAGCTATCTTGTCCCCATTGGTAGGTGCCTGTCTCATCTTTAGAGTCGCCAATCTGCCTTCCTCTGATATTTCAATAGGGGCGTGTTGCAACCTCCTAGAGTCCTTGCGTGTGTCTCCGGTTCCTCCCTAGAACATCTGGTTCAGTGATGGCCTTCATACTTATCTCTTAACACACATTCCTCAGTCACACACAAAACAGAATTGATTTACACAGATCATTTTGAATAGGAACATCAGTACAAAAGAAAAACAATCATTGCATTCTTTTACTTATTTTAAAATACTAAACCTACAACAAAATGGTGACCCTAAAAGCTCTGTTACCGCCTTGAAATCAGCCCAGACAAAAAGATTCTGGCTAATGCATCTCTACCAACGGCACATTAGGCCATTCCTTTCTGCTATTCAAAAAGGGTGGCTGGAAGGATACGGTCAAATCATACATCAATACATTTAACACATGCTACGTTATTATCTTATTATTCTTTATCCTTCATTCTAAATTATACAAAATACAAACATAAAATCCTACTACATGTCCCCCTTTTGACCCCTCAAGAACAATTCTCGAGTGGGTCATATTTTATACAACTGGTTGTAATTTAACAAACATTCTTTTTGCCCAACAGCACATACAACACATTCCTAGCAAGCAAACACAGGACAATATTAACACAACCAGCAATGGGTGAAACATAATAGACAATATGCCTTTAGAGGTTGGCGACCAGCCTGTAAAAACGTCTTACCACTGATAGGCTGTCAGTTCTTTTTCAGACCTAGCAATTTTTAGCATGTCTACATTTGCATGTAATATTTGAATGACGCGCTTCCCTATATCCCTCTGTGTCTGTTGTAAAAACTGAGTCACCTTTGTTTCTGACAGGAAATGATCAATTAGATCATGCCAATCCAGGCCAAGGGTAACAGAGAAATTAACTGGGATGGCGGCTATAGTGCTCTGTGCTTCTTCTATCTTTGGTAAATAGTATGTCTGATTGCTAGTATATAATACATGGGCATTATATTTACATTCACCACTGGAGGTTGGCTAATACTTGTACCCTCCCAGAATGCTGTTTCCCAGGATGTATAACACATACACATTGTCCGTTGTACAAAACACGTGTCACATTTTCTAGTTTGTCCCATACACATGTTCCCAATGATGTATCCTTGCTGCATGGTTCTGTGGTGACAGGTATGGACAAGCACACCCATTTCTGAGGGCTCCATTCCGTGCACCCTTGGATGTCCAATAATGTCTCCTCTTTCCCAGCCCACTGACCCATAACCCAGGGTAGCCAAAGGATCCCATGGTCAATTTTGGGAGCTCCCACTTTCCATATTTCTGTCTCCACAGACTGGCGGTGAGCAATTTTAATAATAATTTCACCTAATAACAAATCAGGCTTACTCATGCTGGAAACCTATTGCATCCATTCGTTTGTAGGTGTCAAACAAGGACCTCTTCCGTTCTTTTAAAAGATGCGTTAATACCCGAACATTCCCAGATATTACTCAAAACGTTTCGTGTTCAAGTGATGCTCAACTAAGAATTTGTATCTCGGTACGTCCTATGGCCAAGGCAGTTTTATTTCCTAACTCTATTTGTTGTTTATACAGCAGCCAGGAGGTGGTGTTCAGCCACCGCCACATATTCCATGTTGCTTTTAGATTTCCCAGACCTATTTGTACCAAATCCACAGTATTATCTGCCTGCTTGTGAATGAGACTATCTTGCAGTTGTGACAAGGAACTTAATTTATTCTTAATTACCTCCCGGTCTACAGTATTCATAATTCTTGCTCCAAAACCAACTCCTCCTAATATGGTGTCTACTACATCTCGTTTTGCTCGGCCATTGGAGTGTTGATGTGTTTTTATCCAGGCCGTTATAATAGGAAGGGAGTAGGGTGAACATTTAGGTTCCAATTTTTGAATGCATAGTCCCTGGTCCAGGTTCTCATGCATGTGTGCGGGAACCATAGGTTCAATTTACTATGGGGTATTCAACCGTATCCCACAATAACTGTTAGTATTGTCTCTGTCTTAACAGGCTTATCCCACTGATATAGTAATCGTGGGTAGCTGGAACTCCAGGTGGTATCCCCATAGGGACCCTCTATTTTAACCCCTATTTCCCAGTGGTTTGGTGAATTCCTGTGATGTTTATAAGGTGAACCTTAAGTTCTACTTCCCCCTTCTCAGGCACACACGTTGATATTTCCTAACGGTTTTAAGATTTGGCTAGTATTTTTATCATACCATTCCATGAGGATCGCTGGATCATGGGTAGGAATCCATGATTGGTTGGCAGGGAGTGAATTATTTTTTAAATATTGGCTTATGAGGAGGGCTGCATCTTTTCCCCTGATTGCTCTAATTATCTAGGTACTGAAAGTTCCCAGAAGCAGGTAAAGCCAGACCTTACACTGGAGTCTCATTTTCTGTGGATTAAAATTGTGGTAGTTAAGCAGCGCCTTGTGCTCAGGTTCTGGAATGTTCTTTTCTGCAAAGAATTCACAGATCATTATTTATGTAAACAGTTTAATTTGTGAACCATGGACCCATTTCAGTTTTCCATCTTTTTCAGTACGGTATACCAACGGGCTAAGGCAGTCCACTATGGAGTAAGAGCCTATCCATTTCAATTCCCTTTTCCCCATTTGAAGGTATGTGACTTGGTCCCCTGTTTCCCACAGGGCTGCCTTTGTGGGACTTGGTTTCTGAATTTTGTTGTTCACGTGTTCGATGGCCTGATTAACCAAATTTGGTTGTACTGGAGGGTGGTTTTATCTTCTTGTAACTGTTTGAGCCATTGAAAATAATCATGCTGGGTTATATTAGAGCTTTCTTCTTGACCCTGTACCAGGCAACTAGGATCAATCATTAGGCGCATTGAATGTCCAAACAGAATTTGAAAGGGTTGAATTTTTGTCCTTAATCTATTACTGATGCGGATGGCAGCCAAAATCAGAGGCAGTTTATCCGGCCAGTCTTTTCCTGTGTGATTTACTACCTGCTGGAGCACTTCCTTAATAGTGCGATTTATGCGCTCTATTTGGCCTGAAGACTGAGGCCGGTGTGGTATATGCAGCTTTTGTTTAATTCCCCAGGCTTGTATCATTGTTGTAAAAATTTCTCCTACAAAGGCTCCCCCATTGTCAGAATCTATTATTTCGTGGATGCCGTATCTACATATTACCTCATTAAAAAACTTTTTGGCCACTACCCTGGTGCTATTGTCTTTAGTAGGAATAAGGCTGCCATCCTGAAAAGGAATCAGTTATCACCAATACTGGAATCCTTCCTTACTCCTTGGCAATTTATCAATAAAATCAATTTGAACCCTGTGCCATGGCCCAAGCCTTCATTGGTATATCATGGGTTGTCAGTTAGGAGGACGAGCCTTGTCCTGAGCTCACCACACACAATTTCGCACCATGTTTTAACATAATCTTCCATACATTCCCATTCTGCTACTTGCTTTAGCCTTCTTAAAGTCCCTTCCACTCCTTCATGCATAAACTGATGGGCTACATTAAGTAACTCCTGTCTTTCTAGTTTTCCTGTAACATGGTTAGGGCAGTCTGTAGTGCCATCTGTTGGCTCAGATGTGTTAGCACAGACATTCCTTTTCTGACTTCTGGTTACAACTGCTATGTCATGCTGTCGGGCTATTGTTCCAGGTGTCCAATTATTATTATTCCAGCTGGCCTCCATACCTATTCCTTTATGTGTGCCTTTACATGTCGCACCTTTAAGTGTTTAGGGTCCATTTCCATTCCTCTGAATATGCTTTCCATCTGCTGCTTTCCACCTGTTCCTATACTAATCATGTATCCAAAACTGTATCCCCTTCACACAAAAATCACTGTCAGCATAAATATACACAGGCTGTGGGGAATTTTCATATTGCCTTAAAACCTGATAAATTGCATGGAGCTCAGCATGCTGAGCCGATCCATTGTCTGAATGACTTCCTCTTCTAAGTTAATGGCAGCGTATTTTACACATCTTTTCCCTTTTATTACCATTGCACTCCTGTCAGATACCCACGGTATCTAATTCTTCTAGTGGGGGTGCCTCTACCAAGGCAATTCTTTGCTTCAAAGTGACCTCTGGACATTCATGTCAGTTCCCTTTTTCAATTAGGGCATGTGTTAGCATGTTCGGCTTGGACGCTGTTTCTGTGGTCACCCCTCTGTTAACTAAAATAAGCGTCCATTGAGCCATTCGGGTGTTTGAGACTTTACCTCCCATCAATCTCCCTGATAAAATGTACTTGAGAGGAGTGTGGGTGCTTTGGATAGTAATAGAGGCCATTCCTGTAAGGGGCTCAAAAGATTGTACTGCCCAGACAGCTGCTAGACGCTCATGTTCACAGCAATCAAAATTTATTTCTGCTCCTTGAAATTTCTTGGATTCATATGCTACCGGCACTAGCTTTCCCTCTTCATTATTTTGTAATAGTGTGGCAGCCACGGCCATGTTATTAGCCGCAAAACAAACAACAAAAGGCTGTGATTGATCAAGGAATCGCAGGGCTGGGGCTGTGAGAGCCTTCTGTTTTAGCAGAGTTAAAGTGGAGTCCTGCTCTTTTCCCCATTCCCATTTTGTCCTTTTCTTTAGCAGTTTCCACAATGTTATTTCAGCATATTTATAAAAGTGTGGTCTAAGAAAATTGAATCCTCCTCGCAGAACACTTAAAGAGTGGGCCTCGGTAGGGGACGGCATTTCTACCAGTGCCCTTACCTTCCTCTGATCTACCTGTCTCCCTTCTTGTCCAACGACTAAGCCCAGGTATGTACTCTGAGGTAGCATCAGCTGAGCCTTGTCTAAGGCTACTTTGAACGCCATTTCCTGAGTTAGCGCCAAAACTTTTCCCATTAGTGTTTGAGTTTGCTCCTCAGTTTCCCCAAATATCAAAATGTCATCTACATATGAAAACACAAAAGGCCTTTCTTGTGAACTCAACTGGTCTAGTATATCCACAACATGCTGATGGGCAATAGCTGGGCTGTTGTGATGTCCCTGGGGCAACCGACAAATGGTCCATTGTTGCTCCTTTATTGTAAAGGCAAGCCGATCTTGTGAGTCCGGATGTAGGGGTATGGCAAAGAAACAGTTGGCCAAATCAATAACTGAGAAATATTAAGATGTGGCTTGCACTTTTTGTATGACAATAGGAATTCTTCTATAATCAATTGTTAAACGCCAGGATTGGCCATCTGCCTTTAGCACTGGCCGTGCCGGGGAGCTAAAGGGTGAATTCATTTTTTGAATGAGCCCCTGTTGTTCTAATTCCTGGATGGTTTGCACCAATTGGGCCTCTGCCTCTCTTGGTAAGAGTATTGTTTTTGGGGAGGCACAAATCCCCCAACAATCTTAACACTGCAATGATTTTACTGCAATCTGTTTTCTTTTGAGTCCATACTGAGGGGAATTTCAAGTGCCGCTTTTTAGCTTGTTGAACTGTAAGTGCGGCTACTGGTCTCTCTCCCCCTTTTGTTAATATGACCGATTTTTCCTGAATGGGGAGGGCGAATTTCTAACTTCGAAAGAGTACCTCTAGACATATTGATCACCACATTGTTTTTGAACAACCAGTCGAATCTCAGAATAATTTCCTCAACCATATCAGGAGTTTGGATCAAATCCTCTAATGTCTCAAACCCTTGCACCGAAAAGGGGACTTGGGTCCATTTCCACCTGAGACTAGGTTTCCCTTGAAAGGATTTCAGAGCTACCTGTTTTAATATTTTTCCTGCTTTTGGGGTTGTTCTGATTAAGAATACAGCGGCTCCTGTATCTATTAAAGCTAGTGTAGGGGTATATCCACCCTGCTAAATGTACACACATGGTCGTCCCCCAGGATGCCAGGAGACCTTGCCTATGAACCTCCACCTCTGTGCCCGTACTGGTGGTGGCGGTTCCTCGTTCAGCGGACCCCTCTATTCTTGCCCCGGAAAAGGGAGTGGTTCTGGAAAGCATTGCATCGAGGAAGAGGGTGGTGCATTAGGAGTTATGCTAGCCATCTCTTTTGGTGGGATTTGCAACCTCATGGCTTCCCTGGCTAGTTCCAGTGTAGGGGCCCCGTTCCACTGTCCTCGCTCCAACCCTTCTATCAGGGAAAATGATACAGATAAGATACATACAAACTATCTAGGTATATGCACTCCTGGTCGGAGAGGTGCCGGTCCATAAGGAGGAGGATTAGAGTCCACACTCCTACTCGTCTGTCGGGGAAAAATTGCATAGGTGAATATACTCTCGGTTGTAGCAGGATCGAGCCCAAAAGGTAGGGGGCTTAGCGTTTTCCCCTCCTGCTCTGTCAAGCAGAGTTTTTAGTGGGTATGGACTTTTGTGTTTTGTAAGTCCCAGCACAAGCGTGGGCACAGAAGAGTTATAAAGGTAAAAGAGATTCATAAAGAAATATGTTTAGGCGAAAGGAGTCCCCTAAGGACAAAGCTCAAGAAGAGCAGAAAAAATTGCCATTCATACAGGAAATGACTCCTTTTAAGCCCTGGTCTACACTAGGAGTTTAGGTCGAATTTAGCAGCGTTAAATCGATGTAAACCTGCACCCGTCCACACGATGAAGCCCTTTTTTTCGACTTAAAGGGCTCTTAAAATCGATTTCCTTCATCCACCTCTGACAAGTGGATTAGCACTTAAATCGGCCTTGCCGGGTCGAATTTGGGGTATTGTGGACGCAATTAGATGGTATTGGCCTCTGGGAGCTAACCCAGAGTGCTCTATTGTGACCGCTCTGGACAGCACTCTCAACTCAGATGCACTGGCCAGGTAGACAGGAAAAGGCCTGCGAACTTTTGAATTTCAATTTCCTGTTTGCATGGTCACCTGCAGCTTGCCACGCTGGCCAGAGCTCATCAGCAGAGGTGACCATGCAGAGCTCATCAGCAGAGGTGACTCATCAGCAGAGGTGACCCAGAATCGCAAAAGAGCTCCAGCATGGACCGAACGGGAGGTACGGGATCTGATCACTGTATGGGGAGAGGAATCCGTGCTATCAGAACTCCATTCCAGTTTTTGAAATGCCAAAACGTTTGTCAAAATCTCCCAGGGGATGAAGGACAGAGGCCATAACAGGGACCCAAAGCAATGCGGCGTGAAACTTAAGGAGCTGAGGCAAGCCTACCAGAAAACCAGAGAGGTGAACGGCTGCTCCGGGTCAGAGCCCCGAACATGCCGCTTCCATGATGAGCTGCATGCCATTTTAGGGGGTTCAGCCACCACTACCTCAGCCGTGTTGTTTGACTCCTTCAATGGAGATGGAGGCAACACAGAAGCAGGTTTTGGGGACGAGGAAGAAGATGATGATGAAGTTGTAGATAGCTCACAGCAAGCAAGCAGAGAAACCAGTTTTTCCGACAGCCAGGAACTGTTTCTCACCCTGGACGTGGAGGCAGTCCCCCCTGGATCCACCCAAGGCTGCCTCCCGGACCTGCCAGGCAGAGAAGTGACCTCTGGTGAGTGTACCTTTTCAAATGCTATATATGGTTTAAAAGCAAGCATGTTTAATGATTAATTTGCCCTGGCATTTGCGGCTCTCCTGGATGTACTCCCAAAGCCTTTGCAAAAGGTTTCTGGGGAGGGCAGCCTTATTCCACCCACCATAGTAGGACACTTTACCACACCAGGCCAGTAGCACGTACTCGGGAATCATTGTAGGACAAAGCATTGCAGTGTATGTTTGCTGGCATTCAAACAACATCCGTTCTTTATCTCTCTGTGTTATCCTCAGGAGAGTGATATCATTCATGGTCACCTGGTTGAAATAGGGTGCTTTTCTTAAGGGGACATGCAGAGGTGCCCATTCCTGCTGGGCTGTTTGCCTGTGGCTGAACAGAAATGTTCCCCACTGTTAGCCGGCGGGGCGGGGGGGTGAGGGGCTAGCCACGTGGTGGGGGGAGGCAAAATGCGACCTTGGAACGAAAGCATATGTGCTGTGTATGTAATGTTAACAGCAAGGTTTACCGTGAAAGAATGTAGCCATTGTTCTAGAAAATGTGTCTTTTTAAATACCACTGCCTCTTTTTTTTTCTCCACCAGCTGCATGTGTTTCAATGATCACAGGATCTTCTCCTTCCCAGAGGCTAGTGAAGATTAGAAGGCGAAAAAAACACACTCGTGATGAAATGTTCTCTGAGCTCATGGTGTCCTCCCACACTGACATAGCACAGACGACTGCGTGGAGGCAGACAATGTCAGAGTGCAGGAAAGCACAATATGACCGGGAGGAGAGGTGGCGGGCTGAAGAGAGTAAGTGGCGGGCTGAAGAGAGTAAGTGGCGGGCTGAAAAGAGGGCTGAAGTTCAAATGTGGCGGCAGCGTGATGATAGGAGGCAGGATTCAATGCTGAGGCTGCTGGAGGATCAAACCAATATGCTCCAGCGTATGGCTGAGCTGCAGGAAAGGCAGCTGGAGCACAGACCGCTGCTACAGCCCCTGTGTAACCAACCGCCCTCCTCCCCAAGTTCCATAGCCTCCTCACCCAGACACCCAAGAACGCGGTGGGGGGGGGGGCCTCCGGCCACCCGGCCACTCCACCCCAGAGGATTGCCCAAGCAGCAGAAGGCTGGCATTCAATAAGTTTTAAAGTTTTAAACTTTTAAAGTGCTGTGTGGCCTTGTCCTTCCCTCCTCCACCACCCCTCCTGGTGCTTCTCTCCTCCACCACCCCTCCTGGGCTACCTTGATAGTTATCCCCCTATTTGTGTGATGCATGAATAAAGAATGCATGAATGTGAAGCAACAATGACTTTATTGCCTCTGACAGCGGTGATCGAAGGGAGGAGGGGAGGTTGGTTAGCTTACAGGAAGTAGAGTGAACCAAGGGGCGGTGGGTTTCAGCATGAAGAAACAAACAGAACTTTCACACCGTAGCCTGTCCAGTCATGAAACTGGTTTTCAAAGCTTCTCTGATGCGCACCGCGCCCTCCTGGGCTCTTCTAACTGCCTGGTGTCTGGCTGTGCCAAACCAGCAGCCAGCCTCAACCTCCCACCCTACCATAAACCTCTCCCCCTTACTCTCACAGATATTATGGAGTGCACAGCAAGCAGTAATAACAGTGGGAATACTGGTTTCACTGAGGTCTAACCGAGTCAATAAACTGCGCCAGCACGCTTTTAAACATCCAAATACACATTCTACCACCATTCTGCACTTGCTCAGCCTGTAGTTGAACAGCTCCTGACTACAGTCCAGGCTGCCTGTGTATGGCTTCATGAGCCATGGCATTAAAGGGTAGGCTGCGTCCCCAAGGATAACTATAGGCATTTCAACATCCCCAGTGGTTATTTTCTGGTCTGGGAATAAAGTCCCTTCTTGCAGCTTTTGAAACAGACCAGAGTTCCTGAAGATGTGAGCGTCATGTACCTTTCCCGGCCACCCCACGCTGATGTTGGTGAAACGTCCCTTGTGATCCACCAGTGCTTGCAGCACTATTGAAAAGTACCCCTTGCGGTTTATGTACTCGCCGGCTGGCGTTGCAAGCTTCCACAGGGCTATTGCCACTCGCTTCTCAACTGTGAGGGCTGCTCTCATCTTGGTATTCTTGCGCCTCAGGGCAGGGGAAAGCAAGTCACAAAGTTCCATGAAAGTGCCCTTACGCATGCGAAAGTTTTGCAACCACTGGGAATCGTCTCAGACCTGCAACAGTATGCGGTCCCACCAGTCTGTGCTTGTTTCCCGAGCCCAGAATCGGCGTTCCACCGCATAAACCTGGCCCATTAGCACCATGATGCCCACATTGCCAAGGCCCCTGCTTTGAGAGAAGTCTGTGCCCATGTCCTCATCACTCACGTTACCGCGCTGACATCGCCTACTCGCCCGGTATCACTTTGCCAGGTTCCAGTGCTGCATATACTGCTGGATAATGCGTGTGGTGTTTAATGTGCTCCTAATTGCCAAAGTGATCTGAGCAGGCTCCATGCTTGCCGTGGTATGGCGTCTGCACAGAAAAAAGGTGCGGAACGATTGTGTGCCGTTGCCCTGACGGAGGGAGGGGAGACTGATGACATGGCTTACAGGGTTGGCTTACAGGGAATTAAAATCAACAAAGGGGGTGGCTTTGCGAGAAACTGAATGGCCCCCTCAAGGATAGAACTCAACACTGGGTTTGGCAGGCCGTTGATTTCACAGAGGGAAGGAGGAGAAAATTAATACAAAACAAATCTGGTCTATTTCTTGTTTTGAGCCACTTCATCTATCTTTATATATCTTGCTGGCAGCAGACTGTGCAGTACGACCGCTAGCCGTTCATAGAATCATAGAATCATAGAATATCAGGGTTGGAAGGGACCCCAGAAGGTCATCTAGTCCAACCCCCTGCTCGAAGCAGGACCAAGTCCCAGTTAAATCATCCCAGCCAGGGCTTTGTCAAGCCTGACCTTAAAAACCTCTAAGGAAGGAGATTCTACCACCTCCCTAGGTAACCCATTCCAGTGTTTCACCACCCTCTTAGTGAAAAAGTTTTTCCTAATATTCCTAATATCGTTATCATCTCCTGGGTGCTCGGCAGAAGGTGGTGCAGTATGACGATTAGCCATCATCTTCTGCTGGCTGGAGGTTAAAAGACAGTGCACCGCCGGTAGGATTGAATCGCCACAAGACGAAACTTAAAAGGGAAATGACCTGGCTGAGTCACTCCCATGTTTGCCCAGGCGCCTGATTAAAAGAGCACCCAGGACTTCGTCGATGACGGCTACCAGTCATACTGCACTGTCTGCTGCCAAAAGGCAATTAACTGCTGCTGTGTAGCAATGCAGTACCACGTCTGCCAGCACCCAGGAGACATACGGTGACAGTGAGCTGAGCGGGCTCCATGCTTGCCGAGGTATGGCGTCTGCACAGGTAACTCAAGAAAAAAGGCGCAAAACGATTGTTTGCCTTTGCTTTCACGGAGGGAGGGAGGGAACGGGGGCTTGACAATACCAGAAGCCCCGCGACAATGTTTTAGCCCTATCAGGCACTGGGATTTCTACCCAGAATTCAGATGGGCGGCAGAGACTGCGGGAACTGTGGGATAGCCACCCACAGTGCAACGCTCTGGAAGTCGACGGTTGCCTCGGTACTGTGGACACACTCCGCCGACTAAATGCACTTAGAGCACTTGTGTGGGGACACACACAATCAACTGTATAAAACCGCTTTCTACAAATCCGACTTCTATAAATTCAACCTAATTTCGTAGTGTAGACATATCCTAAGACAATTTTGCAAAACTCTGGGCAGAGCCCATAGACCGAACAAGCATTAGCTAATGTCCATACTATAGCTGATTTGGAAGATATTTTTCCAATCTATCTGTTCGTCTACAGGCCATCAACCCCGATAAAAAGAGACTTGGCTCCAATTTTGGCTATTGTGGGAAGCATGCAATGAGGCATTCCTTTGCTTGGCTAGCTGCCAAGAGGAAAACGCTGCACTGTGTGAGAATCTTGGTGTATCTGAACGAGAAACTGCTAAATGGAAAATACTGGCCACTGGGGTCCAAAGCCAGTTAGACATTCTCAAAGATAGTCTAAGATAAATTAAAATAAAAGAGAGGGGATTATCTGAACAAATAGAGGAAAAACATAAAATACAAAAGGAGAATCAGGTTTTACATGGAATTATAAAGAAACTAATGTTAGAACAAGGTAGAGCCCCTGCCCATCACAACCACTGTGAACCTATTATTAAGCATCTTAAAACAAAATTGGGATTTGCCACCCACCAAGTAGCAGCTCTGATGGCAGGAGAATGGGACCAAGCCCAATACGGTGAGATCTCCGAATGGGAGGGAGAATGGGACCCTAGTGAAGCTTGGAATGGAGATATATGGGATGAGCCCCAGGGATTGGAACCTAACGAACAAAATCCTATTGCAGCAATACAACCAACTACAGTCACAACACCCACAGAGGGAGGGGGAAGTACAACTCTCACCACTGTCCCTGTATCAGCCACTGACTTAGAAGCCATGGCTGATAGTTTGGGACCCCTAAAAAAGGACAATTTCTCCAGATGGTGTTCAAATGCATTTTTGCTCACAGTAAGGGAACAGCTGAACGCCCTTGAAGTCCGCTGCTTGATGGGCATCTGCACGGCTTCAGAGATTCGGGGGGTCCTAGATAGCATTAAAGTTGACAAGAACAATAGCATATTGACTCTAATTGGACTTTTTGGAGAGCAAATAGCCAGGCGCAATTTTATAGCACAAGCTGTAGCCACAACCCAAGAGACCAATGAAGACCCCGAGAATTATTTAACCCAATGGGATCTGATGCAGATAATGGCCTGCTTAACTCCGTTGGGCAATGCCACAGTGCTGGAGATGGATCCTTCACTGGAGGTGTCTCTCTTCTTCACCCCAGAGCAAGGTCCAGTGTCTTCATTTCCCTCCTCTATCACAAGAGTGGTAGAGTCCTTAACTTTCCATTCCACCCCTCCAAATGATTCTGGAAGGCCATGTCCTTCTCCCTCACTCACCAAACAGGGCCAAGTCTGCATAGCTACTGGCTCTCCCTGCTAGTGATGCGGTAAGAAGTATCTACCCTGCAGTGGGAGTAGGTCCTGACTTGCTACCTGCCCACAGAGCAACCCCCAGTTGCTACAAGTCCTTCAATCTCAGAGTAACCCTGAAGCACCATGAGAGTGGCTTATAGAAATAAAGGCATTAACAGCCCAATTGTGGTTAAAGTACAGTTCAGAATGATTAATTAATCACATTTATATTTGTTGTCTCTTTTGCTCTTTACACAATGGCAAGAACATGAAAAAACCACATGGGCCCAGCTGGGTCCCAAAACAGTCACATTTACTAACTACATACAAATCTGAGCATCACTAGAGGGTTCCAAACTATTTAAAGGGATACTCTTCTATTCCTAAACACTCCAAGATTGATTAAACATACCCACTCAGTCATTTAATGCTGCATGTAGGATTGTTTTCATTTCATGCAATTAAGGAGCATGTTGACTGGGGAGGGAGGGAAGTCAGAATGACAAGCGTGTACACATTTCAAATTTCCACTATTATTTTCTCCTCCAAATAAGAGCAGCATTGTTATTAATAGTCACCTTGCCAAGTTTGTGAATTGTTGATATTTTGATATGAGATGCCTATGTAATTTAGGAACCACAGGCGAGGGAGGAAAATGTGTTTTCAATAGAATTTGAAATGGAGGGAGAGCTGCTGAGGAGGAGAGACAGAGCAAGGCTCATTGTAGACGGCAGGAACTGTCGAGAAGACACTTGAACTAATCTTCGCCAGCCTGTGCAAGGATGGAGAAGAGGCTGGGTGCTGGGTTAGTGGTAGGAACTGAAAGCAGGAGAGAGAGAGAGAAAGAGAGAGAGCAAGAGCCATGGACTAAGCTCAGATGTTTACAGTGGGTAATTTTGACCAAGATCTGGAATTAAATGGAAGCCAGCGGAACTGTTTGAGGAATGGACTTGTGATTATGCTTTACATGTGAGGAGATGGACAGTAGAATTCTGCACATTCTGGAGTGGGAAGGCCCCAGGGAGGCTACAGAGAAGGGAGTTGCACTAGTCAAGGCAAGAAGAGATACCAATACAGAGAGACATGAGGATACAGGGAAGTTGAGGAACTGCCGTACACACACATTTTTGCTTGACATTATTTATATTCTCTAAAGAATGCTAATCTGGGCACAGCTATGTGTTGGTACTAACCCCTCCTGATACATAGGGAAACATCACGTATGGAGCACCAAAAGTGTGCAATGTGCTTCACAGGGCAAGGAAGAGAATAAATCCTTCAAGAAGCATGCACACTAAATATTATAGGGACAAGAGCCACTGTCGGATTGTGCCAATACTTGGCAGCTCTCCAGGCCAACACTTCTTTTCTGGTGAGCTAAGCAGTTACGACAGAAGTTACTATCCCATTTAAACTAAAAAAGGATGAAGTCTCTAGCCCATATGGTGGCAAAGAGCTTCTGATTGTGGCTCAGTGTCATACTGTCTCACTGATCCTGCAGCCAGATAGCCGGAAACAATGGTTCTAGAAAAGAGGTGGGAACTGCTGCTATTCAGCTCAACAGGTATTCATTCTGAAGCCTAATGACTACACTAACTATGTAGACATTGTTCAATATTTTATTGCTGAACACATTAGCTGAAATGTGTGATTACTCTGGGATTGTGAGTAATGCACGAGTAGAATACCACCACACTTCTGCTTTCCCACATCCAGCCTCTGACAAGAATGAGAGAGATTAGGCTGTGTTCAATGTTACTGAGCCTGAGCAAGCCTGAGCAATAAACCTTGGCGGGAAGAGAAGCTGGTCTGTGTCTGAAACCCTGGCTGTCTCATTGTTCGGAGGGTTTTTTGTTTCCTATCTGTGTGAAAAGCTTTGGTTCTGCTGTGAAATGCTACCATAATTTAGCTTGCAGTGCTCTCCCTCTTCGTGTAAATATTTATCTGCACCCTATTCTCCCAGCCTGGTTTGGAACGACTTGCCAGAGGATTTCAGCAGTAACCAGAAACTTTCTTAGGGTATGTCTACACTACGCAGCTTTTAGTTACACGGCTCTGCTGCTACAGCCGTGTTGCTAAAAGGTGTGCAGTGCAGTGGCTGTTTGTCGGCAGGAGAGAGCTTTCATGCTGACAAAAAACTTCCACCCCCAACAAGCAGTGCTAGCATTGTTGGCAGAAGAGCGCTCCTGCTGACAAAGTGTTGTTCACACTGGTGCTTGTCATCGACAAAACTTTTGGCTTTCAGGGTTTTGTGTTTTTTTAATATTCTTGTAACGATGCTGCCTTTGGTGGGACACTTCTGAGAGTATCAATTCAGGACAAATTGCTTAGAGGATGGCAGTTACAGCCCAAGTCTGGGGTTTCTCCACTTCTAAGGCCCACTAAACCAGCCAGACAGAGAGGACTTTGGTTTTACCCCACTGGCTAACCTTAAGTCACACAAGCAATTCCCTTAGACACTCCATTTTCCTAGTATCACCACCAGTGCCACTTGTTATGGGGATGAATGGTTATGAAAACCAATACCCCAGTAAAAGAAAAAAGGTTCTCTCGATCCCAAAGGACCAAGCCCCAGACTCAGGTCAATACACAAGTCAGATCTTACCCACAAATCACGCTGTTGCCAATCCTTTAGAACAGGGGTCAGCAACCTTACAGAAGTGGTGAGCTGAGTCTTCATTTATTCACTCTAATTTAAGGGTTCGCATGCCAGTAATGCATTTTGACATTTTTAGAAGGTCTCTTTCTATACGTCTTTAATATATAACTAAACTATTGTTGTATGTAAAGTAAGTAAGGTTTTTAAAATGTTTAAGAAGCTTCATTTAAAATTAAATTAAAATGCAGAGCCTCCCAGACTGATAGCCAGGACCTGGGCAGTGTAAGTGCTACTGAAAATCAGCTCGCGCACTGCCTTTGGCACACGTGCCATAGGTTGCCTACCCCTGCTTTAGAATCTAAAATCTAAAGGTTTATTCATAAAAAGAAAGAAATATAGATGAGAGTTGAAATTGGTTAAATGGAATCAATTACATACAGTAATGGCAAAGTTCTTGGTTCAGGCTTGTAGCAGCGATGGAATAAACCGCAGGTTCAAATCAAGTCTCTGGAGTACATCCACAGCTGGGATGGGTCATTCAGTCCTTTGTTCAGAGCTTCAGTTTGCAGCAAGGTTCCTCCAGAGCTCAGAAGCAGGACTGAGGACCAGATGGAGGGGTTTCCAGGGCCTTTTATATTCTCTGCCCATGGAAGGACTCGCCTTTGTTCTTACTGTGGAAAATCACAGCAGCAAGATGCAGTCTTGAGTCACATGGGCAAGTCACATGTCGAGGCATGATTCAGTTTGCAGGCCGATGCCATTGTTTACATGTTAGTTTGAACATTCCCAGGAAAGCTGAGATGTGGATTGGCATCTCCCAAAGTCCATTGTCAGTTAAGTGTTTCTTAATTGGGCAGTTTCTGAGCATAGTCCTTTCTCAAAAAGCTGACCGAATGCTTCACTGAAACTACTTGGAATCAAATACATTTGAGATACAAGTCCATAGCCAATATTCATAACTTCAACTACAAAAATGATACACACATACAGACAGCATAATCATAACCAGCAAATCATAACCTTGTCACAGACACCTCACAAGACAACCTTTGTACAATATTTGCTGTAAATATATAACAGTGGTTGCAACAATGATCTATATGGTCACAGTTTATGTCAATAATGTCACAACTCTGAATAACAAAAGTTTTGCCTTTCACTTTCCAGGGTAGACAAAGCCTCAGCAACTAGTCCTGACCCATAGCAAGTCAGCCTTGATATTAATCAGCTTGACTAAACCTCTATAAACAATCTGGAATTGCTCAACATAGCCTCAAAAAGAATTGTAATAACATTGAGTTTATGTCTTTTTTTTTTTTAATCTTTATGATCTATGAAGAAGTGCTGAGGGGCTTAAAGAAAAAGAAAAGGTGGGTGTTTTATGCTTTATTATTTTTAAACAGAAATATAAAAAATGTCAGACTGGGCTCAATACAGGGGTAACAGTGAAATGTAATAGCCTATGATACACAGGAAGTCAGACTAGATGATCTAGTGGTTCCTATTCGCCTTAAACTAAGGATCTATGAAATCTGGGCCCAAGTTTTGCTGGAGGATTTCTTGGGTTATGTTTAATGTGAGCTTTCACACGGTAAATGTAGGGTGTTGAATATTTAACAAAGACAGCCTTTTTCCGAAAAGTTCATTGGGCATTGGAGTTAAATGGGTGGTGACAAGAACAAAATGAAAAAACAAAGCCAAGATTTTTGGTCACTCTGTGTAAGGCTGTGACTACACTAAGATTTTATGGACCCTTAATTCCCCAAAAGTGAAGCTCTATCTGTGGTAGCATTTGTGGCTGCTATTGTGTAGCCAGCATTCAGGTGTTTTTACCACCACCTCCTCTAAACCTGATTTGGATTAAGAACACCTGAGCCTTGTGAACAGTACAGCTTCCAAAAGCACTGGTAGAGGAGTCACCATCTCAGAGCACCCCCTCACCGCAAGACCCAGCATTACAGCACTCTGCCTCAGTTTCCCCACAGCAATCTTCAGCCTACTCCAACCATAGAGGTGACTTGTTGCGGTGGCTCGGCCCTCCAGCTAAGCCCATCCCTCCCAGAGCATCCAAGTCCAAAACACAAACTCTTGCCAGTCTCAAACTGGGCCAAGCCCTTCCTTTCCAAGCAGCCTGTTTTTTTCCCTTCAATTCAGGCACTCTTCTGTCCATCCATTCGGCTCAGCTCTCACCCTGAGCAGGCTCCTTTCCCTCTCTCCCCTCAGCTCCTCCTGGGCCTCTTTGGGTGTCCCCCTGCTTTTTCCTGAACAGCTGCTTCCAGGCCTTCCTTTTTTGGAATCTTCCACAGGCCTTTGGCTCCCCTCCCGCCAGCTTCCCACCGCTGGGCTGCCTTCCTCACCTAGCACAGGTATAGCAGCACAGGTCTGACTGGTGGTAGTTATGCACACGTGTAACTTTAACTTTATCAGGGCCTCAGTCCCTTGACGTCTGTGATGTCAGAATTTCACTAGTTCTCCAGTTAGGGTCTTCCAGGGCAGACAAGACCTGAATTTTTAAAGCAAAAAGAAGCAGATTTAAAAAAAAAAAAATCTTTCAGGTCCTCCTCCTCAGAGAGAAAAAACCTTCACTTTTGTTCCTTGTCTCCTTTTACCTTCCCCAACCACACAATGATTTATATAAAACATACAGTTCTAAGCAGAGTGTTGGTGTTATGCCTTCTCAGCGTAAAGGCCATTGAAATGTAATAGAAAATCTAACTGCTGCATCTCATTACAAAGAGTAAATGGCTAGCACATTTCCAAGTGTGTCTAAATACAATTGGAAAAAAAACAATCAGAACAGGCGGCTGTCATTTTAATAGCCAGAAGAAGTTGGGCTTGTTAAAAAATGTCCTTTGGATCTGGTTTCCAGGTTTTTGGCAAAACAAAAAAAAAAACTCATTTAGACTTTTGTCAAAAACCCCCCCAAACCGTTTTTGTTTTCAGCTGAATTTTTTTGTGTTTCAGCTGAAATGACCCAAAATGGTCCGTTCTGGCCACAAACGTTTCATTTTTTCTACAGTTTCTGAAAGGAAAACCCCCCTTTCAGATCCACTCGAATTAAGATGCGGGAATTGCAGAGCCCATCTGAACTCACAAGGCAGGAGGCTTTCAAAGAGGCTGTAGAGCAAGTTCAGTCACTTTTTCTGGTTTTGGTTAATTACAGCATTGGAAGCCTCTGCCTCTCTCTTGCAGTCTCAATGCTGAACTGCGTTTTCTTTGTTTCAGTCTACTTCCCAGCAGGCCTGCCTCTCAATATGTATTAGCGAAGTGTCTACTCCCTGCTAAGAGAGACACCCCCCTCAGTCGCAGCTAGGGTTGTATTAAAGCACAGACGTTTCTAAAATCTCGTTCGGAAAAACAAATCATGTTTTAATCTCCTCACTTGATACATCTTTCTTGAGTTGTCTACTGTAACTGATCTCTTGAGAGGTCTTCCTTTCTGGCAAGGCTCTTTTCTGGCGAGGCTCTGTAGATTTCTCATGTGATGTATCGAATGAGTATCTCTTGGCAGGGAGTTAATTATTTCTGTGCCCTCCATGTAGGACGTAGGATGGTAAATGCAATCATGCAAGGAGGTGGGTGGAGTGTAACTGTTGTCTGCCCGGTGTAACCCTTTTTGTTGTTTGTCCTAGTGATCAGCGCTTGTGGAGCACCTGCAGCACGGTATGTCAGTGCCTCCTGCCAGGGCCATCCTTATGGTCCTATGGGACCCTCCACAGTATTATTAAACTGGTGCTCCTGTGCCCAACGGCAGCCTGGGTTCACAGCCCGGTGCTGGGGAAGGGACAAGGCAGCAAAGGATGCTGAGACACCTGGCCCGCCTCATGGCCGCAGAGAGTCACAGTTCCCTCCAGAGACCCCTGTGCCCTCTCCCTCATGCAGAATGCTTCTTAGCGATCCATTTGTCACCAACTATTATCTTTTGCGGCAGCAGAACACTCAGCCCGGGCCCGTTTGTCACAGCCGAAGTGACTAGGCAGAGAAGAGCCACAGGGAGCCAGGAGGAAGTGGTTTCTCCAGCAGGTGAAAAATGTGGGCCCTATCGAGCAGTTTGCATCACTCTTCACACTGCTACACATTGGGTGGGATTTTTAATGTCCAGCCTTCCTTTTGGCACTTGTAACTGGCAGATCTGGCTGACGTCGTTCAGTTGTCTGGGGTGCACACAGTCTCCAGCCCCCCCCCGTCTGCAAAGTATTGTTACGTTGGAGGCTTGAGAGTTTCTCTCATTCACCAGCAGTCGTTAGTCCAGTCTTCTTATGGAATGCAGAGCTTGCCAAGCCAATCTGCGGCAGCCTCATCAGTGACATGCAGAGCCCTCAGACCACCACCACATCTGGTCAGACGACAGTCCAGTCAAAGCTATTACCTCTCATCAATCACAGACCTGATTAAAGCAGATGGGGGTGCAAAGCACTTTCATCCAGGCTAAATGGAAGGGACAATTAAATGGCTTTTGTCTAGTGATAGCTGCAACAGTGGAAACCACCACTCAAGGCACTGCCCAGCATGGCAAGGCCCTGAGCAGCAGCTAATCCATTGGGCCTGGCTGCAGCTTTGTGTGTGTTTGTGTGCACCAGAGGCAGAAAGCAAGGAGAAAGCCAACAGACAGACAAGAGAAGCAGTGGTGAGTGTGGCCCTGGTTGGAAGCCCAGAGACAGCTGCTTTTGGGCACAGTACCGGCTGGAAAGGCAGACTTGGATTTCTGAACAAGGAAACTGCCTTCAGTTGTTTGTTCCTGCTGTGGTCAGGGAAACAGGACTTTGTGCACATCCTTGGTGAATAGATAGGATTGCACAAAAGAATACCTGATTCTCTCATCCATTTCTCCTCCTAATGGAAACAACCAGCAAGGCTCCTGGCACAAGGGGCTTGCTGGTCCCTGTAAATGAAGCAGGTCCAGGGCCCCTGCTCTGTGCCAGAATTGCAACTGCAGCTTGGGTAGACATACCCACACTAAGTTTACCGGTACTAGCTCGGTGTAGTGAGGCGGAGTGACCTCCCACTGACCCAGAGGGGGAGGAGCCACCGCTAACCCACTGCACTCGGCTAAAAATAGAACTGTAGACGTGACAGCATGGGCTGGCCAAGCATGCTGAGGAACCTAGGTCCGTATTTGTGTTGCTGAAGCCCATGCTACCCAATCTACACTGCTATTCTTAGCCATGTTAGCGTGGGTGTGCCTACCCAAGCTGCAATTGCACCTTGGATTGCAGTGTAGACATACCCTACATTGCTTTTCCATGCAATTATCAGCAGATCTGAGTGGCAAGAAGTACATACCTCCAAATAAAGGAGATACAGGGATATGGAGGCTGTTAGTTGTATAGAAAGGTTTGTTACTTATCTCTGCTACCTTGTCAGCTCAGTAACTTCTGCTTTCTCTATCCCAATCTCCAAAGCACTGCCCCTGAAAATGGGATCGTAGCCTCAGAAAATGATGGAGTCTCACGTCGATATTGACATATGAGGATCCAGCAAACACTATAGGTGAACACGTAAATTCAGGGTCAGACCAATGTGAGAACCCAACTGTGGGACAGACAGGCTTGTCTACATGAGCATTGCAGGCTGTTGTATCCTTGCTTTGTGCTGGTCATGTTTTTCCACATAAGGTGCCTGGCTTCACAGAGGTTAATGATGACATGACAAATCTGCTTCCATCTTACTCCGTCAAGGGCTGTTGCTTCCCAGTCGCTGGGGTCAACCTGACATGCTTTCAAGTTTGACTTCAGTGCATCTTTACATCGTTTGTGCCATCCACCATGAGAAGAGGAGCATTACTTTAGCTGACCATAAAATATGGCCTTGGGCATTCTCGAGTCTGCCATATGAAGGCGATGCCAGAGCAACACAGCTGAGCTTTTATGAGAATGTCTTGAATGCCAAACATCTGACAACAATTACGGATTTCAATATTGGGAGTCTTGTCTCACCCAGCGGCGTATTACCGCCTAGGTCGACAAGACCTAGGCCTAGGGTGGCAAATTTTCAGGGGCGGCAAATTTATAACAGCAGTCAGAGGCTGCTTCCCCCAGCACCGGTTCGCGCCCTCTGCCCCCGGCCCCACCCCAATTCCACCCCTTCCCCGCCCCCATTCCCCAACCCCTCCCTGCCCCTATTGGTCCCCTTCCCCAAATCCCTGCCCCAGCCCCGCCTCCTCTCCTGAGCGCGCTGCGTTCCCCCCACTTCCTCCTCCTTCGCGAAGCTGTTTCGCGCACAAGGCAGAGAGCGGGGAGAAGCAGGACCCGGCGGTGCGCTCAGGGGAGGAGGCGGAGGCGGAGCGGAGGTGAGCTGGGGAGGGGGGTGGGGCGGCAATTATTTCAGGGCCTAGGGGCGGCAAAATCTTTAATCCGCCACTGGTCTCACCATTGGACCCTGCAAACAGACTGAAGACAGTACATCTGGAGCTGATAAAGTCTCCTCATGTGGTGGTGATATTGTCTGTGTCTCACAACCATATAGAAGCGTTGTTAGTGCAGCTGCCTGATGGACATTGAACTTGGTGCTTGTTTTGATGCCCCTATTTTTCCATTGGTGCTGTGAGAGCATTCCAAATTCAGAGCCAGCCTTGGCTATGTGATGGGTAACCTCATCATCAGTTGTGGTATGCTGTAACCGCTACTCCCTAGCTAGCAAAACTTCTCCACAGACGTCAGAGAAGTGGTGTTGATCTTTAATAACTGGGTAGAGACGTGCAGCCCCCAGCAAAGGTGCTATGCAGATACTTCCCTCAGCTATCTGGTGTCCCAAGAGATGCCAGCTTAGAGTGTTCTCATGCAGTCCGAGAGGAAGGCATCTGGGAGAGCAGGAGCTTCAATAATAAAACAAAGGCTGTTGCCTGTTACACTTCTCAGAGCAAGATGCCCTGCGATGCTTCTGCCGCAGTGCACTGATAGCGGAGTGTAAGGAGACTGTGGCCTGGAGCAGGGCCAGATTAATTCATAAGCAAACTAGGCACATGCCTAGGGTCCAAATTCACGAGGGATCCCCAAAATCACAGGCCAGTGTCCTTCTCTTCCTCTGCAGCTGCTGTGTCTTTGCCCCGCCAAGGGGGCACCAATGTTGCAGCAGCACCCTCTGCCCTCGCACCACAACCCTAATCCCAGCCCAATGTGGAGGGGAGGCTTGGGGGGTTGCAGAGCTAGCTTGTCCCATGCTCACCCTGCAGCAACCGCTCCTGTCCCGCAGGGTTAGGACCAGCTCCCCATTCTGGGCATTGCGATCTGGTGTGCCGGGTCAAACCTGAGTGGTACTGCAACACTGTGCACCAGGTTGCTATGCCAGTGGAGTGAGGAGTCGGGCCCCGCTCTGTGGGGCAGGAGCCACTGCTGCAGGGTGAGCAAGGGGTCGACTAGCTCACCAACCCCACTGCCTCACCTGATCTGCGCTCTCTCCATGGCACCAGGCCAGGAGAAATGTATGTTTGCCTAGGGCCCAGTGAGGGGTTAATCTGGTCCTGGCTGGGCGTCCTGCCATCATGTGGGGAAACATAGGCAGCACTGTCAGGGAGTTGTTGGAAGGACTCAGAGACTCAGGGCCACTGAGCTCCAGACAGGGTAAGTGACTTGCCCCAGGGTCATATAGTGAGTCAGTGGCAGAGCTGAGGAGAGACCTAGAAGGTCTGACTAGCACTTCTTTGAGCATTAGAGGTGCTGTTTTTACCTCCAAGTAACTAGTGCGAGTGCTTTTAGGGCAGCTCTGTCTGCTGGGAACCCTCTGTCACTGAATGGAAATGTTAGGGTACATCTACAGTACGAAATTATTTCAAAATTATTCTATTCAAATTTTCGGAAACTATTTTATACATTCAGTCTTCTGTGTCCTACTAAAGCATGTGAATTCGGCGGATTGCATCCACAGTACCAAGGCTTGCATCGAATGTCAGAGCAATGCACTGTGGGTAGCTATCCCACAGTTCCCGCAGTCCCCGCCGCCCATTGGAATTCTGGGTTAAGCTCCCAGTGCAAGATGGGGCAAAAACATTCTTGCAGACGTTTCTGGGTGTGTGTCGTCAGAAAGCTACGGCAGACAATCGTTTCGCGCCTTTTTGGCGTGCAGAGGTCATACTGCTTTCAGCAGACGGTGCACCGCTGCTCTCCTGCTACTATGAATCCACCTCTCATTTCCTCTCATCTTCCTACGTAATCTCTACTATCTACTCTTCCTCATCAAACGCTTCTGCTGCCAACTCTGCTCGGCCATCGTGAACCGAGCAGCACAGCTTCCGCCGCCAACTCTGCTCTCCCGCTATTGCCACCCTTTGAGCGTCTCCATGTTGTCTGTCCTGGGCTCCACCCTCCGTGAAAGCCACAGAAGACAACCATTTTCCGCCGTTGTTCGGCTACTGTGAACCGAACAGCCCAGCTTCCGCTGCCACCCTGCTCTCCTATGTTTCGCGCCCTTTTTCCAGGATTACCCATGCAGGCGCCATAGCCATGGAGCCTGATCAGATCTCCACTGCAGTTCTGACCATTGTAAATACCTCGCACATTATCCAGCAGCATGTGCGGTACCTGCAAAACCGGGCGAGGAAGCTACGACAGCGCGATTACTATACTGATGAGGACATGGACACAGATGGCACGGCATGTGGCGATTGAGAGATCATGGTAGTGTTGGGCCAGGTTCATGCCGTGGAACGCTGATTCTGGGACCAGGAAACAAGCACAGACTGGTGGGACCGCATAGTGTTGCGGGTATGGGATGACTCCCAGTGGCTGAGAAACTTTCGTATGCGTAGGGCCACTTTCATGGAACTTTGTGACTTGCTGTCCCCTGCCCTGAAGTGCAAAGACACCAAAATGAGAGCAGGCCTCACAACTGAGAAGCGAGTGGCTATAGCCCTGTGGAAGCTTGCAACGCCCGACAGCTACCCGTCAGTCGGGAATCAGTTTGGAGTGGGCAAATCTACTGTGGGGGCTGCTGTGCTTCAAGTAGCCAATGCAATCATTGACCAGCTGCTATCAAGGGTAGTGACTTTGGGGAATGTGCAGACCATTGTGGATGGCTTTAATGCGATGGGGTTCCCTAATTCCGGCGGGGTGATAGACGGAACACATATCCCTATCTTGGCCCCGGAACACAGGGGCGGCCAGTACATAAACCACAAGGGGTACTTTTCCATGGTGCTGCAAGCACTGGTGGATCACAAGGGACGTT
Organism: Chelonia mydas; assembly: GCF_015237465.2. Lineage (NCBI taxonomy): Eukaryota > Metazoa > Chordata > Testudines > Cheloniidae > Chelonia > Chelonia mydas. The sequence continues at coordinate 35,639,928 of NC_051250.2, forward strand.
TCACCGACATCAACTTGGGATGGCTGGGAAAGGTACATGACGCTCGCATCTTCAGGAACTCTGGTCTGTTTGAACAGCTGCAGGAAGAAACTTACTTCCCAGACCAGAAAATTACTGTTGGGGATGTTGAAATGCCTATGTAACCCTTCTGCCAGGCCGAGTTGATAGCAGCAAGGGCTGGGTTCAGTACACAGGGGTTCCCTCTCATCAAAGCAAATGCAAAACTGGCTTGAGCCCCCACGCAGTGACCTGGGAAAATCTTACACACACCCCTGGGCTCCTCAAAGAGGCAATACTTCCCCTCTCACAAGCACAGAGTCTCTGTGTAGCAGAGAATCTTTAATAACATGAGGTAAACGACATCAGCATTAAATTGGGAAAACACCACAACTACGTTCATCAACCAAACCATGAGCAAAGACCCACCCCAGCAAATTGGGCCATATCCTTTCCCTCGGGTTCTTGAGTCCAACAACCCAAAAATCACCCAAAGTCCAAAAAGTCCAAAAACCCCAAAGTCCAGCCCCAGAGTTCAAAAGTTCATCTGCAGAGTGTTACTCCCCAGTCTGGGTGAAAATGTGTGTGTGTGGGGGGGGAGAAAGAGGTAAGGGGCACCTTACATAATCTGAAGCTGACTGCCCCGCAGCTCCATAGGGCTTCACTCTGATCCACCCCACGAGCCGTCCCATGCTCTGCTCTGCAAGCAGCTCCCGCCATCCCACAAACTGCTCCACCAGCCGGTCCGCAAGCCTCTCCAGCTGTCCCACAAACTGCTCCGTTCCGCAACAGATCTTCAGGCTCCCCCCTACTTAACACAGTGCTCAGTGATTTCAGCTTGTAGCAGTGGGAGCCTCAGTGCTGGGGCACCATAAGGCCAAAGTGAATTCAGCTCAGCACCTGTAGCTAGATTCCTAATAGACCCAAAATTAGCTCTGATGTTCCACAGTGGAGAGAGACAGATATGTAATTGATGTTGTCTCACAAATAGGCCCACACCACCAGGTACTAATACCTATCTCCAGCCTCTCTCCATTCACAGAGTTTTGGAACCCATGTCCCTTGCCTAGCGAGTGCTACTTAGTTGATGGTGAGTCCCTCCATCATAACAAAAGGCCAAGTACAGTTCCACTGTCCTTGATTCCCATAATCAGGATAATAACAATTTATTCTTCCTGCCCCAATAACAGAGACACTGGGGATCCCACAGCAGCCAAAGTGACCATTTGGGCAGCTATGGGCTCATTCTAGGCTGGGTGGGTGTGCCTATGCAAATGAGATCAGCCCCTGAAGTTCTTTTCCACAACTTGCCACACCTCACCACCAGATGTCAGGGTGGAGCTCATCCTGACTCTGCTTACACCTATAGTTATCCTCAGGGACCCAGCCTACCCCTTAATGCCATGGCTCATGAAGCCATACACAGTAGTCAGGAGCAGTTCAACTATAGGCTGAGCAAGTGCAGAATGGTGGTGGAATGTGCATTTGGACATTTCAAAGCATGCTGGCACAGTTCACTGACTTGGTTAGATCTCAGCGAAACCAATATTCCCATTGTTATTGCTGCTTGTTCTGTGCTCCACAATATCTGTGAAAGTAACAGGGGGAAACATTTATGGCAGGGTGGGAGGTTGAGGCAACTTGCCTGGCGGTCAGTTTCACACAGCCAAACAGGGCGATTAGAAGAGCGCAGCAGGGCGTGCTGCACATCAGAGAAGCTTTGAAAGCCAGTTTCATGACTGGCCAGGGTACGGTGTGACAGTTGTGTTTGTTTCTCTTAAAGTTACTCACCCCCTATATATATATGAAAGGAAATAAAGTCACAATTGTTTAAAAACCTTTCTTTATTATTTGTTGCACAAAACATTGAGAGAAATCAGAAGCTAGACAGGGGAGCAGGGGTATTGGGTTAGGGGGGTGGAGGAGGAGGGAAGGACAAGTCCAGAAACCAAATCAAAATTTAGGATATGCCAGCTTTCTGCTGCTTGTGCAATCCTCTGGGGTTGACTGTGTGGGTCCCCGTAGCCTTCCCCGGCCCGTGTTCTTGGGCGTCTGGGTGAGGAGGCTGTGGAACTTGGGGAGGAGGGAGGGCGGTTATTCAGGGGCTGCCGCGGCAGTCTGTGGTCTTGCTGCCTTTCCCGCATTAGATCCACCATACAGCGGAGCAGGTCAGTTTGCTCCCCCATGAGCTTGACCATGCATCCTGTCTGCTCTCATCGCGCATGTCCCTCGTCTCTTCGTATTCATGGAACGCTTTACACGACTCTGCAATTGTTTGCCCCCACACATTCAACTGGGCCCTATCAGCGTGGGAGGACTGCATGAGCTCGGCAAACATGTCATCCTGAGTTCGTTTTTTCCACCTTCTAATCTGGACCAGCCTCTGGGACGGAGTAGACAGGGGCCGCATTGAAACATTTGCACCTGCTGCAGGAGGAGAAAAAGGGAGGGTCGTATTTTAAAAGATACATTTTAGAGAACAAAGGGGACACTGTTTCTCAGTGAAACAGGCAATTCATAGTACACAGCACATGTTCTTTCTGTACAAGGTCTCATTTTGCCTCTTATACTGAAGTGCCTGCCACTTTGGTGTGAGTAAGCCATCACATGCAGCCAGGCAACAGAATTCAGCTTGCAGGCAGCCTGCGGGCTCTCTGGGATGATCGCTTCACACAACACCCTTCCCCCCCTCGCCCCCACACCCACCCACCGCGGGGCTCTGATGAGGCTCTGAGCAGGGATGAGCCCTTTAAACTAAATGCGAACAGCCCAGCATGGCTCCGATGAGGCTCTGAGCAGGGATGAGCCCTTTAAACTAAACGCGAACAGCCCAGCGTGGCTGGGTTTCCCACCATCCCCCACCGCGTAGCTCCGATCAAGCTCTCACTCACCAGAAGTGCCTTCTCCAGGTTCATGGTCCCGGAGTATGCTTTGGGAGTGGGGGAAGGCTATTGGCTCCAGCGTTAAGAATAGTTCCTGGCTAGGGGGGAAAACAGATTCCTCACTTGCCACCTGTGCACTGTCCTCCTCCTCCTCCTCTTCGTCCTCCAAAAACTCATCCTCCTTGCTCCGTGCTCCTCCCCCCTTGCAGATGTCCACAGACAGTGGTGAGGTAGTGGTGTCGTCACCCCCCCATAATTGCATGCAGCTCACGGTAGAGGCGGCATGTATGGGGCTGTGACCCAGAGCACCCGTTTGCCTCCCTGGCTTTTTGGTACGCTTGCCTGAGCTCCTTGATTTTTGTACGACACTGTTCTGTGTCCCTGGAGTAGCCTCTTTCCGTCATAGCCCTGGAGACTTTAGTGTACGTATTTGCATTTCTTTTTTTGGAACATAGTTCTGCCATAACAGATTCGTCTCTCCAACATGCAATGAGATCCAGTATCTCCCGTTCGGAACATGCTGGAGCTCGTCTGCGAATCCAGGACTGCGTGGTCGCCTGTGATGTTGGACTCTGTGTGGTCACCTGTGATGGTAGACTGTGCTGATGGTCACCTGTGCTGATGGTGACCAAACAAGAAATTCAAAAGTTCCAGGGGCTTTTACTGCCTACCAGGCTAGTGCATCGGAGTTCAGAGTGTTGTCCAGTGTGGTCACAAGGGAGCATTCTGGGATAGCTCCCGGAGGCCAATATCATCAAATTGCGTCCACAGTACCTGTAACCCAGAACTGCAATCTCGATTTTAGCGCTACTCCACTTGCCGAGGTGGAGTACAGAAATCGGAGTAAAGAGCCCTTTAAATTGAAAAAAACTGGTTTGGTCGTGTGGACGGAACCAGTTTTATTTTGAGGTAACTCGGCTAATTCCGAAATAACCGTGTACTGTAGAGCAGGCCTTAGAGTAGAATGAAGCTAAATGAAGGCTCTTGTGCCCTAAGTGCAGGCCATGCTGGCATGGAGCTAGAAGGGTGAGTTTGCTAATCCAGCCCAGCTTTTTGCTCAATGGGTTTGCTTCTGCAAATAAAGGAGGCAACTGTGCAGGTGTAGGGACAGCGGCTGTGACTCCCGGCTGAGTATGGCTGTAAGGAATCACAAATAGCCCACAAACAGCAGAGTACGCGGAGCCAGTTACAGGCGCTGTAGTGAAACTAGACATCTTTCCAGCACACTTATCAAAGCGTCTGCCCTCCCCATTTCACAACAGGCAAATAACTATCGAGGGGAGAGTGTTGGAAGGCAGGGTATTGTATGAACTGCTTTGCTACTGCCTCCCTCACTGGAGTCATCGAGCCAACCGCCCTGCTGGTGCTGCCCCAAGCACTGGCCCCTGCCTCTGGAAGTGCGTGCGCAATGTAGGCACCGAACCCCCAAATGCTGTCCTATTCAGCCTCGCTCAGCACAGAAGCTATAGCAGATGATGGCAATGAAGAGATTAAATAGCGTGGCTCCCTTCCCCCTTTCCAGCTCAGACTCAATGGCTTTTGGCAACTCTTGCCAGCATTTGAAAACTTAGCACTCATCTGACTCATGTATTCAGAGAAGCTATAGTTAGCAGAGTGTTCCTCGGCCTTCCTTTATTCCACTGCTTTCTGGGAAGCCACTTGCTAGCTGCACTTTTTCAATTTGGAGAGTTTTGGACCAAACTAGAGTCCTGTGCGGGACTGTTTTTTTAATCCCACTCACGTGCCGCCCCACAATCCCCACCCCCACCCCCACCCACTCCTGCATTGTTTTTTACATTTTTATCTTACTTCCACCCACAAACCTTAAATCCTGCAAGAGAGACAGATTCCCCCATGGTACTAAAAAAACAAACAAACAAAGGTCAGTTAATATATTATATATATAAGCAGAATTCAGACACAATCTTTACCACTAAAAGAATAAAACAAATCTTGCTTAAACCACATAAAAATACTTTAACTCCTGTTATAATAGACACCAAATCTTTATTTAAAAAGAAAAGAAAAACTTGCTTTCCATTGCAGAAATTCTATTTATGACAAATTAACGAGAGATTTAGTGTTTTCCCACAAGTTACCGCAGTCTGGTTTTTCTGCCCGCTCAACTCTGCCCACAACAAAATACATTTTACCTGCTCCTGCTATTCTGGCAGTAGGTCCTGCAGGATCCCAGTCCTGTTAGAGGGCTTTAGACCGAACCTCCCCAAAGGTAAAAGCATTCCTGATTCCATTTAAAGTCTGCTGCAGAAAGCAGATCCCAAGAGGGAAATACAACTCATTAAGTTCAAAGGGGCAGGGTGGGTGCTCAGCCAAAAATGCTCCTTTAGTGACTTAGCAATCGTTTCAAGAGCTCACCTTGGTTACAGGGCCCTGGTGAGGCTTTGAGGAGAGAGCCCCTAAATTGAAAGCTTATGCTCAGATAAATTTGTTAGTCTCTAAGGTGCCACAAGTCCTCCTTTTCTTTTTTCCTAAATTGAATGAACTCTTCAGGGCAAGTCTTAGGTCTCCTGATGAATCTCTGTGGGAAAACCGAGAATGAATTAACATAAACCTGGATTACCCTGGAAACTCTAGGAAGTGTCAGGTGATCCCCCATGACGGAATCCGACCATATTCTGAGCTACGGTTAGCCCATCTGCCCAGTGCTGTAAAATGAGTAGTTGTAGCTGTGTCAGTCCAAGGATATTAGAGACAAGGTGGGTGAGGTGATATCTTTTATTGGACCATCTTCTGCTGGTGAGAGAGACAAGCTTTTGATCTTACACAGAGCTCTTCAGGAGTTAGTGGGTTCAGATTTATGGTTTATTACAACAATGTGTACAAAGAAGGGGTACAACTAACCTCCTCTTTGTGTCCTATGACTACAGGAGTGTTAACGGGCCACTCTACCTCGAATGGCCCCTTACAACATGTGCTAACTACTTATGTTCAACAATCTGTTCCATCTTGCATTTTGCTGTGACGCAGGGAGCACCTTTCCCAGACCTGAAGAAGAGCTCTGGGGTGCGAAAGCTTGTCTCTCTCACCAGCAGAAGTTGGTCCAGTAAATGCTATTACCTCGCCCACCTTGCATCTAAAAGGCACAAACATGAAACAATGTCATGAGAGGCCTCATTAAGCAGCACCACTGCTGTTTACATTGCTTTAAAGGCTTATTCTGGCCACTGACCTCGTGCAAGCTGGGAACAGTGACTTCATAAACCAGCTTAACTTTACCGAGCAGCTCCTCCACAATTGCAGCCATTATAAGCCATGTTCAGAAGAGTGTGTTAAAGTCATTAGCTGGCGGCTGTCTTAGGAAATTATCCACTCCCTAGTGATTAACCAGCAATTTCCCATCCCTCAGCGCCCTGCACCACACTCCATTAGCCTTTATGAGCTGTGCAAGGTACGTACACACGGAGAACACAGTAATTGCTTTAATTTCACTTCTGATTAGTAATTTTCATTCACCAGGTTGTAGAGAATGCTGCTGCCCCTCTGCTCAGGAGTGTGCTGTTTGGTGCCTGCCTTCCTTCTCAGCATCCTTCCCAGGAGCTTGCTTTGCATGTATAATTAACCCACTGCTTCCCAGAGCCTTGTCACACTCTCCTGGAGAAGAATCAGAAATTTGATTTGATGGGGATGGGGGGGGGGAGGTGTTAATGATCTCTATCGTGTTCCACTTTCCAATGACATCCCTGCAAGACTCTGTGTATTCATACTTATAACAGAGCCTAATTGTCTAGAGCAGGCAGGCAGATTTTTTACTCCTCCTTCTTCTGTTCTCAGGCAAGTTTATTAATGTTGCTGTGGGTTCGCATTTCAGTGCTTTATTAATCAGTTCATACTCATCTCTGAGGACACCAGTTTGAATTGAATATGCAGGACTGCATATTCACAGATTGCCTTTTAAAGGGGCATTCAGTTCTGTAGCATGAAGTAGAGCCAAGGACAGGGCCAGTATCAGCAGTGTACTGTAAAATGGAGCAGTACCTGGGAGGAAGGATGGTATTGTGGCTAAAAAACACGAACTGGAACTTGGGAGACCTGGGTGCTATTCCTGGGTTCTTTGTTATTGTGTGACTTTGGGAAAATCATTCTCCTCAAGCATAGTGAGCTAAACTAGAAGTATAACTGCAGCGGCAGGAGGGGTTAGCCACCCTGAGTATGCTGCCTCAGCTACGCTTCTACTTCTGGCATGGTAGCCCGATCAGAGCTAGTGCAGGTATGTCTCCTTGAGTGGAAATTTACACTTTTCATCTCCAGTAGATGTACCCTTTGATCATTAAGAGGAATTGCCATAGTGAATCAGACCAGTCAGGTGCCATGTTTCTGGTGGTGGCCAGTGCCAGCTATTTCAGAAAATTCAAAAAACAAAAAACCCAAACCCCCAACAACGAACCAACCAAAACCCTTTAGTAGTTGATCCTGGAATAACCTGCGCAGAGGGGAATATACTTCCTAATCCCTGTCAATATGAAGCAGGAGGGTTTATGCCCCTTCTCTTATGTTCAGTCCTCTCTAATGTAACTGTGGATGTTCCCATCCATATATATATATATGTCTTGTGCTTTTAAAATACTATTAAGCTCTTTGTCTCAATTATATTTTGTGTCAATGAGCTCCATGGATCAATTGTGTATCACGTAAGTAAAGTGTTTGTGTAGCACTTTGAGATCCTTGGATGGAAGGTATTAGAGAGCTACAAAGTATGTAGATTGGCTGCCTCTTCCTTTGACATTATGTGAGAGAGGGAGAAGTGATTTTCATGCACAGAATTTTGGCCCTCTCTGCACCTCAATGTCTGAATTGGCAAGCACACAAATGCAGACAGGTAGGCACGGACCGATACAGAATAGGAACACCCCTTTATGTGCACTTGTCCACAGGAAGAGAGTTTAGTCTGGGGATGCTTAATCCCCACCTCTCTGTTTCCACATGTGATGTGGCCCCAATTCCCTGTCACTATCTTTTCCATTTTGTAAGTGGGACATCTCGCTTAGATCATTCTGTGCCACAAGGCCCTCACCAGTCACCAGCAGTCTTCATTGCAGAGCTGACTCGAATTCTCTACTCTCAAGTGACTCCTCTCGAGTTAGCCTCTCTCGCGTGAGAGCAGCTCTATTGCAAAATAACACTTGAGTTGCTGTGGCCACACGGACACTGCACTTGCTTGTGTGCATTAGGATTTCTTGGGGGCATATCCCATGGTTCTTAGTGCTGCTATAAGTTGAGTTGCCTTATGAACTCTTTCCCAGTGAATTGTGGGAGAACCTGTCTTTCCTTTCTGGACACATGGGGGGAATTGTGGGAAGGCATTGGAAGACTAGGAGCACTTGAGTGGCACTAGCCTGTATCCATGCTACAGAGTTGTGTTAATAGCTGACAAGTTGCACTCACTCAAGCATTAACCTAAATCTCCTCTTGGGGCAGCCAGTGTGACTTAGATGCAAGCACCACCACACCCTATGTAAGGGGGTTTGTGTATGGAGGACTAAAGTTAGGGGCACATTCGAGTTATCTTTGCAGTGAAGACAAGCGCTCAGAAGATGACCACAGTCTTCTCCCTGCCCATAATCCTGAACACCTGTATAGTTAACTCTGTCTTTCTCTGTCTTCTCTTAGAGGCCAGACAGCTTCATTCCCAGTAAACAGCAGCTATCATAATCAATTGGCTGAAAGGTGAACTGCAAGGGGAAAAAACCCTTTAATTGTTGCATAATTAAGGCTTAAAAATGTGTTCTGTTTTTTCTTTTTTTAACAAAGGTTCTTTTTAGTTTGTTTTCATCTTAGCAATAGATCTGGGTTTAGCCCACACTATTTCATGATAGTCAATGTATACAAGAGGTCTTCCTTGGGGAGATGTCCGCTCATTAACAGAGTGAAAGAAGAAAGCTAATTAACACCGTGTCAGAAAACAAATCCAGCTTTGAATTATAGTGGAGCACTAGCTGTGCTATAGTTAAGGTTGAGAACTCCTTTCTGTTTAACAGGTCGATTCTTCTAAGTACTCTAAAGTCCACTTTGCTTGGAAATATGGTGTGCCTCAGGGGGGTGCAGGGCAGGCTAGTGGTTCACATTTAGGTTCATTAAGAAAGGGGTTTCCAAGACACAGCTCCATGAGGAAAACAGAGTTTCTTAATATTGACAGGTTCTACCAACAGTTTTTTGCACAGACTTGAGGATCAAACCATGGCTCTGATCATGCTCCAAATGGTCTCAGTTGCTTGACATTTACCCCAGCTAGTGCATAACACCCACTAACCCCTTGAGGGAGCAAAATTAAAAATGGTTTTCAAAAAGGAGTTTGGCTTGCTAAATGGGTGCATGCCTACCATGCACATGCCTAACGGAGTAGCTAAAAGGGTTTCTAACATAGCAGTTTTCATATAACCAGGCTGGCACAAGGGGCTGTACAGGAGCCATTGGCCCTGACCTACAGCTGGCCAGGGCAGATATCTAAAAAAGTTTCAAAGTCATGATGCTAAAATATGTCTCTGGCAGGGTTTTTTCAAGGGGGAGTGGGAGAATGCAATTTGAGTACAGCAGATAATTTAGAAGACGCTCAAACTATTTTTGAAAATAAAGTAAATTACACATGTGCATGCTTGCTGGGAGGAGAGGGGTACTGGAAGCAGAGGATGGGGAGAGGGGTTTGGGGCTGATGCAAAGGGGATGATAGGGGTAGGGATGAGGGAATAGGAGGGGGTGGCAAGATGGAGTTGGTGAGAATAAGGGTAGGGAGCCCTCCCATGTGTGTGCCAGGATCTGGGGGAGGGTCAGAAGTTTGTCAGTGACTCTTACTTAATGCCAGTTTCTCAACCCCACGAGAGAGCCAAGACCCCTCTCCTTTTAGCAAACTGAGAAGGGCAGGGTGTTCAACCCCCACCCCCACCCCGAACAGCTGCTTGAGAACACATATTTTATAGTAAACAATGTTTCATTTTGTTACACATGTACAGACAGTAGCAATTTCAGTAGATTGATATCATCTGGAAGTACTCCGATCCCTCAGGGCTTGCATACAAGTCCATTAGCTGTCCTAGTGTAGGGCTAGTGACTCTGAACCAAACCTTCAGTAGGACCTTATCACCATGCAAATAGAAGCAGCTTCTCTGTGTGCAGCCTAGTTCAAGAGAATCCATCTTTAGGGCATACCAACAATACATTATTAAAATCATCACTAGTTAATAGCAGGTAAAGTTCCTATTGGGCACCACGCCATAACATCTGTGCTGGAGGATCTGAAAAAGCTGTGCAAACTGTAGACTCAGTTCGCTCCCCGGGGTGTGAATTGCAGTTGGTGTGTGTCAGCACACAACAACACCACTACAGGCAGGAAATCAAAAAGAAGCCCATGTCCCACAGTTCGTCTGGTCCATGGACCGCCCGTGGTCTTCAGACAGCTGGCTGGACACATGGTGCTGGCTCCCTTCCATGTTTCCAGCTGAGAGAAAGAGAGTAGAGGCCAAGGGAGTGGGAACAGGCAACATGCTTAACTTTTATCAAAATGGACAAAACAATCACTGCATTCAAAGATGCTAGAATCCATGGAATAATCAGAGTGCCACTTTATTGTATAAATAATTGGTGTAGTCATCACTGAGATGGTCTGAGATTACAGAGGGTGGGGGAGATGGTGTGCACATTCACAAATGAGAAGGGAGTTGTCCATGAGAAAGTCTCTCTATGAGATGTGTGCACGCTATGAAAAAACACGAGAACCCCTGCTGTATCCAATTGAAACTGTCAGGACAATCTACGCAGGCAGAATGTAACCACGCAGATTGAAATCTAGCCAGATCACTGGGATTAACAGCCTACTCTTGGGAAAGTACCAAGGGACCTCAACATAACCCCAAGCAGTCAGGACATCAGATTTTTGTTTCGTCATCAGAAAGATGGTCTCTCCACAGCACAATGCCCTCTAACAGCAGGCTGGGGAATTGACTTGGTTCTGATTCAGAGGAAAGAGCACCAGCTAATGAGTCACAAACACGATTGCATGCAGCACCTGTGTTTCCTTAGAGGTCTCCCATCAAAGGATAGACCAAGCCTGTTAAGTTTTTCAGATTTGGCACAAAGAGGCATAGGCCAAGAGAATGTGGATCACCGCTGAAGCTATTTCAATGGGCCACCCCAGCTGCAAAGCCCAAGATCTAGCATGTGACCTGTTCCCAAACTCTGTGCTGCCAGGGTTAAGAAAGGGTGAGGACTCAGTTACACATAGGGGTAAGTGATATATGATGTGTTTAGCACTGATGTGTTTGTGTCTTGATTCCCTGGGAACCTAAAGTTATCACTGCAGAGTTTGGCCGCACAAAGCCATTTATACCGCAAATTAACTAATAGTAGACTGTAAGCAGCTAACATCACACTAGCATTTACAGGTATCATGTGGTTGCAGGCTTGGCAGCATTCTCTGAATCAGCTGCGCAAGGTAGAATGGCTAAGACATGGGGAATATAGGGTTAGAGTACAATGACTATCCTTTAGTCTATTAGTATCCACTTTGCATTTGTTCCAAGCAAGGGTATAATGGGGGGAGGGGTCGGGGGGGGCAGACTTGGTTGTGCACCCACAAACCAAGCTCTGCCCACTTGAGAAGCCAAAATAAAATTGTGCAGCTGTTGTAAATATGATCATAAGGCTTCTGATGGGTCCTGTCGGCTTGGCTCTGCCTTGCTGGGGTTTGAATGCTCCAAGCCGGTGAGCTTGGCTATTCCTGAGTGAGGCTCAGCTGACACTCACAGTAGAATGCAGAGCTCTTCATGATATGATTGCCTCTCTCCTTTCTTGTGTGCTTTGACAGCAATGAAATAGTTAGCACCATTGACATTTAACTGCCATCAGTAGGCTGCAGTGTTAACATCCATTGACCGAACTAGGTGCAGTTCAGTACATCTCAGAGCTATTGTTCTAGACTTCCTGTAGATAAATATATGTATAATTGCAGATGAAAAGTACTAAAGACCTAAGTATTAATTATTAGTATATCAATTTACATTTACCAGTTTGATCTGGGGTTTTTTTGGGGGGAGGTTGCAAACCGTTAAGAGCGAGAGAGTTAATTTTTGTATTTGAATGAAAGCTTAGATTCTGGGGCACAAGAAACCAACCTCCAGAAAAAGAAAAGAAAAAGAAAAGGAATCACTGAGCAGCTGTGAACTGGCCCTGCACTGACAATTTATGTGCAGCCACAACACCTATAACAGAGAGCTGCCCCCCCTCCATCCTCCATAAATCATTCTCCTTTGATTATTCCCACAGCAATCTGTCAAAGGAGCCTACTCATGACAGCAGCAGCAGCAGCAAAGAATCTAATTATGGGGGGAAGCCAACAAAGCCACCGTCTTTTACCTCCTGGTCTCCTCTCACCAAAGTTGTCTGGTAAGTTGTTTACACAAGATTAAAAATGTTACCACACAAAGGCCTTGGGCTTTTGATAATATAAATTAATTTAATGCTAGCTTTTCCAGGAAATCCAGTGAGAGAAAAAGGAGACAGAGAGACGCACAGCTGGTCTGCTCTCCTTCATTCTGTCCCTGTCAGAGGTTGAGATGATTATGATCAAAGGAGTCATGGAAAGTGTTTTAGCTTCTCTTTTTAGCTTTCTCTCTCCTACTCTTGGTTTTTCTCCCCCGTCCTGTATTGTGAAGCCTTACAAAATTATAAGTAAGTTTAACGAAGCAGCAAGCTCGCCCTATGTCACTCATCACCAATGTGACTCATCCTAACCTTGGGGAAGGGGAGAAGTTGGTGTGTTCTCCATGACCCATCTGCTGAGGCTACCAACTAGTGCTAATTGTGACATGAACGCTTGTCCACTGGGAATTGGCTGAGATCCACCAGATCACTTCACCCAGGAGCAATGACTTTCATTCACTATCAACCCAGGCCCATGTGAACACTTATTAGTAACTGTTTGTGTGGTAGAACCTAGGGTACATCTACACTGAAGTAAAAGACCCATGTCATGGCTGCAGCTGGCCATGGTCAGCTGAGCTTTGACTGCAGGGCTAAACATTGCAGTGTTGACGTTTGGGCTTGGGCTGGTGCCCAGTCTCTGCCCTCCCTCCTCTGCAGGGTCCCAGAGCCAAGCTTTAGCTCAAACCCAAACATCTACACTACAGTTTTACAGGCCTTTAGCCTGAGCCCTGTGATCCTGAGTCAGATGACCCAGGCCGGCAACAGGTGCTTACTTGCTGTGTAGAGATACCTTGAGAGACCTCAACTGAAATCAGGGCCTCACTGTGCTAGGCACTATGCAGATGTGAATCAAGAAAAGGGGCCCTGAACTGAAGAGCTTACATTCTAAGCAGACCAAGGAAGGCTTTTCAGATTGGAAACAGAAGCATTAAGGTCCATATCCTCAAAGGTGTTTAATGCCCACTGAAATCAAAGGGAGCTAGGCACCTAGATATCTTCAAGAACCTAGGCCAAAGGGACTTGCCCCAGGTCGCAGGGAGCCTACAGCAGAGTTGGGAATTGAACACAGATGGTCTGAGTCTGAAGCCAGCACATTTATCACAAGTAAGATTGCCAACCCTCTAGGATTGCTCTGGAGTCTCCAGGAATTAAAGATTAATCTTGAATTAAAGATTATATCATGTGATGAAAACTCCAGGAATACATCCAACCGAAATTGGCAACCTTAATCACAAGACCATTCTTTCTCTCCAACTGGCAAACTGGAGGTGAAAGTTTTATCCTATAGCCAGTCACTTATGGCACTGAGGAGATCCTCTCATTTTCAGAACACTAGGATGCTCAGTGGCTTGAGATCCAGAGAGGTTACCTAGCCTTTCATATAGACTTCTCAGTGCTCTGTCTGGTAGCCCAAAGCAGGTGGGTGGAAGGGTGCTCTTTTCCAGATTGTGGTGCACAATTCAGAAAAGGGGGGTCCCAAGTAGAAAATTGGGGGATCCCTGTCTGCAGTGAAAAACCAAGTGGAATATAAACCTGCAGAACTAAATATAGATATACACAGTACCCCCAAGGGTAAATCCATGCATTGAGAGAAGATTAATAAAAAACTCCACAGAGTTGTGAAGAAAAGATGTGTCCCAGATGAACTGTGAAGATACTTGATAATACATCCAAGGAGACCTACTGAACACCATACATTTTTATTAAAAATCATTTAAATAGGAGATTAGAATAGCTGGTGAAATATGTTTATTTTATTAAAACTAAGAATGTTTTCTCCCCCTTGAGTTAGCCTTAAAGTGGTACAGCCCAGCAGCTAATAATATTAATTGCACCAGCATTGTTTTCTCAAAGGATTCTAGAGCACTTTACAAATATATATACTTTACAGGAATGACTTCATCCATCATCAGTGAAATGCATTCACCTCTGGTGTAAAACACAGAAGCAAAGCTATTTAACAGTGCACTGCAACATGACAACAGTTTAGAGCAGGAAGTGAAGAATACACTATTTCCAATAGAAACTTCAGGCCAACACTGTCCATTCACCCCTAATATGCACTTCACATCTGCATATTTCCTCTCTGGCCTGCTCTCATTTCAAAACCCTCTTGTCACCTACATTTCAGAGGATGTAAAGGGGGAAATTGTGGTCTCAGTCCTGAGGAATGGGAGATCAGGGCAGCCATTTCCCCAAGCCCAGCTAGTAACTGTCAAACCTTCCATAACAGTACAAATGTCTGTGAGACAGTAACGGTGCTAAGCAGGCTTGTGCTAAGAGAACGGATGCTGTTTAAAAGTTAAGGAATTTATATTAGTCTGCAGATATCAGCAGAAGTGCAGGATCCTTGCTCTACTCATTGTACGCCAAGGGAGAACAGTTTCTGACCCAAATGTAATAGGGTTTCACTGAGCAGAGTGTAATAGCCTGCACTTTCGTCAGCAAGTCTCTGGTTACAGCCTTTGATCAGTTCACAGGAACTGATCTTGCTTCCTAAGATAACTGTGCTGCAACTGACACATGTAATTGGAGGAAAGAGTAAACAAAGACTGCACAGTAACTGTTTTCTTTGAGTGTTCCTTCTTCACCAGTGTTGCCGGTACCCAGTGCCGAGAGGCTGAACAACAGCTTGAGTTGGTTCGTTACCCGGTGTGCTACACCCAATAATCGCAACGGGGTGGAGAAGCAGAAAAGTTTATTTGAAGCTTCAAATAGGTACAGGGAGATTTGAATCTCAAATCCTGTACCCAGAGCAGGAAGTTACACAGGCTTTTATACATTCTTTTTCCCAGCATACTTATCCAATAGCAAGCTGCCCTAAGTATCCATATTGCCAGCCAATCCAGTTCCCAGCTAGTTCCCTGGTCCTCTGTATCATTTATTAAACTATACATAAAGCTGCTTTATTCAGCATTGTTCTTCCATATCTGCCCTGTTTGGCCTTGCTTAGTTTCAGGCAGTCTGACTCTGCAACATATTGTTGCAGATTCTCAGCATAACTGCTGTGTGTGCCTCCAGGCGGGGGGGGCCAAGGACACTTGGGCCTAGTACGCAGAGCTGCTGCGAGTGCCTCCAGGCGGGAGAGGGGGGCCAAGGACACCTGGGCCTAGTGCGAGGGGGCTTCATCGACACTTGTGGTCTTCCATCCCCTCGAGTTACCTAGTGGCCATGCCCCAGTGTCCCCAACACCAGCACACACCGAAAGGTAAAACCCACAGCCCTACACTTCCATAAGGTTTCTAGAGCAACTTCAGGGGTCTTAACCAGCTCCAATAAATCAAAAGTTTAACAGCTGCAGGTCTCAGGGGCCTCACACAGGCAGTACAAGACAAGGCCCTGAACAGGGCTTCCTTTCCTATGAAGGTGCAAACCCCTAAAGAGTCCCATACAGAGCAATCAGCAAGTGGCTGTCCTCCAGCTGCCCTCCCCTTAAGAATGGTAGGGAGTATCTCTGGAGACAGGAGCATAGGCTCTGCTTCATTCACATTGCTGTGTGTCCTCCCACAGAAGGCTGATCAACAGTGCTTCACTCCCCATGGGGCAGACAGTCCCTTGCTCTGTTCTACTCCTCTGTGCCTGGCAAATGATGTGTCAAAGCAGGCTCAGGGTGCAGTGGTTTCAGATCTGGCTGGGTGCCAGTGGGAGAAGGCATAGGATGTGGGGTGGGGTGAGGTGGGGTGGGGGTGTTCCACTAGGAGTTGTCAGCAGCTAACTGGGGCCCAGTGATGTAAAGCCTGCTGAGGGATCTTCCATAGAATGTGTTGAACTTCCATTGCAACGGGCTAGACCTGGCGATGAAAGTGCCACCCATGAATAAGCTCCAGATGGTACAGTCCCTTTTCTGAACAATATGGTCCCAGTACTCCAGTCCCTGGCTCCCTCTCCAATACTGCATCCAATTTAAAGTCCTGCCCCAAGTCGTGAGGCCTTCATTAGTCTGGGCCCTGGTTACCTCAGGGATTGCCCCTTTCTCTGTCATCTTAATCTACCATGGTAGCTCCTGGGGTCGCAGCTGGGTGAGAGAGAGTCACAAGTGCTTGGAATCCAGTATCCTTACCAGCTGGAACACGGCTGTGGGACTCCATTCCACCAGGTACCAGACTGCCTACAGAGCTCTCCTCCCTCAGAATGAAACATAAGGCCTTCTTCTCTACATTAGCTTTCCCCACACAGCTACCCTAAGCATGGCAGAAAAACACTCTCGTACACATCACACGCTTCTGGCATGATGGAAAAAGACTGACTTGGTCATGGGGAGATACTGACTGTCAGCTTGCTTCATGGAAGCGTGCAAGTGCTCAAACACTGTGGGGATGGCATATTAGAAATGCCTGCATGGAAGAATGGGACTGTAAACATTTATCAGATGCTCACTAGGGAAAAGACTAAATGCACTACGTAGAGGTAGATCTGAAAAGGTGTGAAAGTCAAATCCTGACGCCTTTAATCAGTATGTATTGAAGTTTTGCCTCGGAAACAACTGAGTGCAACCTGAGGAAGGAGTTTAGGATTTTGCCAAGGAGATAAGATTATGAATGTATAGCTGATCTAGTCATCTGGCTGGCACACCATCCCGAAGAGGTTCAGAGTTAAATTTCAAAGTACAAACAGATTAGGAGATATGTGTTGTTTTCTTATAAAGTGCTTCATTAAAAAAACAGAGAGATTAACAAAAAGAAAAGGAATACTTGTGGCACCTTAGAGACTAACAAATTTATTTGAGCATAAGCTTTCGTGAGCTACAGCTCACTTCATCGGATGCATTCAGTGAGAGATTAACAGTTTGTCATCACTTTGTTCACTCTGCCAGTTTGTTCTACGCTTTCTCCCACCCTGAGTCTGCCTTGTCTATTTAGATTGTAAGTTCTTCCGTGCGAGGAATCTCATCTGGCACTTTCAGACAGTAGTGTGATTTTCAAGTTGGTGGTGTCCCTTTAATATCACAATGTTAAAAATATACCATATGCTATGCATGTGTGTGTATACATAGATAGGCACACACCATATACTGAACCACCAAGAAGTGCATATAATACACCTAAATAACTGAGCAACCTTGTATATTGTAAACCTTTCTCCCTTCATTATACTTCTATCCCTCTATGCATTGCTTTCACCCATTGCATCACATCTGTTGGATTCTAAGCTCTCCAGGGTAGGGACTGAGTCTGTTTTGTTTGTAAATAAAGTGTCTAGCAGACTTTAGGTGCTGTTTGAATAATAAATAAGAATCATAGAATATTTAGCAAGAAATTTGCATTTGTAAATGTAGTAGACCATACTTGCTGATTTCCTGTGTTCTATCGCAAAATCTACAGACCTCCCTCCTTTACCAAAATATACTGTACTGTATCTACATATTCAGTAAAATTCTTCCTCCTGCTCAAATCTAAATATTAGCATCCCTGTATGTCAGGGAACTCTGGAGAAAATGAAAGGAATAAAACTAAAACATCCCTGCATGCACTCACCTGGAGCTGAAAGAGACTGAAACATAGATGAGGTAAGAGGCTGCAGGGCTTTCTAAATGGCCCCTGAACCCAGAATTCTCTTAAGCTTTGTTTATCCTGCAAATGTACTTAAGCATCATACTGTAACCTGTAGCTTGACTGTTTTATAAACAAGGCTTGCTCTTGCCCGGGAGGTAGGAGCAGACTGTTCTGCAGTGATGAGTGCTATATAAATGCATATAAATATCAATGATCTGTGCTGAAGCAACAAGATCCAACAGCCTTTGATTAGAACAATGCTTTCCCCCATGCTTTCAGCTTGTTTACTTTGTGCACTTGGCAGCACTTTGCATCTGGTCAGTTTCACTGCTTCCCCTGTTTGATTGGGGCTTCAAACAAAAATGGGAGAGAAAAACACATTTCAAAAGAGGATAATATGATTGTAAAACCATAACTATTTGGCAGGGGCAGTTGTTGGGCCTGAAACAGCTGTTACACGATTTGATTCTGACAGCATTTCAAGTTGCTCATGTCCCTTTGAGCACAGCAACATGCTCCAGCCCATCTGAGCTCCAAAGTTACTAACCTTGCGCTGAGGGAAATAATGAGGAAAGGAAAGGGAGTCACCCAGAGGGCGAGAGGGCCAGGTTTCCAGACCCAAGAGCCTGGTAAGTGTCATTCAGAACTCGGGGAGGAGCTGTCTGACGGCTCCCCTCTACCCGTGGCTGGAAAACGGCTAATGTAATACTGAAGAGCTGTCTGTCTGGACCAGCTCGTCATTGCCAGACTCTGGGGTCAGATCCATTAGTGAGCTCAGCAAGCGCAAAGCAGACCTGGCCAGCTGCAGCAGGGGAAGGGGAAAACTATGGAACAATCTGTAGAGGTTTCTACAGCCCAAGAGGCTGAGGAGGCAAATTAATTTTTAAAGAGGTGTTATCACAGCTGCCCTGATAATAAGTGACCAGAACATCTCCCTTTCTCATCCCCTCGCCCTTTGACCACAAAAATGAAATCAGCCTCATCTTCACCAGTTACCGTCCATTGTTCCCATTGCAGCCCTTGGTTAGCAGGAAAACCCATAACAGCCACAGCCAACACCAGCCAAATGACCCCTGGCTGGTGTTCTCACACAAAGCAAATGGAAAACAAGCAGTGCCACTTTGACCCTGCCATGGCCAGGACAGTGTCATGGGAAAGGGCAGGAGCGCTCTATGGGAGCCAGGCTCTGCCAGCGCAACACCTCTCCAGGCTGTCTGCAGTTGCTGCAGGAATTGATTGTGTGTGTTGGAAAGGATCTTTGTTCACGCTGGGGGTTGGAGACATTAGTCTGGGCCCTAACTTAGCTCTGACGGCTCCTTGAATAAGACCCAGCCAGGGCAGAGTTGAAACTTCCACGCAGGTTGGTCGACTCTACTAACAGTTTCCCAGCAATCTAGTCAT
Source organism: Chelonia mydas (assembly GCF_015237465.2). NCBI lineage: Eukaryota > Metazoa > Chordata > Testudines > Cheloniidae > Chelonia > Chelonia mydas. Next base: position 35,659,132 of record NC_051250.2, read on the forward strand.
ATTGCACATGTAGGTGTAACCCACACACCTCCTGGGTGTGGTGTTCTGTCCCATCTAAGGGCACCAAGACCACGTACAGCTAGAGAGTTAAATGAGTCTGCTCTACAGCCTCAGCTAAGAGGCACTTGGCTTTTAGCTCATGCAGTAGAGGCTCACACACTGAGCTCCAGAGGTCCCCAGTTCAATCCTGCCTGCCAACATCCAGGGTCTGTTGGTGTTACACAGGTACCCTTTACTAGAGGGGCCTCTGAACTTTATTGGGAGTGTTCCGGGGGGAAAAGCCCGTGTACTGCAATCTAGCCTTAGAGACTACAACTCCCATGATGCCTTGGGGAAAAAGGGAGAGACTTCCTCGTGCGGGGAGAGCTGGCTGTGGACTCCATTTTGGGAAAAGGAGTGAGATTGCTGCTGTGGAGCTCAGTCTATATCAGGAGCTGCTGCTAGGAGGCCAGAAGCTGCTGCTGCGAGCCTGCAGGGGCTTTGATCGAGCAGGGAGCCTCAGAGGCTGTTGGTGGCTTCACTGGGGTTGGAGCACAGACTGTTGCTGTGCCTAGAGCTGACGGAGGCGGGCCTGCAGTGAAGGCCCTGTGAGTAACCGCCACTTAGGGTGACCAGACAGCAAATGTGGAAAATTGGGATGGCAGTGGGGGGGTAGTAGGCACTGATATAAGAAAAAGCCCTGACTATGGGGACTGTCCCTATAAAATTGGGACATCTGGTCACCCTACCCCCACTCTTGTTTGGGAAAGTACTTGCAAGGGAAGGGGCACAGCAGAGAGCCTGAGCCTGAAGAGAGGCAGAGTGATCTTCCCACCGAACCAGGACCCAGAGCTGCTGACGTTTGGTGGTGCCAGCTCCAGTCGTCCGAGAGGTTGTGCAGCTTGTTGCCTTGGCTGGACTGATACACAGAACCCACAGAGCGCTGTCTCCAGCTGCAGATCTTCCAGCACGCCCACGCAAGCGTCTAGGACTCAGAAAGCCAGAGGAGTGTACACTCCGGGGTGGGGTAAATGGTGGCAGTGTAAATGCCAGTTACATAAGTTTCATTTATTACTGTATACTATATTTGTTAATTGATTTTATTCAACTGCCCCCTGTGGATTTAAATTAGTAGTGACATGTAATAGATTGTTGTACCCTGATTTTTTTACGTTGTTAAGTAAGGGTGTGTTAACTCTAATTTAAGTATATTGAATGTATATTGTTTATAATTGGTATTTTTGTGTTACACCCATGCCACAGATTATACTATTATTATTTATTATTCGAATAGCTTTATTCCTGGAGGTTCCCAAGGCACACCATTGAGTGTGTACAGGGGCCAGCCAGGTGGAGGCACTGCCAATTTTAAATTCCTTTAGGAGTAAAGGGACTGCAGCAGAGGGGTAAATAGAGGATTCCCACCTATGCAACAGCACCATTGGGATACTCAGGATCTTCTTTAATGTCAACAACATCAGGCACCCAGGCAGACAGGTGAGTGTTGCCTGCTCCTGAGTAACCCAGGGAGGAAAGGGGGGTTACATACATAATGGTCCTGGGCTGGCTGCCAGTCACAGTGGCTTTCTGAGACAGCAGTGCCACCTCCCCAGGCTGCCCTAGAGTCCTGTCCACATCCTCCCAATGCAGTGCCTCTCTTCTGCCCCCCATCCTGAGGAGGAGTGGAACTACTAGGCCTAATGCTGGTGGGGCAGGACCAGCGCATGCTACAGGTTAACACACAGATTTTATGCGATGATAAGGGTGCAAGTGTGGACAGAACTGGAGAAAGAAAGGTGCGTTTTCACTATGCACCCACCAGGCCATTGGGCAGTTTGTCATGTGTTCTTCTGGTTCTGGGGTTGAAGCCATCACCACCTGGGGATTAAATCTGGCCCTCCTGGCTACAACTGAAACCCATCCCATATGTTTTAACTGAAGGCTTCTCTCACTTGGAGACAGAACCTGGCCCCCAGGATTACTGTCTGGGCTCTGCCATCTGGGGAGTGAAATCCAGACACTCCAATGCTAACCTTGCTCATATAAATTTGTTCGTCTCTAAGGTGCCACAAGTACTCCTTTTCTTTTTGTGGATACAGACTAACATGGCTGCTACTCTGAAATTAGTCTGGAGACTTTCTTTTGCTTTGCATCACCTGTTTGTGCCCATGTTGCCCTTGACATCAGATAATAGTCATGGCAATGGTCCACCTAGTCTAGTATCCTCAAGTAGTGGCCAGCACCAAATAAAGTGTACAACCCCATAATGTACCTGCTATGGTCAATATAGTTATCTTTTAGCCTCTTTAACTGGATTTGCTCAGACTTGCAGCAAAGACAGGAGGGAATTTCTCCCCCCTCCCTCCGTCTCATCATGGTGTTTTACAAAGACGTACGTTCCCTCTGCACTTGGCCCTTCCTGCACAAAGTGACCTATTGTGAGTTCCAGCTGAGGAGCCTAAAGCATTCATCTCCAGAGAGTGCAGCTCAGTCCCTATAGGGAGAGGAAGCCTGCAGCTGAAATGGCTTAGAATAGGACCCTCATTAGTGAAAGAGCAAGGGTAGAAACAGAGAGGGAAGCCTCCAGGGAACAGAAGAGCACTAAGGCTATTGAAACAGCTAACATGGTATCCTTGACCTGCTTGAACAGGGATTGAGAGTGGTGTTGGAGCACCATTATCAGACTGTGCTACACTATCTAGAGGGTTAGGCTAAAGAAAAGAAAAGCCCTTTTCTTATTGGTAAAGGAAACCATGCCAGGGACCCCACTAGATAAAACAGCTGAAACATAGTTGTTGCTAGCAGGGCTTTGGAGCGGAGCTGGAGCACGGAGCAGTGGAGTTGCAAGTTTTTACCTGGAGCTGGAGCACAGCTCCAAAGCCCAGGTTGCTAGTACCATGATATAACAGGCTGGCAGTGTTTGACTGAAGCCCCCGCTATGTTGGCAGACAAGGACCCTGTTAGAAGTGTATTTCACTGACTCATTACTGAAGCTGGCTCATTGCCCATTTGGACATGAGGGAGGTGGGAGTGGCTTTCCAGAGAGACAGAGGATCTAGAGTGTGGTCTGAGTAGCATTTTGAGAGGAACTGTGGGAACAGCCAACCATGGGGAGAAGGCTAGGGCAGAGTTTTGTGTTGTTTCTCCTTGTAAATGGGATCCTTGTAATCTGTCCTTCATCTGTCTTGTGTGTTTGGATTGTAAACTCTCCAGGGCAAGAACAGTCTCTTATGCTGTGTTTGTGCAGTGTCTAGAAACAAGAAGCCCCAATCTCACTGCTATCTTTGGTTGCTACCATAATACAAATAATAAACAAGGAGCTATTCTGGGTTCCTTTTGTGAATAAAAACAAGAAGCTTGATCCACTACAACATGTGAACTGTGTTTGGAACAGGATGGAAGCCACATATCATTTCAGTCACAGTGGGGACAGGCCCTAGGGTAGGCAAAGAAAGAACTCCCCCAGAGAATCAAGTTGTGGGGAGAGTTCAGAAGAGAATGAGCAGCTTTCCAGTATCCAGATCTACCACGTCAGCTGTGGGAGAGTTGTCCAGATTCCTCTATCCTCAATTCTTTGGACAGCAGTCAGGTGGGAAGTGAGTTGGAATGTCATACCAGATCTGAGGTTTCTTACAATGGATGCAGAAGTTGAGCCCTGGGTTCCAAGCATGTCACCTCATTAGCAGTGTCACAGGACATTCTTGCTTGAAATATTTATACTGCCTCTGGAAATTTCCACTTCATGCATCCGACGAAGTGGGTATTCACCCACGAAAGCTTATGCTCCAATACATCTGTTAGTCTATAAGGTGCCACAGGACTCTTTACCGCTTTTACAGGACATTAGCCAGACTAGCATATCACAAGGCTGCCCTGGTATTGAAATATTCTAGCTATCCAGAGGTCCTCTCCTCACAACTATACAACAGACTAGACAAGTCTGAGAACATAACACAGAACAAGAATAAATTCACCTACTGTGCCCAATAGCAAAACTCCATGCCTAACTGTGGACCGGTGGATACCGCTGTCTAGACGTTTCAGGTGTTGCCCAGGGCACATTTCACTTCTCGTAAAGCCTCTTGATATTCTTCCTGCGCTACAGCTATTCTATTATACTGCCTTTTCAAATGTCATAATGCTATAAAGTTATAGCATTACCCCATTAGCTTTCACTTGTCCAAGCAGAGCACCGTTTTTCTCCTGGCTCGGGGAGGTTTCTGAGTTAGGAGTGACTCATCCACAGACACAAGCCATGTCTGAGAGGCGTTTGTAACAAAATATGATTGGCATTCCAATATATAAAATCTGTCTGGAAAGCTGGGCCCCCTTCCAGTGTTTCCTGGAAACACGAGGATTTAGAGAAGAAGTCTCCTTTATTGGTTCAGTATGGACTCAGCACCACTAGGGCTTTAGACAGTGCTGTGGTGCTGGCATAGCAACCTTCTGGATGAGATCTAACCAGAGGTCCTGATCATTTGGGGTCACCAATCGCAAGATCCCATGGCACTTTTCACCATACCAATGTCACAGCAAAATTCCAACCTGGGTTATTACATGTACCTATGTCAGGGTTCCCTGCCCACTCTGAACTCTAGGGTACAGATGTGGGGACCTACATGAAAGACCCCGTAAGCTTATTTCTACCAGCTTAGGGTAAAACTTCCCCAAGGCACAAACTCTTTGCCCTTGGAGAGTACACTCCCACCATCAAGTGATTTAAAAAAGAATCAGGGAAAGGACCACTTGGAGTTCCTATTCCCCCAAAATATCCCCCCAAGCCCTTACACCCCCTTTCCTGGGGAGGCTTGAGAATAATATCCTAACCAATTGGTTACAAAATGATCATAGACCCAAACCCCTGGGTCTTAGGACAATAGAGAAATTAGTCAGGCTCTTAAAACAAACAGAACTTTATTAGAAAGAAAAAAGGTAAAAGAAGCACCTCTGTAAAATTAGAAGGGAAGCTAATTTCACAGGGCAATCAGATTTAAAACACAGAGGATTTCCCTCTGGGCAAAAACTTTAAAGTTACAAAAAGAAAACCAGGAATACACCTTCCTCTCAGCACAGAGAAAATCACAAGCCAAAGCAAAAGTAAACTAATGCATTTCCTTGCTAGTACTTACTAGTTCTAATGGAGTTGGATTGCTTGCTTTCTTGATCTCTCTCCGGCAAGCACACAGAACAGACAGACAAAAGCCTCCCCCCCTCCCCCGACTGCCAGATTTGAAAGTATTTTGTCCCCTTATTGGTCCTTTCGATCAGGTGCCAGCCAGGTTATCTGAACTTCTTAACCCTTTACAGGTAAAAGGATATTGTACCTCTGGCCCGGAGGGATTTTATAGTACTGTATATAGGAAGGTTGTTACCCTTCCCTTTATATTTATGACAACCTACATACCCCATTACAATATTACTCCAGAACCATGTTATTCTTTACTTCCTGTCCTAAACTGTTTGCAGTGTTGCTGTGTGCTGCCCTGTTTCTCCCCCAGGGGTAGGATGGGGGCTGCATTTCAGTGCTAGCTGATTCCTGCATATAAAAATTCAAAAGTGTTTGGGGCACTTTTGGGATAAAAGATGTCTCATTATAACAATAAACCCAAGCCTAAAGCCAATGGAAGTCTGCCTGAGTAAAAAGCAAGTTAAAAAAAGAAAAAGAATGTAAGGATTTCAGGTTTTGACACACAGTTTGGTGTCATATCTGATCCTGGGTTCCTGGCAGATAATAAAGATGAATAATTTCTGTGTTAAACCTCTAGTTTTTCTTTTGCAAAATTGTATTGCTTCATCTTTTTTGTTTTATCCTTAAAAGAGACCCTGATGTCAGATTAACACTCCACAAGTTGCTGGCTCTGCAGACAGGAGTCATCTGTTTATCCTCAGAACAGGTATTGCACAGATAGGGGCTGGAAAAGCTTCCTCATGTATGCACGTGCCCCTTGACCTCGCGTGGAAGGAACGCACCCTGAGGTGAACAGATGGGTCACTCCCTGTGCTTCCTTAACCTGAGCTTTTTGCTTGACTGCCAGCACAGGTGATACGAACTGCCAGTTATGCTGTGGACACTTGTCCATTAGAAAATTACCTGAAAGCATCAAATTCACTTCAGAAAGGCCAGCTGCTGATCATTAGCTAGTAGTGAACATAAGAACAGCCATCCTGGGTCAGACCAAAGGTCCATCTAGCCCAGTATCCTGTCTACCGATAGTGGCCAATGCCAGGTGCCCCAGAGGGAATGAACAGAACAGGTAATCATCAAGTAATCCATCCCCTGTCGCCCATTCCCAGCTTCTGGCAAACAGAGGCTAGGGACACCATCCCTTCTCGTCCTGACTAATAGCCATTGATGGACTTATCCTATATGAATTTATTATTTTTTGAACCCTGTTATAGTCTTGGCCTTCACAACATCCTCTGGCAAGGAGTTCCACAGGTTGACTGTGTGTTGTGTGGAAAAAATACTTCCTTTTGTTTGTTTTAAACCTGCTGCCTATTAATTTCATTTGGCGACCCCTATGTTGGAAGAAGAACAGGCTGACCCAGAGGCGGATTTGAGTAGATGGGCTTCTTTATTGCAGTACTTGTTCCCCTGGACCCAATTGTCCAGTAAGCACTGGATTAGTTACATCATACTCTTTTTATCTACATTAGTATGTAAATTCCTACATTTATTACAACACCCCCAAAATCCTTGTGGAGTAATATGAACCCCCCTTACAATGAATATTAATAACCCTCTATTGAATATAATTATCCCCGCCCCTGATTACTATTTACCTCATTAGCATATACCAATAAGTTTTACTTTGAAGATACACTTCTTTGCTATAATTGCAGTCATGAACTCCTTGGATCAGAAGTTTGCAGGGAAGGGAGAAAGGGGCCATGACCCCAAACTTGCCTGTGCAGTTGGGAAAGAAAGGGAGAGGGAGATAACACTACTTTACCCAAGAAGATATTCTTTTGATCCCCACATTCCTTAGGCAGCTGCCACCTTATCAGACTCTTAACAAGGAGAAAGGAGGGGAGAGGGGTAGTCCTAAATCTATCCAACACAGAACAATGCATCCACTTTATCTATCAATCGCAGAAGCGGTGCTTGCTCGTGCCTTTACTCCCTAATGCCATCTCTGTTCACCAGCAGTTTCACAGTTTTCTGCTTTGACCCTTACATATCCCAACACCCTAGTTCTTGTGTTATGAGAAGGAAAATCACAGCAACAAGATGGAGTTTGTAGCCACCTGGGCAAGTTACATGTCCATGAGTGATTCAGCTTTTTGGAGGCCAACGCCATTGTTTACATGTTAGTTTGAATGTTCCTAGGAAAGCTCAGATGTGAATTGGCGTCTCCCAAAGTCCATTGTCAGTTAAGTGTTTCCTGATTTGGCACTTACTTAGAATAGTCCTTTCTCAAGAAGCTGCCCAAATGCTTCATTGATGCCACTTAGAATCAAACACATTGAGATACAAGTCCATAGCCAAGATTCATAACTTCAAATACAAAAATGATACACACAGACAGATAGCATAATCATAACCAGCAAATTACAACCTTTCCATAGACACCTTACTTGACCTCCTTTGTACAAGATTTGGTGCAACTATAGGACCTTGGTTGCAGCAATGATCTATACGGTCACAGTTCATGTCAATAACATCATAACCTTTTGCATAAAGCATATTCCAGTTACATCGCACTCACTCATTCACACTCATAAAGCATATTTCCATAAAACATATGGAGTGCAACGTCACACCAAGTCACGTTTTCACCCCAAATTATAAACTCTACATTGTTTTCCATATAAATCAAATATACCAGGGATAATCTGTCTTTCACCCCAAATTAGAAGCTGCACCTCTGTGTGTCATCTGCAAACATCATCAGTCAAGGGTGTTGGAGCTTTCCCAAAAGTGGGGAGGCTGGGGGATGCCCCCCCAAGGCCCCACCCTCACCCCTCCTATTCCACTGGAGGCCCCGTCCCTGGCCAAGCTAGAAGCCAGAGTAAGTGGAGCTCAGCCTCCCCCCGCCCAGGGTGGGGTGGGGCTGAAAGCAGCCCCCTGCCTGTGTTCCTGTCCCCTGGACACCCCATCCAGGGCAGTATTATTAAACTGGTGCCTCTATGCGCGACGAGAGCCCGGGGCCTTGGAGCCACAGCCCAGCAATGATGAGAGCTGTGCGGGCAACTGTGGGGAGCCACAGCAGACCCTCCACCTGCCCGCGGTGCAGGGGGGCTCTTCGAGAGCAGCCCACAGCCCCACCCCCCCAGGCCTCCCACACAGGACAGGCTGTGGACCATGGCCGGGCTGCAGCTCTGAGGCCCCCCGCACCCAGAGGCGGGTCAGGAACAGAGGCGGCAGACCTTCTACTTCCACCTGCTCTGGGCCCGACAGGAAGCCTGGGGGTGGGGACACAAGCTGCTCTCAGCCCCAGGGCCGTCCTTAGGCATACCCTGCATAGGGCACCTGAAAAATTGGGGTACCACTGGGTCTTAGTGTCCACCCAACCGGCTCTTCCTATCCCTGTTCTGACCCTTCCTGCAGGCTCCCTCAGCTAGCAGCTGCAGTCTGGTGTCTCTTACTCGGGAGGTGATCTACTGATTTAAAAGTAAAAAAGCCTGCCAGCCCTATCAGCACAACATTGAAACTGTTAAAGAGCCATTCAAGTGGTAATAAGAAAAGGAGTACTTGTGGCACCTTAGAGACTAACACATTTATTTATTTGAGTAAAGTACTCCTTTTCTTTTTGCGATTACAGACTAACACGGCTGCTACTCTGAAACCTGTCAAGTGATAATGAAGCCGTTTAACAGGCATTTGCCAACCCCCAGGTATATACTGTCAGTTTCTGAATTTATTGACAACAACAGTTGTGCATTACTGTAATATTTACTCAGAACATTTTAGTCTACAGGACCTTAGTTTAAAATTTGCTTTAAAATATTTCATTAGTGAGTTGGTGAAGATTATAAAATCACATATCTAAAAAATCCTTGCATAGATTTTTAAATGCACAATCATCTTTAGCCTTAAATGCTTGGATCTTCAGACATACAGTTTTTAAGGTGGTCTTTTGAAGGATTTATTTATCTAAAATACACATTTTAATTTTAATTATTATAGTAAAAAAAAACTTGCTTCCAAAGTCTTCCTGTCCTTTCTGTCCATCCCTTTCTCCCGTCACCCCCCGCCCCCGCCCGATCTGGACAAATGAGTTTCCCTTTCATTACTTCTGACTATCAGATGAACTAGTTTTAAGAGAACCCTCCAGCAAAATCAGTACCTAGTAAGGTATAAAATCCTTTGTTATGCCTAAAATCTTTGGAAACATATTTTTTAAAGTTGGTGAAATTTCATAAACATGTCACACACATAAACTTTGTGTGATCTTCATAAATATGGAGATTACACAAAGTAAATTAGTGTTCCCTTTTTTCTTAGAGCAATGAACATTGTTATCAACACACTAAACCTCTGTGACTGATTAATTTAAAATAATGTCTTTGTTTCACTGAGTTAAATTTGTAGTCATCTGGAATGATTACTTTATGAAGGCTTAAGAGTACATTTAAAATATAAAATCAGTTTAAGAAATGCTGATTAAGAAAATTTAAAACAGAGAAGAGCTGCATCATGTATTCCATAATATTTAATGTTGTATTCAGCAAGACAGCGGGCTCGCCCTTACTACAAAGTTTTTGCAAATAAATCTCTGACAAACTTTGGGGCATATCAAAAAACCTGTGACTGACATTTTTTATTCCCAGGTTTAGTGCTTTTAATTAGGTACCTTCTGCATATCCAGTCTTCACCATCTGGCATGCAGTGGAAAACATGCTCCATGTTCTTTTGAAAAAAACACTCTTCTGCAATTTCTTTCTAATGTCATTTGCTTCATTTGGGTTCAGGGATTTGGCTGGAAGGGGGTGAGCAGGGGGGCGGGGAGGGAAGAGAGGAGAAAGACAGCGGGGAGAGGATGGGGGTCTGGGCAGAGTGGGGGTGGGGTGTGGGGCAGAGCAGGAGTGGAGTATGGGTGGGGCCACAGGCAGAAGAGATGGGCTGGGGAGCTAGCCTCCCGAGGCGACAGCTTCACCCACTGCCCATGACAGCAGGTAAGAGCGGGTTGGCTTCTGCACACTCATCGCGCGCAGCGGTCTCCTTAGGCCGGGGCCGTATTCACAGAGCCAAATGCGCCGGCGTCAGGCATTCTGCATGAGGGAGAGGGTATGGAGGTCTCTGCGGGGAACTGTGACTTTCCGCCACCATGAAGCGGGCTGGGCATCTCGGTATTCTTTTCTGCCTTGTCCCAGACCCCCCGCCTTCCCCCCCGCCAAGGCTGCGAAACCAGGCTGCCATCAGGCATGGGGCACCAGTTTAATAATACTGTATAGGGCCCCATAAATTCTAAGGACGGCCCTGCTCAGCACCCCTGCACTGCGGACAGGTGGAGGGTCCGCATGGCTCCCACACCTGCCTGGGCTCCCTGGCTAGGCTCCACACTGGCCTGGCCAGGGGGTGGGGCCTGAGGGGGAAGAGGAGGGGAAGGGGGCGGGGTCTGTCCCAGCAAAAAGTTGGCTGGCCTAAATGGGAGGGCTATGCCCCCCCTAGCACCCCTGGTTTCGGCACCACTGTTATTGGTGATGATTTTATATTTTCTTCCAGGTCATGGTTCCTAGTCCCAGGCCTTCCAGCTGTGGGAGGCAAGCCACCCTGTTACAGACGGATAGGGATGGGCTGATAGAGCCATCAGTCACCCCTGAGAAGGGCAGAAGTAGACACATTTTGCTGTGCACCATTTTATAATAACGTTCAGCGTATACTGTTAGTTTTAGTTGGTTATCTAACTTTCCAGCCAGAAAGTAATTTTCAGGAACCTGGTCCTTTACATAGTGAGAAGTGTGACAGGGCAATACTTATGTGGATTTCTCTGAATATGTAAAGATACCTCCCTTTCACCATTTGACACAATTTAAAAATACAGTGGCTCAAAATAGAAGTCAGCAGGATAAAACTTAGCCTCACCACACCCCTCTCTCTCTGAGAACTCAAGCATAGCTCTGTTTTGCTGTATGCCCTGAAGGTCAATGCCCATAGGCCATTTCAGACCAGAGATGTGGAAGGGAGCAGGTTCCAAAGCTCCGGGCCCCACACAGAGCACGCTTAGCTGCTAGCCTCCTTCTTTTAAGCCAAGGAGTAACTATCTGAAGGGCTTTCAGTGATTTCAATAGGTGTGATATGGCCGGGAAAGAGGCAGCTTCCAGGCACATTGAGCTTTTTAGGTCAATAGGAATCAAAAGGCTGATCCAGTGATTAGGGCACTAACCTAGGACTTGGGACCTGGATGCAGTTCTCTGCTTCACCACAGATTCCCTGTATAGCCCCAGGTAAATAACAATCTCTCTGCGCCTCAGTACTGCTGTAGACTGGGGAGCACAGCACTACCTCGCAGGGGTGTTGGGAGGATAAATAGGTTGTGAGGCACTCAGATGATCCAGAAATGGAGACCAGATAAGCACAACAGATAGACAATTTGTATCCTGTCCTGTGTCTGTTCCCTGGACACTAATGTGGCCCCTCGCCCAATTTGTAAATATATCCCCATGCACTGGTTCCCCCTGTGCATGATGGTCTTGCAGACTCATGCTAATACCACCATCACCTTAGTACCTGGATTCCAGGTACTGTGATTGGAAGGAACAGCAGCAGGTTCTCTGGAGGAACATGGCTCAGGGTGACCATATTTGGCACACCAGCAGTGTGGCAAGACCCCGGTCTTGTTAGTTTGATCCCACATGAGCAGGACTGCACATAGTTGAGTCAGGGAGGGAATACCTTGTGTTACTCTGGAAGGACCTGTCTGGTAACTTCCAGACTGGGGGAGATGGACTCCACTGGGAACTGCCTACGGACCTCCCCCACTGAAAGAACAGATGCTGTGACTTGAAGGTGGGCCCAGGGAAACTAAAACCGAAAGGGACCAAGGAGTGCCTAAACAACCTCCCTAGGAAGAGAAAACGTGACCAATCTAATCCATGTTTGGTTCTGGGTGGAGAGGCCGTCTGTGCAGAGGCCATAGAAGGAGCATCGGCACTGGAGGAGAAAGCACAAGATTTTATTGATGAGCGAGGTTAGGCTGGTGACTCACAGTCACTGGCTGTACCTGGCAGTGACTCAGCTCCTGCTTCTTTCTGACACAACAGAAGCTGGAATAAAATCCCTGCCTGTTTGCGGAGAGATTTTTACCCTGCTTTCCACGCCCACTGCAGGGTAAAGGACATAATTCACCAGGCCAACAACAGCCGCCAACACAACAAGGGTACATACATAATTAAACACATAATGGTAGCCTGCTCTCTTGCTTGCTGATTGCTCCGCAGGTGGAAAGGCCTGTGACAGGAATTAATGCCCTTCAAGTGCTGTTAAATAAAAACAGCTCGGAACCCTGTTCAGGCTCAGAGGCTTCACCTTTGTCCAGAAAACATTGGCAGAAAAAGCACTATTCAGTCCCACATCCCACCCCCCCTGAGCCAAAACCTGCCACTGGCAGGGAAGGAGCTGCAATTGTTTAGCTAAGGGAAGAACGCATGTGACCTTATTGCTGATGGAAGACAAAAAGCCGGATTGCTTGGTCTTTGCGGGCAATAGCCAGGCACCACTGCAACCCCTTTGCTCAGGAGGTGCATGGTCTGCTTTCTTCTAGCAACAGCAGGGGCATAACCCACCCCAAAGGGGACATAGAGGAGCTACAGCCCTAGTCCTGCCTCCATTCTGCCTGGACAGCAAAGCAGCACACCTGGGAACGATCCTGGGCAAAGGCCCTTATCTCTCTGCACAGTCTTCGGGCTCAGCTGAAATCTCAGGTTTTGGCTCCCTCATGCACTTTGGTCAGAGCCTTCTTCATTCTTGGGCCATTGTTCATCCTGTGAGAATTGGGTTCCCTAGGCCCATCTGTGATGGATGGCACTCTGTGTGGTCCCTGGAGGAATCCCTATCTCTCAGTAATGGCCTGTTCCTCCCTCACTGCCTGCTCCCATTTACCTCATAGCACAGAGTGTCTCTTTCCTTCTTTCCCCTTTCCCCGTTTCTTTTTGCAAGGAGGCCAGTGTGTGATTATTGGCCTTCCTCTTGCGCTCTCTACCAGCTCTGGAAACTTGGTTCCTTCCTTAGCAAAAGCAAGAGCTACTTTTGATGTAAAACAGGCCAGTGAAGTTAAGGGTGTATCCTAAAGAACTGCCATGTGGACCTTCCCCAAAGTCTGGCACTGTACATAGTGGGGAGAGCATGGTGGATAGCAGTTGGCTATGATTCAAGGGTCCAAACAACTTATTTTCAGAAGCTCTGTCTAGGACTCCTGGGTTCATGGGACAGACGTGCTGACCATATCTGCCTCCTGCTGCAACAATCATAGGAAAGCTCCACCAGGGGCTCCCCAGAGTTTTTTGTCCCACAGTCTCTCCCCTGGAACTATTTCCAGAGGGAGTGATCTGGCTCAGTGCCATTTAAAAATAAATTACAAATGCAATTATCTTAGTATGGGGATGTGCACTGGGCTTAAACTCGGACAATGTCCCTTTAACAAGATAGGGTGCCCTTCTCAGTTCATAGGGACAAGTGCTTCCTAGCTTGTAAACCTCAGTCTGCTGAGCAGAGCCTCGTGAGTTTTCATTTAAAGATTGGTTTCCTACCATTTCTGGTGGGTGAACCTGCATGTTTGTTCATAAAGGGCCAGATTCTGAGAGGTGCTGAGCAGTAGTAACCCCCATTCATGTCATGAGTACTCTACACCTCTCTGGATCAGCCTGAGACGTTGGAGCTAGGGTGCTGTTTTGCTTCAGTGTGAACGTTCATGTGCCATGTGTTGTCTCTCACAGCATTATGTTGCCAGAGTAATTTTTATAATCTAGTCCGGTGGAAGGATAAACACTGATTTTAATATACAAGATGATTATCAGGAGCACTGAGGTACTCCTGCTGGATCTCAAGCAAAGCAATTTGCTTTGACGCTCTCCAGTCTTGCCATATTCTTCTATAATTAAGGTTATTGTGGCCACAAGATGGAACACATAACCACTCCAGGGACAGACTTTAAGGCTTTGGAATTGTAAAAAGTACACAGAAGGGCAACAAAAATGATTAGGGGTATGGAACAGCTTCCATATGAGGAGAGATATAAAAGACTGGGACCTTTCATCTTGGAGAAGAGATGACTAAAGGGTGGGGGGAATATGATAGAGGTCTATAAAATCATGACTGGTGTGGGGGAAAGTAAATAAGGAAGTGTTATTTACTCCTCCACTTAACACAAGAACTAGGGGGGTCACCCAATGAAATTAATAGGCACCAGGTTTAAACAAACAAAAGGAAGTTTCTTTACACAGGCCACACTCAACCATTGAACTTGTTGCCAAGGAATGTTGTGAAGGCCAAAAGTATAACAGGGTTCAAAAAAGAATTAGATAAGTTCATGGAGGATGGGTCCATCAATGGCTATCAGTCAGGATGGGCAGGGACACAACCCCGTGCTCTGAGTGGCCTTAGCCTCTGACTGCCAGAAGCTGGGACTGAATGACAGGGGATGGATCTCTCAATGATTGCCCTGTTCTGTTGATTCCCTTTGAAGCACCTGGCATGGGCCACTGTCAGAAGACAGGATACTGGGCTAGATGGACCATTGATCTGACACAGTATAGCTGTTATTATGTTCTTTAGCTTCTTCTCTGGGACAAAGGATTGGAATTAATTTAGCTACAGGGGCAAAAAAAACTCTACCACGTAATATTTACCAGCCTAGTTACAAAATCTTTTCACCCACTCTTACTATGAGTTCAGGTGATGGAAAAAAAGAATGATCTTTTACTCACGCATCAAAAAAATAATCAATCTACACAAATAGGCAGGCAGAATTTTGTGGGGATGTTACATCACTCCACAACTTACCAAACATTTTACCAATACTTTACACCCACCGACCCACACACACACACACAGAGCGCATGTGTACATTTAAAATCTTTAGAGGTGCTGACTACATTCGACTCTGACACTATTGGAAGCTGAGGGTACACAGCACTTTGTAGAAGGCATTCAGCATGTTTATGAAGCACTCCTGCTCCCACTGAGGTCAGCAGAGAGAGAATAAGAGGAGGTGAGATAAAGGAATACAAAATAACAGATGGCATATAAGGTAATTCTATTCCTCAGGTTTATAATAGATGAACAAGGGGAAAAAGTCAATTAAATTGAAAGGCAACGCAGTTAAAGCTGATTAAAAGAAAAACTCCTCACAATACAATTAATTGGTGGAACTTGCCTGCCACAAGAGAGAGCTGGACTCAGAAAAGGACTGGACATTTACAAAGAGAATGAGGAGACCCAGATTTACATTAGTCTGAGTTTAAATAGACAGGAAAGGATGGAAGCCATCATGCTTCAGGGCATAAACTAACCTCTGCCTGATTGGGTTAGGAAGAAATATTCCTTATGAGCAGGTATATAACTGCCTCCTGAGGATCCCTGGGACCTTTCTCTGCAGCATCCGGTCCTGGCCACTGTCAGAGGCAAGATACTGAACTAGATGAACTATGATCCAATCCAGTCAGACCATTCCTACATTCAACAGTAAAACTTCCATTGACTTCCATGTGACAAGATAGGCCTCTTCTTTTATAAGCTCCGAGGCGCAGGGACTATGTCTTCCTCTGTACTTAATTTCCCTGCCATTGCAGCGGCCTCTGGCGTTGATCCACCTTGGTCTCTCCTATTCTCTGCCTGTGGAACAGAACAGTCTCATCTCCTGTGGACTGTGATACTTTGGTCTCATTGTGGATGTTGGATTTAGTGCACGGATGCTGGGTGGTGGTGGCCTGTGATATACAGGCGGTCAAACTAGATAATCTAATGGTCTCTTCTGGGCTTAAACTATGACTCTGTGCAGCACTGAGCGTGCTCTTGGCATTCACCAAGAATAGTAATGTGTCCTGCACAATGACGGGAGAAATAATTTTCATTTCCCCCTCTGCGAGAAAAAAGCTTGAAAAGCTCTCAGGTCTCATATTATCTGATGTACAGAGAGAGAAGTTTGTGACTGGACAAATCATTTATCTAAAACACATTAGGACAGGCAGTAAGTGGAGAAAACAGATGGAGAAGTTTTACAGTTGACTTTTAGTACACACTCCAGGGCTTCACTTTTGTCTCTGGCTCCTAATGACTTGTTCTCATGGCCATTTGAACTTTGGAACTCCCCAGAAGCCCTCACACAGAGTGCAGTGTGTACACTACTGCAAGTTCTCTCACTATACGTGTGAGTGATAACACAAAACAAGATCTGTGCTCTCAAGAATGCCACAATGCTGAAGACCAAGGCCAAATCATCCCCAATTCAGGAAGAACTCCTGTAGGGCACTCTGAGTTTGTGGTGTTTCTACCAAATTGTGGGTGGGAGAGAGGAGAGGGGTCCCCTCCTGTGGAAATGGAAGTGGGCACAGTCCCCAAAACCCAGAGATCCTGATTCCTGGGTGATCTGCAGAAGCTGGGGCCTTCCACATGGAAGACTGGATTGTCTCCCCCCTTCTCCCTCCCCCGGCCTCCGTGGCAGCATGGCTCACAAAGCTTTCCTTTCAAACAGCTCCATGGGAGAGGGATAGGTCTGTGTGCAGCAACCCTCATTGTGCAGGACAGTGCTGAGTGACTGGTTCAGCATTGCCCTACATAGGTGTGGCCCCAAGGAAGGGTGTGGGAAACAATGCTACAGAGAGGAGCCATGCTCACCCCTTCCAAACACACAACGCCTAACCCCTACAGGGGGCCTTCCATGGAGGGGGTCAAGGGAAAGGGGAACAATGCAGTCAATACTCCTCTCTCTCACACCTCAATGGGCAGCTGAGCTCTATGCCACCCATTCCTGCTCCGCACCTCAGCACAGCGGTGTGCCAGGACGAGAGTGGGTGCAAACAGCTCCAACCACAATGGGGTCCTACCCCATCACTAAGGCTCCTAAGAGCTACAGTAATAATAATAATTAATAATAAGTGGGCATGGCTGGGGCATGCTGCACTACAGTGATTCCCAGTCATCCCAGCAGCCCCTGGGGCCGTCATAACCCAGCACCATTTAGAGCAACCTTGAGGTTGCTCCATGTTGTAGTGGGGGCTGAATCAGCACCTGGCCAATCCTAGGTTCAGAGGGCAGGGCAAGAAAGTGGCATAAAGCTACTTTTGTCTTGCCTTCCAGGCAGCTGAAGACTGAGCTTGCTGTGTCAAACACACTATGATCGCTGGTACAGTTATACCAAATAACCATTGGGTGCACTTGAGGACCTGTGTGCTTCTTCAATTCAGAGCACCTTATAAATACAGAATATTTCACGTTCCAGACCATACCTGTTTCCTGTGGGCTGGGGTAGGTACTTGGCCTACAGATGGTGAAGCCATGAATGGATTCTAGTAGATCATACCTAACAAGTGTCACAAACCAGCAAATTCCTTGTCTGTGACAGTTTCTCTTTGTTCTTGAACACCCCACACTGCCACTCCATTGGCAGACACCATTATTTGCAGGGATCCTGTCTCAGTGTTCCCTTCTCAGGGAATTCCACAAGAGGCTTTCTGGTGGCTAATACCACCCCAGCGTGGAGCTAGATTATTAACATAAAAACCATTCAAACAGTCCCCAGAGCCCCAAAATACAGCCCACCAGCACAGCATGTATTCAGCTCCAGCACCCTCTGCCAGTCCTAGGGCTCCTGTTCTGTCCTAGCCTGTGTCCACCAGCCCCCACATCTCCACCCCCAGCGCCATCTAGCTGGAGTGCATCGCTGCTCTTCCCAGCAGGAACTCCTTAGTCTTACTACCTGGAGTCCTTTCTTCTCCAGTGAGAGCCCAACACATTCTCAGTGTTGTCTATTCTCTGGCTTGACCAGGCAGCAGACGAACCCCTCATTGCTCCCCTGGCCCTCAGCCTTCTCCAGCCCTCTGCTGATCTCTCTGGCTTGGAGAAGTCAACAGATAAACCATCCTCATCACTCCTCCTCCTCTTCCTCCTGCTGCTGCTGTTGACTGAATGATGATCTAGACTTCTTCAACTCTCTGATTTTGACTTCTCTAGCTTGGGACTCCCTCTCAGCCTAATTTCCTTCTTCATTCATTTCTTCTTCCACAGATGCCACTCTGCCGGCCTAATCAGGCCCAGCTGGGGAGCACCTATTGCAGGAAAGCTGGGGCCTGATAGTCAGACAGGGCTGGCTAGCCCTGGGCAATATGGCTCTTAAAGGGGCAGACTACGCTGTTACGTTGTCCGTATACAGAATCCGTTTTATGCCACATCGGCAATACCTCCTTTTTCAGAGCTGGTCATGCTTCTTCACAGCGGGCTCCAGGGTCACTGAGAATTCCTTTGGCGTTAGCAGCTCTCATAGGGTGGGATGTTGTTGGACACAAGATGCCCATTCTCATGATGTCTATCTGATTTTGATGAAGTCCCGGCATCTATTCTCTGAAGCCCCATTTTCCAATGTAAAGGTAGTATAGTAGGTACTTATGATAATACCAGGTACACAGACCCTTGGAAGATAACATGTTTTCTTTTTAAAGCAGTATACGAAGGGGTCGCGCTGTTCTGTCACACACCATGCACAGACGTTCTTAGGTTTTAAATGGGTTTTATTTTAAAACTAAACCACATGAGCAACGCATGAAGTGGCAATTAATTCATGGCAACCTCCGCTGCTAGTGGTGATCAGCACACAAAAGACGATCTGCTTTTGTCTGTAATATCAGCAGAAAATAGGACCAAGAAGCAGCTCTATCAGTTCAATGTTATCCTCACCTGTGCCCCACCTCAGCTTACTCCAGTCCTGGCACCCACTTTGCTCTCTCTGCCAATGCTTCTGAAGCCTTCACTAATCTAGTTCTGGACCCTCTATACAGTTCCATCAAGGCAGCCGGCTCCTGAGCTACAATGCCCACTGCTATCCTCACCTCTGATCTCTTTTGCACAGGAACCACCAATTATACTAAATTATTTCAGCTATGTAGGAAGATAAAGCTTGAGGCTCCCATGAACTTATTATGGCTCGTCAAAAATTTTGTTTTTTGCTGGAAAATTGGGTTTTTGACTAAATGAATTTTGTGTGTGTGAAAAGCATTTGGTTTCCATGGAAAATTTTGACTTATTGAAAAACTAAACTCCTCAACCCCCACGCCTCCAAAGTTTTCAGCTGTTGGCAGAAAAATAAAAAAATGTAAATTGGGAAATGTTGCTGCACTGCCTTATGGGAGTTGTAGTTTGGGTGCCTCATTCCCTATTCTCTTCTATAAACAATGTTTCCTAGTCAGACTACATTTCCCATGAAGCACTATGGCCAGGGACTCCCATAATGTACCACAGTGGCTTAGCAAGAAGTGAGACCATGGTGCATCATGGGAGATGTAGTCCAGCCAGGGAGCCCAGCCCGTAATGGAAATGAGGGCATGATACACATGAACTACAACTCCCATGAGGTACTGCAGTGCTATTTCCAAATGAAAATGTTCAGTTTTAAACCAAAAGGTTTTGGACAAAATGTAGGGTTTTCAGCCTAAAGTTTTTGGCTTTTTATTTAAAAAAGAAGTAAAAAATTCCATGGGAAAAAATGCTATTTCTCAAACAGCTCTACTTATTACACTTGTAATCAGATCAGAATTTAAATGTAGGCCCTCAGACATGGAAGGGTAGTGAATTAACCCACTGAGCCCCTGATTCAGGAAAGCACCTATGAATGTGCTTAAAGTTAAGCATATGCTTAAGCTTATTCTTATTCAACAAAGAAAGCACTTAAGCACATGCTTAAGTCAATTGGACACCGGCACATGCTTAAAATAAAGATGTGCTTAAGAGCTTTACTGAATTGTGGCCTTGGCCCCACTGGCTGAAATCTTTGATTTACATAGACAAAGTATTTACCAAGCCACTATTTTTTTAAGCCCAACAAAAAAGAAGTTGCAAAAAGCAAAGCTAAATCCTGAGTAAAACCAGACAGCAAAAAAAGTACCCGCAAAGCAAGCGGTAAAGTTAATTGAGATGAACTCTGCAAATTCCCTGTGTGGCTAACAATCCACTTCCTCAACATGACTGCTGGAAGCTCTGTCAAGAGTAAAATTAACAGCTCTGTGTAATGAAAAACCCAAACAGACAATGCATTCAAGGGGATCCACATGAGAAACCTAATAGTCTGACTGACTTCTGCAGAATGCCTGCTAAGCAGCTCCCAGTGCCTGGAAAGCATTCTCAGGAGATAAAGCTCTAAATGCTGCATCACTGTGAAACAGACACAGAAATGGCAGAGGGATGCCTTGAAAATGTCAAGCAATATACTAACCATGAATCCAATGCAAAATGCCTCAGCAGTTGGCATGATATAAATACATGGGGCCTGATTTCCAGAACTGCCGGGTGCTCACAGTTCCGAGTCAATGGGAATTGGGAGTGTTCAGCAGACCATGGTAGATGGACAGATAGTGTGGCAGCATTCCAGAGAGAAAGATAGTCTAAAAAGTCAATGATAGGTGAACAGAAAAGGAAATAAATTTTCAGGAAAGTCACAGAATCAATTGACCTTGAAAAGTCATAGTCCAGCTCCCCTGTGCTGAGGCAGGAGCAACTAAACCTAGACCATTCCTGACAGGTGTTTGTCTGTCCTGTTCTAAAAATCTCCAATGACGGGGATCCCACAACCTCCCTTGGAAGCCCGTTCCAGAGCTTAACTCCCTTTATGGCTAGAAAGTTTTTTCTAATAGCTAACCTACACCTCTCTGGGTGCAGAATAAGCCCATTGTTTCTCATCCTACCTTCAGTGGACATGGAGAACAATTGATCACTGTCTTTTTTATAATGGCCCTTAACAGATTTGAAGTTTGTTGTCAGATCCCTCATCAATCGTCTTTTCTCAAGACTAAACATGCCCAGTTTTTTTAACCTTTCCTCATAGGTCAGGTTTTCTAAACCTTTTATCTTTCTTTTTTTTTCTCTCCTCTAGACTCTCTCCAATTTGTCCCCATCTTTCTTAAAGTGGACTCAGTTCTCCATTTGAAGCCTCCCCAGTGCACAGTAGTGGGACAATTGCCTCCCATGTCTTACATATGACTCTCCTATAAATACATCCCAGAATGATATTTGCATTTTTTTGCAACTGCAACACACTGTTGGCTCAAACTCAGTTTGTGATCCACTCTAACCCCCAGATCCTCTTCAGCAGTACTACCACGTAGCCAGTGATTTCCCATTTTATAGTTGTGTGTTGGATTTTTGCTTTTTGAGTATAGTGCTTGGTATTTGTCTTTCTTGTTGATTCAAACCAATTCTCTAATTTGTCAAGGTCATTTTGGAGACTAGGATTATAATTCAAAGTACTAGCAACCCCTCCCAGTTAGGAATAACCCACTAATTTTATAAAATATACTCTCCACGCCATTATCCAACTCATTAATAAAAATGTTGATGTGACAGGGCACAGCTGCCCTGTAGCAATCCCTGGTGACTGAGTGTGGTGTGGTTGACAATCCCTGCCGCAGTTTCCCTCCTTGAGGAAGGTCTCCTCAGCTCTCCACACACCCTTCAGTTCTGGATAAGTATCTTAACCCTTCAGTCATGTCACAAACTAAGAAGTCCAACCTAAAAAGTCCCAAGAAACAACAAAGTTCTTCTGCACTTTGGGGTTTCTCTTCAGCCCCCCTCTGGGCCCTTTTCCCAGCCCACTTCTGGAGTACCCTTGAGAGTCTCTTTCTCCACTCTGGCTTACAGTGCTAGGTGCTAGGCTGGTTTCCCTGAAGTACCTTTTCCACAGTAGATACTGGCTCAGGGCCTTGCATAGAAAGCTCCAGCTGCCAGACTGATCTCTCTCAGCCCTCTTGTAAAGCCCAGGTGTCCATTTAGCTAATTAACAGCCTCCCAGCCCCTGAGGTAATTAACTATTCACAGGTGGATCTGGCTTGGCTCATTCTCCTTAGTAGAACATGTCACAGGTAGGCTGGTCTGGTCACATGGGACTGTGCCAAAAGCTTAACTAAAGCCAAGATAAATCACGCCTACTGCTTCCCCCATCCACTAGGCCAGTAACCCTGTCAGTCACCCCTCCCTCTGTGAAAGCAATGGCAGACAATCATTTCGCGCCTGAGCTCCTTAGGTTTCACGCGGCACTGCTGTGGGTCCCTGTGATAGCCTCTGTCCTTCATGCCCTTGGAGATTTTTTCAAATATTTTGGCATTTTGTCTTTTGGAATGGAGTTCTGATAGCACAGATTCATCTCCCCATACAGCGATCAGATCCAGTACCTCCCGTTCAGTCCATGCTGGAGCTCTTTTGCGATTCTGGGACTCCATGGTCACCTCTGCTGATGAGATCTGCACGGTCACCTGTGCTGATCAGCTTGCCATGCTGGCCAAACAGGAAATGAAATTCAAAAGTTAGCGGGGCTTTTCCTGTCTACCTGGCCAGTGCATCCAAGTTGAGAGTGCTGTCCAGAGCGGTCACAATGGAACACTGTGGGATAGCTCCTGGAGGCCAATACCGTTGAATTGCATCCACACTAACCCAAATTTGACCCGGCGATGTCGATTTCAGTGCTAATCCTCTCGTCGGGGAGGAGTACAGAAATCAATTTTAAGAGCCCATTAAGTCAACAAAAATGGCTTCGTTGTGTGGACGGGTGCAGGGTTAAATCGATCTAACACTGCTAAATTCGACCTAAACTCGTAGTGTAGACCAGGGCTAAGGGTATGTCTACATGAGAGAAACTATACTGGCATAACTACATCACCATAGCTATGCCAGTGTAACACAGCCTACACCAACAAGAGTGGTTTTTCCATCAGAGTAGGAACACCACCTTCCCGAATGACAGTAGCTAGTTCTATGGAAGCATTCTTCCGTTTACCTATCTGCGTCTATATTGGGGGTTGGGACATTATTGACATAATCTGGGACTGTATAGATCATCGTTGCAACCAAGGTCCTGTAGTGACACCAAATTTTATATAAAGGGGGTCAAATGAGGTGTCTAAGACAAGGTTATGGTTTGCTGATTATGATTATGCTGTCTATATGTGTGTACATTTTTGTAGTTGAAGTTATGAATATTGGCTCTATACTGTCTGTACTTCAAATTTATGCTATGCTTCTGGGTGACACCCCAGACAAGTTGGTGTCAGCTCTGCCTAGCCTGCTTGATGGCCCATTAAAGGGCCATCAGTTATACAACTGACCCATTGAGAGAAGGCAGACATGCCTTGTGACTCAGCAAGGTATGCAGGGACATGCCCATGGTCAGAACTCTGAGGTTTTTCCATGCCATGTGATGGACAGCTTGTCTTTGGAACAAAGAAAGAAAGACCACATGGCAAGAGAATATAACAAGCTGCTGCAGCTCCTCCATCTTGTCTTCAATCCTGCTTCATAGCTCTGGAGGGACTTTGCTACAAACGGAAGCTCTAAACAAAGGACTGATCATAGAATATCAGGGTTGGAAGGGACCTCAGGAGGTCATCTAGTCCAACCCCCTGCTCAAAGCAGGACTGATCCCCGACTAAATCATCCCAGCCAGGGCTTTGTCAAGCCTGACCTTAAAAACTTCTAGGGAAGGAGATTCCACCACCTCCCTAGGTAACGCATTCTAGTGTTTCACCACCCTCATAGTGAAAAAGTTTTTCCTAATATCCAACCTAAATCTCCCCCACCGCAACTGGAGACCATTACTCCTTGTTCTGTCATCTGCTACCACTAAGAACAGTCTAGAGCCATCCTCTTTGGAACCCCCTTTCAGGTAGCTGAAAGCAGCTATCAAATCCCCCCTCATTCTTCTCTTCTGAAGACTAAACATCCCAGTTCCCTCAGCCTCTCCTCATAAGTCGTGTGTTGCAGTCCCCAAATCATTTTTGTTGCCCTCCGCTGGACTCTTTCCAATTTTTCCACATCCTTCTTATAGTGTGGGGCCCAAAACTGGACACAGTACTCAAGATGAGGCCTCACCAATGTCGAATAGAGGGGAATGATCACATCCCTCGATCTGCTGGCAATGCCCCTACTTATACATCCCAAAATGCCATTGGCCTTTTTGGCAACAACGGCACACTGTTGACTCATATCCAACTTCTCGTCCACTGTAACCCCTAGGTCCTTTTCTGCAGAAGTGCTGCTGAACCATTCAGTCCCTAGTCTGTAGCGGTGCAAGGGGTTCTTCCGTCCTAAATGCAGGACTCTGCACTTGTCCTTGTTGAACCTCATCAGATTTCTTTTGGCACAATCCTCCAATTTGTCTAGGTCCCTCTGTATCCTATCCCTACCCTCCAGCATATCTACCACTCCTCCCAGTTTACTGTCATCTGCAAACTTGCTGAGGGTGCAATCCACACCATCCTCCAGATCATTTATGAAGATATTGAACAAAACCGGCCCCAGGACCGACCCCTGGGGCACTCTACTTGATACCGGCTGCCAACTAGACATGGAGCCATTGATCACTACCCCTTGAGCCCGACAATCTAGCCAGCTTTCTATCCACCTTATAGTCCATTCATCCAGCCCATACTTCTTTAACTTGCTGACAAGAATACTGTGGGAGACCGTGTCAAAAAGCTTTGCTAAAGTCAAGGAACAACACGTCCACTGCTTTCCCTTCATCCACAGAGCCAGTTATCTCGTCATAGAAGGCAATTAGATTAGTCAGGCATGACTTGCCCTTGGTGAATCCATGCTGACTGTTCCTGATCACTTTCCTCTCCTCTAAGTGCTTCACAATTGATTCCTTGAGGACCTGCTCCGTGATTTTTCCAGGGACTGAGGTGAGGCTGACTGGCCTGTAGTTCCCAGGATCCTCCTTCTTCCCTTTTTTAAAGATGGGCACTACATTAGCCTTTTTCCAGTCATCTGGGACTTCCCCTGATCGCCATGAATTTTGAAAGATAATGGCCAATGGCTCTGCAATCACATCCGCCAACCCCTTTAGCACTCTCGGATGCTTCGCATCCGGCCCCATGGACTTGTGCTCGTCCAGCTTTTCTAAATAGTCCCGAACTACTTCTTTCTCCACAGAGGGCTGGTCACCACCTCCCCATGCTGTGCTGCCCAGTGCAGTAGTCTGGGAGCTGACCTTGTTCGTGAAGACAGAGGCAAAAAAAGCATTGAGTACATTAGCTTTTTCCACATCCTCTGTCGTTGCCTCCCTCATTCAGTAAGGGGCCCACACTTTCCTTGACTTTCTTCTTGTTGTTAACATACCTGAAGAAACCCTTCTTGTTACTCTTAACATCTCTTGCTAGCTGCAACTCCAGGTGTTATTTGGCCTTCCTGATTTCACTCCTGCAAGCCCGAGCAATATTTTTATACTCTTCCCTGGTCATTTGTCCAATCTTCCACTTCTTGTAAGCTTCTTTTTTGTGTTTAAGATCAGCAAGGATTTCACTGTTAAGCCAAGCTGGTCGCCTGCCATATTTACTATTCTTTCTACACATCGGGATGGTTTGTCCCTGTAACCTCAATAAGGATTCTTTAAAATACAGCCAGCTCTCCTGGACTCCTTTCCCCCTCATGATATTCTCCCAGGGGATCTTGCCCATCAGTTCCCTGAGGGAGTCAAAGTCTGCTTTTCTGAAGTCCAGGGTCTGTATTCTGCTGCTCTCCTTTCTTCCTTGTGTTAGGATCCTGAACTCGACCATTTCATGGTCACTGCCTCCCAGGTTCCCATCCACTTTTGCTTCCCCTACTAATTCTTCCCGGTTTGTGAGCAGCAGGTCAAGAAGAGCTCTGCCCCTAGTTGGTTCCTCCAGCACTTGCACCAGGAAATTGTCCCCTACATTTTCCAAAAACTTCCTGGATTGCCTGTGCACCGCTGTATTGCTCTCCCAGCAGATATCAGGATGATTGAAGTCTCCCATGAGAACCAGGGCCTGCGATCTAGTAACTTCTGCGAGTTGCCGGAAGAAAGCCTCGTCCACCTCATTCCCCTGGTCTGGTGGTCTATAGCAGACTCCCACCACGACATCACCCTTGTTGCTCACACTTCTAAACTTAATCCAGAGACTCTCAGGTTTTTCTGCAGTTTCATACTTGAGCTCTGAGCAGTCATACTGCTCCCTTACATACAGTGCAACTCCCCCACCTTTTCTGCCCTTCCTGTCCTTCCTGAACAGCTTATATCCATCAACAGCTGATGACCCATCCCAGCTGTGGATGTACTCCAGAGACTTGATTTGAACCTGCAGTTTATTCTATCACTGCTGCAAGCCTGAACCAAGAACTTTGCCATTACTGTATGTAATTGATTCCATTTAACCAATTCTAGCTCTCCTCTATATCTTTTTCCTTTTATGAATAAACCTTTAGATTTTAGATTCTAAACAATTGGCAACAGTGTGATTTGTGGGTAAGATCTGATTTGTATATTGACCTGGGTCTGGGGCTTGGTCCTTTGGGATCGAGAGAACCTTTTTTTCTTTTACTGGGGTTGTCATAAATATAAAGGGAAGGGTAAACACCTTTAAATCCCTCCTGGCCAGAGGAAAACCTTTTCACCTGTAAAGGGTTAAGAAGCTAGGATAACCTCGCTGGCACCTGACCAAAATGACTAATGAGGAGACAAGATACTTTCAAAGCTGGAGGGGGGGAAAAACAAAGGTTTTTCTCTGTCTGTGTGTTGTCTTTTGCCGGGACCAGAGCAGGAATGCAGGTCAGAACTCCTGTAAAGGGCTAATAAGCAATCTAGTTAGATACTCGTTAGATTCTGTTTTGTTTAAATGGCTGATAAAATAAGTTGTGCTGAATGGAATGTTTATTCCTGTTTTTGTGTCTTTTTGTAACTTAAGGTTTTGCCTAGAGGGATTCTCTATGTTTTGAATCGGATTACCCTGTAAGGTATTTACCATCCTGATTTTACAGAGGTGATTCTTCTACTTTTTCTTCAATTAAAATTCTCCTTTTAAGAACCTGATTGCTTTTTCATTGTTCTTAAGATCCAAGGGTTTGGGTCTGTGTTCACCTATGCAAATTGGGAGGATTTTGTGGGCAAAGATGTTTCCAAGCGGGCTCTTTCCCTGTTATATATATGTTAGACGCTTGGTGGTGGCAGCAATAAAGTCCAGGGGCAAAAGGTAAAATAGTTTGTACCTTGAGGAAGTCTTAACCTAAGCTGGTAAAAATAAGCTTAGGGGTTTTTTCATGCAGGTCCCCACATCTGTACCCTAGAGTTCAGAGTGGGGAAGGAACCTTGACAGTGGTATTGGTTTTCATAACCAGCTGTCCGCATAACGAGTGGCACTGGTAGTGATACTGGGAAACTGGAGCGTCTAAGGGAATTTCTTGTGTGACTTGTGGTTAGCCAGCGGCGTAAAACCACAGTCCTCTCTGTCTGGCTGGTTTGGTTTGCCTTAGAGGTGGAAAAACCCCAGCCATGGGCTGTGACTGCTCTGTTTTAAGCAGTTTGTCCTGAATTGGCACTCTCAGTTGGGTCCCGCCAGAACCAGCAACATTATAGGGGTTAGGTCGGCATACCTACATCAAAAAGAAAACGAGGACTTGTGGCACCTTAGAGACTAACAACTTTATTTGAGCATAAGCTTTCGTGAGCTACAGCTCACTTCATCAGTTGTGCATGTGGATTTTTCACTCCCCTGACCAACATAAATGTTAAGTGTAGACCTGGCCTCACTGTTTTTCCCTGTAACTCTGAATGTAAGAACAGCAATCTGTAAACATTCCAGGCTAGGGAGGAAGAGAAATGCATACTCCATCTGCCCAGTGGTCCAACAAAAACCTATTTCTGTGTCCAACATCAAGGATTGTGTAACACGATCATTTAAATTCTTTCAGGAAACTGGTGAACCTTCTATAAAATTGCCTGAAAAATCACAATTTCCAGAAGTCTCTCCAACAGGAAAACCATGACTTAATGGGCTCTGGCATTTTACATTCAAAATGTCAAGGTATTTATCAATATTTTAGGGACAATCTACATGGAAAAATAGCCCGGAATAGCTATTGCACACTAACCCCTGTATGGACTTTCTTATTCCACACTAAGGGTACGTCTATACTGCAATTAAACACCTGCATTTATCCCGTGTCAGCTGAATAGGGCTTTTGGGGCTTGGGCTATGGGCTGTTTAATTGCAGTGTAGACAACATTTGGGTTTGGGCTGGAGCCTGGGCTCTGGGACCCCTAGTCTGCCTCGCAGTGTCCCTGAGCGTGGGCTCCAGTCCAAGCCTGAATGTCTACCCCACAATTAAGCAGCCTCCTAGCTCGAACCTGTGAGCCCAAGTCAGCTGACATGGACCAGACATGGGTGTTTAATTGTAACATAGACATACCCTGAGAGTGCCTTTGTGAAGTGTAGCTGAATTGACTTTGGAAGATCATTAAAGTAAACCACAAAAAGGGACTCTTAGTGCAGAATAGCTTAATGCACTTTACACTTACATCCTAGGCTATTTTGCAATAGCTTCCCCGCATAGACAAGCCCTAAAAATCTTCATTCCTTGCACCGGTGTTAATATCTGGGCTTCACCAATTAAAAAAACATAATGTTCCGTGGCTCAATGCGTAAAAGAGAAAAATCTTTTCATGGACCCAATTCTCCCATTCCCTCAAGCCCCTCCTCCTTGGTTCTGAACAAGTTCCATGCCATGGATCATCGGGAAAGTTCCTGGGATCTAACTGGTGCTCCAGGGACTGTCGGTTTAAATTGTAACAAACTTTTGGCCACATACGACTTCATAGTTGTCACTACACTGCACCAACCTTCAATGTGACAACAGGAACAGAATATAGATCCTCTTGCTCCAAAACAGAGGCTTCTTTCACTTCAGCTAAAGGAAAATCTCCAGTTAGTTGGAAGTATAAGTCTTATGATATGCAAATGAACAGTTCTGATTCTAACCAATAAACAGTAGTAGGGAGCATACATGTTTTTTACACACATCTTCTCTTGGGTGCTTGAATTTGAGATTTTTTTCTTCCCAACCTTTTGTTTTCTTCTACTGACTACACACTGGCTTCTTACTGGAGGTGTGCTTGCGAGCACTGCATTATTGACACTGTCATTGATTTGTTTGCCTTTGAGTAAGAAGAAAGGAGCATGAAGTTTGGAAGAATAAAGGTCAGAATCACATGGATTTTGAAACTATATCCTGGAGTTTTGCCTGTCCCTTCAAGTCTCACTTGGCTCTTAGGGACTGGGTTGTACAGAACACAATCTATCTACAGATTGTTAACTTGGTGAGTTCAGTGCTGTAAGCTTCATCCCATGCCCACTTGGTTGCCTTTAATAGCCAGAGGGAAAAGGAGTACTTGTGGCACCTTAGAGACTAACAAGTACTCCTTTTCTTTTTGCGGATACAGACTAACATGGCTGCTACTCTGAAACCTTTAATAGCCAGGTTGTCTGTAGGGGCAGAGGTAAAAGCCCCCAGCTGTAGAAAGGGGAACAATAAGAAACAGGCAGAAAGGACATGGTAATGTTTATAGAGGGAGATAGAGTACCATGATTCTCATGCAAAGCACGAAGTGTTTTTCTGGTGGGAAGACGGCTTATTATGGCTGATATGTTCACTCACTGCCAAGTGACCAGCACTGTTAGCTCTGAACCCTCCTCACACCAGCCAAGTCACTGTCCAGCGATTCTAAAAAGAGAACATGCAAAACAGATCCAATGGCTATTGAGCAAATGAACTAAAATGTGAAGGGGGGGGGGCTAGAGTAGACAGTTAAAATATAAAATCAACTTCAAAAGGGCTTTGACAAGAGGTCAGATGGAAAGAGGTTTCCCTGTGTCATGAAGAATTGAGCATTTGGAGTATAGTATCCCAATCCCTCCCTGCATTAGGGCTGCTATACCAGCATTTCAGAAACCCCAGGGCAGAGTCTCACTCACTGTGGCCACAACGGGGTTTATGCAGAGAGCACCTGGACACCCTGCTTCAGTGCTCACAATGACTGGTATTTCCGTGTGGAAGGTGACTCTATGGGACAGAGGCCCTTGGCTCCTTATGTAAGCAGAGTCAGGATGAGCTCCATCCTGACATCTGGTGGTGATGTGTGGCAAGTTGTGGAAAAGTACTTCAGGGGCTGATCTCATTTGCATAGGCACACCCACCCCGACTAGAATGAGGCCATAGCTGCCCAAATGGTCACTTTGGCTGCTGTGGGATCCCCAGTGTCTCTGTTATTGGGGCAGGAAGAATAAATTGTTATTACCCTGATTATGGGAATCAAGGACAGTGGAACTGTACTTGGCCTTTTGTTATGATGGAGGGACTCGCCATCAACTAAGTAGCACTCGCTAAACAAGGGACATGGCTTCCAAAACTCTGTGAATTAAGAGAGGCTGGGGATAGGTATTAATACTTGGTGGTGTGGGTCCCCTGGTGAGGGCCTTACATGCTAATTGCACTTCCTCCTCTCCATTGTAGAATATCAGAGCTAATTTTGATTCCATTAGGAGTCTAGTTACAGGCTGCTGAGCTGAATTCACTTTGGGCTAATGGTACACCAGCACTGAGGCTCCCCTACTAAAAGCTGAAATCATAAAAGAGCTAAATTTACTAAGAGCTGAAATCACTGAGTGTTGTGTTAAGTAGTGGGGGAGCCTGAAGATATATGGTGAAGCAGTTTGCGGGACGGCGAGCAGAGCAGCTGGTGGAGCAGAGCAGTTTGCAGGACGGCGAGCAGAGCGGAGTGGCTGGTGGAGCAGAGCAGTTTGCAGGACGGCGAGCAGAGCGGAGCGGCTCATGGGGTGGCTGGCAGAGCGGAGCCCCATGGAGAGGTCGGGCTATCAGCGGGACCACCTAAGGTGCCCCTTAACCCCCCCCAATCTCCACCCAGGTTGGGAGGTAAAACTCTGCAGATAAACTTTTGAACTCTGAGGCTGCCCTGATCAGGGACAGAGACTTTTGGGTCGTTGGACTTTTGGGACTTTGGGTGATTTTGGGTTGCTGGACTCAAGAACCAAAGGGAAAGGACATGCCCCAATTTGCTTGGGGTGGGTTTTTTGCTCATGGGTTGTGTTATGAATCCTGTTGGTGGTGTTTCCCCAACATAATGCCACATTGTTTCTCTCTGTTATTAAAAGGCTTTTTGCTACACTCAGATTATGTGCTTGCGAGAGGGGAAGTATTGCCTCTTGGAGGCACCCAGCGGGGGTGGTATATATTTGTCCCAGGTCACTGGGTGGGGGCTCGAGCCGGTTTTGCATTGTGTTATTGGAACGGAACCCCTAGATACTGAACCCGGCCCTTGTTGCTGCCAACTCTGACAGGCAGAAGGGTTACACTTATACTATCAGCTCTCCCTATACCCCTCATATGCTCAGTATTTCGGATGGCACAGGATGGGATCTGAGGGGGAACATCCGTGCTGACAATGTTCAGTATTTCAGCCACCCCAGGATGATGATCTATCCAGCTGCAGGTGCAGCCATATTCATTAAGCACAAAATGTACAATCCAGCAAACCTGCCAGAAACACAAACCAAGCAATGGAACAGTGGGCCAGGTGTATTATGGGGGATTTGGAGGGCAGGGGTTTTCCTTCTTCTGAAGCATCAGACACTGGTTACTGCTGAGGGACAAAATAGCAGCCTAGGTGGACTACCAGTCTAATCCAGTGTTAGAGTGTAACCAAGCAAATAAACCTGGCAGTGAGTATGGACCGGGCATATTGCCATCCCTGTATCAAGAGCTAGTAGAGAGACCCTCCCCAGGTCAGCATTACACTGTTCCCCCGGAGCACTGAGAGTCCTTTCATTATCCCCAGTTATGAACCCATCTCCCAGCTTTGAGGCCACACATCATCACAACCTCTGTCCCTTCAGGAGCGGGGCCCTGCCTGGCACACTCGTTGGATGTTATGGGACCCTTTCTCTTGTGAGCGAGGGCCCTGCTGCCATCACACTCACCATCCTCTAAAACCAAACTAAAAACATTGAGAAACAAACACAAACCTCTGATGCGAGGATGCCCTGCCAGTTCCTGCTATAACAGCTGCTGGTACTCATCTGTTGCTGCTTATAAACTGTCACTCTGCCAGCCTTTGCGAGGTGCCTGCCCATGGCTGTTTACAGAGTATTTTGGTGTGGGGCAAGGAGCTGTTAGGAACTCATATCAGTGAAAGCTCACCCCAGATCCTCTTCTGTCACATCAGTCAGCTGTGACTCCTTACCCCACATTTAGAGGGTACGTCTTCCTAGCAATCAAGAGTTGTGACTATGGCCTGTGTGGACATACCTAAGTTAGCTCTGATCTAGCTAGATCACTGCTATTATTACTGGAGCCTGCTTTGAAGGCACAGCATGCTGGGCAGTGGCTACTCATGTGTGTTCCCAGAAGGGTCCTGAGCAGGGGAAGCTAGCTTGTGCTATTGTTGGCTTTGATTTTTGGTTTATACATACTGCTATCACAACTCTGGATTGCAATGTAGACATATAGAGCGTGTGGGAGGTGGGGGTGCTGCTACATATGTGGGGCAGTGCGGGGATTGCATGGGAGTTGGGGGGTACTGGGTGCCTGGAGGAGTGGGGGGATTGTGTGGGAGGCGGGGGTGCTGGGTATGTGAGGGTAGTGAGGGGACTGTGTGGGAGGCGGGGGTGCTGGGTATGTGAGGGTAGTGAGGGGACTGTGTGGGAGGCGGGGGTGCTGGGTATGTGGGAGCGGTGGGGGGATTGTGTGGGAGCCAGCAGGTGCTGGGCATGTGGGGGTTGTGTGAGAGGTGGGGGTGCTGGGTGTGTGGGGCAGTGGGGGGACTCTGGGAGGCGGGGGGGTGCTGGGTGTGTGGGGCAGCAGGGGGATTGTGTGGGAGGCGGATGTGGGAGGCGGGGGGTGCTGGTGTGTGGGGGTGGCGGGGGATTGTGTGGGAGGCAGCTAATGCTGGGTGTGTGTGTGTTGTGTGGGAGGCAGGGGTGCTGGATGTGTCAGGATGGCAGGGGGATTGTGTGGGAAGTGGGGGTGCTGTGTGTGGGGGCTCAGGGCAGGGGGATCGTGTGGGAGGCAGGAGTACTGGGTGGTGGAGGTGGTGGGGGGATTGTGTGGGAGCCAGGGGTGCTGTGTGTATGGGAGCAGCAGCGGGGTTGTATGGGAGGTGGTTGGTGCTGTGTGTGTGTGTGTGTGTTGTGTGGGAGGCAGGGGTGTTGGATGTGTGGGGACGGTGGGGGATGGGTGCCGGGTGCCTGCAGGCGGTGGGGCAGCTGGGACACCCCGGGTTCACTCTCTCCTCCTCGCCTCTGTCAGGTGTAGGTACTGGGGCCCAGTCCCGTCTTGTACCTGCCGAGCCCACCTGAAGCCACCAGGGAAGTTCCGTCGCCTCTATGCTGCCTTTCTCCGAGGGGCGAGGCCACGGCTACTGCACGACCCCTCCCGATCCACCAAATCTGGCACCTCTGCGCTGCCCCTGTGCAGGCGCCTCAAGGCCACCCAGCTGCCTGTCTGACCCGCACCTGAGGGAAGCCGGCTCCCTGAGCGATGTCCAGTCAGGGGATGGCAGCTGCCTCCTAACGGCATCCCCAGGCAGGGCCTTCTGTTTGCCTAATCCCCATAACCTCGTCACACTCCCCAGGGGGCACACTCCTTGGTTTGAAAGCCAGTGCCGTGGACACACGGTGGGCAGCCATGGGTGAATCACTTCCTCACTCTGTGCCAAGCTGCTCAGTGGAGATAACAATACTTCCTTTGCCTGTTCAGACATTACACTCTTTCGGGGCACGGACTGTCTCCCCCTGCAGGCCAAAGGAGCACAATAAAGCCTCTGGCACAGTGATTTTCAAACTTTTTTTCTGGCGACCCAGTTGAAGAAAATTGTTGATGCCTGTGACCCAATGGAGCTGGGGATGAGGGGTTTGGGGTGTGTGAGGGGCTCAGGGCTAGGGCAGAGGGTTGGGGTGTGGGGGTGAGGGCTGTGGGGTGGGGCCAGGAATGAGGGGTTCAGGGTGTAGGAGGGGGTTCTGGGCTGGGGATTGGGGTATGGGAGGGGGTCAGGGCTCAGGGCTGGGGGGTGCAGGCTCTGGGGTGGGGGCTTCTGATGGGGTTGGGGATGAGGGGTTTGGGGTGCAGGAGGGAGCTCTGGATTTGGAGGGGCTCAGGGCTGGGGCAGGGGGTTGGGGTGCAGGAGGGAGTCAGGGCTCTGGGTTGGGGGTGCAGGTTTTGGGGTGGGCCGGGGATGAAGGGTTTGGGGTACAGAAAGGGGATCTGGATTTGGGGCCAGGCTTAGGGCTGGGGCAGGGGATTGGGGCATGGGTTTACCTCAGGCGGCTCCCTGTCAGCAGTGCAGCGGGGGTGCTAAGGCAGGCTTCCTGCATGTCCTGGCACCGCTGACCACGCTGTGCCCCGGAAGTGGCCAGCAGCAGGTCCAGCTCTTAGGTGGAGGTGCGCAAGTGGCTCTGCATGGTTCTTGGCTGCAGGCACCGCCCCCCAGTTCCCACTTGCCGGGAACTGGCCAATGGGAGTGCGGAGCCGGTGCTCAGGGTCGGGGCAGCGTGTGGAGCCCCGTGGCCCTCCCGCCTAGGAGGCAGACCAGCTGCTGGATGCTTCCAGGGTGCAGCACGGTGTCAGAACAGGTAGGAACTAGCCTGCCTTAGTCAGGCAGCGCTGCCGACGGGACTTTTAATGGCCCAGTTGGCAGTACTGACCGGAGCCGCCCCGAACCAGTGCCTTACATTCCATGACCCAGTACTGGGTCACGACCCGCAGTTTGAAAACCACTGCTCGGCGTCTGGGCGCTGCTGTAACCATCATGCTCTTGGTAACACTGTTCAGACTGGCTTTGTCCTGTGTACTGTACAAACAGTACAGCAGATCCAACTACTTTCAATGGCCAATTCAGGGGGAACCTATTGTTGGCATCCCGTTTCAGCAGCAGGTTTGTTTCCCAGGGTGATGGGTGATGTAGCAATGCAGCGTATTATAATTATGTTATTGCTGAGAGAAGGATGAGACATGCTAGTTAGATGGGCCCAGATCCCATGCTGCCGAATAAGGTATATAAACAATAGCTAGCTAGAAGAGTCTTCTTGCAAGCTGCATTGACAGCTGGGGTTTTCTGAAGTTCTGATTTGGTCTCTGGAGCCAGTCCCTTCAGTGACACAGTGAGAAAGCCGCCTTTTCCGCTGCCCTGCTCCAGGAAAGGATTAGTGCCTGCTGAACCGCTTCTGATAGTAATGACAGCTTATGGTACCCAGTGGTTGCTTTCACTTGTGACATTTCAAACCGGAACCCAGACAGTTGAGGGGCTGAGAGGAGTCATCTGCTGTGTATGGGGCTGTGCCCGACACATTTCTGAGAAATTCTACCACAGCTTCTGCTGCTGTGATTTGCACAGCTGGCCCCAGCCTTCTCAGAGCGGCAGACACTTCACAGAATCATGTGGTTAAACATCCTACGGCCCACATAGACATCCTGTCCCTGCATGCTCCAGAGTGACCCACTCCTAGTTTGGGCCAGGCTGGTAGGCCAGGACAGTGGTTCCCAGCTGCTAACAATCAGGCCTTTATTGGCGCCTGAGGCTTTTGTGACTGGTGCTCTGTACCGGACGTCCTTACACTGCTGTTGTAATGTGGTGACCTCCCATTCTGTTTTGCATGCTCTGAATAGAAATGGAGGCTGGCTCGGAGGCACGCTTTGTGAGAAATGGAGCAGCACAAAGCCCTGGGAGGTAAGAATGTGCCCAACTGAATGGGAATTGGCTGGCATGCACATTTTCATTGGTCTCACCACATTGAGCATGTAGGTCAGGGGTGAGCAAACTACAGCCCGCGGACCAGCTCCAGCCCATCAAAGCTTTGGATCCAGCCCACAGGATAGCCACCCCTGTGGCACTGCGAGGCTAAGGCAGGCTCCCTGCCTGCCCTAGCCCCGCGCCGCTCCCGGAAGCAGCCGGCACCATGTCCCTGTGGCCCCTGGGGCGGGGGAGGGAGCAGGCAGAGGGCTCCGTGTGCTGCCCTTGCCTGCAGGCACCGCCCCCCGCAGCTCCCATTGTCCGGGAACGGGGAACCGTGGCCAATGGGAGCTTTGGGGGAGGTACCCCCAGGCGAGGGTAGCATGCGGAGCCCTCTGCCCCCTCTTTCCCCCAGGGGCCACAGGGACGTGGTGCTGGCTGCTTCCGGGAGCAACGCAAGGCCAGAGCAGGCAGGCAGCCTGCCTTAGCCACAGTGCATGCCGCTGCCACCCCAGAGCCACTCAAGATAAGCAGTGCCGGGCTGGAGCCTGCACCCCACACCCCTCCTGCACCCCACACCCCAACCCCGTGCCCTGAGCCCCATGCCACACCCCTTCTGCACCCCAACTCCCTGCCCTGAGCTCCCAACCCCCTGCCCTGAGCCCCCTCGTACACCCTGCACCCCTCCTGCACCCGAACCCCTTGCCCTGAGCCCCTTCCTGCACACCGCACCCCTTCCCATGCCCCGCACTCCCTCCTGCACCCCAACCCCCTGCCCCAGCACTACATTCACAGCCCTGCATGCAATTTCCCCACCCAGATGTGGCCCTTGGGCCAAAAAGTTTGCCCACCCCTGATGTAGGCCCAGATCCTCACAAGTACTCAGGTGCCTAAGTTCCATTGATTTCAATGGGAGTGAGGTGCCTAAATACCTTTGAGGATCTGTGTTTTAGTGTCTTTCACTGCGGTAGAAGAGAGGGAGTCCAGGCTCTGGTCTTTGTCTCTAGGTTCTGTGGCAGAGAGTCCTGTTTTCCAAATCTTTCTGCAGGACATCTCCAAGATCCAGCCTTTCCCACCCATCCACACAGCTAAAGCTCTCATCCAGGCTCTCAGCATCTCGCATCTCAATTACTGCCACATCTTTTTCTTTGGCCTTGGCAAAGGCAACACTGCCCCTCTCATATCTATTCAGAAGGCTGCTGCAAGGATAATTTTCCCAGTCCATTGCTTTGACCATATCACTCCTCTTTTCGTCCCTCTTCTCTATCGCATCCAACTTGTCCTTGCTTCCAAGGCCCTTCACGATCTAACCCCACCCCACCTTATCATCTTTCATTCAGTA
Source organism: Chelonia mydas (assembly GCF_015237465.2). NCBI lineage: Eukaryota > Metazoa > Chordata > Testudines > Cheloniidae > Chelonia > Chelonia mydas. The sequence goes on from NC_051250.2 coordinate 35,696,122, forward strand.
TCAAAGGTCAAGTCCCCCTCCAATGGGTACAAGATCCCAGCCTCCATCGCCCACTTGTTACACTTTCAAACAAGCCCCTTTGTGCTTTCAGCCAGGCTGCCCCTCACACCTGGGAGGAGCTCCCCTTAAACACCCACAAAGCCACCTCATCCTCCTCCTTCATATCACTCCTTAAAACTCTCCTCTGCCTTGAAGCTTATACAAATTTGACAATGGCTAGACTGCTGGTGTGCTGAGACCACTGCCAATCAGACTGACTAATCTTGTCTCACTGTTTCCTTGTGCTCACCCATCTGTCTGTATCCACCTGGTGTCTCTTGTCTGATACTTAAATAGCAAGCTCTTCGGGACAGGGACTGCCTTTTGGTTCTGTGTTTGTACAGCCGTTAGCACAAAAGGGTCCTGCTCTATGGCTGGGGCTTCTAGGTGCTATGATAATACAGTGGCATAGCTACCAGTGAAATTTGGGTGGGCTCCAAGTTATGGTGCACAAGGAATGACCAAAGGTCTGACGTCATAGTGAATAATGTATATTGCATATTATTATATGATATATTATTGCATATTATATTAATGCCGGGGGCAGGATTGCAAGTGGTTAGCAGGGTGCAGAGAAGGGTCTGGGCTGGCTAGTGGAAAGGGGTAATCCCCAGAGTCCCGCAGGTTAAGCTGAGGCACAAGAGTGGGGCAGTCAGTGCCTGAGCAAGGCCCAGTTCTTGCCAGAGTTGTGCAGGGCTAGGAGACGTTTGAGGTGCTGGGCAGACACGGCATTCTGCAGACGGGCCAAGAGCCACCTGCTCTTTCCTGATTCACAGCCATGTGGACATTGGCTTTTGCATTCAGCTGTGGGTGGTCTGGGTGCTAATTGGATGGGTCATGGCCTATCCACGGCTACAGCCCTGCGATAATACAAATAAAGCAAAGGTAGTGCCTGACAATGCTCAACACTGAGCTCCTGCCCTACCTTCACAGGCTCTACCCAGCCTTCTCTCAGCCAGGAGGTTGTTAGGTGCAATGCAGCGTCTCAGAGGGGGAAATCCTCAGGGCTCCATCAAATGACATCCAAGGGAAAAGAAGAGTTTTGCTCCATTATAGCACGTTAATTATGCTGCCATGGTGCAAGGAGAATCTGACACAGTTCAAGCATTTTGTGCTGGAAAACGCACCTCTGAAAGTGCTTTCCAGGCAACAGAGCTGAGCATGGGTGTGGAATGCATGACCAGTTCATCTTCCCCATTGGTCCGTCTTAGCCACAGCTGGAAAGATAAGGCATCGCTCAGCCTGCCCCAAAGATTCTTCTCTGAACTGCTCACAGGGCGAGAGTCTTGTCAATTTCAACCCCACACCTGATTCCCCTGGAAAGAGCCAGCTGAGGACCACAATAAGGGTAACACCATTCTGAATTTCATCTGAGCCACAAATAATCAAGGCTGCAAGACCAAAAGAAACTTTTAAATTTCCTGCAAGCAAGACTGGTAGGATGAGAGGCAGTCTCTTAAACACAGGCATTGCCCTGAGAGCTTCAGAAATAGGACACTCCCTTGATATCCCTGGCCTCCCATAGACTCAGTCTTCCCCTCCCATCCCACCCCTTCTCAACATTAATTCATCAGGTTTTCCCACAGTCTGTCTTTCTATCCTGTGATGTACACCCACATTATTATTTAATTGGCATCTAAAGTGTGCTAGGCCCTTTACAGGGTAAATGAAAGCCTGAATTCCTGCCCCACAAGTCTGACAGTCCAATCACAGACGAATGAGGACAGACAAGAGGGCTGGGCAGAAGGATGGGAGGACTAAGGTAGGACTGGCTGGTTGCTTTATTTTAGTACTGCATGAGTCAGAGGGGGTTTCATTTTGGTATGTTTCTAAATTGTTCCACGTGATGCCTTCATGCTTTCTAATTACTGGCATGTGGGGTAAAAGGGGAGCAGTAGAAAAGCAGAGGGGGTGAGACTGGAGGCAGTGAGGGAGACTACAGGTACGAGATGGGATTTGGGCAAGGGGGAGTGGGGCTTACGCAATGCAACCTGGAAGGGAAGAGACCAAAGACAGGCAAGTCTTGTTTTCCGTGGTGACATTAGGGAGCCAAGCCTGACTAATCCCGCAGCTCTTTTGAGGGCTGGTGCTGGTGGCTGCTAGCAAGAGCTTCTTCTGCTGGAGGATAGTGGCCTTGTATCAGCCATCTCAGATGCTCTTTCTAGCTGCTCTTTTCTATAGGGTCAGCTGGGTTTTGCTATGCTATGCCCCAAGAATTGTGTCCCCAGTCATCCCTGCGTACAGATAGACAAGCTGGAGAGAGAAAGAAGCTGTGATGGTGGTTTCGGAGCAGCTGGCAGGAGAGGAAGAGGAGGAGAAGAGATTGAGAGAGAGAATTGGAGAGATGTGTTACATTCAGAGAATGGACACAGGACACAGGTGAAGAAAGACTCAGGGAAAAACCAGAAACTAGGCTGGCTTGGTGTTTATGTTCACAAAGAAACAGGAAAATAAACAACTCATCAAACAGGCATGAAGTCAGCTCAGCACCACGTATCTGGAAATGTTATAAGCACATTACTCTTCAGCTGGGTATAAGGAAGTGCAGCTGCCAGCCAGACACTGTTACTACACGTTCACTTGCAAGCTCCAATTGTATTCAGACCAACAGGAGTTTGGAATAACCTCTTCCCTGCCAGAAGACACACTCTGTAGGGGAACTAATGCCGCACGGTATGCCTGCAGATGTAAGCAGTATGCATGGTTAATGATTGCTCTGGCACAGGTGGGTATAGCACGGGAAGGACAATGGTCCATGGTACGTGTAGGAACACCCAGGGCATCTTCTGTGGACCCGGGCCCCAGCACCGATTCTCAGATGTCCTTTCCAAGAATGAGCATGAGGGGTCAGAGAGAGGAGTGCAGACTTTCACTCCACCTTTGCATAGGGACCAGGAGTGTTATGATCAGAGATTACACACCAGACCTGATTGTGTAACTGAGGTACTGCTTTAATTACAAATCAGTACGGCCTTAGCTTAGTCAGCTGCTAGATGAAAGATTCCAGCAGCAGTTCCCCCAGACTGGGTGTTTGGGACCCAGCTTGGGCAGACCAAGATTGTATGAGGAGGACATGGGCCGAGATTTTAGAGCAGTAGAATATCCAGCACCCCTATAGGCAAGATGCCTACCTGTAGGGCCCATACATTGGGGGCTAAGCGAGATTTAACCTTAGCAAACTTTTAAATACCTCAAGCTACCCACTGCATGTAGATGACAATTTCATTCTAATACTAACCCTTTGCTTTTCCTCAGTGCTTTTCACATAAGGATCTCAGAGCACTTTACTCACATTCCTTTCCACCAAATCCCTGTGAAGGAGGCACTGTTATCCCCACTTTATAGTCAAAGGAACCAAACTAGAGAGGTGAAATGACTTGTCCAGGAACAGAAAGCAGGACTTCTGCCTCCTAATTCCCTGCTCTACACAGTCAGCTAACCTCATAATCTTTTAGCTATCACTTTAGCAGTTGGCTCAGAATCTCAGCCCCCTCCTTTACATCTGTTGCAGATACCTTGCAAGTGTGACAGGTTCTTTCCTGAGAGCTGTGGGAGCAGAATTCCACCTTATGAATGCTGCATCTCTACACTGGCTGTGAAGAGTGATTCTATTCATCAACCTATTAGCCAAGCAGAAAATATTCCAGAGATGGCTTGCTTTCCCTTTTGTTTATTTTATTTTATATTTTTGCTTCAGCAGCAAAAAAGACACTTACTTTCAACTAGAGCTAGTCCTGAATCATGGAATTTGGATCCAGAGTCAGAAGATTCCCAAAGTTTTGAGAGATGGTCAGAGATGAATGGGACCTATCTCTGCTTATGTCTAACAATCTGTGGCCTACTCTACACCTAAAACTTAGGTTGACCTAGCTAGATCACTGAGGGCTGTGAAAAATTTTGTGCTCTGTGTGATGCAGTGAGGTTTGACCTAACATCCTATGTGATGTAGCTGGGTCAATGGAAGAATTCTACCATCACCCTAGCTCCCACCACCTGTTGGAAAGGTGGATTAACTACATCAACAGAAAAATCCCTCCTGTCAATATAGGAAGTATGTCCACTGCAGTGCTACAGTACTTCTAGATGTGCCACTGTAGCTGCTGTAGTGTGGACATACCTCTGTAAGAGCAAGGCCTGGTCTATATCTAAAACTTAGGTCGACCTAACTACGAGGTTCAGGGGTGTAAAAAATTCACACCCCCGAGCAATGTAGTTAAGCCAATTTAAGCTCCAGTATAGACACTGCTAGGTCAACAGAAGAATTCTTCCATCCACCTAGCTACAGCCACTCAAGGGGGTGGATTGACTACAGCAATGGAAAAACCCCTTCCGTCACTGTAACAACAGCTGCCTTGCCACCTCTGGGCCTTCGCAGTGTCTGTAGTGTATGTATCCTCTGTCCTTCAGGTCTAAAGTCTTCAAGAAGAGATATTCACTAACGGTGGGCATTTAAGGATTTTGGTTATTCCATAATTGCCCATTAGGGAATCTCTTTCCCCTTCCTCTGGTGCATCCGATACAGGCTACTCTTGGCGATGGGATACCAGACTAGACAATCTACTGTTCTCAGCCCACATGGTGCAGCTGTAGAGACACAGGAATTGCCCCACGGGCCCTTTCAATAACACTTCACCTCAGTTTCAGTGATACAAACCCCTCCATCCCTGACCAATCCCAAGTCCTTTTCTCTCAGCATTCTGTTGTCTTTCCACGGTGAAAATGGGTCCTTCCATTGTTACAGATACTACGGCTGGGACAAGGGGGATGTTACGTAACTGATACAATGATCATTCTGTTTTCTATCAAAAATAACTGAAGGGATGCTCTGTAAGTGGAAACTGAATATGTAAACCAGTTTGCTAACAACGAATGCAGCAAGCCCTGGTCTACACTAGTTAGGTTAATGTAAAGCAGCTTACATCAACCTAACTCTGTAAGTGTCCACACTAAAATGTAGCTCCTGCTGATGTAACAGAACTCTCCTAAGACAGTGGGTTTGTGACACTTCCTGCTTCCTGCTGGGAGAACACCCTCGCTCATAGCGTTGTGGCGTTTTCAGTCCCAGTGTGCCCCTGGAGGTGCAGAGATACAGCAAAAAATGTATTTTTAAAACTTTCAAAGGAGAGTTGCCAGCCCCAATACTCCACATCTAAGGACTATGAGACAAAGCTGCTGTTCGTGCCCCAGTCATGGCAGCATGGGAAGCCAAAGGCCTGGAGTCCTGCCACTTTGCAGAACTACTAACTGTGGTTTGTAACCTATCATTTAAATCAGCTTCTGTACCAAATGACTGGAGGATAGCTAATGTGATGCCAATTTTTTAAAAGGGCTTCAGAGGTGATCCCAGCAAATAACAGGCTGGTAAGCCTGACTTCAGTACCGAGCAAATTGATTGAAACTATAGTAAAGAGAAGATTGTCAGACACATAGATGAACATAATTTGTTGGGGGGGGCGGGGGAAGAGTCAACATGTTTTTTATAAAGGGAAATCATGCCTCACCAATCTACTAGAATTCTTTGAGGGGGTCAAAAATCATGTGGACAAGGGGGATCCAGTGGATATAATGTACTTAGATTTTCAGAAAGCCTTTGACAAAGTCCCTCACCAAAGGCTCTTAAGCAAAGTAAGCTGTGATGGGATAAAAGGGAAGGTCCTCTTATTGATTGATAACTGGTTAAAAGATAGGAAACAAAGGGTAGGAATAAATGGTAAGTTCTCAGAATGAAGAGAGGTAAATAGTGGTGTCCCCCAGGGGTCCGTACTGGGACCAGTACTATTCAACATATTCATAAATGATCTGGAAAAAGGGGTAAACAGTGAGGTGGCAAAACTCCTCAAAACTACTCAAGATAGTTAAGTCCCAAGCAGACTGCGAAGAGCTACAAAAGGATCTCTCAAAACTGGGTGACTGGGCAACAAAATAGCAGATGAAATTCAGTGTTGATAAATGCAAAGTAATGCACATTGGAAAACATAGTCCTAATTATACATATAAAATGATGGGGTCTAAATTAGCTGTTACCACTCAAGAAAGAGATCTTGAAGTCATTGTGAATAGTTCTCTGAAAACATCTACTCAATGTGCAGAGGCCGTCAAAAAAGCAACCAGAATGTTGGGAATCATTAAGAAAGAGAGAGATAATAAGACCGAAAATATCATGTTGCCTCTATATAAATCCATGATACGTTCACATCTTGAATACTGTGTGCAGATGTGGTCGTCCCATCTCAAAAAAGATGTATTGGACTTGGAAAAGGTTCAAAAAAGGGCAACAAAAATTATTAGTGGTAGGGAGCAGCTTCCGTATGAGGAGAGATTAGTAAGACTGGGACTTTTCAGCTTGGAAAAGAGACGACTAAGGGGGGATATGCTAGAGGTCTATAAAATCATGAATGGTGTGGAGAAAGTAAATAAGGAAGTGTTATTTACTCCTTCTCATAACACAAGAAGTAGGGGCCACCAAATGAAATTAATAGGCAGCAGGTTTAAAACGAACAAAAGGAAGTATTTCTTCACACAACGCACAGTCAACCTGTGGAACTCTTTGCTGGAGGATGTTGTGAAGGGTTCAAAAAAGAACAAGATAAGTTCATAGAGGATAGGTCCATCAATGGCTATTAGCCAGGATGGGCAGGGATGGTGTCCCTAGCCTCCATTTGCCAGAACCTGGGAATGGGCAACAGGGGATGGATCACTTGATGATTACCGGTTCTGTTCATCCCCCTTGGGGCACCTGGCATTGATCACTGTCGAAAGACAGGATGCTGGGCTAGATGGACCTTTTGTTTTTCAGTGTTCTTCAGACTGGCCCTTGAATGTGAAGCTATAAATGTGAATGTGTGGGACTGTGTACACATGCAGCATGCACGTAGGGCCTGTGCTGCCCACAGCTGCACCTTTCTTGTAGAAAGGTGCAGCTGCTGCCCCCCAGCTTCCCCGATATAACCTGGAGCTGAAAATATCTGCCACTTCCACAAGAGACACTTCTATGCAGCCAGCTGTCAGCGGCCAGGCATGAAATGAACCTGTCGCTCTCAAAGTGAGGGAGATGTTAAGAACATGGCCAAATGCAGAGTGATTTGATGGGGCTCTTGGCTGCAGGCCTTGTAAAATATGATAGGTCTAGACTGAGGGTGCTAAAAAATTTGCTGGGGGTGTCTAAATGGGCCCTTTAGAATTTGATAGTGCTCTTTAATTGAGGGATAACCCTTCTCTCCAGCACTTTACCATCACTATTATTGAATCAAGCATCACAACCCCTGCTGTGAGGTAGGTTGCTGTTATTTATCCCCCTCTTATAGTTAGGAAAACTGGAGCATGTGGTATGTTGAAAAATTTTGATCATTCACTTTAAATTCTCAGGGGTTTTCCTGGTCCTACTTGCAGGCTAGGGAACTCTGGAGGGAAGTGTGAGATCTGAGCCTTGAAGCGCTCAGTTTGCAGACAGCCTAGAATAAGGTTGGGTGGTGTGTTCCTCTCTGTTTTAAGAGCAGCCTGCTTTCTCTCTATTTTGAGGTTCTTGTGTGCTTATCATTCTGAACTCTTAAGAAATAAAGCAATATTCCATAGCAGCCTTCCAGCATGTTTCTTCTACCTAGTGTCTGTGCCATGAACACAACAGCTCACAGAGAGTTTAAGTGACTTGTGCAAACTCAAATTGCATGTGCGTGGCAGAATCTGGCATCCTGAGCCCCCTTGATCCTAGAATCATAGACTATCAGGGTTGGAAGGGACCTCAGGAGGTCATCTAGTCCAAGCCCCTGCTCAAAGCAGGACCAATCCCCAGTTTTTGCCCTAGATCCCTAAATGGCCCCCTCAAGGATTGAACTCACAACCCTGGGTTTAGCAGGCCAATGCTCAAACCACTGAGCTATCCCTCCCCTCCAAATAGATATGCTATAACCACTACAACATGGTTCCTCACCATGAGACCACACTTCTTCCTTGCAGTTTTGAACTTCCCTGGCTTCTTTGTCAGATGGCATATGTAGCACTTCAGGGGAAGACCAGCTGCTGCCACTCCACAGCAAGGAAAGGTATGGGTAGGCAGGTCAGAGTCACTAGTGGCAGGCAGGAAGTAGCGTGTAAGTATGTCTCTGTGTAATGTTCATGTGTGTCCTGCTCTGAGAGATAAGACTAGAGTACTGGTATAGGATCCAGGGATAGCTGCAAAAAATACTAACCCCCAGTAGAAACCAAGTAGCATGTGAACAGCAGATCCTTCCTCCACCACAGGGAAAACTAGACAAAGCATGCAGTACAGCTGCCTATATATTAAATTGGATGCTGTCTTTATCCATCATGCTGTGTCATTACTCTGTTAATCTGCTCCCTCCTGCTACAGGCTGAGCTCGCTAAAGATTGTATCAAATGCTCAGATCTTGGTGTAAGGCCAAGAGATAATTCCACTGATCAGAGGTACTTATCTTCCCCCACTTACAGTAGTACCCAAGCATCTTGCAATCTTTAATAGATTTATTCAGAAAGGGGAGGTGGGAAAGTATAATCCCCATTGCACACAGGTAGAACTAGGGCAGAGAGACTAAGTGACTTGCCCACGTTCACATAGGAAAGTCTGTGAGTGAGCAGGGGTTTGCACCCTACACACTGGGCCATCTCTCCTCTCTAAACAACTTTCCAATAGAGCGATCTGACTGGCTGCTAGTCACACTGGAATGAGAACGCATGCCCATAACTGGGATTAGAGCAGAAAGTGTGAGAATCTGGCACCTCTGTTCTCCTGACAGAGCAAATCACTTGGTCCCCTTCCCTGTCACCCTGGGGTACGGGGAGGTGGGGGGTGGGAATGAGCAAACAGGAGAACAAGGTAACCGTGAGCTTTATTCCTTTATTATGAAAAAGTATCTGTTCAGTGCTGTTGGACCTAGACGGGGTTAATCCTGGGTCTTACCAGGCAGGTTCTACCCCACACCCTGCAGGGTGCACTGTGCTCTGCGGGGCAGGTCCCTGGTTTGCTCTGTAGGGCTCCCACAGTGACGTGGGCTGTGTCATAGCCATAGAACGCAGGCCTCCAGACTGAGGCTTTCCAACCCTTCAATGTGAGTAACAGGATTACAGCGCACACCAGCACCCTCCCCCATCAAAAAATGCTCTGTACTGAAAGAACCCGCTCCCTAGCTATGCATCCAGCAGCAGTCAGTAAGAGTGCTCCTGGTAGAGGGTGTATGTGTGTGTGCATGCACTTGCATGTGCAGCTGAGGGATGGGGAGATGAAGAGGATTCACATGGGCTGAGGTTGCATGAAAAATGCCCAGACAGGGCCCTCCCTGAGCAAAGGCAGGCATGGGAGGCCCTAGGCAGAATCCCCGACTTGCAAAGGGAAGCAGTCAGTCATGGACTCTGGCCACCCAAGCCTCTGTGATGTGACTTGCAGAGATTTGGGGAGGGCAGGCACATATGCAATGGGGATGGAGTTCTTGGCCAGCCAAATGGGGAACCAACTAGCACCATCCTTCCCCCATTCCCGGGGATGGGTGTTGCTAGAGTACAGATTTCAACAAACCAGACAGCTCCTGCAAGCTCCTGGAAGGTTGGGCACCCTTCGAGTGAGGGGAACCTGGGCCATCACAAACTGTACATGCCTAGGGCTGTCCACATGCCCCTTACATTTCCAGCTTCCAATTTCTTTGCTAAACACTGGAAGGCCTAAGTGCTTAACACAAACCTCCCCAGTCATATATTATTGTGGCCACAAAATCAATTAACACACCAAAAGGGGAGAAAGTTTCCCTGTCCTGCCTAATACAGCCTAGCAGTCAAAGCCCTGGGGAAGAGCCATCAGCATCCAGGAGAACAAAACTATTGCAGAGAGAGGAGTGGAAATGTTTATCTTTTATATTGAAATCCCAGTGTGGCTTTTGTTGGTCCAGCTCACAATCTCTCTCCAAGAACTGCTCTACTTCATCAAGTAAATGATCCCCTCCTTGCAGCCTTCAAATACAATCTTTTTTCCTTAATGGAAAGGGAGAGGAAATTCAGCACTAGTGAACCATATTTTAAGATTAGAAAGAGTGTGACGTACAAAAGAGCAAAGCCAGTAACTTGCCATTGACTGCCTAGAATACTTCAGGACTGATTTCATTTAGAAGCAGTTCTGCTCACAATGCCTCCAGTCTCTGTGTTATTCTTTCTCTCTCTCTCTCTCTCTCTCTCTCGCTCTCTCAAATTTCCAAGGATACTTCAGGCAAAATGGATCTTTAGATGCTTGTGAGTTGATCTGCTCCTACACTGTCTATGCCGCACAACGGTCAGTTTGGTAAACACACTCTACTCAGGCTCCTCCCAAAATCCCAAGAGCAGCTGCATGTTTCTGCTGAAATGATCAGGACCAAAATAATGAACAATGTTGCCATTTACATTGTTGTTTTAAGGCTTCAGACTTAACGACAAATGAGTTAATGATAATCACATTTCTCAAATTCAGACAACACTGTGTTGGGTCATATTCTGAAGGTTTCCTCTGAAACTAGAAGGGTTAGAGGATGAATTTTTTAATGATAACTCAAATTCATCACAATTTGAAATGCCAGCCAAAATCAACTCAGTCAAACCCATGATTTCCCCTGGATGGCAACATAAGAATTGGATGTCATCATAATAGGGTGGCTCTGAATGGGAGGAACACAGAGCAAGTGCAGATGAACTTGCAAGCAACACAAACCCTCTTTGCAGAAATATCCGTATCACTAAAGAGCAAGCGAAATAGTACTAATAGTGAGCGTGTAGCTAGAACTGCCCTTCACAGTGATTTGAGCTTCACAGTTTATTAGAGTTCAAGAAAAGGCATGATACAGAAGTAGAACTGCATCTAAGCAGCAGAGGTCAACTTCTGCCTCAACTTAAGCGACTGTGACTTCACTGACTTCCTGGGTTAATGCCAATGGCTTCTTTGGAATATTTTCCCAGCGGCATCAGAGGCCCTTTAAGGCTGATGCTCCATCCTTCGTGCACGTGAATTAATGCACACGGCGTCCTCTCCGAGGTGCTCCTGGAACAGGTGGCCAAGATGAACACACAGTGTGACATACCCCAGGTGCTGCACTACCTAGGCTCTTGGGTTCCTGCCTGGGGTTAGTTCGTGTCAGAAGAACCCTGGCTTTGTTTTCAAGCACAGATGGTGGCACTATTTTAAAATATGGACTCCTAGCTGGATTAGGTTGTGGGGGAGGGATAGTACTGAAGTCACATGATCTACGATCTCCCTGAACTCTGTGTGTGGGGCGGGAGGGGGATGAGTGGGTTAGGAGCAAATTCACTCATGGAGCACTGCTATTCTGATCCACTCAGAACACCACATTCAGAGGGGCACGAAGGGGGACACTTAGCACACAAGTCACACTTTCTGGGGTGGTACTTCCCAGGCACTCAAGCCCAGGTTCTCCTGCATCATGTCTGGCTGGGCCTCAGCCTTTCACTCAGCTGGGCGCACTCCAGTTTGCAAAGGGAGCTGCTCCAAAGTCTCTTCTTGCAAGCTCCAGGACGGGTTAGTGCACTGCACACAGATGAGTAGGAGGCAGCAGCCACTGGTTGGTACAGTCAAAGTCTGGTGCAGTTGGAACCATCACTCTGTTCACTCCTACAGATGCATGAAGAGGCTGGGGCAAGAATGGTACCTGGTAGGAATGCTTGAAGCCAGGGCACCTGCTACCTTTCAGCAGCTTGCCCACTGAAGAAGCTTGAACTGCCCTTTACTGCTTTGCTGCCTCCCCTTTTATCCCACCAGAGTGAAGCCACAGTTACAGATGGATCTGACAGTGAACCACACCCTCTTGAAACTTTGTGGACATTTGGTTCCAAACTTTATAGCTCTTATAATGAGCCCAAACTGGAACCCCACATCCAAACACCCTCAAACTTTGGGAAAGAAATCTAGATCTAAAAGCTGCTGCTCACTCCAGAGATCGGCAGAGCAGACGTGGTTCACAAACACAGTCCGGCAGCCCAGGAAATGCCGGAGATTTCACTAGGCTGTTGGGAGCTATTTGATTACAGCGCACAGAAAGAGAGAATGCAGACATGCCTTTAGGAGCTTAATTATAGAAAGCCAGTCCACTTCTTGGGAGGAAGCCCAGCAAGAAGGGGTTAACCCAGCAGGCTTCCATTCCTCCTCCAACCCACACACAACAGACTTTCCAAAATTCACCATCTCTTTCTCTGCTTTTGCAAAACAGATGTATGGGGTGGGGTGGGGGGCAGGGTGCTCTTCCCAGTCCTCTCTCCTTCCCAATGGAACCTGCACTACTGTCCATCATCAACATCTCCAGGGTACAGAGTAGCAGCCATGTTAGCCTGTATCAGCAAAAAGAAAAGGAGTACTTGTGGCACCTTAGAGACTAACAAATTTATTTGAGCATAAGCTTTCGTGTTAGTCTCTGAGTGCCACAAGTACTCCTTTTCTTTTATCTCCAGGGTAGATAACAAAGGACCATAACTTGGCTGAAGATTTTCTGGGAAGGGAGTATAAAAGAAGGCACAAGAAGGCCACCCTGGGTTCCCTCCCCCAGCTCTCCTTAGCCCTGCCTGCCCCCTTTCTAGGCTCCTGTCCTTATTAGTTCAATTTTTCCATTTTTGTTGTGTGTGGGGAAAGGCTTCAGCTGCTGTGAAGCCAGGAGAGCAGCCGCTTTCTGTAGCTCCTGGCACATCTCTGTAGGGAAGGAGTCTGCAGTGGGCTGTTTGCAGGTGCCCTCTGGGGTTGGTGTAATATGGGTGACCCCCTCTGTAGATGGGAAGCAGAAGGGCAGCTGATACTGTGGTCCTCCTTGTTGCAGTCTGGCCAGACCCTGCCCCAGAGATCCCACCAGACCAGAGTGAAAGACTAGGCTAAGGGTGTGAGGCAGAAGGTGCTTCCCAGAAGGGTGATGGGGAGGGAAGCCAAATGGTTGGTTTAGATTAAAGGGATTTATAGCGCTGAGGCTACAGGTTGGAGTTGGGTCCCTTGCTTCTTAATGCAAAAAAGGTTTGTAAAATACCCTTCCCCTCCTGCCCCCTTCAACTGCAGCTACAGGTCCCAATCCAGCCACTGCTCTGCAACAGTCAGAATCAATATCCCCCTTATATGCACTCTCCTACCACTGTCAAGATCTACTCTGAAACATGTTAGCAAATATCCCCTTCCTTCAGGGTATCCTCAGCTTTCTTGCTCCTGCAGGCGGTTGTAGCCTCCCCTCCCTGCCTAATGGTTTAGGATCCAGTGCCAGCTCAGCTACATCCTGCATTTGTTTCCCCATACAATGATCAGACGATAGCTGGTGCAGACTGCCTGCGGCTGGGCCAGCCCAGCAGAGCATCAGAGAGACATCCAGTGTGAAGCAGGGTCACATTAACTCTGGGCAGAAGATCCAGTGCTTTTAAGCCTTCTCTGTATGCCAAGCCCTGCTCCACAGAGAAGGGCAGACCACCCTGGTATCTCCTCCTACTGTGAGATGCATCTAGTGGGAGGGCATGCCCTCCTTTGACCTCCCCCTCCTACCTGTGCCCCCTGCCATGCTCCTCAAGGAGGGCATGGCAGCCAGGCACCGGCCCCTCCTCTCGGTGCTAAGCCATGCTCCGCAGAGGAGGTCAAGCCACCCTGCTACTCAAGTTTCAGCCTCGCTTGCCACCGTCCCATCCCACATCAGAGGTGCTCCCTTTTCCTTTAGCTCTTTGAGGTTCACTGCCTCCCCCCATTGAGTGCACTGCTCCTCCCTGTCTCCACTAAACACAGAGATGGCGTCTGCTAGTCCCTAAAACTTCCTAGGAACTCCCCACGTTGCACACATTCATTTTGAAAATCCAGTAATGGCCTTGGTCCCGGGCGTCGTGGTTCTCTTGGAGAAGGGGGCCTGGGATCCAGGTATGGCCGGTGTCTTTTTGACACCGATCCAAGCATTTCGAGTCTCTTTCCGCCCCCGCAATGCCCCAGAGACAAAGGCGGAGACGTCGGTCACTAGGTCTGTAACGCAGCCCCAGCTCAGCACCCTCTTGTGAGGTTTCAGCCGGAGGGAGCCAGGCTCCTCGCACGGCGTCCGATCTCCAGCGCCGCGCCGCGGCTCCCGGCCCGAGACAAAGCCGATCTCTGGAAGTGCTGAGCGTGGACGCGGGGCCGGGCAGCTCCGCTTTCGCCGGTGCCTTTTTATAGCTAGCCCCAGCCCTTCCACCCGGAGGCTGTTGCTCTCCGAAAGCGAGCTCGTCGGGAGAGTTCCTGGGGGAGTGGAAGTCTGCTGTGGCGCCGGCCAGCCGCGCCTCCCTGCCGCTTGCACAGGGGCTGGTGACCCTTCGTGGGGACCGGGGCTGCGCTCGCACTGGCGGTGGCATGGCTCAGCTCAGGCAGCGAACCAGGGCAGGCTGGAGCCAGGCTCTCAAGGGCCGCTGTGGCCCACAGAGCCCCCCACTCCGCCATGGGGCGCAGGGGGAAGGGAGATGTCACCCGCCTGGCTCTGCCGGTTGGGGTCCCGTCTCCGCTCCTCACCAGGCCCGCATCATAGGGCGCCCTGCTCTAAGGAGAGAGGCTCCTCTCGCTGCCGCTGCCTCTGCCTTTCCCGCTTGGCCCGCCAGCAGATGTAGGCGGCCACCAGCAGGCCCACTCCAAACATCAGGGTGGCCACCGAGACCGCCTTGGCGATGTCCATCTGCGGCCCATTGATGATGAAGGTGATGCACGTCGCGGCGACGCCGATGACCAGGGAGACGATGCCGAAGGGGAAGATGCACCGATACCAGGATTTCTCGGTGCCCCCCGTGGCCAGAGCCAGCTTATTGAGCGTAGCCGTGGAGTCCGTGGCGGTGGCCAGGGGCAGCGCGGGCTTCCCTCCTTGCAGACAAGTGAGCGAGTTGGACTTGCAGCCCATCATGTTGGCCAGCAAAGCAAAAGCAACCGAAAGCACGGGCGGGGGAGGACCCCGCGCCGCCCGCCGCCGGGCTGCTGGGGGGATGAAAGGGGAGCCGCGGGTCCTGCCCAGTCTGCCTCTGTCTCGGCGCCCGCCGCCCAGGGCCACCGCTCGCGGGCTCCGCTGGCTGCCCCTCGCTCTCGGCTGGGAGCGCTGGCTCCGGCTCTTTTGCTGTAGCGCTGAGCGGGGATTGGCAGATGGGAGAGGTGAGATCATGCCTGTGGGAGGGAGCCTGTGCAGGCTCCGAGCCCGTTAACTGTTTCGGGGGCTCTGGCCAGGGGTTTGCCCGGAGCCCCGGCGAGGATGCTTCCTAGGGACGCATCGTGGAGTGAGTTTTCACAGTCCTCATTTGCTTGTACAACTCTAAGGGCTTGCTGGGCACTTAGCAAAGGGCAGGGCCCCCCGAGGAGGGAGTGAGATCAATGCCTATGGCCCGCCAGTGTTCAAGCCCAGCACGTGGGATTCCTCCTGCTAGGTGCCACCAGGAGCCTGTTCCACACCACGGCATTTGAGGGCTGACAAAGCCCCCAGTCTTCCCTCTAGGGACTGGCGATCCCCATCTCCATTCCCCCCTCCCACCCTCTCCTTCCACCGTCAGCAGCCCCGCACTCCTGAGCTGGGCTAGCAGAAACCAATCTTCTGACACTGATGCAGTTCCAAGTAGGATTTCAATCAGGCAAGTCCATATGTTAAGACCAAAAGTACCAGGCGATGGAAGACTGAACCAGTCCCTAGTGGAGGTCTGTCCATATCACACCGCCTCATATAACTCACCACAACTGGGAGTCCACCCAGGAGGCCCAGAGCTGGGGAAGCCTGGTGTGTCACAAGGTTGTTCTGTGTTTGTACAGCACCTCCCATGACGGGCTCATGGCTGGCACTCCGAGTGCTCCCATAATACAAATAAATCAATAATGAAAGATTCAGGTGCCCTGGCAGAGCTGTGAGTGGTGGAACCAGCACTTAGCTTGGGGGGCTGCAGGTCAGGCTTCAGGTGCCCTGGCAAAGCTGAGTGTGGGGAAATCAGGCCTGGAAAAGCAGGGGATGTTGGTGGTAAGAAGTGAGGTGCCCACGCAGAGTGAAACACTGGGAACTTGCCAAGATCAGTGTGAGGGCACTGAGCCGTGCCTTTCCAATGACAATCGCTGCATGTGAGACCTACTAATGCATGAACTGGGGGCAGAACAGCACTGCGTCCCTCCCCTCTGACCCCGCTCAACATGTCTGAGGAGCCCCGCAGTACTCTGGGAAGGAAAGGTAAAAACAAGGGCTGGAGAAAGAGGTGACATGGAAAAGGGGAGAGGAGAAAGGCTATGGACGAGGAGGAAAAGAGAGGGGGAAGTGAGTGCGGAGAAAAGATGGGGAGAAGGAGTAGGAGGGAGGGGAGTCACGAGCAAAGCATGGACCAGGAGGAGATGGAGAGACATGAAAGAGTGAAGGGACTTTGTACACAGCTTGGCACTGGACAGCAGCACAGAGGAGAGCCAAGTACAGAGCTCCTTTCCTTAGACTCCTTTGCATTTCTGCTGTGTTTTCAGTGATTCTCTGCTCTCGCTAGGGGATGAAGGCTGGGGATGGGGATGGGAAGGCTAGGTGTGGGGGTGCGTGGATCATGTCTGAATAGAGGCCTCCTGCCCTCTCTCACTAACCTTCCCCGTCTGAGGAGCAGTGGATGGAGCCGTCCTCATTGGCAGGGTATTTTCCTTTTCTTTTGAATGGAAATGGGGCCAGGGCTAGGGTGAGCAAAATTTGTTAGTCTCTAAGATGCCACAAGTACTCCTTTCCTTTTTAAAGAATAGACCGTTTGTCTCACCTCCATCTGTTTCTCCTAAGCAGCTGCTTTAACTAGATCATCATCTCTGGGGGAAGGAGCAGAATTAGAGACAGGAGTGAGCTGGAAGATTTTGGTCTGGATCCAGATCAGAACTTCCCCAAAGTTCAAAGGGGCTCAAAGGGGATTCTAGCCAGGAATTAAACATCAGAGGGGGAACAGGAAGACAAATACAAGGAGGGAGTGAAAAGAATAGTTGGGGGCTTGGGCTGGAGGTGATGGAAAGTGAGCTGGGCAGAGAAGGGGAGGAGAGCACAGAGGAAGGGGAAGGCAGACAGTGAACCAGGAGAAGGTACGAAAAGGTGGAAGAGGAAGAATGTTCCAGTGTTTAGTGCACTAGCCTAGGATTTAAGACCTTGGCTCAGTTATCCGCTCAGCCTCTTCATAGCTGGCAGGCTGAGCAGCTTCTCCAGCCTAGGGCAGGTTCTCTTCCTTGTTCCCTTCAGACGGATTTAACCTTTTCCCTGCCTGACTATGGTGCACGTACACACCACCAGAAGGCGATCAATGTTAGATCACTACCACCTGCACTAGTCAAACCCAGTGTCTCAGAGATGAAAGGCTGCATAAGCTTATTACCAAGCCACTGATCCATCCTGTTCCTAAAACAATACAATGGAGCTGGGAGAGTGCCCAGGAAAAAGGAACTTCCTCACCTGGGGGGTTAAGGGAATGTTTTATTTGCTACATTCCCAGGTGCATTGTGCTAATGGGGCACTGAGTTAGTCTGTGTTTTCCTGGGAGAGAAGCAGAAAGAGACAATACAGAAGAGAGCCATGTGTGCATGGGAAGGCTGGGCCATGTCGCAGGGCTCCCTTCCCTGCCTTCCTTCCCAAACACAGACACACAACCTCAAACAACTCCACTGGCTTCCCATTCATTTCTGGACCCCTCAGCCTGCTGTGACTTCCCCAGGTCAAATCACAAGCCAACTCCAGGAGCAAAAGAGAGGAAAGGCAGCTTAAAGCTGAGCACAGCTCTGTTGGCTTGGAGAATCTTGGTCAAGGTCACTAGTGTCAAAAGAGATGCGGAGATGCTGTAATATTTTGGAGACCTTCTGACCAGATCCCTGAGCAGGATATTGGAACAATCAAACAGGCAGCTGCCTCTCCTGAGAATCCTTCCTAGTTTTTGCAGTGAGTGCTGGGAATGCAGGGACAGGACTCCAGGGGCCTGATTCTCTGCTAACCTACACTGTCATCATTTCTATTTGTGTAAAATGGGTAGAAAACCCACTCAGCTCTGAATGGTGATGATGAGCACTTACTTTACACCAGTGTAAATGATTCCGCAAGACGCTAGTCAGAAGAGAATCAGGCCACTAGTTCTGTATTCCATTACTGAGCCTCTATGCTTTCATTTAAGGAGCTCCCAGTGACCGGGATCAGAATGGTATTCATGTTTAATTGCAAGGCAGATCTTTAAGTCTGGGAAAATGATTATTAAAATCTCAGACCGGCCGAATTCCCCTATTGTTTGTACCTTCAATTCCACAACTTTGTAACAAGCAAGGCAAATAAAATCTATATTCTGTTTTCCTCTGCAGACTTACAGAGGGCTTGTTAGACTCCCTCAAATCAAACGAGATATTGGAAGAATTTACTCGTAGGTGAGTATCTTTGTATGAGTCACCAGGGAACAGGGTGGAAGTTGAGCTAGACCTGGATGAATATTACCAGTCACTAAAAGGAGCTCACGTCATGGTCACATGCTGAAATTCAATATAAAATCATCCCAAGGGTCTGTCCAACTCCAGTAGGCTTGTGCAGTATGAACAAACAGCATCCAGCTCTGTGCAGGCTGGAACTCTGGCACTTAGACTCTGGTATGACTCCAAAATTAAATCATATTGGAACAATTCATACAGGAAGACAGATCACATATACTGGGTACTAGTCTCTCTGGGAACACAGAGGATGGTTTTCGTTAATTCTGTTGGTTGTCCAGTGAAGAAAAAGACAGCAAAACAGACAAGTCAATGCACTTTTATGATAAGTGGGGCTGGTAGCACTGCCTATAATTAAAGCTGCCTGACACTTCCCATTATAATACCGTTTTTAGTTGCTTATAAGTTTGCCAAACTTCAGCCGTTTGAACTGATATTTTCCATGCCAGGTGTCTGCCTCATACTGAAATTTTCTGGAAAGTTTTAGCCAAGCTGATTCAGCCATTTCTGAGAATGCAGCTAGGGAAAAATACATCGTTTGTCCATATTAACAAATACTGGCAACCTTTTCATTGAACAGCTCAGCGTCCCCATACTTTGGAGCAGAGACTGGAAATTTGGCAGAGGGTTGGCCTTTGTGTCAGGGATATGCCTTACACCATCCCCATGAAAATCTGCCCATACCACATGTATATGCTATCCTCACAGAGCATGTTTCATCCAACTGCTCCAGGCTGGGGTGCAGTCGTTAACTGAGCATCAACCATCCACTGAACAAGACAGGAGTTCTGTGCAAAAACTAGTATGTGATCATGTAACTAAAGAGTGTATCACAATGCATATGCACAAAGCGGAGGGTGGGGGGAATGGGGGCAGTGCAAATTAAGGTTGCACAAGCAAGCTTAACTTGGGAATTTCCTAACTACTGAGTGCTTGAATTTGCAATTGTAATTGTAATAATGTTCTTTCAACATAGTCGTGTGTGTGTAATCTATAGGTAGACTGGTAATCACACAATTTAAAACGCTTAGGATTTATATATCATTTTTCATCGGTAGAGCTCAAAGCACTTTGCCAAAAAGAGGGTAAACATCATTATTCACATTTTACAGATATGAGAAGTGAGATGCAGAGAGGGAACGTGGCGAAGGAGCAAATCAACTGCAGAGCCAGGACCAGAATCCGGGGGTGAAATCCTGGCCCCTAAGTCAATGCTAGTTTTGTTATAGACTTCAGCTGAGCCAGGATTTCAACTCAGCTCTTTTGACTTCCAGTCCCAGGCTCTATCCTTCGGATTATACTACCTCTCATGGAGGGCTGTCCCCTTTAGTATCAGAGGCTGCTGGATGCAACTCTCATGGCCAGCTGCCTTCTTCTAAGAAGAGGCCATAGCTAGACAATCTCTGTACATGATGGGTGTCTAATGCACCCATCGCTGTAGCATCTAGGCACCACATCCTGTATTTCCCTCTATAGAGCTGACCCCTATTTTGGTGAATAAGCAACACACCTCAATATGAGAAAGCGGGACATAAGATAGGCATATGCCAGGCAAGGGGAGATGCAGTCACTGGTCAGTGTGATGCCAGGAATAAGTGATTTAGGGCCCATCTCCATCAGTGTATCTGTGCGAGTGGTTATAACAGGCCGTGCCCCAAAGCAGTTAAAGAACAGTTCTATTTGGTCATGGGATAGGACTATCAGTGTTCCCCGATCACACCAATCCAAGACTCCTGCACAGTTAGGAGATGCGATTAGTATCTTGGCTACACTACAGAATGGAACCAGCCTTTAACAGTGAGCGGGGAGACAACTATCTTGTTACCGGGTCTCCTAGCATAGCTTGACTTGTAGCATAAACAAGACCTTCCAGGATTCCCCACTGTTATTCTAACATGCAGTAATCTTAGCAATGAACTGCCTGTGAAAGCAGTGGGATCTGCACTCATCCCCTCACGCCCTGACTGTGCTGTCGAAGGAGCTGTATTTTATATGGTCTGTTTTCTTTCAGTAGCGTTTTATATGCTTTTAAAAAACATACTTGAGCTCCCTGTGGACTAGCTCCAGCCTACATAGATCACATCTCTCTGCTCTGTCCTCAGCCAGCCTCAGTCTTTACAGTGCCCCTTCTCCCTATCTGGGGCAAGAGCCTTCTCCTTTGTCACCAGGAACAGCCAGCCTGTATCTCTCTCTGCCTGTCTCCACTCCCCACCATCTTTGAATTACTTGAGCTTAGAGACATTAGTCATTTTCACTGACAGCTTAGCATGCAAAGAGTTCAGAGTAGCAGCCGTGTTAGTCTGTATTCGCAAAAAGAAAAGGAGGACTTGTGGCACCTTAGACACTAACCAATTTATTTGAGCATAAGCTTTCGTGAGCTACAGCTCACTTCATCGGATGCATCCGATGAAGTGAGCTGTAGCTCACGAAAGCTTATGCTCAAATAAATTGGTTAGTCTCTAAGGTGCCACTAGTACTCCTTTTCTTCATGCAAAGAGTAAAGCAGAGACATAATACAGCAGGCCTCGGAGAAACACAATGGGTCCAATTCTGCTCTGTTCCAGGCTGTGCAGCTCCTGCAGCCAGTGGGGGGATATGCGCTGTACCTGAGAGAAGAATTTGGCCATTGTATAGTGGCGGGCTTCATACTGTTCTCCAATCCAAGAAATCAGGGATCTTGCAACCCCTCTAAATTAAACCACCAAACATACTGATGTGAAGCGTTGCCAACGCTTGCAACTTGATCATGAGTCTCAGGACATGGGATTTTTTTTAAAGCCCCAGCTTGTGGATTCAGGTGGTTACGTCGGAATCTCAGTTTTCCTTCTTTTTTAAAGTAGGTTTCTAGCCCTAGGAATTGCGGAGAAAAGCTTAAGAACGTGCTCCAAGCGTCTCTAAAGGCTCAGAAACCAGGAGACAAATAAAATGAGCCCAACAGGGTTTTTTTTTAATCTCATTGTTTTTATCCAATCTTCTGATTTTCTGAGCCTGACTCATGCCTTTTCAACGCTCAGAGTTGGCAGTACTGATGTGATCAGGTGGTTTTATTGTAGCAACCTCATAAACATCCTGTTGTGGCATAAGGGGCCACCAGCTACTTCATTAACAGCTGTGAAAATTAGAGGAGAGTTTTAAAAAAATCTGCTGTATATAGCTCCCTCCCATGGCACTTTTTCAAGAGAGGACAGGGTAACCTCAGTGGCCTGGGTGATATTTCCTTTCTTGTGGGGATTGTGTGTCTCAGAGGCTTTGACTGGTAATGGGATACAGAGCTTTCTCCTCCAGGACACCATGCTGTTTCCAGCCCAGGCTGGCAGTGACCAGGAGTTGCTAGATGACAGCTGTTGGTGGTCACAGTGAAATGAGTTGATTGTTATCAATCCAGTTTCTAGTGGGCAGGTATCGACATCACACATGAGACTTACAGGCTGTCTCTGCAGAGAGACAAAGGGGTGTCTGGACCTGAAGCATGACTTGCCCCCTCACTCCCTAGAGAGGCAGTCCCTCCAGTTCAGTGTTGAGTCACATTGATGGGGCAGCATGGGGGGGAAGCTTGCACTACCCATGCCCACAACGTAACTGCGCTGTGAATAAACACAAAACTTCCGCCTCCGAGCCTGCCAGTCTGGCACCTTCCACTGGCAGCACTTAATTCATGAAACCCCATGCCCTCTCTCACTCTGTAACCTCCCTGGCTGCCTGTCAGCTACCACTGAATGCACAATGGCTGCTGTACTTGCTTATCCCTGTCCTAAGTGCTCATTGCTGTTCCAATTTGGGAATCTCTGATGCTCTGCTCAGGTCTCCGTGGGGTCGTGGATTCCAGTGCCATAGCAAGCAAACCACTCATGGCGGTGATTTCTCTTTCTAAGAATGAAACCCCCTTCAGCTAACTCTGTAGAGAGACACATGTCAGGAACAGACCTGCTAAAACCATCAATATCCCTGACGCCACAAAGGGAAAAAATCCCAGTCTTAATTGGATCCGTTCAAGCAGGGGGAAGGGAAATCATAAGAGTTATATTTCTCTCTGGACAGAACCCAAGCTGAAAAAGCATGGGGCTCACTGCAGGGACAATGCATTGTTAGAGGAGCTGGGCTGTTCTCAACAGGTATTCACGTTAAGCCAGTTCAGCCCCTATGTTTTAACAGTACTTTAATACTACTTCCAAGAGAAAGGAGCTGGATTCTGTACTGATTTTTATCTACAGGGCTGCCCCAGCACTGTGTGAGAATAAAGCAAGCATCTGGTAATCCCAACGAGTGTTAAGCGGCCTGATCCATTTCTCTCTATGGGCCTGATCCAAAACCCACTGAAATCAATGGGAGCCTTGACTTCAGTGGGTTTTCATTGGGCCCTATGATAGGAAACACATGAAGGAGGCCACAAGAGAGAGAGAGCTGGCAGCAGTACAGATCTAAATCCCTATCTCCTGCACCTTCCCTTTTTACCACAGCTATTCACCGCACAATCCCGACTTGATTTAACTTCTGAATTTAATTTTGGGAAACTGAAAAGAGAGAAAATCTGTGAGTTATGTTTCAGCAGCAGCAGCCAGCTGTGCTCCCCCTCACCGTTCCCATCACTGTCGTCCACACCCTCAAGTCACTCGCCCATTCTGCTCTTACAGCTCCACAACACCATTTGGGGAGAGCACCCCCTGCTGGCACCAAAGAGACATTTGTTTTCAGCACAGTTTTGCTGTGCATAGCACACCCTTCTCTCAGCCTGCCTGTGACAGGTTTCTGTACTCCACACACTCAGGGACTCCTTTGCTCCTGTGCTGCCAGCACATCTCTACCCAAAACAGACAGAGCGCCTCCTTCCTGAGATCAGGGAGACATTTCCATTCTTCACACTCAGTGCTGGAGACTGTTAGCAGAGCTTCTCTGCACACAGGTGCTGGAGGCACCACCTACAGCTGCCATTACGTGTTGAGATTCAAACAGGGAAATTCTTTCAGGGCTTAAGGATTGTTGAGTGGGCTTTGGAACAGCACCTGCTCTTACAAAAAGAATTTTGTATATTCCCAAGGATGGGGGTAGGGGAAAAGAGGGCTAGTGAGGCTGCCAGAACCACAGCTCAGCTAACTGGAAGGTAGATTCACCCCTTGGCACCAACAGATGAGTCCCAAGATTGCCCCAATTCCTAAAGGCAAGAGGCTAAAGCTCTAATGGTTTGAGATCAAAAGGTTCAGGTCCCCCTGTGTGTGACTAGGGATCTGCTAACACTCCTAGGTTTGTCTAAATATCCCAGCTGAGGCCAAAGATATGACCTCTTTATCCCCGAGTGAAAGTCCTCAGAGCCATAAAGAGCTTGTGTGTGTCATAAAATTGTATTGGGGTTGAAGACATCGTGAGCAATCGAGCTAGCTGACATGATGCTGACAAATCATGTTTAAGACCAAGCCAGCTAACTGATTATACCCTTGTCCTAGCAGGAGCATACTTCATGGTTTTTCTATGGAATACCTTCCTACTTGAAATGGAATGCACCTTCCAAGTTGCCCCTGCTCCCTTGGGACTACCAAAGGAAAACAATTACTTTCTTTTCACCTTTTAGTAATTCTAGACCTGTTCCTAGGATCAACAGGGGGCAGGGAGGGGAGCGATAGCTCAGTGGTTTGAGCATTGGCCTGCTAAACCCAGGGCTGGAGTTCAATCCTTGAGGAGGCCATTTAGGGATCTGGGGCAAAAATTGGAGATTGGTCCTGCTTTGAGCAGGGGGTTGGACTAGATGACCTCCTGAGGTCCCTTCCAACCTTGATATTCTATGATTCTATGAGAGAAACACACACTCCTCCTACTCAAATAATAACGGTAATAGTTCATGTGTCTATAACACCTTTCATCCAAGGATCTCAAAGTACTTTACAAACATTAATTAATTAAGCCATGTGACACACCGAGGAGGTAGCAGGAAATGGATAAACTGTGTATTCTTAATTTTACAGATAGGAAAAGCAAGGCCCAGAGAGGTTAAACGACTTAAGGTCAGACAATGGGTCAGTGGCGAAACTGGGGCCAGGATGCAGGTCTCCTGATTCTCAGTGCTGGGCTCCAAGATCATCCGTCAGGCTCCAAAAGCAGCACGAATAGCCAGTAGTCAAAAACCAAGCCCCCGCCTCACATAAAACAATGACTGAAACTCCTCTAAGCTGGATGAAAGTGGACATTGGTTTGGTTGTCACCCACCCTTATTTTTCAGGGAAGCTCCCACAATTGAGGAGTTAGGACCGGTCAGTGCGCAGAAAGCCCAAGTAACGCCAGGGGGACACCAGGCATCATGGAGCTGTGGAGGGACACCGTGCGGCTGCACTGCAAAGTTGTGACTTTGCAAACCAGTGTTTTCAGCTTGCATCTTGACGTCGTGTCCTCATGTTGTGACAGCAGGAGGCTGGAGTACGGCCCATCCGCCAAGCTCCCCAACGCAGGAGTTTTAGGAGAGGGAGCTGGCCAGAGGACGACAGTGACCTGCAGCTGGAGGGGAAAGTGGGAGAGGGCTTCCCAGGTTTCTTTCATCCTTTCCAACTGGTTGTGCACTTTGGTTACCTGTCTCCAGAAGTGAATGGAGAGTGGAGTTCCTATTCTGGAATGCCTCAGAGAGAGTGTGTGTGTGTGCGCACGTGACCACGTGCCTATGAACTGAGTTCTCAGATCTGGAGGTGGGGGAAGGGCATGAATTGAGAGGTCTTGATATGGGGCCAGGACAGACAAGTTTAGGATATGGGATAACAGAATGGAAAGCATCAGTCACAAACGAAGGCACAGAGTGGCAAGTCTAGGCTATTGTATAGTGAGGGGAAGGACTGACAGTACTAAACCAGCACATTGGGTGCAATGCATTCTTGGGGCACATATTGGTTGGTATAAAGATATCTCTTGGGGTCTGTATCACCACTCTGATATGACAAGTTTGCATGGACTATTCTTCCTCAGGCAACTCTCTCACAGAAGTGAAAACCCACCTCAAGAACATCCCCAAGTTACTGAATATCCCCAGATGGGTTGTATGGGCTTGCCCTACATGGGCTCTCCACCCACTTCCTCCATGCCTCCCTCTTGCAACAACATAGGGCTGTAATTTTAGCAGCATAAATAGACGGATGCTCTCATATGTCCTCCTTCCCCTTCCCACAGAGAGAAGAGTGCAGCTGGGACTGCGTGACTCACACTGCAGAAGCTGAGACAGTACTTTGCCCCTTCATACCGCTGACCCATCTGCCATGGTGATGGATGGACCTACAGGACTGATTCTTCCACACCCACACAGGGAGGATGCTGAAGGATAACAGGCATCAGGACAAAGGAAACACAGCAGGGCAGCAGTGCCTCCAACAGAGAAACAAAACCACTGGAGTCCCTTTAATTTCCAAGCATAACCAATATTTTACTCTCACTTTACTTTCATTATTCTATATTACAGCTGAGTCAGTAACAATAGCCCTGATTCTAATCTCATTTACACTGGTGTAAATTAGAAGGGAGTCCATTTAAGTCAATGGAGTGATAATAGTGCAAAAGTAATGGGAATGAGATGAGAATCCAGCCCTCTATCTCCTATTTTGAATGGGTGGGGAAAGGGGTAATTTTGACTTATCGGAATAAAGAGAAAGTCAGTATTTCCTGCTATCAGCAAAACTAACCAAATTTCACTGTGGAACCTAGAAATCTTCAGATCCATTCCACTCCACCCCTAGACAGACAGAACACGGCACTAAAAGCTGGTCACTGGCAGTATGATTTCTCCTCCTCCACTCCCATCTCTGACAGACACATAATTGGCTCATAGCAGCAAGTTTAGTGCCTGAGAAAGGAGCCACACCGACAGCTCAAGAGTTTTAAGTTTTCTGCCCACCAACCAGGCCCAGGCAGCAGCTACACTGCCCTATTCATGTTACTCCACCTTGATCTGATGCAACCACCTTGATGGGTGACAAAGACGTTCTGTCTGTGCAGCCTATTCAGTCCTCAGCATCTCTGCTGCAGCTTCCATCAAGTACACCAACCAGATACTAAGGAGAGGGAGGCAGGTCAGGAAGGCAGTGCACTGACAATGTCAGAGCCAGGGGCAAGGATCAGGGACCTGTCATAAAAGCAGCAGGGGTGGCGAGTTATATGGGCCAGTGGTGCCCGTGCTCCAGCAATATTTGGGGCCCGGCTCAACCGATGTTCAGGGCCAGGTCTCTCCCCCAGCCCCGCCTGCTGCCCCGCGCGCCTCCCCCAGAATGTCCCTGCCTACGCCCTGGGCAGCGGGTAGCTGCCTTGCCGCTCCGCGCTGCGTTCCCTCATCAGCCACTGCTGGCTACAACAACAGCAGGCTGCGGCTGCTGCTGTGCCTGTGGAGGGAGGAGGGGCACACATGATGGCAGCCCCCCACTCCGCCCGGCACCCACCGGGAGATGACTCCGGCTCCAAGGGGACTTCTTGTATGGGGAGATTTCGGCAAACCAGTATAGGGCCTGAAACCACTATTGCTTATTGCTAAAAGCAGCCAAGTCAGCAGACCATAAATTGGCCATGCAGCAGCCTCAGCTTGATCAAGGCAGGAGGGGAGGGGGTTTTGGGTGCCACAGAGAGGGCAGCTTGACCCCACGTCCTTCCTGATAAGAATTGTGTTGAAGTTGCTGATACATGCATTTTAGAAGAGCAGGATGTGCCCTGAGGAATGTTTGTTAGGGCCTCAAGGCTGCAAATTCTGGGGAAAAAACCATACCTGGTTAATCAATAATCAAAAGGAAACCTCTTGACCGTTGAAACTGCTTGCTTAACAAGTTTTCTTTATTAAGGGATATGTCATTGTATTACTAATGTATAAATAAGGGGGAAAAGTTTGAGATAGTTGGACTGGACTCTCCCTCTGGATGCATCTTGTGTTCCCCACTGGCAGACAGAAGATTTGGCCACCGGAAGGCTGCTGCTGTGCCACTTGAGAGCCACACTCAGCTTTGGTAATTATCAAGGATTGGGGGTGTTTTATTAACCCCTTGCGAACGTATGTAAGTGCTTGAGACTAAGTAAAGTTTAGCTTTAAGTGAAAGCACTTTTGTGTTGTCCTGTTTGTGCCAGCCATCTATTGGTCAGACGGCTGTGTCTCCCTGGATTTATTTGCTGACAACACCTCGCACAGAGTAAAAGTTACCGAGAGCTTTAGGTTGAAAGAACCCCGGGTTACATTCCTGGAGTCTGGACCTGAGCAGCTGGGGCTTGGGTGAGTGTCAGACTCATGACACCCTGCCCTCTCCATCCGCTCACTCGGCAAGGGGCAGCCCTATACTCCACCCCCAGAGAGGCTATGGTGAGGGGAAGCATCAGGGTAGGATGCGCACACGTGATGGTAGCTGCCCCCTCCCCCGGCACCCACCACAAGGGAAGCAAGGGGGCTTCCTGGACCTGAGCAGCTGGGGCTTGGGTGAGTGTCATGAGGCAGTCACCACTCCTGCCCCACGCTGGGCAAGGGGCAGCCCCATCCCCCACCGAACAATGAAAAGCGTTTGCTGCTTCCTGAAGAATATCACAAAAGAAGGGGCTACATTTTGTTTTAATTTTAGAAAGCATTTGCTTTTGAGGGTTATTGCTCCAAGAGTGCTTGGTTGTTTCCATATTCAAAAGAGTATTAATAAAGTTGATATTCTAAGTTAAATATTTTTTTCTTACAATAGTGATTACTGTTTCCAGTCCATTTTTACGTTATTTAAAAATATATATATTGGCTTACAAGGCAGGTGTGTGGAGGGTGGGACTTGGACCCGTTCTGGGCACCACCAAAAGTTATACAAACCTGCCGCCCCTGGAAAGCAGGCACCAGGAGTCAGACAAAAACACGAGGTCCAATACAGCAACCAGACAGGTAGAACCCAGCTCTCTAGACAACTCCCTGGTCCTCTCTTTGGGTTCAAATAGGAAGCTCTGACCAATCAGAGGTCACAGCATTCCTCCACTGAGGAGCCAGGGAAGGCCTCCATGATGCAGCTTCAGGTTTCACAGTCTCTCTATGTAATCCCCTAACAGTGAGCCACTCAATGGGAGCAGAGCTGTGACAGTTAACTAGGAACCCCCCCTGGACCCAGGTTCAAGCCCTGTGGGGTCATGCTAGGCTGTGCTTGCAGAAACTCAGACAGTATCTCTTTGCACTATGCCTGGCTCTATGGCAGGTGCACTGCTGGTTGGAATGGTATGGGACAATACTGGAACTGGAGGGGAAATACAGATTAGGAATTAGGTGCAGTGTTAGAGCTGTTTGTGGCCATGTCTTTTTTATGGCACCTTCCCTGATTGAAACCATTGTTCAGCCACTTGATAATCTCCCTGGTTTGGGTCAGGATGGTGGAGCTTGGTTTAGAGAGTAACCTACAGCTGATGAATGCATTTTCCAAAAGCAAAATCCAAGGAACAGAAAGCAGCCAGAGTGGCTTCACAAGAGACCAAGCAATGATCCAAGGGTATTAGAGGGGTAGCCATGTTAGTCTGTATCAGCAAAAACAACGAGGAGTCCTTGTGGCACTTTAGAGACTAACAAATTTATTTGGGCATAAGCTTTCATGGGCTAAAACCCACTTCATCAGATGCATGGAGTGAAAAATACAGTAAGCAGTATATATATTACAGCATATGAAAAGATGGGAGTTGCCCTACTGACTGGTGGGTCAGTGCTAATGAGGCCAATTCAATCAAGGTGGAAGTGGCCTATTCTCAACAGTTGACAAGAAGGGCTGAAGATGAACAGAGGGAAAATTACTTTTTGTAGTGCTAACGAGGCCAATTCAATCAAGGTGGACGTCGCCCAGTCCCAACAGAGAAAGGGTGAGTACCAACAGAGGGAAAATTACTGTTTGTAGAGCTGAGGGTAGAAAACCCTGAGCTTGAAATGGCTGAGGCTAGAGCCAAGCAGGCTGCACAGACTTAGATAAGATTTGTAGGAACAGAGCAGAATGGGTCAATGCTGAACAAAGGTTTGATGGGCAAAGAAAGGCTTGTACTATAGTAAGTGAGAGAAATATTTAGATTCAACGTAGGCCTGTTAATGAATGAGGAGGGGGATGAAATCCAGGATGACTCTGAGATGGTTGAGTTAATTGATTTTAAAATACAAAAATACAGTATTTACCCCTTCACATAACACAAGAACCAGGAGTCACCCAATGAAATTAACAGGCAGCAGGTTTGAAACAAACACAAGGAAGTACTTCTTCATACAACACACAATCAGCCTATGGAATTCACTGGATGTTGTGAAGGTCAGAATTATAACTGGGTTCAAAATAGAACTAGATAAGTTCATGGAGGATGGGTCCATCAATAGCTATTAGTTAAGATGGTCAGGGACACAACCCCATGCTCTGGGTGTCCATAAACCTCTGAGTGCCAGAAGCTGGGCCTGGACAACAGGGGATGAATCACTCAATAAATTGCCTTGTTCTGTTCATTCCCTCTAAGCATCTGGCACCAGCCACAGTCAGAAGACAGGACACTAGGCTAGATGGATCATTGGCCTAACCCAGTTTGGCCGTTCTTATGTTCTTATGTAAGTAAGATTGAATATAGAAAGATACATGCTATAGAAGAATACTATGATACTGAACAGACACCTGGTAGGAGATCCTCAGGCAAGTAATAATAAGTGATTTGCTTTGCAGGATTATATAGGCCAGAAATTAGGAACAATTCAGCTTTACTCCTGGATCTGCCACTTACTTTTTGTGTGGCCTACGGCAGGGCACTTAAACTGTATGTACCTCAGTTTTCCAATCTGTAAAATGGGGATAAAATATATGTCTACCCAACCTGGGAAGTTTCATTAGTTAATGCCTATAAATAGCTTTGACAATGTCAAGGGCTAAATGTTATTATTAAGTACTGATACTGCAAAAAGACATGGGTGATTGTAAAGCATAAACTAGATATATGTTTGAAATGCCAGATGAAGGCAATAAAATCTAATGTGATTTCGGGTTTCATATGTAGCCAGATCATGTCACAGAACAGGCAACTGCTTAGACCTTCACTATATGGCCTTGTGAGAAGATACAGAATAATGCACACTGGCAAATTTACAGGAGTTCAGAGCAGAGCAAGCTGAAATGATATGAGAGCTATAGAGAATTAGTGAGTGACAACTATTAAAAATATAAATTATAGGTGGTGCAGGCAGAGGCTCCTAGAGTTAAGGTTGCCTGACACTTTCCATGATAAGATCCTGTTTTCAGTTGCTTAGAATTTTGCCAAACTCAAACTGTTGAGGCTGAAATTTTCTATGGCGGGTGTGCACCTCAAGCTGAATTTTTTTGAAGAGTTTATAGCAAAATGGTCTAGCGCTTTCTGAGAACAAGGTTAGGGGGGGAAATATATTGTTTTGCCCATGTTAAAAAAATCTTACAACATTTCACTGAGCTCTGGTGTATCCAAGCTTTGGAGCAGGGACTTAACATTTGGCAGGAAGGTGGCCCTGTTGTCAGGGACGTGCCTTTCGCCATTCCTGTAAAAATCTGCCCATATCTGGCTAGCTATAAGCCTGGGGAAAATTGCCATTTGCACATGCTCAGTAAAAGCTTGTCAGCAGCTAAATTCTCCATAGATTACATCGGCACTGAGCATGCTCCATCCCCTCACAGCCCCTACGTGGGACTGCACTGCACATAAACCATCCCCGCAGAGCAACTGAGCATGATCCACATGGGGAGAGGCCCACAAATCTTCGGATAACTACTTTATATCTGCGTTTCTTTGTTTACCATCTTTGTGGATGGCGGATTGTATGTGGATCCAAATTTTTTATCCACACAGAGTTATAGAGCAGCGGTCCTCAATAAGGATCTGGACTTTAGCCGGGGGCCGGGGGTGGGGCGCTTGGCACTGGGGCTCGGGGCTTCAGCCCCAGGGGGAGTGCTAGGGCACAGGGCTTCAGCCCTGCAGGGGACACCAGGGCACCGGTCTTCAGCCCCGCAGGGGGGTGCCGGGTCTTGGGGCTTCAGCCCCACAGGGGGGTGCCGGGGCTTGGGGTTCTGGGCTTCAGCCCCATGGGGGGCGACGGGGTTTGGGGCTTTCACCCCATGGGGGGTGTCCAGACTTGGGGGCTCCAGGCTTTGGCCCCATGGGGGATGCTGGGGCTCAGGGCTCCGATTTTAGCCCCACAGGGGACTCGGGACTCCAGTTTTAGCCCTAGAGGGGTCACTGGGGCTTGGGGTTTCAGCAGAGGAAATTACATTTAAAAAAAAACTACATTAATGTTAAAGTTGCAAAGTCAAGCATTCAAAAGTTAGGAAATGCCCAAATTAAGCGTGCCTCTGCACCCTTAATTTGGCTCCCTTGTGACTATGTGATAGAGTCTTTAATTACATGATCACACACTATTTTTCCTACAGCACCCTGCTCATTCAGTGCACAGGATGGTCTGGGCTCCGGAATAAATCAGGATTGTATAGTAAAAAGGTCTGTTGTCTGCGGAACCCCTACTTTATTTGTGACAGAAGTTGGATGGTGTGTGGTGACTGAGACAAGTGATCGTAGGAAGAGAAAGGATTGTTTTGTGGTTAATGCAGTTGAATACCATCCTGAATTGGATGCTAGCCCCGCTTCTGCCACAGAGTTCCTATGAGACGCTAGGCGGACAATGTAAACCAAGAACACTCACAAGTGGCCACGGTTTGATTCTCTTTTTCTGGGTACCCAACTTGAGACCCTGGGGTCTGATCTGAAGAAGCGCTGAGCACTCAAAGCTGCTATTGAGGTCAGTGGGAGCTGTATCCTGACCATGTAAAGTGCTATAAAATGCTAAATAGTCTGAAAAACCAGGCCCTAGGGATCTCATATTGGGCACCCAAAATTAAGGGAAACGTCTGACCATTTTAGCCTCCATTCCCCATGCTTAAAATGGGGATAATAATATTACCTTATCTCACAGGGATATTATGAAGAAAAATTCATTCATGTTTGTACAGAACTAAGCTACAGTGATAAGAGTATCATAGAAAAGCCCATGAGGAAATTAAAATCCTGTATTCAGGGCAGGGTTTAATTGGCAGGCAGTAAATAATGCATGGGGCCACACACTGAATAAGGAGGATAAAAATAATTCCCCATTCAATGAGCTCCATCCAACCTGTGCACTGAATGAGCCACAGATCCTGTGGGGAGAAATAGTACATGGTCATATAAAGACTGTATCCTATGCAGCTGCACAAGGGGACCAAACTGACATTGCACAGACAACCTTAATTCTGACATTTCCTACCTTTTGAGGGCTTGACTTTGCCAACTTAATGTTCTTTTAACATAGTTTTTGGGATGTAATATATATGTATGTATGCAAAATTCATCAAAATGGTACAGAACAACGGTCTATAGGTTGAAAACACCATGGGGAAAGAGCAATTGTATAGGGCAGTCCAAGCAACTATATAACTAGGGAGAAGTGGGATGGAACTGAGCAAAGGAAAATGTAAGATGGATGTCACGAAGGGCTTCCTGACAGGGCGATTGGTTAAAGAGAGTGGAATAGCCTCCTAATAGAAGCAGAGAAGGCTGCTTTTTTCTAATCAATTGTATTCTCTTCCGGGTTATTACACAGCGCCCACCACCTCGGCATCTTGGTGCTTACGCCGTTTAAAACTGGATACGGCAGAGCAGAATATACTGTCGGGCACAATCCTGGACTTGTCTTCGGTGGGATGGACTCAGATGACCTAACAGGTCTTTTCCATGTCTAATGTCTATGATTTGGAAAAGGAGAAGAAAAATCACACTAATCAGACAGCAGCAGCAGGACATGTGGATCTGAAAATAGCAGCTGTCACCTTTATCCACTCCAACAAAGGCTTCTGAGATGGTGACAAGTTGCTAGGTGACATCTTTCTGCTATTTCCAGCTCCATGTCATTACACTCCTTGGTTAGCTCTATCGGAGCATCTCAGTGCTGTTTGTCAGCATCGCTGGCTGTGCACCGCAGTGAAGGAGAAAATAATGAGAGTAACCCAGTGCCAGATTGCCAAGCACTGAGAGAGGCTGTCTGACTTCAGACTTAGTGATGGCCTTTGAAAAGATGGATTCATGCATTATAGGGAGAGGACATATCCACTTTTCCTGCAATCATAGGAATTAGATGTGGAAAAGAACTATTAGGTCATCCAGCCTGTCTTCCTGAAGCTAAACTGTATCCTGTTATATACTTTTAATGCCTTGTCCAGGCTACATTAAAATGTAGCAAGTGACAAAGCTGTCCTCTGTTTCCCTTAAGACATTTTCTATTCTTTTTTTCTG
Organism: Chelonia mydas; assembly: GCF_015237465.2. Taxonomy (NCBI): domain Eukaryota; kingdom Metazoa; phylum Chordata; order Testudines; family Cheloniidae; genus Chelonia; species Chelonia mydas. Next base: position 35,729,801 of record NC_051250.2, read on the forward strand.
GTTGTCTGACTACCCAATATTACAGCCTAACAGTCACCAAATATTGACTAAAATTAATAGAGAAAGAACTGGATAAATGGCATCAAGGGGGAAATTGCTAATTTTATTTTCAGTGTTACAAATTCAAAATTGAATGAAACTGCAAACAACAAAGCTAATCTATAGAAACTCACAGACAGCTAGCCATATCTGAATCCATTATAGAGAGAGGTTATTGGCATACACAGTATTATTGATTTTGAGCATGCAATTAGTGTGATATTGCTTTTTCAGTCTAAAATACCAAATGACGTGCAATATGAATATGCAGGCACAGTTCAGCATGACTCAGAGGAGGTACATTATTTTTAAATGTTAGTAGATAAAAAGTGATGTTAATACATTCAAAACCAGCTTCTTTTATGGGATTAGTGCTGCTTTATTAATTCATGCAATGTGCAACCATCACATGGAGAACTTCAAATTATCTGTAAAATGGAGATAATACCTCCCAGGGATACTGTGCTGACTGAAGGCCTCACTATGTATCACTCAAGCGAGTAAAGGCTGCTTATTCAAGTCATCCCATTGAAGGTTTAGCTTTTGTAAGGGTTGAATGATAGGGCCTATTATTAGAACTTGTAAAGGGCTTCATGATCCTCAGATGGAAGACTATAGAAAAGCCTGGTATTATTAATCAATTATCTCTATTTATTCCTAGACAAAAACTCTGTTAAAATGGAGTTAGGACTGAGAGTATGTATCAGTAATTTAAGTTACACTACACTACAGGGAGGTGAATTAATTATCCCAAATGTAATCACCCCAAAACTCAAGCATTACAAACCCAGGAAATTCATAGGTAGGGTTAAGCTTAAAAGAAATCCAAACCTGTTAAGATATGGAAGTGCACAATAAGAGAACCCCAGGTAACCATAACTCTGTTCTGTAGTGACACCCTGCAATAACCTTATGATCATAATGAAAATTAGTATTTGTGATCCCAGATTAGATTAAACTGAATTACAGATACAGACTTGTTTTCGTTTCTCCCCTCATTCTGTCACCCCAGAGGTGTAAATGTCCTGAGAAGTGTTGAACATCCACAATTTCCTCCAAAGCCAACAGGAGAGGCAGATGCTCAGCATCTCTCTGGATCAAGACCTTTATGGCCAACATTTTCCACAGCTGGGCTCCTACGTCTCCCCAGACACCTAAAGAGAAGTGGACTGATTTCCAGAAGTTCTGGTCAGTGCCTGCAGCTCCCATTGACCTAAGGATCAGGCCTCTTTCTCTTCACTACCCACCTATGGATTTAGGAATCTAGCTTTAGGCACTACTTAAACGTTACAATATACAGAAGTTCACTTGGGTCTCTTAATAGAGCATCTGACTGGTAAATCCAACATTTGTTTGCTTAATAAATGATAGGTATGTAGACAAAAAAATTCAGCAGCAACCCTGGGCAAAACTGGCAGGCCCTTCTCCCTTGACACACACAATCATATCACCCCGGAGTGAGCAGAGAGGAACTCCTCTCTGGTCCTATAAACATGGCAAGAGTTTCCTGTCCTCTCACTTTGACAAACAATTTTGGGTAGGATTTCCTAAATTGCCTAAAGTTGTGGGGCACCTAACTCCCTTTAATGCTTCTGAAAATCCCAGCCCCATCTTAGCTGGGGCAAACCTTTGCTTTTATACTCATAAAACTATATAACCTTTTATTGCATAATTCTATAACTGTAAGAAACACAGGTTTATTAGTGAGAGCTGTCCAGGCTTTCAGATTGTGCAGCTGGTACCCACCTGTTGTAATCTACAAATTTACCCTCATTGGTAAATTCATGAAAGTTCATAAGATGTCACAACAACCAGTGATGAAGGGAAAAGGTATAAAAGGGAGACAGAAAGACTGAATTAGTTCAAACAAAAAGGCCTCCTGATATAACTCAAGGACTGTGTTCAGATCATGCCTGATAAGAAAAGAGTGAAACCAGAAATCTGTAAAATGGGTGTGTTGGAAACAGGCCTGAGCCTCTCCCACACCCCAAACACTCATCCCCAGCTCTGTTGGGTCATGGGCCTCAACAATTTTCTTCAACTGGGTTACCAGAAAATTTTTTTTGAAAACCACTGATCTAAGGGGCTGTCAAACAAGGGGGGATTTTTCCTTTTAAATCTCCGTCCATCTAAAGGGAAAGGGGACAAAAATGTTAAAATGAAAACCATACTTAATAATTAACATTTTAAATGTTTTAAATGTTTTTTTTCTTTCCTGTATTTTTAATAAAAGGTTAAAATGATTTTTAATGGTGTGTGTGCGCCATGGTACTAAGCAGGCTGAGGTCTTTGTGTACCAAACCTCAACCTTTGTTTAATGCTGGACAGTGATTGGATGATGTTAACACGAATGGCCCATATATAGTTTCCATCCATATTAATACAACACATTCCAGGCCCTCAAAGGTTCTGGATCCATGTTGCTTATTGCAAATGTGACTCAGCGTCAGTTTCTATTTGATCAATTTTTTTAAACCTCTTATGCTAAAATAAAACCAAGTAAACATATGATCAAAGTTAAGCTCGTATTAATATTAGATGAAACTAAGAATCAAATATTATTATATCCAAATCAACTCAACAAACCAAACAACATAGTCTCAATATTGAATTGGAGTAGAATCATCAAATTAACACCAAACGTAACAAGCCCTTATACAGAGTCTAAAGAAGCTGTCTGTCTGTTTGGGTATAAATCCTAACTAAAGAATTTTACCAACGTTAATCAAACTGTAACTTGAACCTGGTTAAGTATCTTAATATTGAAACCAAATTATTCTCTAAAGTCTGAACCATAAACTCAAAACCGATTTTGAAGCTTCCTTCTTAGAGGTCAATTTTTATGTGGTGGCTCACCCTTTCCTCTCCCCCCAGAGAGATTTTATAATACAGACTTTCACAGAACACTCTTGATAAGCAGAAGTTTAACAATGCTCATTTACCTGAAATTACAGAAGACAATCTCCAGTCTCTCAAGACTTTCAATGTGTCTCTTCATGAGACAGTATTTAGGGCTATTTAAACATGGTGGTCTGCTTGTGTGGACTTTATGGATATGCTCACACACATTTGTCCTACACTATGAGAAAGGAAAGCAACAGATGTGAGCTAAGGACTGTTATGTATTTATTATGGGTCTAGATTTAAAGGAGAAACATGCCCATTATCCAAGTGCAGTGACCTGACATTAGCTGCATCAGGAATGTATTTTCCCTGGTCAGTAAAAGAGATACTCCTCAGTAGATGGAGGGGGCATTTGTTGACACACCTACAGAGCAGACAAGCATCCATAGACCATGGAGCTAAACTGAGCATGTGCCCAGAGCAGCTCGCTGAACAAGAATGGTACAAGGTTGTTTCATAGTGCAGAGGGCCACATCAGGAGTTGCCATATTTCCTGAAAATGGAAAGTGCTATACATGATTGTTAGATTCATCGCTTTCTTCCCCTCTGCTAGATCTGAGGAGCAATAACCCCTCAAGCCAGTAGGTGCAATTGTTGTTAGCATTCCATATTAAACCTTTCAGCGAGTTCTCCCTCTGCAAAAGGCCCATTCATCTTCCCATTTCATGTCCATGACAAGGTGTGTCCTCACTTCAACAGAGAGTGCATTGCACTCTCCATCCCATGGATTCATTTAGGGAGGCCATGGAGGTCAGGAACTCCCATCTGAACAGATACTGAATGGACCTGTCTCATAACCCCCTGGGCAATGTGTGACTAAAGACCCAAATGATGGGACACCCCAGATTTAAAGCAGGGAACAGAGTGCATGGTCCTTCCCCCCCCAGTTCTCTTTCAGGTCCTGATAACCAGGGCTCAATGGTTCATTCTGGGAAGCTGGATTTTTCTCACTGGCTGAAAAACAACCTTCCCACCCAGGGTTAGAACACTGACTGGCCAGCTTTCTTTCAAACCACGAGTCACACCTATAACTAACAGAATCTCTCCAGAAGTCTCATTTGGATTTAACTCCAACTTCCATCTTATGGCCACCTCCCTGGCCCTGGAAAGGACTCCTGCACCCACCAGGTAGTACTAATTTACAGTCTTAATAATTTCATTCACTACCCTCTATCTCCATAGAGATCTGGAGAGTACCCTGGGTCTCTGCTACCTTCTCTTCCTGACAAAACTGACAGGACTCAATGCCCTTTGGAGATCCAAGCAGCTATATTATTTTAGGTTTAACTGCTCCAATTCCTCCTTACATGGCCTCCTGTTGAGATCAGCCTTCCTAACATGCTTCCCATTAGCCTGATTGTCCTAGGCTGCTGTGTGTTTCTTCAGGTTTTATCCTTTGCAGCCCAATCACTAGTTGGTCAAGGGCAGTTTTCTCTGTAGAGACTGCCTGTGCAGTTCTAATCACCTGCTGTTCCACTCACTTCCCCACTGCACCATCCATCTCTAAACCGAAACTGCCGCTTGTGGCCTCCTGGCCAGTGTGCCCAAAGAGAAATCATCATGGCCTCCCTGATGTCCTCGCAAACTGTTCTGTACAGCACTCTTCTCTGGTGTGCAGAGAGATCACGGCTTCGGGCAACTCCTTTCCAGTAATGTAACTCCCTGCAAACAGCATAGCAATGGGATTCTATGGGAACATACAATCAGCTCCAACCCCACCTTTCCCCCTCTAGATTTCAATAGCATGGCCCCCTTGCTGGGCCCGCAGAGGGAATGTACATTTACCAGCTTCACTCTTCTTGTCAATTCAGAAGCATTTCAGTAACTCCTTGTGTCCCCCAAACACTCCTGGGGTGTTGTGTCCCACTAACCCTCTCTCGTACCCAAGCAGAGTGCAATCTCCTAACTCACCTCCCCTGTATTATTATTATTTATTAGATATATTGAAGGAGTACCTAGGGGCACGTTGCTAACAATGTCACAGATCTTGGAAATTATGGAAAAACTTATTGGAAGTGCCAGCCAAGATTTATAGGCTCTGAATGCCTTTCAGAGAGCCAGCCTTTTCATTCCAATATTCTTAATATTTTGGGGCAACATGTGACTGCTTGAGACCTACATTTCTTAAATTTTCAGTGTTTGGGGTTGTGAAAATAATCACAGCCACACTGAGAGTAAAATCAGGTCAGTTAGGTCTACCTGGACATACAGAAAGCTTGACACAATGGAGATTGGAGGTGGGCACTGCCCCATCCATTTCAAAGTGATATTATTTGTGAAAGCCAGTGATGACAAGGTCAACCTCAACACCTCATATTAGCAGAAACACTCAGCTATGTTCCTGAACAGTCCCATACTGGCTCCCACACCTCTGCAGGGACCAAACGCTCCAACTGGCCCCTTCTTGACTACCTAAAGTTCCAGTTTTCTCCTTGGCAACTTCTTCAAGGCAACTGTGCATTTTCAAGTCATCAGTCACAGCACACGGACAACTCTCAGTGTGGGCACAGAGTAAAAGAAACCAAATGTAATATCGACATAAATAATGGGCGTACAGCACTGGCTGTATTATTCATTCTCATATTTAATTCAGTAAAAAACAGGCATTTTCTAATTTATTAGAAGCTGCTGCAGAACTTCCACCAGAGACCTCACTGTGGAATTTACGCCCTGCTTGCTGCAGATGAAACAGACCAGTTATTGCCTCAATGTAAGTCCTCCCAGTTTGTCCCCACTAATTCATCACTCAGCACCAGCTCTCCACGGAACGCCTATGCATTCCTAAGGGGCTACTCTTAGTGTCAAGGCTTAATCCCCACTCTGGCAGTTCGAGTGCAGAAGATGGGGGCCCGCACAGATTCTAAAATTAATACTGGCCACTCCAGGCTTGTATTAAACTCCCAAGGTTACAGCTTTTTTCCGACCTTGGATGGGTAGATGCTGCCACCACACAAGGGCAAAACTCCTTTGAGAACCCAGGAAGGCGCACTTGGGAATTCCTTCCTGTGGGATAACCTCAAGCCCTTTCACCCCCGCCCCCGGGGGAAGAGCTGAGAAAGAAAGAACAAAGGAAATCAGCTGTTGGCACCAGCTAATTAAAAAAAAACCACATGCACAAACCTCTTAAGACACAGAACTCCAATCCTGTTCTGAAAAATAGGTAAATTTTATTAAAAAAGAATGAAAGAAAACACATCTGAAAACTCAGGCTATTGCTAGATTTAAAAAGAGCAAATACAAGAATTACGCATCAAGAATAGCTTTCTCGAGGTCCAATTTAAAGATTACAAGCAAAACAAAAGCACCTGGGGTTAGCATAGAGGAATCCACAAGCCATAAAGAAATAAAAGAGATAAACCTAATCGCGTCTTCCTAGACATTTCCTGATCTACTTACATATCTGGGGTTTCAAATGAGTAGTTTCTAGGTATGATCTGATGATTTGTCATACCTGCCCAAGCTTTTTACAGCATAACTGCTCCCTGTCTGCCTCTCCCCGAGAACCACAACAGACAGACAAAAGGGGAGTCTTGTTTCAATTTTAAAAAGTTCTAGCCTTCCCATTGGCTCTTTTGGTCAGGTGTCCACTCCTTTCTTTTACTTATCCGTAGCAGTGAGACTTTTAACTCTTTACAGGTAAAGCAAGTAGAGGACAGCTACTAAGAGTGGTTTTATAGCTAACTGGCTGGCTGGGTGTCCATAAAAGGGAGCTACTCCCCCGCTTCATTTATCACACTCAGTCAATACGCGGTTTGACCCAGGCTCGCCCATTTGGCCCACTCTTTCAGGACACCCATTCCAGCTGCTGCTCTCCCTGAAGCCCCTCACCAGCACACCTCATATCACAAAAGCGCAAGACACAGACATGAGTCAGAAATGCGAGAATCCTCGATGCCAGGACCCTTCTGGTTCCTATGGCAAATGTATGGCCCCACCTGTGAACCAGTCAGTGTGATCCCAATACTGTTCCTTATTCTTCACATCTTTGAATTGGGCTTTTGTATTTTATGATAGAAACTCCCAGCATAATCAACTACAGTGGAACATGAGATACTCCACAGTCAGGGTGGATGGGTTGAAGTTCCTACAGTGATGTTGAGCAGCACAGAGGAAAGATTTTTTTTTTTTGGTAGCATGTTTGGACTTCTTGGATAGAGCTTGTAGCTTCTTGAAGATTTGGATGCCTAGAGTGATCACAAGAATCACAAGAATCAGCCCTGGTCTACACTACAGGGTTAGGTCAAATTTAGCTGTGTTAGGTCAATTTTAAAATGGATGCGTCTACACAACCAATCCCATTCTGTCAACCTAAAGGGCTCTTAAAATCTACTTCTGTACTCCTCCCCAGCAAGGGGAGTAGAGCTAAAATTGACCTTGCTGGGTAGAATTTGGGGTAGTGCAGACGCAATTCGACAGTATTGGCCTCGGGGAGCTATCCCAGAGTGCTCCAATGTGACCGCTCTGGACAGCACTTTGAACTCTGATGCACTAGCCAGGTACACAGGAAAAGCCCTGGAAAATTTTGAATTTCATTTCCTGTTTGGTCAGCGTGACGAGCTCAACAGCACAGGTGACGATGCAGTCCCCCCAGAATCGCAAACCAGCTCCAGCATGGACCGAAAGGGAGACACTGGATCTGATTGCTGTATGGGGAGAAGAATCTGTGCAGGTCAAACTCCGATCAAAAAGAAGAAATGTTAATATATATGCCAAAATCACACAGGGCATGGTGGAGAGAGGCTACAGCAGGGACACACAGCAGTGCTCCGTGAAAGTTAAGGAGCTCAGGCAAGCCTACCAAAAGACAAAGGAGGCAAACGGTTGCTCCGGGTCAGAGCCCCATACATGCCGCTTCTATGATCAGCTGCATGACACTCTAGGGGGGAACCCTACCACTACCCCACCACTGTCTGTGGACACCTTCAAGGAGGGAGTCTCATGCAACAGGGAAGAGGATTTTGTGGAATAGGAAGAGGAGGAGGAGGAGAATGTGCAGCCGTCAAGCGGTGAATCCGTTCTCCCCAGGAGCCAGGACCTTTTCATCACCCTGGAGCCAATACCCTCTCAAGGCAGGATCCCCGACTCTGAAGCCAGAGAAGGCAGCTCTGGTGAGTGCACATTTGTACAGGGTTTAAAAGCAATAGTGTTTAATGTTTGGTTTTCCCTGAAGAATGGGGATGCATTCGCGGCCAGTACAGCTACTGAAAAAGTCTGTTAATGTGTCTGGGGATGGAGCGGGAATCCTCCAGGGACATCTCCATGAAGCTCTCCTGGAGGTACTCTGAAAGCCTTTGCAGAAGGTTTCTGGGGAGGCCTGCCTTATTTCGTCCTCCACAGTCAGACACTTTACCACGCGAAGCCAGTAGCAAGTAGTCTGGAATCATTGCAGCAGAAAGCATGGCAGCGAATGGTCCTGGGTTTTGGTCGCATTCAAGCAACATTCAGTCTTTCTGTATTAGCCTCAGGAGAGTGATATCATTCATGGTCACCAGGTTGAAATAGGGGAATTTTTGCAAGGGAACAGTAAAAGGACCCCGTTCATGCTGGGTTGTTTGCGCTTGACTAAAAGGGATCATCCCAGAGAATAGCTATGCGGTGGGGTGTGGGGAGGTGTGTGCTGCACATCCACCTGAAAACTGCAGCCCCTCCTTTTTAAATGTGAAACCCAACTGGCATTGCTTGCTATGGGAAAGGATGGCACTGCAGTTTGAAACCATTCCCACATGTTATGAAGGCGTAAGAAGCCAACCCCGCATACCAAAAGGCTTACCATGGCTGCCTGGAAACCGAATTCTGTTGTCCAGCCATTTGTGATGTGTCACCATACTGGCAGGTGCTCAATATAAAAGGCAAAATGCAACCTTGTACCTAAAGCACATGTGCTGTCTGCTGTGAATTGCTTGATTCACTGTGAAAGAGTCTCCCTTTTGTTCTCAGAAATGTATCCTCTTAAATTTTACTCTCCCTTTTTATCTCCCCCCAGGTGCAAATGTTTCTATGCTTCCCTTATCATCTCCGTCCCTGAGGTTATCGCAGATTAGAAGGCAAAAAAAACCAAACACACTTGCAATTACGTTTTCCGAGTTCATGCAGTCCTCCTGCACTGATAGACACAGCTTAATGCATGGAGGCATTCAGTGGCAGAGGCCAGGAAAGCATTAAGTGAGCACGAAGAGCAGAGACAAGAGGCGATGCGGAGGTTAATGGGGGAGCAAATGGACATGATGAAGCGTCTGTTGGAGCTGCAAGAAAGCCAACAAGAGCACAGACCCCCGCTGCATACATTGTATAACCGCCTGCCCTCCTCCCCATGTTCCATATCCTCCTCACCCAGACGCCCAAGAACACGGGGGTGGGGAGGCTCCGGGCACCCAGCCACTCCACTCCAGAGGATGGCCCAAGCAACAGAGGCTGTCATTCAAAGAGTTTTTTGATTTGTAGTGTGGCTACAATAAGCCATGTGGCCTTGTCCTTCCCTCCTCCCGTACCCCACCCCACCCGGGCTACCTTGTCAGTTATATCACTTTTTTTAATTACTAAAGAAAGAATGCATGGTTTCAAAACAATAGTTACTTTATTTCCTTTGCCAGCTGTGATTGAAGGGGGGAAGGTGGTTGGCTTACAGGGAATTAAAATCAACAAAGGGGGCGGGTTTGCAGCAAGGAAAAACACACACAACTGTCACACTTTAGCCTGGCCAGTCATGAAACTGGTTTTCAAAGCCTCTCTGATGCGCAGCGTACCTAGCTGTACTCTTCTAATCTCCCTGGTGTCTGGCTGCTCAAAATCGGCTGCCCAGCGATTTGCCTCAACCTCCCACCCCGCCATAAACGTCTCCCCCTTACTCTCACAGATATTATGGAGCACACAGCAAGCAGCAATAACAATGGGAATCTTGGTTGCACTGAGGTCTAACCTAGTCAGCAAACAGCCCTAGCGAGCTTTTAAACGTCCAAAGGCACATTCTACCACCATTCTGCACTTGCTCAGCCTATAGTTGAACTGCTCCTTACTCCTGTCCAGGCTGCCTGTGTATGGCTTCATGAGCCATGGGAGCAAGGGGTAGGCTGGATCCCCAAGGATAACTATTGGCATTTCAACATCCCCAACGGTAATTTTCTGGTCTGGAAAGTAAGTCCCTTCTTGCAACTGCTCGAACAGCCTAGAGTTCCTAAAGATGCAAGCGTCATGCACCTTTCCCGGCCATCCCATGCCGATGTTGGTGAAACGTCCCTTGTGATCCACCAGTGCTTGAAGCACCATTGGGAAGTACCTCTTGCGTACTGGTTGGCAAGGTGGTCTGGTGCCAAGATAGGGATATGCGTTCTGTCTATTGCCCCACCACAGTTAGGGAACCCCATTGCAGCAAAGCCATCCAGTATGACCTGCACATTTCCCAGAGTCACTACTCTTGATAACAAAACATCAGTGATTGCATTGGCTACTTGGATCACAGCAGGCCCCACAGTAGACTTGCCCACTCCAAATTGATTCCCGACTGACCAATAGCAGTCAGGCGTTGCAAGCTTCCACAGGGTTATCGCCACTCACTTCTCAACTGTCAGGGCAGCTCTCATCTTGGTATTCCTGTGCTTCAGGGTGGGGGAAAGCAACTCACAAAGTTCAAGGAAAGTGGCCTTATGCATGTGAAAGTTCTCAGCCACTGTGAATCATACCATACCTGCAACACAGTCTGTGCTTGTTTGCTGGGCCCAGAATAGGCATTCCACTGTATCAACCAGCCCCACTGCCACCATGATGTCCCAATTGCCACAGCCCGTGCTTTCAGGAACATCTGTGTCCATGTCCTCATCACAATCGTCCTCGTGCTGGTGTCTCTTAGCCCAGTTCTGCACATACTCCAGGATAATGCGTGAGGTGTTTACAATGCTCAAAACAGCAGAGGTGAGCTGAGCGGGCTCCATGCTTGCCGTGGTATGGCATTTGCATGGGTAACCCAGGAAAAATGGCACGAAATGATTGTCTGCCATTGCTTTCACGGAGGGAGGGAGGGAGGAAAGGAGGGGCAACTGACGACATGTACCCAAAACCACCCGCGACAATGTTTTTGCCCCATCAGGCATTGGGAGCTTACCCCAGAATTCCAATGGGCAGCGGAGACTGCGGGAACTGTGGGATAGCTACCCACAGTGCACCACTCCATAAATCAATGCTAGCCACGGTATTGAGGATGCACTCCGCCGACTTAATGCACTTTCACTCCATTTGTGAATTGAACCTAGGGATCAGAGAGGACACGTGCAGTATTCCTGTGAGGAGCCCCTCTTACCACAGAAGAGCCCCTCTTACCATGAAATTTATCTCTGTAAAGCATGGACTGTAAATAGGACCCCAGGTTAGGCATGTGACTTTTTTTTTAAACTCTGGTCCAAGTTTAAAGGTTGTAAATAAGTTTTCCACTATTCCACACGCAGCCAGTCCGAGTGTCTTTCAGGGTTTGTTCTCTCTCTTTTTATTAATCGTGAGGTGCTTCACTGGGATTGGTCATTTCTATCTCTCTAGATACAGTAACTCCTCGCTTAATGTTGTAGTTATATTCCTGAAAAATACGACTTTAAGTGAAATGATGTTAAGCAAATCCAATTTCCCTATAAGGATTAATGTAAATAGGGGGGGTTAGGTTCCAGGGAAATTTTTTTCACCAGACAAAAGACTATATTTTATATATATATATACACACACACATACACAGTATAAGTTTTAAACAATTTAATACTGTACACAGCAATGATGATTGTGAAGCTTGATTGAGGTGGTGAAGTCAGAGGGTGGAAGAGGATGGGATATTTCCCAGGAAATGCCTTACTGCTAAATGATGAACTAGCACTTGGCTGAGTCCTCAAGGGTTAACACATTGTTGTTAATGTAGCCTCAGACCCTACAAGGCAGCACGAATGTAGGGAGGGGAGACAGCATGGCAGAGAGAGACAGAGACACACACTGTGTGTGTGTGTGTGTATGTGACAGAGAGAGACATGCATTGCCCCATTAAGTACGCTGACCCCACTCTAAGTACATTGCCTTTTTAAGTAGATCAGCAAGTTGAGACAGCAGCTTCTGCCAGCAAGCTCCTTCTGTCCTGAGCCCTGTCCTGTCCCCTCCCCCTGCTCTGTGGAGATGGCCCAATGGGGTAAAGGAGCGGAGGGGAGGGGAACCCTGACATTAGCACCCCTCTTTCTCCCCCCCCTTGCACAGCAAGCAGGAGGCTCCCAGGAGCAGCTACAAGGCAGAGGGCAGGAGCCGCCTGCACAAGGCAGTGCGGGGAGGGACAGCTGAACTGCCAGCAATTGGTAGCCTGATGGCCGCTGCAACACAGGGAACTTAGGGGAGCAGGGAGCTGATGCGGGGCTGCCAGTCCACCCTGGTTCCAAGCCCGCAACAGCTAGCTCCAACAGGGCTGCTCTTTCTGCAAGCAGTGGACAAAGCAAGCGGCTGCCAAACACGTTATAAGTGAGCATTGTGCAACTTCAGATGAACATGTTCCCTAATTGATCAGCAACGTAACAACGTTAACCAGGATGACGTTACGTGAGGAGTTACTGTACGTACCCAGGCCCTGTCATGGTTACGTCTGATTGCTATAAATCAGAAAGAGGAAGTGTCAAGGCTGATTCCCCACTCTGGCACTTTGAGTGCAGAAGGTGGGGGCCTGCAAGGAATTTAAAAATTAATACTGGCCACTCCAGACTGGTATTAAACTCCCAAGGTCACAGCTTCTCTCTGACCTTGGATGGGTAGATGCTGCTACCATCCAAGTGCAAAAAAAAAGCCCCTTTTGAGAACTCAGGAAGGAACACTTGGGAATTCCTTCCTGTGGGCTATCCTCAAGCCCTTTCACACACCCCAGGGAAGAGCTGAGAAAAAGCAAAGGAAATCAGCTCTTGCCACCAGCTAATTAAACAAACATATGCACAAACCTCTTAGGGACACAAAAATCCAATCCTGTTCTTAAAAAAGGTAAATTTTATTAAACCCAAAAAGAAAGGAAATACATTTGGAACTTAGGCTTTTTGCTAGATCTTAAAAAGAAACAATTACAAAAATTAAGCATCAGGATAACTCTCTTGAGGTTCAGCTTAAAGGTTACAAGTGAAACAAAAGCATCTGGGGTTAGCACAGAGGAGTCCAAGAGCCAATAAGAAATAACCCTAATTGCATCTTCCTAAACATTCCCTGATTTACTTGTGTATCTGGGGTTTCAAATAAGTAGGTTTGAGGATCGATTTGATGCTTTTTCGTACCTGGTTTTAAAGCTGCTCACAGCATTGCTGCTCTGTGTATCCGCTCTCTGGAGAACAACAACAACAGACGCATCCGACAAAGTGAGCTGTAGCTCACGAAAGCTTATGCTCAAATAAATTTGTTAGTCTCTAAGGTGCCACAAATACTCCTTTTCTTTTAACAGAGAAAAGGGAAGTCTTGTTTTAATTTTAAAAAGTTCTAGCCCTCCCATTGGCTCCTTTGGCCAGGTGCCCACTCACTTCCTTTTACCTATGCATGCAGTCAGACTTTTTAACCCTTTGCAGGTAAAGCAAGTAGAGAACAGCTACCAAGAGGGATTTTATAGCTAACTGGCTAGCTGCTCCCCACCCCTACTTCATTTATCACAGGAAGAGATTCAACAGTGTAATTAACAGAGAGCCACTTGTTCACCATTATTCATACCTCAGTCATGCCTTTTCTGTGTATAGTTCTAAAACCCCAAACTAGTCAGCCTTGTCCAGTGTTTGTTATTGATTTCTAATCACTCTTACCTGATATTATGTTGAACTCATGCTATTTGGCAAGTGGCAGTCTCAGATGGTCATGCCACAAACTTGGAAATGGATTCAGCTGTAGTCAGATGATCTCTCATCCCACGCACACACAATGGGTTAGTTAGAGAGGGACAGTGCAAGGAACTGGTTCCATCCAGCCTCTCTGGACAGGTTTCTTCCATTACAACATTCCCATGTTTAAGTTAGACAAACTGCCCAAGCATGTTATTGTTTGTTGTCTCCTGTCTACATTCAGGGCCAGACTATACCATTTGGAAGGAGTTTCCATAGAATCATAGAATACCAGGGTTGGAAGGGACCTCAGGAGATCATCTAGACCAACCCCCTGCTCAAAGCAGGACCAATTCCCAATTTTTGCCCCAGATCCCAAATGGCCCCCTCAAGGATTGAACTCCCAACCCTGGGTTTAGCAGGCCAATGCTCAAACTACCATGCTATCCCTCCTCCATCTTTCACCTCAGTGATTCACAAAAGACACCTTCTCTCCCCAGCTATCACGCTTGAGAATTCCAATATGTCTCGAGTCAAAATGCCTCATTAATGCTCACTTTGTTAACTCCTTTTACAGTGTGAGGAGTCAACCAACACACCTCCCCACCACTCCTACCTTGTTTCCTATTGAGACTCAAATTGCGTCTTCTATTTTAGATGCAGAGCATCCAAGGAGCCCTGCCACAAAGTCTCCACAAGCAGCTTCCTTCAGAAAAGCAGTTGCAGCATCCACCTAGTGACGGATCTGAGAAACACTCTCCACTGCTGCGTATCAACATCCAGGGTCTCAACCACATGAACATCCAGACCCATGATCTAACAACCCCAGTCAAGCAGGGCTGATGGAACCCGAAAAGAATGGTATTGGTTGCGGCCAATCTCCCACAGTAATGGTGGGGCTTCTGTGAGCAAGTGCAACCCCCCATCCCTAGCCTGGAAGTTGACTGTATTTTCAAAATAAAACCAGGGTGGTTGGAGGTGTCACAGAGACGTATATTTCTGTGGAGGGAGGAGGGAGGCAGGTGGGGAGGGGGAAAGAAAAAGGGGCATGGTCTCCCCACCCCAGACTCCCCACTTTTCACAATGAACAACCAAGACACTTTACAGCAAAGGGCAAAATGGGAGAAAACAGAACATATCACTCTGCAAGCCTTTTCCTGTTCTTAGCTAGGGTGACCAGATGTCCCGATTTTATAGGGACAGTCCCGATATTTGGGGCTTTTTCTTATATAAGTGCCAATTACCCGCCACCCCCATCCCGATTTTTCACACTTGCTATCTGGTCACCCTATTCTTAGCCCTGTCCTCTTCCCCTCATACCCATGCGGGTAACAAGATGGGTAATAGCCATCAGTTTCTTCCCATACTGCACCATCATCTCGTGCAGGGCTGGGCAAACTTTTTGGCCTGATGGCCACATCTGGGTGGGGAAATTGCATGCGGGGCCATGAATATAGGGCTGGGGCAGGGGGTTGGGGTGCAGGAGGGGAGCAGGGTGTGGCAGGGGGCTCAGGGCAGGGGGTTGGGGTGCAGCAGGGGTGCGGGGTGCAGCAGGGAGCTCAGGGCAAGGGGTTGGGGTGTGGGGTGCAGGAGGGATTTGGGGTGCGGGCTCTAGCCTGGCGCCGCTTACCTGGAGCGGCTCCGGGGTGGCAGCAGCAGGCTCCCTGCCTGTCTGCCCTGGCCCCACACTGCTCCTCGAAGCGGCCAGCACCACGTCCCTGTGGCCCCGGAGAAGGAGGGGCAGAGGGTTCCGCGCACTTCCCTAACCTGTGGGTACCTCCCCCGAAGCTCCCATTGGCTGTGGTTTCCCATTCCCAGCCAATGGGCGCTGCGGGGGCCGGTGCCTGCAGGCAAGGGCAGCGTGCGGAGCCCTCTGCCCCCTCTCCCCCAGGGGCTGCAGGGACGTGGTGTCGGCCGCTTCCGGGAGCAGCACAGGGCCCTCGGCGCCATGGGGGTGGCAATCCCACGGGCCAGATCCAAAGTGCTGATGGTCTGGATCCAGCCCACGGGCTGTAGTTTGCCCACCCCTGTTCCAGTACCAAATATACACTTGGTTTGGCATTTCCTTTTTTACCCCAATTTTCCCTTTTGTGGCAGTGCTGTTTCTTTTTACGGTTATGCTACACTTTGGCCATAAGCAGCTACTAGACTAAGTCCTTCTACTGAAGCTAAACTCTCTGCACTACAGCAGGCTACTTTGCATTATGCTGAAAAACTGAGTCACTCCAACATTTGCAATTGCTTCATAGCGATGTATGATTTTAAGATGGACTTTCACGTGGTGTCAGTGGACTAAAATTTACTTCACACACACAAAGACATGGAACCATTGAGACAAGCGCCAAGTGTCTGCTTCGGCCACTCTGCTCTCATGCGGCACCTCTTCCCCAGCCTTTCATTTGTCTCTTTAGATTGTAAGATCCTTGGGGCAGGGACCATGTCTTCTCGTGGACCTGATTACTTGTTCACAATGGTTTTTACACGTGTTTAATACTGAGGACTTCCATGGAGTAACTGCTAATTTACACTGGTGTAACTGGGAGAAGACTCAAACCCTCTGTAGTTATACAGCCCCTACAAAAGCACACCATGGTGCGAGTATAATAAATAACAACAAGGCATGAAATCTAGTCAAATTCACACACAGACTTAACTGTCACTGACATAGTTCAGTGTTAATTTAGGAGGCAAAATTTTAACAGTTGTGAATAGACATTTAATCAGGGGATCTTACTAACACCCAGAGCAATTGGGCAATGTCCTATCCGTGCATAGCACTTTACGATTCTACAGGTGTTCCGCCATACTTTGCCGAGGAAACCGTCTCGGATCGGGTCCTAGTTAATCACAAAGGGTTGGTTTCTCCCCTCACCCTTATGTTAGGTAGAAGAGGGCCTGTGCTTTCTTCCTATCTTCTATGGCGTGAATCTCAGCCTATTTACCATCACGCCCTGCCTTTATCAAAGCAAATGTGCTCCGGCCCCAGCTGCTGTCCATACAGACCTGCCGCGCGTGAAACACTGACCTGCACAGAATGGAAACGTCTGCTGCTGTCATGAGGGGGAGGAGCTCACTTGTGTACATGGAGCAGATCCCAGAGCCACCCAAGCGAACACTGCAGAGGGGCCTAGTCAAAAGTGGGATTGTTTAGTCTGCGGAAGAGAAGAATGAGGGGGGATTTGATAGCTGCTTTCAACTACCTGAAAGGGGGTTCCAAAGAGGATGGATCTAGACTGTTCTCAGCGGTAGCAGATGACAGAACAAGGAGTAATGGTCTCAAGTTGCAGTGGGGGAGGTTTAGGTTGGATATTAGGAAAAACTTTTTCACTAGGAGGGTGGTGAAGCACTGAAATGCGTTACCTAGGGAGGTGGTGGAATCTCCTTCCTTTGAGGTTTTTAAGGTCAGGCTTGACAAAGGCTGGGATGATTTAGTTGGGGATTGGTCCTGCTTTGAGCAGGGAGTTGGACTAGATGACCTTCTTAGGTCCCTTCCAACCCTGATATTCTATGATTCTATGAAAACAGAGCCACTAACTGGAGAGGTAGACAAAGACACAGTCCTCTAGGATACTTAGAGAGACTGGGAAAGGGGAGCTGGAGAGAGATCCCACTAATAACACAAAGGGGAACAATGACTCCAAGGGGGCAGCATGGGGGCTGCAAGACTCCATCCTATGGGCCTGTCCCCCAGTAACCCCAGCCCCTGCCATGCTTCCTGCCATGAGGCCCACTCGGCTGTTGCCACCTGCTCTAGAGACTTCATGGTTGTTTGGCAATTGCAGAATGGCACTGTCCTCCCCGTGGTCCTGACAGCAGGGGAGTTCCTGCAGGGCAAGCTCAGTCCATGCAGCTTGGCCGGGTGTAGGAGACTTTTGGCCATGTCTACACTACGCACTACAGCACTGTGGAGGGTTCTGCGACTGTAGTTAATCACCACTCTGAGCAACGGTAGCTAGGTCAACGGACGAATTCTTCCACCGAGCTAGCTTAACAACAGCGTCTCATGAATGTGAAGTTTTCAGACCCCTGAGAGATACAGCTAGGTTGCTCTAATTTTTAAGCATAGACCAGGCAGTTGTTGGAGGTGGAACAAGTCCACAGGGCAATCCAAAGAGAATCCCAGGCAGCCATTTTGTATCTGTGCGACTGAAAACAAAGAGGACAGACGAGTCAGCTCCACCCTCACAGCACCAGGCTCCCCCTGTTTGAGAGAGCTGGTGCTATGTTGTAAGCAAGAGTTTATCACCCAGCAATTCAGCCTTGGTCTGTGTTGCCAGTGGAAGCTGCACCTGCAGTGGTATCCTCCAAAGTTCAAAAATCAGTCGGTCAGAGCTCCCCAAAACCACAAGATTGGCCCCAAAGGCATAAGTTTTGAAAAGAGATGATATTGCGGGGTCTGGTCTGGCTTTTGGTTTTTAACTCCCCCTACCTCCCACCCATATGTGTCACCAGCTCTCCCAGATTTACAGAGTAAGAGGATTTGGGCTGCTGATACTGGTGCTTCTCACTGCTGCCTGATGGCTCAGAGCCTCCAGCTTCTTCCCAAATCTCAGATTTCCAATTATTTAATGCTGCACCCCCAGCTCCACACCCGCCCTGCTCCTTTTCCCTCATTGTGCCTCTGCTTCTCCTGCAGCTCCAGGGCTGCACCACCTCCTCTCCCAGCCCTGGGGCAGCCTGCAACAGGGTCCCCTTCTCCCCCTATGCAGGCCTAGGGGGGCAGCTCTTCACCCCCACCTTCCCCTTCCCAGGCCTGGCATTGCAGGGGGAGAGGGGCAGTTGGGGCTCTTTCTGCTCCCTTTTATCCCTCTCCCCCACAACTCCTCAAACACCTGGGTGGGGGAAGCTCTGCTTGCCTCCCGCAGTGGCTCTGGTGGGCTGCTCTTCCCCAGAGGCAGGGCAGGCAACCAGGCAGAGGGGTTTGCCCTGGGCATTGCTGGAGCGACTCAAGTCATTGTGAGGCTGGCTACTTCAGGATTCACCAAATCAATCATAGCACTTGTGATTAAAGGGTGATTTGGCAATCCTGCAGTGGCCTCTACTCCATGCCTCTCAGGAGTCCATGGGACTACACGGGTCCCATGTCTCTTTCATTTATTATAGACTAGACTCATAGGCTAAGGCCAGAAGGGACCATCGTGATCATCTAGTCTGTCCTTCTGCACATAGCAGGCCACAGAACCTCACCCACCCACTCCTGTAATAGACCCCTAACCTCCAGCTGAGTTACTGAAGGCCTCAAATCATGGTTTAAAGCAGTTGTGGGAAACCTGCGGCCCGCACGCAGCCCATCAGGGTAGTCTGCTGGCGGGCTGCCAGACAGTTTGTTCACATTTGCACAGCAGTCCTTAGCTCCCAGTGGCCGCGGTTTGCCATTCCCGGCCAATGGGAGCTGCGGGAAATGGCGGCCAGCATGTCCCTACGGCCCGTGCCGCTTCCCGCAGCTCCCATTGGCTGGGAAGGGTGAACCACAGCCACTGGGAACTGCGGGCAGCCATGCAAATGTAAACAAACTGTCTGGCAGCCTGCCAGTGGATTACCCTGATGGGCTGTGGGCTGCAAGTTGCCCACCACTGGTTTAAAGACTTAAGGTTACAGAGAATCCCCCATTTACACTAGTTTAAACCTGCAAGTGATTTGGGCCCCATGCTGCAGAGGAAGGTGAAAACCCCCCAGGTCCTCTGCCAATCTGACCTGAAGGGAAATTCCATCCCAACCCCAAATATGGTGATCAGAAAGACACTGAGCATGTGGGCAAAACCCATCAGGCAGATATTTGGGAAAGAATTCTCTTTAGTAACTCAGAGCCCTCCCCATCTAGTGTCCCATCGCTGACCGTTGGAGAGATTTGCTACTCACAGCCACAGATCAGCTACATGCCATTGTAGGCAGTCCCATCATACCATCCCCTCCGTAAACTTATCAAGCTCAATCTTGAAGCCAGTTAGGTTTTTTGCCCCCACTTCTCCCCTTGGAAGGCTGTTCCAGAACTTCGCTCCTCTGATGGTTAGAAACTTTCATCTAGAGCTCGACCAGCTGTATGTGTGTCCAGCCTAGGCTCCCTGTCTCTCATGCAACATACAGCCCTGGAGGCAGAGATTCATCCAAGACTCAACTGCAGGGCTGAGTGCTCTCACCTGCTATGGCAACCCAACAGCACTCTGCATGACTCCACAAACATGGCAGCTAACTCACTGCAGACTGTTTTTCGGACAGTAAGCTCTTCTAGAGATGTGGAGGGAATATGGTCTAGCCATTACAGCACATTGCTGGGAGTCAGGCAATCTGGGCTCTTTCTTGGCTCTTCCAGTGACTTGCTTTGTGCCTCAGTTTCCCCATATGTAAAATAACATACGGGGCAGATTAGGGTTTTGTGGGACCCCTGGGCCAAAGCAAGTAGGGGCCCCTCCCCACCCCTTCTGCTTGCAGTCGACCCACTCCGCCTACCCGGCGCTCCAGCTGAGGAGCCAGGTCGTGGCCCAGGAGAGATTGGTGCACGGGATGGGCAGAGCAGGGCAAGCCCCGAGCTCTGACCCCACACCCCAGCTGGAGCACTGGGCAGGCAGGGGGAGTGGGGCAAGCCCCCACATCCTGACCCTGCTCCCCGGCAGGAGCACCAGGTGGGTGGAGTGAATCAGGGTGTGTGGGCATCCAATTTTTCCCGGGCCCACCAAATAGCCAAGGCCCCTGGGCACGGGCCCCATTGACCCAGTGGCTAATATGCCATTGTACACGTTACACATAGCCTAGCAATATAAGTGAGCATAATGCCTGGAGATCCTTGGAGGAAAGGTGCTCCGGATGGGCAACATATGAATGTTAGGCTGTGGAAGAGTCTAAGGGAAGGGGCTGGATGCTGCACTGCTCGGGGCATCTAAACAAGGCGAATCAAAATACTAGTCAAATGTAGAAAAAGGAATGTTGTGTGGTAAAGATTTGCAAAGCCCCCACTTGCATATTTTTTATCACGGCTTTACTTCTATTAAAAGCCAAGTGCATCAAGCAGAGCACAGACCTACTGGCCCACTCTTGTACAAAAATAACAAGTGTTAAAAAAATCTGGATGTTGTTAACCACGTAAGCTAAGCTTCCCGGAGAGTTATTATCTTTTCAGCTAAAATGCTCAATTGGCAAGTATGAGTCATAACAACATTGTGTAGAAGTGCTCTACGTTTTACACAGTGACTGGGGTAGGCAACTTGGGCCCAGATCTTCCACTGATTTCAGTGGAGTTAGAATCCTAACCACCTTTGAAGATCTGGGCCTAAGTCTCTGTACCGGCCAGTGATGTGGACAAGGCCTGGGCCTTTAGGGGAAAACAAAACTGTCTTCCATCAAGTTACCAAAACATCAGTCTGCTAACATCTGATCGTTAGCAGAGAACTGATTTCTAGATGTTTGATCGCCTGATCTCTCACTGGCCCCAGTGCCATTTGTAATGTCTTTCTTCTACTTTGAACTGATGTGACTTCACTGCAGACGTGGCAAGCAACCCAGAGAGATCTGGGGCTTTGAGACACAAGCACAGACAGCCCAAAAGCGGGACGTATGCAGGGCAGGGATCTTTGGAGATCATCCGTTTCAAAAATGTTTTGGGCTATCTGAGTGGTCAGATTGGTTAAATGACTATGAGAACTATCCAAACAAGATGGCTATAGCTCCTTAGACAAGACCACCATCACCACCAGCCCCATTTTCAAAACCACATCAGTTTGAAAAGGGCAGGAAAGTGGAACAAACAGTGATAAGGTATGACACTGAGCCAGTGAGGGTTAAGCAACAAAAATCAACCTTTAAGGACATATTAGAAAAGTACTGAAATGGGTAAACACATTGGCGGATTAGCCACTGGGCCAATGGGGCCCATGCCCAGGGGCCCCAGCCAATTGGGGACCCCCAGAAAAATGGGCATCCCCGTGACCTGACTCACTCCACCCACTTGGTGCTTCTGCTGGGGAGCGGGGTTGGGGTGCAGGGCTTGCTCTGCTTTGCCTGCCTGGTGCTCCTGCCAGTGAGCAGGGGAGGCCCCCATGCCCCAACCCCGCTCCCCAGCAGGAGTGCCAGGGGGAGTGGGGAGGAAAAGGGGGACTGCAGGCAGAAGGGGTGGGAAGGGGCCCCCACTTGCTCTGGCCCAGGGCCCTGGGCCCCACAAACCTCTAATCTGCCTCTGGGTAAACAGGGCCATTCCTTGTAAATAGGTAGCAAAGCCACATTAAATAGCATAAAGCCCTTGAAATGTAGGCCTGTATTGTTGGGGGATTAACAATAGATACTAATTGTATTTGTCTGTTTACCTATATCTTGTTAGAAGTTTAACAATGTGATCCAATTAGCTTGTAGATGCTAAACTTCAGTTCCTGTCTGTAATGTTTCATTACTATGGTCTATTGATTCAGAGATCAAAGGGGAATATTAACATTTAGATGAAACTAGTGGTGTAATATTGTCTTTATTTCTCTTTGAAGTTTGTAGTAAACTACCTGTGAACTGTTCGAATTGTTAAGTGCCTTATGCTAATCAATGCAACTAGTTATCAGTGTGTGTCTAGGACACAGGGATTTACTTCAAAGCAACAATATACACTGCCTATTCTTCACCCCGGAAGGCCCCTGCTGAGATATCTTCTGTCAAAAGGCTATTAGCCTGCTAGAGAAGTGTAAAGGAAGCTTTGGGCCTAGTCCTTACCCTCTCAGATCTGCTTAAACTTTGTCAGGGGAAGTTCAACTCACAAGCCTGAGGTCTCCTGGTGTGCCCCGGATTATCCCTGCAAATTCTCATGAAAGAATTAGAACAAACTCTACACATGGACTGCCTATTGCACTATAACCTATTGAACTGTGTAGCAGAGTGGCTACCCTGCTCCTAAAATAGAAGGGGTTAAAAGCAGCCCTGGAGAGGGCAGTGGCTGGGGCCAGCAGATCGAGGGAAGTGATCGTTCCCCTCTATTTGACATTGGTGAGGCCTCATCTGGAGTAGTGTGTCCAGTTCTGGGCCCCACACTACAAGAAGGATGTGGAAAAATTGGAAAGAGTCCAGCAGAGGGCAACAAAAATGATTAGGGGACTGGAATACATGACTTACGAGGAGAAGTTGAGGGAACTGGCATTGTTTAGTCTGCGGAAGGGAAGAATGAGGGGGGATTTGATAGCTGCTTTCAACTACCTGAAAGGGGGTTCCAAAGAGGATGGATCTAGACTGTTCTCAGTGGTAGCAGATGACAGAATGAGGAGTAATGGCCTCAAGTTGCAGTGGGGGAGGTTTAGGTTGGATATTAGGAAAAATTTTTTCACTAGGAGGGTGGTGAAGCACTGGAATGGGTTACCTAGGGAGGTGGTGGAATCTCCTTCCTTAGAAGTTTCTAAGATCAGGCTTGAGAAAGCCCTGGCTGGGATGATTTAGTTGGGGATTGGTCCTGCTTTGAGCAGGGAGTTGGACTAGATGACTTCCTGAGGTCCCTTCCAACCCTGATATTCTATGATTCTATGGGGATGGCTGATTGGAGAAGTAGCTGCAGCTGGGCCATGCCCCGGTCAGGCCGCAGCTGGACTGCATAAAAAGGCTGTGAGCCAGCAGCCCAAGCAGTCTCTCTGTAGGCTGGGAGGAGTAGGGCCTGCCTGACAGGGTACTGAGGACGGTGCAGTGCTGGGGAAGGAGCAAGCTGAGCGGGGGCGCTCCAGGCTGTAGGGCCTAGTCCAAGGCCCATAGAGGTACAGGAACGCAGCAGGTCTGAACCCCCTTGCCTATGAGCAGCCTTTACACTGCAGTCTGCCCCAGGGAGCAGGGGCCTGGTGATGACTGGCAGTAGCCCAGACTGAGGCAAGGTGGGGCTAGTGGGTTGGGAGTTCCCCAGGAAGGGGAGACCCAGAGGCAGAGTTTGGGGGTACTGCCAGGGGACAGAACCACAGAGAAAGGGGCACTGGGGTCTGTGAGGGACACGGGGGGCCAGAGCTGTGTGGATCACCGGCCTGCAGAGGGTGCTCCAGACTGCAAAAGAGCAAATTCCAATGACCAGCAGGAGGTGCCGCAGGGGTGTGTCTGGACCTTTACAAACTGATTCTGGAAGGACTTTTACAAAACAGCAGCTCACCATCTTTGCTTTGAAACTGACCTAAGAACATTATTCAGTTGTATGTATAATGATCTTGTAATCACAGTAACTCTCCTTTTTTTAATAAATTCTAGATTTAGTTAATAAGAATTGGCTGTGTGCGTATATTTAGGTAAGATCTGAAATATTTTTTGACCTGGTGGGTAATGTGTGTCCAATCTCTTGGGATTGGTAGGACATTATATATGGTGAATAAGGTTTTCAATAAGCCTCACTATATAGATGTGGCCATCTGGGTGGGCACCAAAGGGTGGATTGCTTAAAGTGAACTGTATTTTAGCTTCTTGATAACCAGTAAGTTATTACAGAAGCTGTTCGGTTACTGGCATGGTGAATTTAATTATAAGAATAAACTGCCAATTTTGGAGATTGTCTGCCCTATTCTTTGCAGTTTGCTCTGACTGAGCAATCTCACAGTGGCCCCTCCAGTGACCATGGTCACAGAAGGATAAAATAATGGTGTGGGGAATGGTTTCTGAAAGGAGGGGGTGGGGACTGAGCAAGGGATGATGGGGACCGAAAGAGACCATTTATGTAAAATGCTTTGAGACTCTCAAGCAAAAATTCCCACTATCACAACCTAGGTTCCCTCTAAGCTGCGTGGCCACGCAGCTGCCTATTAAGCCCCACACAGGGGCTCAAGGCTGCAGGGAGGAGAGATGCCTCTCCTCCAGCATGGACCTGCCCTGCCTGTACTTCCCACAGCTGGGGGAGAGTAGCCCCTCCCTTGGCCCAGCCCAGGCCCACTGGAGCATCACAGCCGGGGAGAGGCACCTCTCCCCCGCTGCCCCAAGCTGCTGCAGCGAGAACTGCTCCATGTTTTACACAGTAACTGGGGGAGTCCTCTCTCCCCCGCCCCCCACCCACAGCCCTGGGGCAGCCCACGCGCCCAACCCCCTCATCCCTAGCCCCACCCCAGAGCCTTCACCTCTAGCCAGAGTCCTCACCCCCTGCACCCATCCCTCTGCCCCAAGCCTGAGTCCACTCCTGCACCCTGAACCCCTGATTCTCAGCCCCACCCAAGAGCTCTCTTCCCCAGCCCTGATCCCCCTCCTGCACCCCAAACCTCTCTACTGCCTGCAGCACCTGAGTTTTCCATGGACATCTCCCATCTAAGCACCCATGTGGCTCAGCCCTTCTTAGCTAGTTGGATCAGACAGGTTCACAGTTGGAGGTGATCCAGGTAAAGGACTGTACTATTCATGGTAACCTGTTGGATGGTAAGCCCCAGGTAGTGGTACTTCAAAGCCCTTGTCTTCAGTACCCCTTAGCTCTCAGGTAGAGAAGATGATTTAAGAGAGAAATGGAGTTAGCAACCAGCGTGAAATTTAATTTTGTTTGTCAGGTGGGAAGAGGGAAAAAAATTACTAAGAAAAGTTTATTTCTTGGCTCTCTCTGGGCTTGGGGATGGCCGGCAGGACAGCAGGCGGGATGCAGGGTCAGTCTGGCAGCTCATCATTCATCAGCACAGGGAACCGCTCACCTCCTTCACAGAGTTGGGTGTAAAGTGCGCGGTACAGAGGAGATGGAGAATCATCACAAGGGAGCCTGGATTCCAGAATGGGGAGAAGCTCGGCTATGAAGACCTGGGTGGAAGCAAACAACACAGCAGCAGGTTGAAAGGCAGAGCACGTTTCCAGGACCTCCCAGTGGTTGTATGAAGCAGCAAAAGCTAGGCAGGGCATTAGGGGTAATCATATCCAAATTGCCGAAGGATGGATTGTTTTCGTCAGATGTAACTATCAAAGTGTCCATTCTCTGCTCATTGGAGATGCACCACAGAGTAACCCACAGTTACCCTAACACACCTTGTAGGGCAGCATAGTACAGACAACACTACTTATCTTTCACCACATATGGCTATACCACTCCCACGCAATGGCCTCCAGAGCTGTCTGACCCTCCACAAGTCACTGACCCTCTGTGTCTCAGCCTCCACCCATGACAATGGGAATGTCTGAGCCTTTGGAAAGAGCTTCAGAATCCACTCATGTACAAAGCTATGCAAATGGCAGGTCTGAAGTACTTGTGGGAGTGCTAAAACAACAGCTGCGTTCACACTTCTCCCAAAGGAGGTGACAGAAGCCCCTTTCCACCGGATTAATTTAAAACTAGACTAGTTCACATATCCAAGAAGACAGGGAAACAGTACTGCCTCACTGGGCAGAAGGGCAATGTGACCCCACAGGATTCTTTAATTTCTATAGTTCCTGGCATTCCCACCACCTAGGCCCCAGCAGCAAATGGTTAGGCCTGGGCCACAGACATGTGGGCATTGGCAGGTTGGAAAGAGCCAGTTTATGTTGCACTCATTTGACTCACTCTCTGCAAAGTATTTCACCAATCTCTGGACTCCAGAACTCACCCTACATAAAGCATCTATCTATTTACAGGGCAGTCACCTGCATAGGCATGGGAACGAGGGGTGCGGCAGGTACTGCAGCACCCCCAGGTTTCATGGTAAAAAGTTTGCTGGTGCTGTCAGAACGAAGCTAGCATTATTGTGCAATTCTTGAGAATCCCAGAGCTGTGCTGCACCCATGTGGTATGAATCGTGCTTTTTCACATTGCTTTTGAATACACACAGTTTACAGGTTCATTAGCTGGCTTTCCGCGTCCCCACTATAAAAAGTGTTCCAGCCCCAGTGGTCACCCTGATATCTAGGGAGGAGGTTTCAACCACCATTCTAGATGGGGCACAGGGACAGGCCATAAACAGAGGCCTGACTTTAAAGACAGGACTTAATCACAGGAAGGTCTATTGCGTGACAGCAGGTGCAGAGGGATTTGCCAACAGCCAGGGCATGCAGTTAGATAACAATAAGGACATGTCTACACTTGCCATTTAAAGCGGAAAAAGTCCCTTTTTTGTGCAAAAACCCTGGGAGCGTCTACACTTGCCAATGACTTTTTGCAGTGAAACTCAGAAGTTTCATTGCAAAAAGAAAACCACCTCCACGAGAGGCATACAGCTCTTACCGGTGATGCTTTTGCGGTGATGTGCAAGTGAAGACACGCTATTCCTGTTTACAGAGCTTTTAGCTTCCAAAGGCTATCCCACAGTGCCTTGGTGACCACTCTGGCCAGCAGCTCTGCTGCTCTGACGCCAGGTAAACAGCCATCTACCCCTCCCCCTGTAAAACCCCAGGGACTTTGAAATTCCCCTTCCCGTTTTCTTGGCAAGTGCTCACTTATCTGGCCAGGTGACAATGCCGGCTCCATGGAGCAAATGATCCCCTGCTTGGAGCAATGCTGAGCTGCTGGATCTGATCAGTGTTTGGGGAGAGAAGGCTGTGCAGGGACCCACGATCAACCCCCCTTGACCTTTCCCACAAGACCTATCATCAAAATGGAGAGAGCTGCACTGTGGGATAGCTGCCCTCAGTGCGCTGCTCTCATCAGGGATGGAAGTGCTGCAAATGTAAACACGCTCTGATGCCTCTGGAAGTAAGTGAGTACACAAACCAGTGCTCTTCTTTCACCAGTTCACTATCCCTGTTGAAACTGACAGCACAAAAACTCTGCAAGTGTAGACATAGCCTAACTCTCCCTTTGCTCATGAGGGTTTCCTGCTCTGCTAGAGTTTCTTTTCCAACATGTCCCTCACTCAGCTCAGGTGACTGGCATGTCAAAGTGCAACTGTAGGATGACCAGGGGATGACTTAATGGCTAAACCCTCACACTTCACCTCTGGGTGCAGGGCTCTTAGCCCAGTCTGGAGGTTCTAAGTGAGAGTTCAGACCCGGGGAGTGGAGTCCGTACGGCTAAATCACTGCAAATAATTCAGGGCAATGGGCAATCCTTTGTGCTGAAGGCACCCAGCTCTGAGCTGGTGTGGAGATTGATCTCTCTTCTCATTCTTATTGGTGGTCCAGCAATGTCAAGGTCAATAGCAGGGCAGCCTGAGACCAAAGGAATGTGAATATAGTGCTCCTCTCTGGCCCCACGGGAGGGGCTAGGCTGCTGATAGGTAGTACAGGGGAAGATCACAACACAGGTGCACAACTGAGGCAACAGCTGCCAATGGGGTCTCTAGCTATTAATGTGACAAAGAATAGACTAGGATGATGTTCTCCCGACAACAGAAGTATTAAGAAAAAACAAAACAAAAACCAAACCCCTCCCTCAACAAACTGAAAAAAAAACAAAGTCTAATAAACATGGTCTAGTTCCTGCAGTGCTGGTCCCAGGATATTAGAGAGACAAGTGGGAGAGGTAATATCTTTTATTGGACCAGCTTCTGCCTGTGAAAGAGAGAAGTTTTTGAGCTTACACAGAGCTCTTCTTCAGGCCTGGGAAAGGTACAGTATTCTGAGTGTCACAGCTAACACAAGGTGGAACAGGTTTCAGAGTGGTAGCCGAGTTAGTCTGTATCAGCAGAAAGAATGAGGAGTACTTGTGGCACCTTAGAGACTAACAAATTTATTTGAGCGTAAGCTTTCATGGACTAAAGCCCATTAGTACAAGTAGTTAATGACTGGAGAGGTGTTAACGGGACATTGCCTTGAATGGTCCCTTTAAATACGTGTTAACTACTCATGCTAACCATCTGTTTAACTTCACTGTGACTATCTGAGTACAGTTTTCCAACCATAACGGAGAGCTCTGTGTAAACCCGAAAGCTTGTCTCTCTCACCAACAGAAGCTGGTCCAATAATTGCCTCATCCACCTCCTCTCTCTAACGTTCTAGTTCAATCAGAAGTTATGGCCTGGGTTATGCAGGAGCTAAATGGATGATCACAATGGTCCCTTTTGGCTTAACAACATATGCATCTTTGAAATGAATCCGAGGGTGACAGGACATGGACATGCTTAGCAAACCCCAGGGCTTCGGAACTAGCTTCTACTAGAACTAATTGTGCTGCTGCTGTTTCCTGCCCCCCATCATGTATTTCTGCTGTTGAGTTACCTTCTGTATGTCGATTTGCTGGCGCAGCATCACCACCTGCAGTTTCAAGGTGGCCATGTCCCTCAGCTCCTGGCAGCTGGAGTAAAAAAGGAGAGGTGTTGCCAGGACACCTGTGTCCCCACATCTTTGTCCTCTGAGTGCAGCGCAATCTGCAGGGGAGGTCCCCGTTCTGTGAGCACAGTCTGCTGGGTATACCGCCATCTGGCACTCCGCAGCTGTTGGGGTGGGAGGGTACAAATAAAAATCAGCAAGTTCCATTTGTTCTTCCAGAATTTTGGATGTATTTAGTGTTCATAAAAATAAAAAATGCTGGACTAGTAGTTATATATACAACCAGGCACAGGCCACGCTTCTGCTACACACGGTGGCCAGTGCATCTCCCTCCTGACTTGCAACCTCCCTTACTAGTCCAGTACCAGGCCCTTTCTAAACAGAGACTGATAATGATTGTGACAAATTGTTGCAATGGCTTCAATTGCGACCTGAGATTTAAATCCTTGTCTCCACTAATGATAAGGATACAATGATGTCACAGGCGGTCATCACTGTAATAGAACCTGTGAATTTTTCTATGTATTTCAACTTGACCATGAAGACAGCGAACACTTGCGTAAACAGGAAGCGATCATGGCTTTAAAATTATTGGCAGCGTCAGCAGCAGGGAAGGAGTCAAAGTGGTTGGAACAGATGAACCCCTGAACAGTAAACAGGACAACAGCAACAAAATACAAGTAAAATGGCAAAACTGAGCAGTGATAAACCCCAAAACATTTCATGAAAGTGGAGAAAAATTTTACATGTCAGCTTGATTTTACCAGAAAAAACTAGTTGTGACAAGCATCTGGAAAGTGCAACACATAAGCACAAATGAGGGGCCTTAGAAGTGGAGGAAAACAGAACACAAAACTTCAGAAAACAGTTACAGAGCTGTTAAAATTAACAGAAGCCTTTTCCTTACCCTTGACAATCCAACACTGAGAAGGTTTTTAGTATGCAACCTGCTCTAGTGAGACCAGTTTTTAAAAGTTTTACTTACCCAAGGTTTTTTACTATGACATTCAAGAATTAAAAGAAAAGTTGCAAGCCTTTGAAAGAATCAGCATTGTAGCAGATGAAACTACTGATGCTGAAGACAGATATGGGCTTAATATTCTTGCCCTCCCCTTCCCAACCAGCAGTGACAATGTGGATACTTCAGCTGAAGGTGAATACAACAAGTTGGAAGGGTCTTTGCTGAATTGTGAGGTTCTGGAAGCAGTTAATTTTAAAACGGCAAGCTAGGCAATAAGGGAAACTTGAAAAATTCCCAATATCGTTTGATTGCAGCACTGCAGTTGTGACAGATAATGCCACAAACATGGGGAAAGCTTGGGGTCAAGGCTTGAAACCTTTGTTTTTAAATGCTGTACATCTGACATGCATGGCACATTTGCTTAAGCTTTTGGCAAACTGTGAAGGAAAATATTTTAAAAAGTAAATGAAATAAACCTGGTTATCCTGCAAGCAAAGCGCGCTTTCATGTGTTTTTAATGGAATAAGGGAAAAGTCCTTGCATCCCACCAGCCCCGGTAATAACCAGATGGAACAGCTGGTTAAAAGCAGGTCTTTATAACCTTGCACATGCTGAGGATTACATTTTGTGGGGTGTGGTTTTTGTTTTGTTTTGTTTTTTTTACACAAAGGAGACTGGTCAGAGCAGTTCAGGTTGAAGAGATTGTTGATCTCTGCCAATCTGAAGCAGTTATTGAAGAATTGGAAGCTCTTAAGAAAACTGTATCCCAAATCACGAATACTCTCATGATTTACGAAGGGCCCACAGTTCGTGCTCATCAAGTGAGAAATGACATGTGCGATCTTGTGCTGGAGGCCGAGAGCTGCACTGAAACTTGTCAACACCCAGCAACAAAAACTGCACTTTTAGAAAGCTCAAAATTAAGTTAGAGACTAACAAATTTATTTGTTAGTCTCTAAGGCGCCACAAGTACTCCTTTTCTTTTTGCGAATACAGACTAACACGGCTGCTACTCTGAAACCAAAATTAAGTTGCATACGGAAACTTACTCAATCTCCCACTTTTGCCCATCCGCTAACGCTTCTTTCAGGGCATGCAATGTATTTCAGCCACATCAAGCAAAACACCGAAACATTTTTAAGGTCATGACATTTGAAAATATCCCACTGTGTGTAGACAATATTCCAGCAGAGAGAGTATATTGGGCTTACTGGGAAGCATTTCAAGAACTGAGCAGCAATGATATTTTACAGGTCTGGAGAAGCATGAAACCCTGATTTCCAGTTCTTGCAGTGGTTACCCTGTGATGCTTAGCAGCACCAGTCAACAGTGTGGACACAGAAAGATCATTCTCATCTTTAATAATGTGCTCAGGGATGAGAGATGTTGCATCAAAAGTGACACACTCAGTATATAACTTGGAACAAAATCACAGCCGCGTGTAAATGGAAGTTAACCAAAAAGGATCACAAAGTTATTTTATTAGAAAATCAAACATTTTCCTGTTATGGTTGTTTGAAAAAAGTATTGTACAAAAATAAAAAATTCCAAAATAGCTTACTTTTGCAAAGAAAATAAAACTATATTGCATTAAATTCTGTTTAGCAGAAACATTACACTGTTCGTGTTAATAAATGCATATTTATGTTCACATTCCCTTATTACACAATTATTTTGTTGCCGTGACCATAGCGTGAAATTAATTTTCTTTTTACTGTGACTGTGCTGTGAATTATGCATAATTTTACTGTGACAAAATCATATCCATAATACTAGTCTAGTCTCTTTAATCCACCAGTAATATTAACACACCCAGTCCATGAGTTCCCCCTCCCTCAGCTGCATCTTTGACATTTTATCTAATAACATGGGTCTCAGGCTAATCACAAGCACCAGACTATTGCTCAAACAAGACAGGCTGCTTAGACACTTGACCAGTACAGCAGATATTGGCCTCACCTGCACGCAGCAGCTGTAGCTTGTGCAGACACTGGGATGCTGTGTCTTGCAGGCCTTCCAGGGTCAGGAGACATTCATACTCTCTCTCCCAAGTTGGGTAGCCTGGAGGGGAAAGCTAGCAGCTATGAGGTTACAAGAAACATCATGATTCAGTAATTCTGTTACTTCCCAACCCCACACCAGCAAGTGATAGGTACCATATCTGACTACTCCAAAGCAGGGAATGGGACTATCACCTACCCCCTCCATTGCTCTGGTCTCCTTAAGCCACAGACAGCTGAGTACACCTGGCAAGACACAGGCAGGTGGGGAAATAATTTGAGCTGCCATTAGTGCATTTCTTACCTGTGGTCTCAGCTTCCATGTACTGGCTCAGGAGAGAACGTGCATCACGCAGGACCATCACCCCCTCTTCTATCTCTGCAGGACTAAAGGCTGGTGCAGAGGAACAAAACTTACAGCAGCTTAAGGAGCATTTCCTTTAGACCCAAGTGCTAGCATGGCAAACCCCTTCCTTCGGTCACCACCCTCACGCCCAGGGCTGAGTTCTTTGGGATTCCAGGACAGATGTAAAGGCAAGCAGCACACAAGATAACACTGCAGAGGATGGGGGTGGGGGGGGAGAAAGGATGTCTAAATGTGTTGTTTACTAATGGCTCGGTTCGTCTGCATTAAAATACCCAAGTTTCAGCGAATAGTGAAGATCTGCAGCGGGAATGGAACCCTTTCCACGAGCTCTGGACAGGAATCTTTTTGTTACAGGCACAGCTCCTGGGAGACAGGGTACCTCTCCGATGATTTGAAGAGGACGCCCATCAAGCTGCACCATGTGGCTGCATGCCATCATTTAAAGGGGCAGGAGAGGTAAAAAAGGATACGGTCGCCTGCATTCTCTCTAGAAAGCGACTCCTTGCAGCAGCTGTGGCTGAGCTGCTTTGGCACAGGTGACACTTCTCCCACAGTCTGAAAATTCAAGACAAGCCGGGGAGGGGGGGAGGGAGGAAGGGGGTGTTAATACACGCAGAGGCAACAGATATTCCTGCACACGGCACAATATTCCCCAGAGCACCTGTGTGATTTCCACCAGCTTCTCCTTAGATGAAAGATTTCCAGGGTTTCTCTAATTCAGCGTGTTATGGCAGGACAGCATGTGCGGGAAGAGGTGTGATGGTGCCACCTCCACTAGGGTGCTCCAGGAACATTAAAATGGATATCAGCAAGGTGGGCAGACAGGTGGGAATCTTGTGTTCGAGGGGTCTCTTGGGAACACAGAGCCGTGTACAAAGAATGGGGGAGGAGAGTGGACAGTGGGATATGTTCCACTTGCACAAGGTCTCCATAATTCTGCACTGACCCAACCACCTACAAGAATATGGCCACATGAGACTAAGTATTTCAGCCACGCTCCAGAAACCTACTGCAGAAAATGAGGGATAGCAGCAGTACATTTAAAATAACTACCCAGTATGTGGCTGGCTGACCCATGGGCTAGTGTGCCCCATTACTAGATTAAGTTTTAACTCTGTCAAGATGAAACATTTTAAAACTGCAGCTTTCAGAGGAAAGTTATAATGAGAAACAGCCAGGTTAATGGAATAGGAAAAAATAGCTAAGACCCTGTTAGATGCATTTCCCCTGCAAGGGAACTTCGGGAACGCAGAGCTAAACTGGTAGGTTATTTTCACTTTGCTATGTAAGTTCAAAGAAGCAGACTAAAGAGACTAAAATTGCACAGAAAAATCAGAGAAATCTATGTACTTGGCTAAGAGATGACTAGCAGGTGACTTGATGATAATCTGCAAGCATTTGAAAGGTGCCAATTCCCAAGAAGGGGAGAAATTGTTTGGGACACTACACACTCGCTAGGTGCAATGTTAGGAACAAACGTGTATCTGGCTCTGAATTCAGATTGGAAATTACAAGGTTTCTAGCCCTCAGAAGAGGGAGGTTCTGGAACAACCTAACTAGTTTAAGTTGATAAATTCACAGATTCACATGACAGGTGGCCTGCAACAACAGGGGACTGGACTCAGTGACTCTTCGAGTTCTACTTATGCTGAGCATCAGGACAGGTGTTACCCCAGTGGGTTCTATTAAGCTGTGGAATGATCTCCCAAAGGAAGTGGGTCAGAGCCCCATTGTTTGGGATGTTGAAAATCAGACCAGCAAAAGAACTGGGACTGGCAGGGGATGGTCTCTAACTTCATGACGAGTATTTGCAAATACAGTTGCACCACTGTAAAGTTATATACAGGCTAAAGACCATGACTTTCCTTGGAATTCTTCATATTTTTAAAATGTTGGGGTGAATTTTGCAAGCTTTCGTGCCCTTGGAAGCGACAGCGTACCGTCACTGGCTAGAACGTCACTGGCAGGCTCCATGCAAGCTCCCATGCACAGCTCTGCCAAGGTCCCTCAAGTCTGATCTGCAGCAATCCCTGCTATTCCAGTCTCAGGCTTTCCACACAGCTCTGCCAATGCCCCTCAAATGCTACAGCATCTTTTAGGCTTCCTCTCCATCAGGCTGCAAAGCCCAGGCCGCTCCCTTTACACCTCCCCTGCCACCAGGAAAGAATCCCAAGTAGGGCTGGTGGTGATAGCTTTACCTGGAGTTCCTGGAATAGGCTTTCCTATACGGAAGCGGTAGCTTCAACGAAGACCTGCAAAGAAGAGAGTCTTCAGTAATGACTGCCAACGCGCAGCAGAGCAGGATCAGGACACTGCACCCTGTTCCTAATCTTTTATTTGAGGATAGTGATGTCTACATTTGCAATGAATTTAGTGCTGGTGACAGGCACCAGTCTGACTGCTCTGGAGACTGAATCCTCCATGCATCGAACAACTACTGCACCAGCCAGAAGAAGCATCCCCCAAGCTGCCCAATCAACCATCTCCAGTGAGCCCTGAAGGAATGGGAACTGCACGGCTCAGCGTGACCACTGAGCAGCCTGAGAAGAACCACGACTACCCATCACCATCACTCTGAGAGAGATGGAGGCTGGCCACCTGGAGCTGAGATGCTCTGTGCATGTGTCCAAACCCCATCGCGATCTCATCCCACAAGCTGTAACACAGACTTGGAAGCAGGATCTTGGCAGCAGACCAGCAGCTGCAGGATGAAGGCTGCCCAAGCTAAAGGGAGCTGCCACTGCAGGCTGATGAGGGATGGACACAGTGAAATCTCTCACTAATGACAATCATCATGGCTGTGCCTAGCGAGGCTCAGCAGCCCCAGCAGCATTGCTCCAAGGCAGCATCAGGGACATGTGAAGAAGTGGAAGAGAAATGGGGGGCATTTTATCTTTCCCTTCCTCATGGCAGAGACTGGGGGAGCTGAATTGTGGAGTGGAATCCCTCAAATTACTTTTGCAAAAACCTGGGCGGCCAATTTAGAGCTAACTAAGCACCTGCGCACCCAGTAAGCACTGCAGTGTCGCATTAATGAAGATTTTAAACAAATAAATTGGCATATTCAAATTCTGGTTCCCCCAGCAACACTAGGTCTCCTTGTGCACACTGCATTGCTATGTGAACGGTGTTATCTTTTGCCTTCATGCAGACACATGAGGCAGCTAAATTGTAGCAGCAGCAGCAATCATAGCTGCATTTCCTGGCTTGGGTGCAAGTCACATCTGAACTGCATTGCTCCAATAACAGTTTTTGTAATTCCCTTTAAAAAAAAAAAATTATATATTAAAACAGTGATACTCAGACCTCAGTGGATCAGGAGCCAAATTACCGATCAACATTACCCAAATGAGCCACAGTTCTGTGACTCCATTGGTTCATTTACTATTTTTTATATATATTATTCTCACAGCAAAATGACTGATCAAGTATTATTTTATCAACTACAATTGGTTAACATAGTAAAAGAATCATGATTTAATTATTAACCAATCCAAGTTATTAACCTATCACACAGTGTTTTAAAATCACATGCTGCAAAGAGCCACAGGGAGACACATTAAAGAGCCACTTCCAGCTCATGAGCCTCAGTCTGAGTATCACTGTATTAAAATAAGACACTGATTGATTTGATTTCAAAGCCAGCCTGCTATTATCTGACAGTGTTCTTATTGGCCAAAATTTTCCAAAGCACCTAAGTGACTTAGAAGCCTAAGTCCCATTGACTTCTAATGGGACGTAGGCACTTTTGAAAAATTTAAGCATCAGCTAAATTCAGTTTTCACATATCCCATGCATAACTTCAGAGAAATCAATGGGCAAAAATATGTTAAATCCAGGTAGAATCTTCCCAGGCTGTAGTGGTCACTGTAGCGTATTCCTAAGAGAAACACCTCTCTACAGGTCAGGATGCTCTTCATTAATCATATGTTTTTGCAATACATCAAAGGCACCATCCTTATTGGGATTAAGTCTATGTCAGCTTTGCTAAGTGTGAAGCCATTTTGGGGGAGTATGAAATATGGCATTCAAAACACTTAACTGCCAAAAAAAAGATAGGATCTAAAATAAAACAAAGGTCCAAGGGAATTTTACTAAGCAAACTTTGCAAAATAGTCACAGCTGGTCTAAGAAACATCAACCCAAGGGGTTATTTTTATTAAATTTGGTTAAAGTTATACCTAGGCTTGGAAGGATTCACTTTTTAATCGGTAAATGTCAATACAGGTCGATTTCACCATAGACACTCAAAGCAGTAAAAAAACACTTCCATCCATAACAGAAATTTACAGCTAGGCAAAGTAAGAAAAATCCTACTTGAGAACTTATTAGAGTCAGATTGATGGCTACTTCCTTTGTATATTTTGACATGTGATTTGACAATTTGTGTTTTAACTATTATAAAGCTTTAACCTTTTGAATCTCAGTATCTGCCTTCATAAAATAATTAGTTTGACCCCCCCTAATAATTTCCCACAATTGTGAAAATTTAAATTGATAAATTTTAAAAAAAAGTTTGAAACCCATAAATTTTCACAGTTGCACAAAATTAAGTCAAGAAAAATAAAAAAATCTTAAAAATAAACATTGGTATTATTCATCAAAATTATAAAAACAACAAAAACTAAATTCTGCCAAGCCTAGTTATAAGCATCTAAAATAGGGGTCTCCTTGGTAATTCTAAAGGCAACATTGGGGGCAGCAATGAGACAGAACTAGGCTCCAGTGAATGCTGGGAAAGATTAGCTCCTGTGGGGACGAGCTGAAAAGAGAAATGGAGTTTGAATACTGAACAAACTAAGATTCCTGGTGCCTGCTGATGAGAACGTACCCCTTTTCCTGGAGGGTGAATGTGCGGGCCGTGGTACTCCCCACAGGGATATCTCCTCCTGTATGGCTCTGTGTCACTGGAGACTCTGCCAAGGAACCAGGACAGTCATTCTCTGGTTCAACTCCCTGTAGGATGACAGCTACCGAGTTTTCGGCACTAGCAGAGCCTCCAGAGGAAGAAGAGCTCTGCTGCAGGGGAGATCTGGATGAGCCAGATGGTTCTGCAGCAGCAGAGAACTCTTGCTGACTCACACTGGCAGCTGGCACAGTCTTCCTCGCTTGTTGGAGGGCAGCCCCTTTAGTGGAGCCCTTCCCAGCCACCTTTGGAGCCCTGGAGCTCTGGCTGGTTGGTGCTTTCACAGGATCAGTCCTGTAGGGAGCTTTCAGCATATAAGCAGAGAGCTTTTTGGATGAGACAGCCTTTTTGCACACAGATGTCACCTTGATGGTGTTAGGGACACTCTCTTTAGACAAGGGTGCCTGCTGCGTTCTAACAGCGCTGGTAGCAGGTTTCTTCTCTGCTGCCTTCCTTCCTTCTCCTAGGGCCTCCAAAGGATTTCGCAGGGTGCTTTTCCGGACTCTTAATGCTTTCTCAAGGGCTCTGTTCAGCAGCTCCAGCTCCTCCAGTTCCTTGGGTGAAGGCTCACTCTCTACAAGAGCAGAAGGTGTATCAGGAAGCCATATTGAACAAGCCCCTTCCTTCCCCATTCCTCACTACACTGGCTCACTCCTCTGCATTTTTCAGAGCAGCCATCATCTATAACAAGGAAGCAGAGGGACTTTTCACTACACTCCTGCAGTCTCTGCTTGGCAAACTCCTGAAAGAGTCAGGATGGATGGCAACCGTGCAGGACCTGACATCTCTCCGCAGTGACCAACCCTTCCACAAACAGGTGATATTCACAGACATCCCTTTCAGGCTTGCAGCTGTGGTGGCAAGACCCTTAGCTGGATTCTGCTCTCAGTTACCAAGGTGTGAATCCAGATTAAATCCATGGAAATCAGCAGAGGAACAGAAGAGAATCAGGCTCCTTGTTAGCAGGGAACATCAGAGGGAATTCCCAGGAAGCAGCTTAGATCATCAACGGCCAGACTGAGCACAGACGGAACACAGAGACGGCAAGAAAAAAAGCCTCACCTTGGTCACCCTTTGGGCCATTCTCCGGCTTTGGACGCTCAGGAGT
Organism: Chelonia mydas; assembly: GCF_015237465.2. NCBI lineage: Eukaryota > Metazoa > Chordata > Testudines > Cheloniidae > Chelonia > Chelonia mydas. The sequence goes on from NC_051250.2 coordinate 35,767,945, forward strand.
TTGCACCTTCCTGGGGAGGGGGAAAACACAGACAGAACACATGAAGGGTGTGACTGTACTCTGACAGCCAGGGTTAACGATAGGTCACCCAAGTGCCCCCTATCCTTCGAGCAGGGCCTGGCCAGCAGGAGAATTTCAGGGGACACTATACAGCCCAGAGCACACACAACCCTTTAGTCAGTCCCCCTTTCTCTCCTGCATCCCTCCCACCAAGTAAGAACGCAGGGAGGCACCGTTCACTGGACAGTATTGCATTGGCAGAGCTGGGGGTGAGAAAAGACACAAACAGCAGGAGGTGCTTCAGGTCAGGACTGGGGCGGGAGATATTTGCCTAAAGCTTCATTCAGGCCAGCAATACAGACCAATCCCTTCACAAGCACAAAAAGCTGACCCGTGGAAACAGAAAAGCATAGCTCTGGAGCAGGGGATTACCTGGTACTGGAGCAAATAAAAGGGTTTTATTATTGGCTGCATGACGAGCGCAAGGCTGCACCCCATTAACAGGAAGTCAGAATGCTGGGAAATCAGCACTGGAATGCTGAGGATTTTTTTTTTTTTAAAGCAGCTTGCGAAAGAATATGCATAAGAACAAAGGATTCATGAGCACAAGACTTGCACACCCTGCCATGATCTGGGACACCAAAGGGGACCCACTAAGGGAAGAAGGAAGTAGGTTTGTGCCCACTTTCTTTTTCTTCCTTATTTATGATGGACAAACAACCCCACCCCCTTATGAACTTCTCTAAGAAATTTTTTTTCAGCTTATATTCTTACATTAGACATCAAGGTCTGCCCTGTTCTTCTAAAAGACTCTCTGGACAACCAGAAAGCTATTAGCATTATGACATCAGAATCAGTATACCGGTGAAACACAATTAGTTACCACCCAGAGTCTTGATGGCAGAGTTGGGAATAAAATCCAGCTCTCCCAACTCCTGCTCCTGAGTTTTAGACACTAGGCTATGCTCCCTCCTTGCCTCTACAAGACATTGAGCAATGCAAGTATCTTGAGCAGCTTTTCAGTCATCTTTTGCCACCCACTGACGACTCACCAGTCTCCAAGAAGGGCCCGACATAGGGTTAGATTGTCCTCTAACTTCTTCTTTTGCTCAGCACAGTCTTCCAGGGCCTGACTGAGAATGGAAACCAGCCTGGAAATGGAACCACAGTTAGGTTTTCCTTTCATCCTATTGCATGACAAATGCTATTGCCTCCTGCTTTGCATGCTGCCTTACCAGCAGGGAGAGATTTTAACCTATCTGCATCCACCCCAGATTAGGCATTTGGGGAAACATTGGACTGGCAGTGCTTCTGGGTGGACTGAACACAAATACAAAACATTTTACCCCTAACAACAGTGCTTTGCTCCTCTCCAAGGACTGTATGAACCTGAATTCAACCTCTGAGGCAGTGTGTGATCTTTGGTAATCTCTGAATCTCTCAGGGCCACTGGAAGGATCAGAAATAAAACCCAGGAGTCCTGGCTTGCAACACACTGCTATAACCACTAGGAACACTGCCTCTAAGGCAGGGGTCTCAAACTCGTGGCCTGCGGGACTCCAGCAGTTTTGGGGCTGGGTCTCTCCCTTGGCCCCACCTGCCGCCCCCGGGCGCTCCCCCCACCAGGCGATTTAAAATGGCCCGGGGCCCCAGCAATGCTGAGCAGCGTCTGCCAGCCCCTCCCTGCGGCCCCGGGGCAGTGCTATGCCTCCACGTGCTGCCCCGGGAAGCTGCAGGGGCAGGCCTGGGGGCAGCAGGCGCAGAGGCTCCCCGGCCCACCCCACCTTGGAGCCTCAGGTAAGTGCTGCACCCCTACTCCCTTCCCACCCCTAAACTCCTTCCCAAAGCCTGTACCCCCACCCCCTCCCCAACCTCTCGCCCCTTCTGCACCCAAACTCCCTCCCAGAGCCTGCACCCCAATCCCCTACCCCAGACCTCCACCCCCACCCAAACTCCCTCCCAAAGCCTTAGGCAGGTGGGTAGCAGACTTTTGGGGGGGCAGGTTCTGGGCGGCATGAGTGACATTATTGGCCCGCTGGGAGGATTTGAGGACAGGTACTGGCCCTATGGTAAATTGAGTTTGAGACCCCTGCACTAAGGCTTTCCCAGGCAGCCCTTCTCCACCCCGTACCCTTAGCTCTACTGAGCGAGGAAGGGCTGCAACATCTGGCTCTATCAGCACGCACTATTCGTTAATTCTTTGGGTACAAAGGACTCCACTCCAGCTGCAGTATAATACAGCCCTCCGCCTCAGGGCTCCCCTTTCTCTGGTGAGGCCCTACTGTCTCGGAGTAGAATTACAGCTTTCCTTTTTAAAAAGGTTCTAATCTTCAGAGGTGTGGAGAGGAGTTTGGAAATGTGACCAGAGGGCAAAGAACCCCATATTCTGTATTTTTAAGCCAGTCGCATGATTTTGAGGCCTAGCTCATGGCATTTCAGCGCTTGGGGATAGCAATACTGAGTGAGGGGGAGACGAGAGCAAGGCTTTTGCTATAAGCCTTCAAATGCGGGGGGGGGGGGGGGGAGGAGTTTGCACCTCCCCTGCGGGGACCTCCATAGGGATTAACGGAGGAGGAATACAGCTATAGTATAAGCAGAGGCAGCTCTTTCTCTCTCCCCCCCCACCTTCCCCGCTTGGGTGCACAGATCCCCAAGGCCCCCCTCCTCCTTCCTGGTGCAGCAAGAACCCATCCCGATTCAATCTACATCAGCCCATCCCCGGAACACGTCACAGCCCATCCCCCACTCTCCACTGGGGACCCCAGCTAGCTAGCCCGCCAGGAGCCTGCCAGGCCCCCTCGGTACCTCTCCACTGGGGACCCCAGCTGGCCCCCCAGGAGCCTGCCAGCCCCACTCCCACCACCCCCCTTATACCGCTCCATTGGGGACCCCAGCTAGCTAGCTCGCCCCGCCAGCCCCCCTCCCCCAGTGAAGCTGCACACCGAGGCCCGGCCCTGCCCACAACGCTAGGGAGGAGACGCGGCCCGCAGTGCGGGGCGCTAGCTGTGCGGGGCCGCGCACGCCCCTACCTGCGTGCACTGCCGGCCGGCACCATGCTGCGGGGGAGGCTGGGCGGAGCCGGGTCGGGCGCGGGACACCCCTCGCGCTCCCCGCCGCTTCCTGCAAACTGCCGCCGTCGCAAGCCCCGCCCCGCCGGGCCAGCGCCGCCTAGCGCAGGCCGGGCCCCAGCGGCGCGCCGCCGGGGCGGGGGCCAGCTCAGCCGGAGTTGTGGGGAGCAGGGGGCTTGGCCCGGCGGCAGGGTCAAGGTCACCGTCCTGCAGTGTGGTGTCACGGGGATCCACCCAGGGTACGTCTACATGGGGGCCCGTAGGTAGGGTGACCAGATGTCCCGATTTTATAGGGACAGTCCCGATTTTTGGGTCTTTTTCTTATCTAGGCTCCTATTACCCCCGTCCCTATTTTTCACATTTTCTGTCTGGTCACCCTACACGTAGGGGAGTGACTCCGAATTTACTGCGCTACAGGTTAGGTTGATGTAAGCTGTCTTGTGGTTGTGGTAGCCACTATAAATACCTCTCAGCCCCAGTATCAACCCCCTTTGCCTGCCCCACGGCGTAGAGCCAATGTCGATCTAGTTAGGGCGACACAGTGTCAGTGTAGACGAGTGGTCCCCAGACTGGGGGGTGCGGAGGAATGTCCAAGGGCTGCGGTGGGGCCCAGGTCAGCCCCGACAGGGGGCAGGAAGGCAGCGCCATCCAGCCCCTTTCTGTCCCTAGCTCTGTTCCAGCTCCACTCCCAGCTGCAGCTCCGGTCCCGGGCCCAACTCCACTCCTGGCGGCAGCCCCGGCCTCTGCTCTGGGCCCCAACCATGGCTCCCAACCACTGTTCCCGGGGAGGGTGGCACAGACAGGTTCCATTATAGGTAAGGAGGGCGTGAAGGAAAAAATTCGGTGTAAAGTGTGTTGCTTATGGCAACTGTTACTAGCTTTCAGGAGTTCACAATACTCTACGCTGGCAGTACAATGGAAGCAAGCACTCCTGGTGAGATCACAGCGTCGACAGTAGGAGCCAAGCGTGCACACACGAGCAATTTAATGGATGAGGTGGCTTTATGCCAATGTAAGTTAGGTCGACATAATTTTGTAGTGTAGACATGGCCTAAGGGTGTGAATTTTAAAATGGGTTGGTTAAACCACATTAAACCCCTGTGTAGGTGCTCTTATTTGGAATCAAAGAGGTCTTAATTCATATTTAGCTTAATTCATTATCGGGTTTAATACAGTTTAACTAATCTGCTTTAAATTTACACCTCTAGTTAATTGGGATTAATTTTCCTGAGAGTTTCCTTGTTGACAAGCCCTGAGTAGCACCAGATCAGAAGTCTGTTTCCGTGCAGTAATGATGCTGGAGCCCTGGCACCACCTGCACCAGCCCTGAAACAGCATGGCAGGGCTACCCCATCCTGATACAGCCCAGCGGGGCTGTCTGGTTCCCATAAGAGGGCCAGGCATTTGCCATACACTGTGAGCTAAATTCCCTGTAAGTTGTGCAGCTGTGCAGCTGCGAAGCTGCTTATTAAGTGCCACACAGATGCTCAGGGCTGCAGCAGGGAGAGATGCCTCTCCCCAAGCCCCGGACCTGCCGTGGCGCCCCTCCCCCAGCCCTGACCCAGCCTGGCCTGGACCTGCCATGGCCGGGGGAGAGGCGCCTCTCCCCCCACACCGCCGACCCACGTGCTGCTGCAGAGAAAGAGAGCTGGGGGGGGGGGGTGACCTCTCCTCACTGTAGCCCTGGGGAGCCCCACTGCACTCCAAACCCCTCATCCCCAGCCCTACCCCAGAGTCCACACCTCCAGCTGGAGCCCTCACCCCCGCACCCCAACCCTGAGCCCCTCATTCCTCTCCCCACCCCAGAGCCTGGAGCCCTTACCCCCCCCCCCCGCACTCCAACCCTCTGCCTCAGCAGTGAGCTCCCTCTCACACTCCAAACTCCTCAGCCCCACCCTACCACATTAATTTTGTTATGTGCACAATATGGAGGTGATGTGTCATATTGGTGCACATAACAAAATTCATTCCGCACGTGGTTGGGAAAAATTAGAGGGAACACTGACTGTGAGATCCCATGCGAAAGAGCCAACCCTCCAGCACAGCCAGCCCAGGGACACATCACTGAAAGGCAGCAGGATTCCCAGTACCCAAACCACCAGCAGCTGCCCTGTGCCCAAAGAGCCACTGCACAGGCCACCCAGGGGGAATTCAGAAAGCCAGGCTTTGCTGCACCCCTTGCACAGGATCTCCGAAATACCCCCAGCCCCTGCATTCAGCAGAGCTGTCCTGTTGTACCCCAGCTGCTATTTATTATTATTTATTTGTATTATGGCAGCACCTAGGAGCTTCAGACATGACCCAGGGCTTTAGGTGCTGTATGTACACAGAACAAAAAGCTGGTCCTTGCCTAGCAAACTGACAATCCAAGTGTAAGACCCGAGACAACAACATATGGATACAGACAGATGGGGAGCACAATGAAACTACACAACAGTATTGATCCCCAGGATGGGCCGTGGTCTCAACACACCAGCACCCTAACCATTGACAAGCTAGTTTTGCAGGCATCATGTCAAAGAAGGGATCTCTGGCCCAAGCCACCCTCCACTCAGAATATGGCTCCCATAACCAAGCCAAGCCAGGAGAGGGCAGTTTTGTTCCCTTCAATACCACTATTTGCTATGTTTCAGTGACTGATAGAGCAGCTTTCTCCGTGGCATCGTAATATGTGCTCTCTGGGCTAAAATCCTCTTCCTAGAGCTCCGACCCAGAACTGGGCCTGGTGCTCGGGAAATGCCATGATGAAGGAATGCTACTGCTAGGCTGTGGAATCAATCTATGACTGCTATTCCCATCTAATGGTCTTAGAGCACACACCCCATCATGCTTGGTGGAGAAAGTGCCAAAGGTTAAAGCAAGAAGGAGCAGCAGAGAGCCCAGTTCTCTATCCTTTCCTAAAAGCAGAGAGGGAACTCCCCACTCCACCTCTGGCTTTGGTAAGCAGCTCCCTCACAGCTCTGTATCCTCGTTGAGTGAGAGTGCCCTTTCTCACTCTAATCTGAATGAATAACTAGAGGATCCAAACTGTGCCCTCATCGATTACGGGAGTGCTCTGGGTCTGTCTATATGTAAATAATTAGTCAAGAAGGTGCCAGGAGATGGCCCACAAGAATATGTAGCGTAGCTTCTGGGTTTTGTAGGACTGCTTTTGTGCATTGCACTTGGCGCAGCTCTTTCCATCGGCTCTTAACATGGTGTCAGAAGTAAAAGAGTTAACTCCCATTGATTTCTATGGGCGTTAGGTGCCTAAATACCTTGGAGGATCTGGGTCTGAGTCACTACAGCAATGGCTGGGAGCAGCATGCCACTTCTCTGCTGCAAATCAAATGAATTGGGGATGTCTGGGAAAGGCAAAACTTCTTGAGGGCCTCATGCTGCATCCAGGTGTAGTGGCTGCACGGCTAACAATGAAACCGTGGCAATCAGAGTGGCTATGCTGAATACAACGTTGGGTAAGGGATGCTTCAGGGCCACCCCTACAATCAGCTGTACATCAGTGACCAGGGAGCCCTGGAAGAGCTGCTAGAGGGCTCTGTGCTAACAGAACAGGGGGCAGAACTCAGTGGGTTCTTCAGCATCGCAAAGGAGGAACTCTGGTTTGTGAACTGCATTTGCACCGCTCAGTCTGCATCAGAATACTAGAGACAGGAAGAAGCCTTGTTCTGTCCCTGATTCTAAGCTCCCTTGACCTCTGTGCCTTAAGCTCATGAAATTGAGCCAGCTATCAATTAGTTACTTATCTTCTTCAGAGCCCTCTTTTCTGGCCTATGGAAGGTGGGTTTAAGACTTGAAGGGACCGGGTTTCACCTCATAGCACAGTCGCTCTGTATAGCAGTTTGCTGCTGGGTTTTTATTAGAAATGTGTTTGTTATTATGGAGGGGCACGCGGTGAAGTGCAGTGCTAGTCCAAATAGTGACTAATGCTGGCTGTTCAGTCTGGCCTACTGCAAGCATTCAAAAACTATGAGTCAGGCCCAACAAAAAATCCTGATAGGCTGAAAAATCATGAGATTTTTAAAAACAATAAATGTTAGGTTCCTTTTCTTTGCCTTTTAGTGTTTGAACCCTCAGAGTTCACGTTTTCAAGATTTCTCTGCACCATAAAAGCTGGAGACTTTTTTTGTGTGTGTAAAGGGAAAGGTTAGATTCTGACATAATCACATGGCTCCAAGAGTTGGGTCTTTAAGAGAACCACAAAATATCGTGAGATTCACAATAAAATCACATGAGTTGGCAACACTGACCATTGTGGGGATTCCGTATTTATCACCATTTTAGGATTCCAGATCAAGTCTGCTCTGGTATAGTATAAAAATTGTTTTTGCTAACTCCTAGCACTGCAAGTCCACTCTGGGATCTGAGAGTCATGCTGGGTTCTTCCTGGCTTGTGCATCAGTAACAATAAAGACAGTAACAATAACTAAAGACAGTAGCAATCACAACTCTGTTTAGCCATTTAACTCATTCTGCTAGTGATGCATGTGCCTAGATAGAATCCAGCTTACTGTCTCATGACGATATGGATTCTGCAGCGTTAACAGGAGTAATAAGTAGTTAAAACTTACTTTAGTCAGCAAAGTCAGCAGATATGATCGTGAATGCACTTGGGGGGGGGGAGGGGTCGGGGCAGATGGGTGGAGCAAAAAGTTGCCACTCTGACACAGCTGCTTTTCTCAGTAAAACTGCAATTTGCTTATGCACAGTTTCCAGTGGGGTTGTTGCTGGCTAAGTAAGGCCTTAACTTGGAATTGTGAGACCTTCTAAAATTCTGGTTTTGGCGCAAACTACAATTATCCCTGAAGAGGTTTTTGGCTGAAATAAGTTATAGATTGTCAGCCTTTACTCCAGATGAATGACATTTTTTGATTGGCAGAGCTACTGACATGTATTTCTTATGATAAAAGTTAAATGGTAGTTTTGGGTAAAGGATGTGGGGGTGGAGGGCAAGTAGCGAGGCAGGGAAAGTTATGGAGCACATCTTGATACAGTGTGCCATTATGGCACAGATAAAGGCCACATTTGCTGTCTGGTTGAGATTTATCATTGGATGCAATTTTATAACAATCCACGAGATGGCAAAACTCTACTTATAACCAACCCTGACCTTAAAAACTTCTAAGGAAGGGGATTCCACCACCTCCCTAGGTAACGCATTCCAGTGTTTCACCACCCTCCTAGTGAAAAAGTTTTTCCTAATATCCAACCTAAATCTCCCCCACTGCAACTTGAGACCATTACTCCTTGTCCTGTCATCTGCTACCACTGAGAACAGTCTAGACCCATCCTCTTTGGATCCACCTTTCAGGTAGTTAAAAGCAGCTATCAAATCCCCCCTCATTCTTCTCTTCCGTAGACTAAACAATCTCAGTTCCCTCAGCCTCTCCTCATAAGTCATGTGTTCCAGACCCCTAATCATTTTTGTTGCCCTTCGCTTGACTCTCTCCAATTTCTCCACATCCTTCTTGTAGTGTGGGGCCCAAAACTGGACACAGTACTCCAGATGAGGCCTCATCAATGTCAAATAGAGGGGAACGATCACGTCCCTGAATCTGCTGGCAGTGGCCCTACTTATACATCCCAAAATGCCATTGGCCTTCTTGGCAACAAGGACACACTGTTGACTCATATCCAGCTTCTTGTCCACTGTAACCCCTAGGACTTTTTCTGCAGAACTTCTGCCTAGCCATTCGGTCCTTAGTCTGTAGCGGTGCATGGGATTCTTCCGTCCTAAGTGCAGGACTCTGCACTTGTCTTTGTTGAACCTCATCAGATTTCTTTTGGCCCAATCCTCCAATTTGTCTAGGTCCCTCTGTATCCTTTCCCTACCCTCCAGCGTATCTACCACTCCTCCCAGTTTAGTGTCATCCGCAAACTTGCTGAGGGTGCAATCCACACCATCCTCCAGATCATTAATGAAGATATTGAACAAAACCGGCCCCAGGACCGACCCTTGGGGCACTCCGCTAGATACTGGCTGCCAACTAGACATGGAGCCATTGATCACTACCCGTTGAGCCCGACAATCTAGCCAACTTTCTACCCACCTTGTAGTGCATCCATCCAGCCCATACTTCTTTAACTTGCTGACAAGAATACTGTGGGAGACTGTGTCAAAAGCTTTGCTAAAGTCAAGGAATAACACGTCCACTGCTTTCCCTTCATCCACAGAGCCAGTTATCTCATCATAGAAGGCAATTAGATTAGTCAGGCATGACTTGCCCTTGCTGAATCCATGCTGACTGTTCCTGATCACTTTCCTCTCCTCTAAGTGCTTCACAATTGATTCCTTGAGGACCTGCTCCATGATTTTTCCAGGGACTGAGGTGAGGCTGACCGGCCTGTAGTTCCCAGGATCCTCCTTCTTCCCTTTTTTAAATATTGTCACTACATTAGCCTTTTTCCAGTCTTCCGGGACTTCCCCGATCGCCATGAGTTTTCAAAGATAATGGCCAATGGCTCTGCAATCACATCCACCAGTTCCTTTAGCACTCTCGGATGCAGCGCATCCGGCCCCATGGACTTGTGCATATCCAGCTTTTCTAAATAGTCCCGAACCACTTCTTTCTCCACAGAGGGCTGGCCACCTCTTCCCCATGCTGTGCTGCCCAGCGGTCTGGAAGCTGACCTTGTTCGTGAAGACAGAGGCAAAAAAGCATTGAGTACATTAGCTTTTTCCACATCCTCTGTCACTAGGTTGCCTCCCTCATTCAGTAAGGGGCCCACACTTTCCTGGACTTTCTTCTTGTTGCTAACATACCTGAAGAAACCCTTCTTGTTACTCTTAACATCTCTTGCTAGCTGCAACTCCAGGTGTGATTTGGCCTTCCTGATTTCACTCCTGCAAGCCCGAGCAATATTTTTATACTCTTCCCTGGTCATTTGTCCAATCTTCCACTTCTTGTAAGCTTCTTTTTTGTGTTTAAGATCAGCAAGGATTTCACTGTTAAGCCAAGCTGGTCGCCTGCCATATTTACTATTCTTTCTACACATCGGGATGGTTTGTCCCTGTAATCTCAATAACGATTCTTTAAACTGGAATGCATTACCTAGGGAGGTGGTGGAATCTCCTTCCTTAGAAGTTTTTAAGGTCAGGCTTGACAAAGGCCCAGAATTCCCAAGATGGATTTGCCTGAAAGTCACTGATTCCTGTAATAGCAAGCTCTGTTCTATGCTGTGTTCCTATTGACTAATAAACCTTCTGTTTTACCAGCTGGCTGAGAGTCACGTCTGACTGCGGAGTTGGGGTGCAGGGCCCTCTGGCTTCTCCAGGAGCCCCACCTATGCGGACTCACTGCGGGAAGCGCACTGTGTGAAAAGGGGATGCTGAATGCTCCAAGGTCAGACCCAGGAAGGTCAAAGCTATATAAGGTTATTGTTCTGGAGACAGTATGCTGAGAGAGAGGAGGCTCCCCCAGAGTCCTGACTGGCTTCATACGGAGTAGTTCCAGAGCATCGTCCCAGTGATTCCGTGACATCTACTTTTTGGGGAGAGGAGGAGAGTGGTTTAATGATGAAATCAACACTGTAAAAGAGGCTGCAGAGAGAGACTAGAGGCAATGAAAGCTGGAGAGCTATAGAACTGGCCATGATGTTTCTAAAACATCTGTAACAATTCAGCATGAAGCCCTTGCAAAAAGGATGCTTTGGGACTCCCCTGAGGTTTGCTTGACTTCGGGCCATGCCGTAGAATCAGCTATCAGATGTGCTATAATAGCAGCATATAACAAAGATGAAGCAATGCGGTTGACCCTCACTCACGTGTGCCCCCATAAAACCAAACGGCCGTGTTTTACATTGCTCATATAGGAGTGAAATTAGTTCCCTTCCTGGTGAATGGATATGTTACAAATGATCCAATTAGCATGCCGTCCAGACCCTGGGGCAAAGATGAGGTCCTATTGCACATCAAGGGGAAGTCACTTCCCTAAGAACCTTCATATCCAAACAGATGGGGAGGAGGTTGTGTACAGCTAGTCATGTATTCAGAGTCCCCACATGATTACTGTGTTTATGTGGTTGTTTTGCCAATGGAGTTTCTCACTGATCATTTATAGTCCAGCCAGATGGAGACATGAGGACCCCAATCATTTAAACTCCCTCATTAAAGGTCCTTCTTTGCAGAAGCCCCTGTTTCGTGGCAGTATGGGACACCAAGGGTAGGAAGACACTCCCTGAAGAATCCGTGAATGGTGCTTGTTTGTGCAGAGGGTGAGTGATGGAGATTCCTATTGTATTGTATTGTCTATGCAGTTAACAGCATTGGACCAGGCAGGGCAGATGATTTCCCCTTTCCCCAGCTGCCTAACTACAATGAGAATATAAATATGTTTTGCTGGGTACTTGTCCCTTCCTCTTCCCTTTCTCAATACAAAATGGTTAATTCCCTGGGAAGGGAGATTGTGGACTGACCAGCTCCACAGCTGCCCTGACCTCGCTCATACCCTATGCCCCACTGGACTTTCCTTCTCCCTCTGTCTCCAGTCTGATTACTCCAAGGGAAAACAACCCAGGAGCAGAGGAAGTGGAGTTAGTACCCAAGGGAGCATCACGGGGATGGGCAGCAGTGGCTCTTGGCACAGGGCTTCAAGGGCAGCGGGAGCTCGGTACTGACTGCTGAGAAGCAATGGAACAAGGCACACACACAATTGTATACACAGGAGCATGACAGCTCAAAAGAAGCACCACATACAGGGAGGGACCAAGACAAACCCAAATCCCTTCCCAAGAACAGGGGACTGACCCAATGTGATCAGGGACTGGAATGGCCCCTGAGGGAGCTGTTCCTCCACACAGCCTTTACTTTTGTGCTGGACAGTTCTTTACACTCCTGTTGGAGAGCGTGGCTGCAGGCTTAGCATACCCCCTTGAGGTAAAATGCAAAGTGTTTGCACAGTGGTTACTATCTGCATGAGTATGGCTTCCAACAGCACTGACCAGCCCGGGACCCTGAACTCCCTTTCCTCTCCTAGATGAGGGTTGAGGTACAGGATTAGGGGAAGCTTGGCCTCATTTATATGTGCCTAGAGCTTTACAGATAATCCAAAATCCTGAACTGCTGTAAACCAGCATAACTCCACAGACTTCTTGTTGGTCTATAGCAGCTGAAGATCTGACCCAAGGACCTTGCCCTGGTGAGCTTACACTCTAATAGAATGACTGGGTGACCATACACCCTGGAGGAGGAGAGGGAGGGAGGCTGGGTGTGGAATGGCTGTGACAGCAGCAGAGTCCCAGCCTTGCGGGGAGCCTGAGTTTTTGGCAGATCATAGAGGTTAGCAGAGTTTGGCTTGTTTGTCTTTGTTTTTGCCTTGTTCTTCTGACATTTATTATTTGTAGTTTTTCACCACTGAAATGCAAGGGTGCTGGAACAATGTGTATAGTGGGGATGCTGACAGCCATTGAACTAAACTGCAAACCCTGTATATAATGGAAACCAATTCAAGCCAGGGGGTGTGGCAGCACCGTAGCACCCCTAGTTCCAGCACCTATGCTGAAAAGTTTTGACTTTGGAAGTCTGCATGGAAGAAACTTGATTTGAGTGCAGAGAAGGGTGCTCAGCTGGCACCCAAAGAAGAAGAGATTGCTCCTAGTGCACAGGGCAGCATGGACGATGGTGTGAAGAGAAGGGAGGAAGCAGACAAAGGAGACGGGATGCTTGAATGAAGTGAAGGAAGTGAGAGGGGAAGAGAGGAGAGAAGAGACACAGATGTGAAGCTGTGCAAGACCTGGAGGGGGAAGACTAGATGCTTGTGCTTGATACATAAGGTGAAGGATCTGAACAGAGGAATGATGTGGTCTGAGCCGCTGGTGAGGGAGGCAGCTTTCATAGCTGTATTAGTGAATAGAGAAGAGTGAGGGGAGAAGTGGGGAGGAAGAGGTGGCAGAGGTGAGTGGGGAAGACAGACAGGGCATTTGTAGATGGGGATGGTGAGAATAGGGCAGGTTTTAAAGATGTTGTCGAGGGAGAACTGGGTGGCAAACAAACATGGGCATGTGGAGAAGGAGAGGAGTTGAACCTGGCACTGAGTTTGTTGGGGAAGAGAGAGGAGGTACAGATGAGACAGGAGGGCTATAGGGAAATGAGTTTCGGTTTTGCATTGCAGTTGGTGGCAGCACATCCAGGGAGAGAAGCAGGAAGAGCGTCTGAGATGTGAGGATGGACAGAGAGGGAGAGGTCAGGTGACTTCACTCTCCAGGTCTGTCAGTCGGGTCCTTTTCAGAACTATCGTAGAAAATGATACATTCACTATCCTAGACAATGTCACAAGCTCACCCAAAGCTGCAGGCTGCTACTGTTGCTCAGAAAGGTGCAAGGGAGGGGATGGTAGCCAGGGTTATTTTCTCACTTTTCCTGTTACGTTGTGTGTACCGAGAGAAGCAGAGGGCTGATTCTTCGCAGCAAGTGGGAGATAGCCCCGAACCAGAACAGCCAATGCCAACTATTCTGTCAGGTTGTTCAACCAGCCGTGGCAACATGAACTCTGCAGCAACAAGAAGGGACCAGATTCCAAGGACTAGAAAGGAACCATCCTTGTATGCAACGAGATCTGGGTACAGACGCTGGCTCTGCCACTGACTCGCTGTGTGACTCTGGGCAAGTCATTTAGGGCCTGATCCAAAGCCCATTGAAATCAGTAGAAAGACTCCAATGGGAAAGCCAGTGGGCTTTGGATCAGGCCCTTCATCTCTGTGTCACAGTTTCCCATCTGTAAAATGGAGATAATAACAACACAGCCTTTCTGCTAGCCCTTGTCTGTTTAGGCTTCTCTTGCTATGGATATGTACAGTGCTTAGCACAAAGGGGCCCTGATCTTGGTTGAGGTGTCTAGGTCCTACTGGAATGCAAATAAATAAATATCTGCTCTCTGACTCCTTGCTCACTACAGGGAATGTTCAAACATCAGCATCTTTACCACAGAGAGTCAAGGTTTCTCAGTCTAAGAACTGTTTGTCTCTCCCCATCAGGTTAAAAAAAGCAAACCCAAATCTTTCCCATTAACGTCAAGGAGCAATTTTTTTCCCATCTCAAGGTATTTTTAACTAGGACTCTCAGGAGTATTTCACTATGTCAGCTTGGGAAGTATGTAGCCTGGGATCCAAGACTTCCGTAACTATGCGATGGGAAGGAAGTGGCTGCAGCTGCTATTGGCATGGTATGCCTGTAGCCTCTCTTAGCCAGGAACCTCTGCCAGCCAGGGGCACTGCTGGGACCAGTCACATGAAACCCTTCCTTAGTAAATGTAAACGCACATAAAGATATACTCACCCATGGCTTCTGTTCCCTAATGCTGGTTGTGACACCTTGGCACCCCAATATTCACCACTATCATGTAATTAGGATATGTTTGTACAAAGTATGCTTTGTGAGGTATCATTCTAAAAGTCTTGATCTGCTAGACAATATCTCATTGGATTGTATGTGTATCACTGTATGTGAAATTATGAAGTTTGGCTATGTATGTGTTACTGAAACATGTTGTGAGGTTGAAAACACCCATACGCAACCTTTAAGGTACAACAGTAAAAAGGCCAAACAAGGTTAATGGCTTAGTGAGGAAATGTACACAAGCACAGGGATTACCCCAGGAACTGTGTACAATTGAAACCTCTCAGAGATAGCACTACAAAATGGGAACTCTTTGACCCAGCTCACAGCAAAAGAACTTTCCAGCAAGTGGGAAGAAGATAAAAGGGGGGAAATGACATCATGATGGTACGTCACTCTCCCTACAACAATACACTTGGAAACACCTGAGGGGCAAGGACTGAATTGTGGAAAGTGATGGTCCCAGGATAGAGGGAGTTTTAGCCCATGTATGAAAATCTGGGAAAGCCAAGGCAACTTGTGCCTCAAAAATCTGCCAGCCTGTTTATCACTCGAGGTAAGAATTTGCTAATTGATATTCTACCTATCTAGTGTATTAAACTCAAGTTTGCGGTTTTGTTTATTTACTAAGATAATCTGCTTTGATCTGTTTGCTATCACTTATAATCACTTACAATATATCTTTTGTAGCTAATAAACTTGTTTTGTTTTGTCTAAAACCAGTGTGTGTGGAAATTATAACTTGGGGCAGAAAGCTGTTGCATATCTCTCTCCACATGAGGGAGGGGGCAACTTTTATGAGCTTACGCTGTACAGTTCCCTGTGCAGCTCAAGATGGTGTAATTTTGGGTTTACACTTGGGGGGTGGGGGGGGCATGCCTTAGCAACTGGGAGGTGCCTTAGCTGAGCCTTGCCATGCAGAGCTGATCTCAGCATCTGTGTGAAGCTGAAGCTGGGTGTGTCCCTATCTGTGTGTAGGCTGGTGAAAGAGCAAGCTTGGAGAGCTTGGCAACTTATCATAGCACCACAGTGAGAAAGGGAGCCCAGGCTTCTGAGTCAGGCAGGCTCAGTGGTACCCCAGTTCCAAGCGGCACCCCAGGGGGAACCCATCACACTAGTCATAGGCAGAAGCAAGAATTATCCCCGACACACACTATCTCCCCTGCCATTATAAACTGGTGCCAGGAGCCTTTGCCATGACCTTTTACCTGTGACTGAAGATGCTGATGGTGGCATTGCCCATACCCTGTACCACTGAAATCATCCACAGAGAGAGGTCATCTCCCCATAGCACTCAGGGGGCTCTGAGTGAAATCCCTACCTGATCCCCACATTGAGAGGAAAGTAAACTGCAGAACTGGCTCTTTCTAGTGGAGCTGGCTAATTAAAGGATCGCAATATGATCTCACACTTGTCCTAATGGCTCAATCATTCTTCCAGATCAATGCACTGCTTGGAAGAGGTGTCAGTCACCTCCATAGTATTCTTCCCCCTTTTCCTGGGAATCTGCAGAGGCCGAGGTGCCGGGTGACTGAGTAGGGGGTTCCACAGATGGTCCTTTCCACCTGTGCATGTAAGCCAGTTGCTAAATGCACCCACAATTTCTTTGGACCCTGATATTAAGGTCCCTGCTGAGTTGACCCATTCTGCAGAAAATGATCTAGGGGAATTCACTACTGGTGAAATCCACAGAATTGTAAGGAAGCTTAAGGGAAACAAGGTGGCAGGAGTTGGTGGCATTCCTGTGGAACTGTTAAGAAGGTTGGGACCATCTAGTCTTTTGTGGCTGCAGACGCTGTTCAGTGTCATCTGGAGAATAGAGTTGGTCCCGTCCGACTGGCAGAAGGCATTATTTTACCACTTCGGCAACATAAAGGGAGCAAATGAGACTGTTGCAACTATAGCAGCATTACTTGTCTATTATCCCTGGGAAAGTTTTTGTTTTTGTCTTGTTGGCCTGAGCTGCTGCTATCTTAATGAGCTAGAGAACACCACAACAAGCTGACTTCACTCCTGGCTGTTCCACGGTGGAGCAAATCTTCACAGCGTGCCAGGGTACTGAGAAGCCATGAGAATTCAAGCGCCAGTTCACATTACATTTGTAGATATCAAGGCTAGGTTTGACTCTGTTGAGGGGGAATCACTTTGGCTGATTTTGAAATTCACAGGCCTTCCGGACAAGCTCTGTAGAATGTTTCATCTTTCATACGATGATTTCTCAAGCTGTGTCCTTGTAAATGGGAAAGGAACCATCTTCTGAATTAGGTTGGGCATTCAATGAGGATGCATTGCCACCCCAGAACTCTCCAACACTGTCATAGACTACATGCTTGACCAGACACTAAGTAAATACATTTTAGCCATATGCCTTGATGATAAGAACCTCACCAACGCTGATTTTGCTGACGACCTAGTGTAGTTGTCGAATCAATAGATGAGCTAGTTGCAGCATTTAAAGCCTGGAAAGCTCAGTGGTAAAAGTCAGTCTGAAAATTATTTGGGGTAAAAACCAAAATTCTTCCAGTCAGTGATTTTGAACACACTGCAGGCCTCTTAGTGGGTGACCACCCAGTCAAGACTCTTGGTGATTTCACCAACCTCGGCTCTGTTGTTAATAACATGTGCAGCCTTGAGAAAGAACTTGAAGTCCACACTGCAAAAGCATCATCAGTAATGGGTGCCTTATTAAGAATGTCTTTTGCAAACCAAACACTCTGATAGGTAGAGAGATGGAGCTGAAGATATATAATGCTGCAGTGATCGGTATCTGACCTATGGGATTGAAACATGGCCCTTACTGTCAAGATTGAAAAAAAGTTGGACTTCACTGAGATGAATCATCTCCGAATGATCGAAAATGGTATGAATTCAAGTTGAATTAAGAGATCCATTTTCGAACTAAACAGATCCCACTCTCTCAAACGGTCACCCAATACTCCCTAACATTGTACAGTCATCTGTTCCGAATGCTTCCTAACTTCCCTGTGAGAATCATCTTTTACATTGTCCCAGTGAAAACAGAAGGGAAAAGACCCCACCCCGGAAGACCTTAAACATAATGGCCGGATGACATCAACTGACACCTGTCCCTCACAGGCATCCTACACCGTTACATGCCAGACTTGGCTCAGGACAGAATATCATGGAGGCACATAATGGCTGCATTCGGTGGCCTCTACGATATCCAACCAACAGCATTTAACTAACGATTTCAGTGAATCAGCTAGATTCTCCAAGCAGCACATACCTCATTCCATGGGAGGCAAATCATCACCCAGATTTCTTTCTCCTAGCCCCAGTCTCACTGGTATTTCTGCATGAAGAGATGCATGGGAGTCTGAGGCAGCCAGCAGCTAGACCCAAATTTCCAAAAGTAGCCTCTGATTTTGGGTGCATTGGTTTTGGATGCTCAACTTGACACACCTTGGTCCTAGTTTTCAGAAGAACTGAGCATTCTCCACTCCCAAATTGTTACAAATTAAAATGTCACATTAAAAAGGTGGTCCTTAGTGTTTGCAAGCTTCCTTTGATGGGGCACTGGGTATTCCAAAGTTAAGAGAGTGGAAAGTAGGTTAGAGCAACTAGAGTCATGCTAAGTCAGAGTTCTTTGGGAACTTCAGCTTGGATGGGGAAATCTGCAGAACAAAACATGAAATGGAAATAGACAAGGTGGGAAGGAACAATGGGGTAAGGCCAGTGTGCTGAAAATGACTGACCCCTGCCAAAGTGATGCTGGGGAATAAGAAGGATTTTAAAAGACACATCGGGGGAAAAAAAATACCAGAGTGAAAGCAATGATAAATGAAAGGGATGGAACCCATGATGGCACTGATCCCTGACCCTGAAATTGAATCCCCCATGGCAGTCCCTTAAGCCCCACTGAAGTCAATGGGACTCACAATAGATGTAAGGATCCTCCCACATAGATCTGACTGCAGGAATAGGGCCCTGATTTTTAACTCAGTCTTTAACCCGGGGGATAAAGGAAAGCTTGTTGGACAATTAGAAAGTAATAAAGTCCTTGTAAGACACTAAATGGCAAGAAACAGGGAGAGGAGAATGCTTGGAAGATATAAAGATCTGTACAAATGGACCAAGCTACTTGTGAGGCTAGGTATCAGAAGTCCTAGGTTCCAGTCCTGCCACTGACCTGCTGTGTGACCCTGGACAAGTCCCTTCCTCAATCTGTGCCTCCATTTTCCCACTTTTTGTATGCTGAATCTGAGTGCAAGCTTTTGGAGGGCAGGGACTGTTTCACATTTTTGTGTGTGCACAGCACCTAGCACAATGGGGCCCTATCTTGGTTGGGGCCTCATGGCTCTGTAATACTGTAATACTGACAAAAGTCAAGGGGATTGGTGCCAAGAAAGAAATATGGTTTCAAGTATCAATGAAGAAAGAAGAGGGACTGGCAATTACTGCACAATAATCTAACTTCAATCCTTACTGAAATGGAACAAATGTGAAGAGGGAGAAAATCTCTAAACATCTGCATACCCAAGTAAATGGGACACCACATGGGTTCGTGGATCCACTTGTTTGGTTCTGATTATAAAGTGATGATCCTAAAGATTATCAGAACTATGAGCCATGAGCAGCATGGGTGTATTAAGAACACCTTTTAATTGCTTTTCTTTTCTTAATTCTAAAATTATGAAAGGAAGGGAATATAGGTGCTGAGATAGGAGAGTGATGGATAGGATAGAAAGGGCTCTAGATAGATGGTTGATGTAATGTATTTGGATCTTAGTAAGGCAGTTGATGCCATGTCTCACAAAACTTCATATGCAAAATTAATTCGGGCTATGAAGGAAAGGTAATGGAGATTGTGTCAAATTGCAGGATGGTATCTAGTGTATAGCTGCAAGAATCCCTGATAAGTCTGGTGTGTTTTTTCACATCTTCATCTTTGTTAGTGGGGTTTGGAGCCTTTCAATTCTAGGGCACTAGTTCAAACCCAGCTCAAATTGATAGTGATGGCATCTATTGCTTAGGTAAAACAAGTTGATGACCTCCATCCGCTTTCTTGTGGGCAACGGTCAACATCACAAAAGCCATTATTGCAACTGGCACCCTCATTAGCAGTCTTAGCAGAGAATCTAGAAATGAATGAACCTGGATAATTAACTACAGTACCTTCCCAGCTCCCTCCAGTGATCCCTCCAGGCTGTCATGCCGAGCTCATGCTGTACCTGGTCTGTGGATAAATAGAGAGCTAATTCTCTAGGGCTGTCAGAGGAACTAAGCTGACTTTACAAATTGTTAATTAAAAAATCTCAAATCAAAAAGGCACAGCCTGAGGCTACAACACATCAGCTCCTTGATCTGCACTTTTCAAAAACAAATACTATCAGTTGACATACCCTGTATGTCAGCTCGTTAGTAGGTGTCTTCGTTAAGCACGACCTCAGTCAGCTAGCCATGAAGAATTGGAGCTGGAAGCCTTGCTAATGGGGGAAGGTAAAAACGGGGATTTCAAAGCATATACAGCCATTTTATATCTGGGGGGAAAATAGCCTTATAATGAAGGTGCAGCCATTGAAGAATAACATAGGTTGCCCGGAGGCTGTCACTGAAAGCTGAGTGGGTGTATCTCATGGGCTGAGCTATTGTTACCATCTGGGCTGCAATCTTCGACTGTGACCACTACAACTTGTGTTTAAGATATGATAATTGTAAAGTACATCCACTAATTTTCTTAAAATAGGTCTTCCTTCTCTAAACTGACACACACTATCAGGCTGGTGTGTGGCAAGCTTTCCTTTCACATCAAGCAAATTGCTCTACTTTTGCCTGCCCTTCAATGCAAAATCCCTCTTTGAACTTCAGATCGGTGCCAGAGAAATCAGACCGTCATTTAAAATCAAGGACAGCATGTGCCAAAAAAGTGAAAAAGGCTCTTAAGATTCAGGGATATAAATAGATCTAGCAAAAAAAAATTTGGATGACATTGAGAACTGTGACCTTGCTGGGAGATTCACTCCAGATTCAGGACTGATAGGTAGGAGGCTCATCCTTGCTAGACAGAAAGCAGGGAGCTCCCAGACTGTGCTGAGGAGAGTGTGGGGTTGCTGAGAGCTGCTGGTGAGACAGTTGCAGCTTGCTAACCCTGCCAAGAGCCAGTGTTGCTGTGGCATTTGTGCCAGAGGCAGCACGTTGCTGCAGTGATCACTGAAGGCAAATACCTTTGAGAAGGGAGCCCAGAATGGAACGTGATTGTGATGAGAACAAGCTGATATTTTTAAGGCTCAGGTTCCTTTTGCTGGTTACCCTAGGGCAGATTCACCAAGAAGGTGTGATTCAGCCTTATGGGCTGGGAATAAAAGGGGCTAAAGAGAGACAAATTCCACGCTAACAGAGAGATGCTAATCATCGCGGCCATTATCTTGTGATGAATATAATGATGATGAAAGGTGCTAGAATAACAGCGCTGAAGACTGAAATCCTATATTTATCCAATCCTATATTTATGCCTGACACAGACAGTGCTTCTCCCACACAATAGTAAAGTGTCTTAACTCTGATCATTGAGGAGCTCCATCTCCATAGGCCACTCAATCCTTGGACTGTCTACTAAGATTAACAATAATGGGACTGCTTTAGTGCCAATTGTACAAACATCTGTTTGCAAAGAATCTGATGGAGACCACTGAGCTCATTTCACCTGGGCCACTAAGTCATCTGGAATACAAACAGCTTACATTTATGTGCAACTTTCATTCCAGAGGAGCCCACAAAGTGTCCTCTTTGGACACAACATACTTTACGTGCAGCTCCATTGAAATCCAGCCCCCTCTAGGGAGGGCAACAAACAGCCATGCATAGCACATTTCACAACAGAATTGGGGTAGTCAAGGGCAGACAGGCAGAACATTGGCCATCCAGAAGCTCCTCAGACAGCAAACTGCAGTGAACTCAAATGATCTCCATTGGCAGGATGAAGAGTGGAATGACTTTGTAGAGATTTAAACTTGTGGTTTTGGGGAGTTTATCAGAGAAAAACCTAGAATGAGATGCGGCTTCTCCCTTTGCAGGGCAGGATCCTTCCTTGTCACATAGGAGGAGCATGCTGGGAAGCTGGCTTGGCTAATGTGTCAATCACATCCCTAGAGGGATGTGTTCTGCAGGTTAGGAAGTCTGGCCAGGCCTCCAACCCAGCTAATGTGTGCGCCACCCATCAGCAGCAAGCCTGGCTGGCAGGCGGTGGGTATGCACGTATCTCCACCTCAGTGGAGCAATATCTGTCGACAGTGTAGTGCTTTAACCTAGCCTGTGCTGGCAAGAGCCTTGTGGCAGTGCCATGCTGGGTAGGGCAGGATTTGGCCCTATACTTGTACCATTTCAATGAATAAGTGGGTGTTATTATTCCTTGCTCATCTGCATTCATGTGATTTAAATCATAGCCTGGCATCCCAACCCTGAAAAAGTATCAGATTCTGAAAAACTGTTTCTGCTGCTGGCTTCCCAGCATAGGATAATTGCTGTTTTATGAGCTCAGTGGGACCAGGGAGAAGGAGACCATGGGCATTAATCACAAATCATTTTTCTCATCGCCCATGTCAAGGTTCCTTCCCCACTCTGAACTCTAGGATACAGATGTAGGGACCTGCATGAAAGACCCCCTAAGCTTATTCTCACCAGCTTAGGTTAAAAACTTCCTCAGGGTACAAACTTTGTCTTGTCCTTGAACCCTATGCTGCCACCACTAAGCATGTTAAACAAAGAATAGGGAAAAAGCCCACTTGGAGACGTCTTCCCCCAAAATATCCCCCCAAGCCCTACACCCCCTTTCTTGGGAAAGGCTTGATAAAAATCCTCATGAATTTGTACAGGTGAACACAGACCCAAACCCTTGGATCTTAAGAACAATGCAAAAACAATCAGGATCTTAAAAGAAGAATTTTAATTAAAGAAAAAGTAAAAGAATCACCTCTGTAAAATCAGCATGGTAAATACCTTACAGGGTAATCAGATTCAAAACATAGAGAATCCCTCTAGGCAAAACCTTAAGTTACAAAAAGACACAAAAACAGGAATATACATTCCATTCAGCACAGCTTATTTACCAGCCATTTAAACAAAAGGAAATCTAACGCATTTCTAGCCAGATTACTTACTAACTTAACAGAAGTTCTGAAGAGCATTCCTGACCTGGTCCCGGGAGAAGCATCACACAGACAGACAGACCCTTTGTTCTCCGCCCCCCCGCCCCAGCTTTGAAAGTATCTTGTCTCCTCATTGGTCATTTTGGTCAGGTGCCAGCGAGGTTATCTTAGCTTCTTAACCCTTTATAGGTGAAAGGATTTTGCCTCTGGCCAGGAGGGATTTTATAGCTCTGTATACAGAAAGGCGGTTACCCTTCCCTTTATATTTATGACAGCCCATCATTTTACAGCTGAGTTACAGAGACGCGAAGGGCCCTTTTGCATTACTGTGTGGGGAGAGGGCCCAATAAGAGAATAATGGTATGGTGGCAGTGGGTACTGGTGATATCTGAACCAGGCTGCCACGCTCTTCCTGGCAGTTCCTTGCCATTAATCAAGCCAGAATGGAGAGCTTTACAGAGCTCAAGGTTTCTTGCTGGAAAGACAACAAGACTTGTGCGAGAGTGAATAATACTACTACCGTTCTTTTGGTCACTGCTGACTATGGTAGATACCAGCTTGAGCCACAAAGCAGATGCTGGTGTTCTTTGACTTCCTCCTATCAGACACCGCACCCCCAAGTCACTGACACTCAAGAAGAGGGACACAGCCGCATTTCAATAATAATACCTATCTGTTCTAAAATGCTTTTAATCACTAGATCTCAAAGCCCAAAGATATGTAGAGTAGCACCCCTGAAACAAATCAGACACAAACAGTTTAGTCTCTTTGCCCTGGTCTACACTATGAGTTTATGTCGGATTTAGCAGCATTAAATCCAATTAACCCTGCACCTGTCCGCACAACGAAGCCATTTTTTTCGACATAAAGGGCTCTTAAAATTGATTTCCATACTCCTCCCCAATGAGGGGATTAGCGCTGAAATCGACATCGCTGTTTCGAATTAGGGTTAGAGTGGATGCAATTTGAAGGTATTGGCCTCCGGGAGCTATCCCACAGTGCACCATTGTGACAGCTCTGGATAGCACTCTGAACTAGCCAGGTGTACATGAAAAGCCCCAGGGAACTTTTGAATCTCATTTCCTGTTTGGCTAGGTGAGCTCATCAGCACAGGTGACCATGCATCCCAGAATCGAAAAAGAGCTCCAGCATGGACCGAACGGGAGGTACTGGATCTGATCGCTGTATGCGGAGACGAATCCATGCTATCAGAACTACGTTACAAAAGATGAAATGCCAAAACATTTCAAAAAATCTCCGAGGCCATGAGGGACAGAGGCTACAGCAGGGATGCAACACAGTGCCACGTGAAACTTAAGGAGCTCAGACAAGCGTTCTAGAAAACCAGAGAATCAAACGGACGCTCCAAGACAGAGCCCCAGACATGCCACTTCTACGCTGAGCTGCATGCAATTCTAGGGGGGGCCGCTACCTCTACCCCCGCCCCTGTCCATGAACTCTGATGATGGGGTACGGTCCGCCATGCCTGAGAATTTTGCGGATGGGGAAGATGAGGAGGAGGATGAGCTTGAGGAGAGCACACAGCACACCATTCTCCCCAACAGCCAGGATCTTTTTATCACCCTGACTGAAATACCCTCCCAACCCAACCAGGCCAGAGAAGGGACCTCTGGTGAGTGTACCTTTTAAAATATAATACATCTTATAAAAGCAAGCATTTTTTAATGATTAAGTAGCCCTGAGGACTTGGGATGCATTTGCGGCCAGTACAGCTACTGGAAAAATCTGTTAATGTGTCTGGGGATGGAGCAGAAATCCTCCAGGGACATCTCCTTGAGCTCTCCTGGAGGTACTCTAAAAGCCTTTGCAGAAGGTTTCTGGGGAGAGCAGCCTTATTCCATCCTCCATGGTAGGGCACTTTACCACGCCATGCTAGTAGCAAGTAATCTGGTATCATTGCATGACAAAGCCTGGCAGCGTATGGTCCCGATGTTTGCTGGCATTCAAGCAACGTCCATTCTTTATCTCTCTGTGTTATCCTCAGGAGAGTGATATCGTTCATAGTTACCTGGTTGAAACATGGGGAATTTAATTAAGGGGACATTCAGAGGTGGCCGTTCCTACTGGGCTGTTTGCCTGTGGCTGAAAAGAAATCCTCCCTGCAGTTAGCCATGCGGGGGGGGGGGGGGGCATTGGTGCTGAGCTGTTCACGTTTGGCTAGCAGGGATCTTCCCTGATACCAGACATGCAGTGGCGTGAGGGGTAAAGCAATCGTCCCAGAGAATTGGATGGGGCGGGGAGTGGGGGGTTAGTTTGGTTTCTGCTGCTGCACGTTAACAGGAAAACCGCAGCACTAAATGGCCAATTCAACGTGCTTTGCTTGGTATGGAAGAGGAGGGTGCTGCTGTTATGAAGGTTGCAGAAGCCGAAAGACTATGGCTTACCATGGCCGCCTGCAAGCTGAATTCTGTTGCCCGGCACTGCATGTGTGAGCTCTAACACCAAAGCCGCAGGCACTCAATATAAGATGCAAAATGCGACCTTGTACCAAAATCACATGTGCTATGTAATGTGAATAGCGTTGTTAACCATGAAAGAGTATAGCCATTGTTCTGTAAAATGTATCTTTTTAAATACTTCACTCCCTTTTTTTTCCTCCAGCAGCTGCAAATGTTTCAAGCCTCCCTCCTCCGTCCCAAAGGCTATCTCAGATAAGGCAGCGAAAAAAACGCATGCGCGATAAAATGTTCTCTGAGCTCATGCAGTCGTCCGGCACTGACAGAGCTCAGCAGAATGTGTGGAGGTACGCAATAGCAGAGTACAGGAAAGCGGCTGATGAACGTGAGGAGTGATGGTGGCAGGAAGATCAGCGGAGGCATGAGAAAACACTGGGGCTACTGCGGGATCAAACGGACATGCTCCGGCATCTGGTGGAGGTTCATGAGCGGCAACAGGATCACAGACTGCCACTGCAGCCCCTGTTTAACTGCCCTCCGTCCTCCCCAAGTTCCATAGCCTCCTCACCCAGATGCCCAAGAATGCGGGTGGGGAGGCTCTGGGCACCCAACAACTCCACCCCAGTGGACAGCCCAAGCAACAGAAGGCTGTCATTCAACAAGTTGCAAAGTGGCCTTTTCCTTCCTTCCTACCCTCCTCCCACATCCCACCTGGGCTACCTTGTGAGTTATCTCCCTCTTTTTATAATCAATGAATAAAGAATACATGTTTTTTAAATGATAGTGACTTTATTTCCTTTGCAAGCAAAAGGGAAGGGCGGGTGGCTTACAGGGAATTTAGAGTCAACCAAGGGGGTGGGTTTTCATCAAGAGAAACAAATGGAAGTGTCACGCAGTACCCTGGCCAGTCACGAAACTGGTTTTCAAAGCTTCTCTGATGCGCAACGCTTCCTGCTGTGCTCTTCTAACCGCCCTGGTTTGTGGCTGCACGTATTCAGCTGCCAGGCGATTTGCCTCAACCTCCCACCCCTCCATAAACATCTCCCCCTTACTCTCACAGAGATTGTGGAGCACACAGCAAGCAGCAATAATAATGGGAATATTGGTTTCACTGAGGTCTGAGTGAGTCAGTAAACTGCCTCAGCGACCCTCTCAATGTCCAAATGCACACTCTACCACCATTCTGCACTTGCTCAGCCTATAGTTGAATAGCTCCTTACTACTGTCCAGGGTGCCTGTGTACGGCTTCATGAGCCAGGGCATTAAGGGGTAGACTGGGTCCCCAAGGACAACTATAGGCATTTCAACATCCCCAACAGTTATTTTCTGGTCTGGGAAATAAATCCCTTCCTGTAGCCATTTAAACAGACCAGAGTTCCTGAAGACGTGGGCGTCATGAACCTTTCCTGGCCATCCCATATTGATGTTGATGAAACGTCCCTTGTGATCCACCAGTGCTTGCAGCACCATGGAAAAGTACCCCTTTCCGTTTATGTACTGGCTGCCTGGTGGTCCGGTCCCAAGATAGGGATATGCGTTCCGTCTATAGCCCCACCACAGTTAGGGAATCCCATTGAAGTAAAGCCATCTAGTATGACCTGCACATTTCCCAGAGTCACTACCTTTGATAGCAGCAGCTCAATGATTGCGTTGGCTACTTGCATCACAGCAACACCCACAGAAGATTTGCCCACTCCAAATTGATTACTGACTGACCAGTAGCTGTCTGGCGTTGCAAGCTTCCACAGGGCTATTGCCACTCGCTTGTGAACTGTGAGGGCTGCTCTCATCTTGGTATTCTTGCGCTTCAGGGCAGGGGAAAGCAAGTCACAAAGTTCCATGAAAGTGCCATTACACATGCGAAAGTTTTGGAGCCACTGGGAGTCATTCCAAACCTGCAACACTATGCGGTCCCACCACTGTGTGCTTGTTTCCCAGGCCCAGAATCGGCGTTCCATGGCATGAGCCTCCCCCAGTAACACCATGATCTCCAAATTGCTGGGGACCCTGGTTTTAGAGAAATCTGTGTTCATGTCCTCATGACCACGCTGCCGTCGCCTCCTCGCCTGGTTTTTCAGGTGCTGGTTCTGCATAAACTGCACGATAATGCGCGAGGTGTTTACAATGGTCATAACTGCTGCGGTGAGCTGAACGGGCTCCATGCTTGCCGTGCTATGGCATCTGCTTGGGCAATCCAGGGAAAAGGGTGCGAAATGATTGTCTGCTGTTGCTTTCATGGAGGGAGGGAGGGTTGACTGACGACATTTACCCATAACCACCCGCAACAAATTTTTGGCCCCATCAGGCATTCGGAGCTCAGCCCAGAATTCCAATGGGCAGCGGGGACTGCGGGAACTGTGGGATAGCTACCCACAGTGCACTGCTCTGAATGTCGTCGCTTGCCATGGTATTGTGGACGCACACTGCCAAATTAATGTGCTTAATGTGGACGCATGCACTCGACTTTATACAATCTGTTCCACAAAATCGACTTCAGTAAAATTGGAGTACTTTCATAGCCTTTGTCCTCATTCCCTTGTTTTTCAGAACATTTTGTGCAGGTACGCTTGTGTTGGAGGGAATCAGCAGCAGTTCAGTTGGAATTCTTGGGGATGGGTGGTTCAGGGTCTTAAGTGACTGCAACTTGCGTATGTGTGTGAGTTCCCAGATAGCTGTGGGATAGGAATGGAATGGGAGCACCATGGTGTATAGCAGTGCTGGAGAAACTAGGGTACTGTGAATTGCAGCCGCATGGCATGTGGTTAGCAGCTACAGCTGGCTAGTGAAGAACTGCAGCTGCATTCCAGCCCACAAGTCCAAGTAGTTGAGTGCTGGCCAGCCGGGACTGGGGGTGAGGGAAGAGTAGAGGGCCAGCTACATCTAAAGAAAAGGTTGAAAAGCAATAGAGTGGAAGCACTGCAGTCCTTTGATCCTGCAGGTGTTTAGTGGGGTGTCAGGATCCCCAGATCTTTGAAAACCATAGTACTGTGCCCTGATGTACTTCCTGTTAGATGCATGTGAAACCTCAAATGTACAATACTGTGGGTATGTCTATTTTGTGTCTATAAACATACAGTACATAAAATCAACCACTTGTATATGTCTTAGCATAATATTTTTACATGATTTAAAAGTAACATTTAACTTAGTACATCTCTTGTTTTCTTTCTTTCCCTTCTGCTCTATTAAATACAAAAGCTGACATTGGGGTTACAATTGTAAACACTCAAAAGCTGGGAAATGTAAAAACAAAGGTTCTCTCACACAGGGCCGGCCTTAGGGCAGGCAATGTGGGCGACCACCCAGGGCGCCGTGGTCAAGAGGCAAGGAGATGGGTGGTCCTCGGGTGTGAGGCAGCAAATCCTCACTCAGCACCTTTCTCCCAGCAATGGCTCTTGATCCCGCAGCTTCCTCAACCCCACACAGACTCTCCAAAAGCCCCCTCAGTGACCCTTACCCGCAGTGAGTCTTCCGCTAAGAACCTTAAGTGACCCTTTCCCCCCTCAGTGGCTCTTGGCCCCATTCTCCAGTGACCTGCCCCCCTCAGTGGCTCTTGGCCTCCGCATAGTGATCGGCTCCTCTCAGTGGCTGTTGGCCCCCTCCGTGACTCTTAGCCCCCCACCCTCAGTGACCTGCTCCCTCAGTGGCTCTTGCCCTCCCCTGCCCCGTGACCGGTCCCCCTCAGTGGTTGTTGGCTCCACCACCCCCATCCCCAGTGACCGGCCCACCTCAGTGGCTCTTGGTCCCACCCCCAGTGACTGCCCACCTCAGCAGCCCTTGGCCCCACACTCTCAGTGACCTGCCTCCCTCAGTGGATCTTGCCCCCGCCACAGTGACCTGCCCTACTCAGTGGCTTTTAGCCCCATCTCCCAATGACCAGCCCCCCTCAGTAGCTCTCCCCCACCGTGACTGGTCCCTGTCAGTGGCTGTTGGCCCCACCTCCCAATGACTGGCCCTCCTCAGTGGGTCTTGGCCCCATCCCCCAGTGACCTGACCCGACCCTCTCAGTAACTCTTGGCCCCATCCACCCAGTGACCTGCCCCACTCAGTGGCTCTTAGCCCCATCTCCCAATGACCAGCCCCTTCAGTAGCTCCCCCCACCCCTGTGACCAGTCCCCCCCAGTAACTGGCCCCCCTCAGCAGCTCTTGGCCCCACACCCTCAGTGACCTGTTCAGTGACTCTTAGCCCCCCACCCTCAGTGACCTGCCCAGCTCAGTGGCTCTTCCCCCCCACATGACCTCCCCCTCTCAGCGGCTCTTAGCCCCACCTCACCAAGTGACCCCCCCCCCCCGCAGCGCTCTTGGCCCCACCTCCTCCAGTGTCCTGCCCCCCCGTAAAGGCCTCCCCTCAGTGGCTCTTGCCTCCTCAGTGGTCTGCCCCCCAGGCCTGTCTCAGGCTCTCCTGCCCTTGCCCCCGGCGGCACCCCTCTGCCTCGCCGCTCGCAGGGGCGGGACGAGGCGGGGCCGCCCAGCTCTCGCTCCCAGAGCTGCCGGAGAGAGGCCGGGGCATGGAGACAGCCGCCGTGTGTCCTGCGGGAGCCCGCAGCGTCTCCGCCTCCTGCCCCGGGCTGCGCCTGCCCCCGACTTTTCTCCGTGCTCCGGGTAAGGGGCTGCTGGTCCCCCGAGGGCAGCGCGTCCCTCCCCGCGGCGGGCGGGCGCGGCGCAGGCAGGGAGCTACTGTGTGGGGCAGGGGGCGCTGGGCAGGGGTCATGGACACAGTGAGGGGGCTGGGTGAAAGGGGGAGGGCGTTGCATGGGGCTGGGCCGTTGGGGGTGGATGCAACAGTCTGGCGTCGGATGCACGGCAGTGGGGAGTGCGCGGTGGCCGTGTGGCGTGGGTAGCCCGGGCACTTCCCGGGGGCGGGCAGCGGGGGCGCCCCGCAGGTGGGTGCGTGGCTGGGTGAGCACTGCCAGGACATGCCTTTGTGGGGCGGACGGGTTAGCTCTGGGACCCCCCCCTCCTCCAGCCTGGCGCGGGGCGGGGGAGTTCAGAAGCCTGCAGACAAGGAGCCCCAGGCAGCGGGCCGGGGAGGAGAAGGGAGAGGCTGGGGCAGCGTTTCTGATCCCTGCCGGGTCTGTGTCTGGCCGGACTGAGGCAGCTTCTGCAGATCCAGCCTCTGCTTTCTCCTCTTGCTGCCGCTAACGCGTCCTCACCGGAGCTCAGCCGCGGCCGCGAATCGCCCGGGTTAGGGCGCTGCTGCGTCGGGCTAAGCCCGGCTTGGCTCCGCGGGCGTTTGTTCCTTGGAAATCCCGTAGCGCTCTTCGTGCTGTGCGTGTGCCGGGTTGTGCTGCAGACACACAGGGAAATTGCTGCTCCATCCCTCGGAAACAAGGGGGGTGGATTCTCCCTGGCCCCGTTGCTTCCAAGGCAGTTACCCCAGGGGCGAATGTGACCCCTGGCTTTGGAGGCCCAGTGCAGATAGGGGCACCAAGCCTGCAATGCACTTGGTTTTGCATCAGGTCTGTGCTTTGCAAGAGTTCTTGTGGAAGGACAGGTTTCCTGCTTCCCAGCCCAGACTATTTGGTGGGGGAACATCCCGTTCGCTAGGCAGCGGAACAAGTGAGCAAGGCTGTCTGCTTTAATGAGGAACAGGGAGGGAGATGTTGGCAGAATTTTACATGTTTTTTTTTTTTAAACCATTTCTGACTCTTTTTTAAAAGGAGGGGAGGGGAGGGAAGAGGGGCACATGCCTCCAACAGCAACAGAAAGAGTTGGAAAGGGAGAACAGCAGAAGGCATTTCCAAACTCTTCTGCACCTGAAGTGCTAATGTGGATTCCCTGATTCTCAATCCAAAACCGGATTCCTCTGGTCGTGGTACATTAATTTACTGTTTCATTGCTCTGGCATCCATTCTTTTTATTTTGAATTTTTTTCAAACCGTAGTAGCACACGTATTCCAATAGGCCATGCCTTGCAAAATATCTTCTGATTTTGGAATAGACTTTTCCTTTTACACTTGGATTAGCTAATTGGATAGCAAAACGCAAACTGCAGGGGTAGGATTACTTAATGCTCTTGTAATGCTGTTTTGCTGTTCAGTTTCAGTCCTTTTGCATGAAAAGAATCTGCCTTGAAATAGCTTCTCATCCCATCGTCCCCCTGCGGTAGGAGAGGAGGCAAGCCCCACAGATCCCTCTGTGTAGAAGTCGTGGTGCAGGCTGTGCAGTGAGTGTATTCCTTGAACAGCTTTATTTTTGCTAGGCCTTTCGTTTTAAGAAAGGTTCCATTGTCAATGTAACTAAACTGGCTTCACAGCAGATTTGTTCATTTGAATGGCTTATTCAAAAAGTCCTTGATAATTACAATGCATTGTTTAGCAAACTGGAGTTTTTCATTCATCTGACAGGTTAATTCCATCATTGGGGCTTAATTTTTTTTAAAAGGATTTCCCTACAAAATGCAAGTTCTGGTGAGGAGACAGCTGTGCTGTAAACATTTGGTTCCAGCAGGCTGCTTTTTCTTTCTTGCGAGTGGGTGTGGTATATTTTTTTCAGGGTGTCTTGTTAGGAGGGGAATTGTGGATCTCAGGGTGATTAAAAAGTTTACCCTCTATCCCAGTGTGATGAAGCATTGAGTTCTGTCTGGTTCCTGTGCTGGTCTTTTGCTTTTTCATTTGAGGTTGGATTGTTTTTGGGTCTGTCAGAGAGGGCAGCCAGCGGAAGTTCTCAGACAGGTGGCATTGAAACTTAGCCAGTCAAAACCATGGAAGTGGCTTTCCTAGTAGTAGAATGTGTTTATATGTTCTTTTAAAGAGGCTGATTCTTGGATTTAGTCAAGAAGAAGTTTACACATCTTTCAAAAAGAGGGAGTGGGGAAGTCTAAAGTGTTGTTCCTTCAGGCTCTTATTCAGTAAAGTATTTAAGCATGCTTAATTTCAAGCACTGGAGAAATCCCATTGGCTTCAGTGCTTGGAGTTAGACATGTGCTCAAGTACAATGCTGAATGGGGCTCTAAAGGAACAATCAGTTATTTTGCAATCTCTGCTCCTATTCATGCCAGTCCCGTATACTGCATACTTCAACATTTCTATTCTCTTGTCTGCAGCGTCTGGGCGAGAAACATTGTCCAAGTTCTACAAAACCTTTATCATGACAGGAAGGGATTTTCTCATCCTTTTCCCTCTCCTTTTCAAACTATCTTCGTCTCTGGGTGAGAATTACTGCATTTAGGTAAGAGGGAATTCTTTCTCTCTCCTCCCCCTCTGTATTGTAAATATTTTTACCCCTTTCTAACTCATAACTCTAGAAGTGATCAATGCGACTGAGGAACATTGCCTTGTATGGTTTAATCCTGGGTTTCCCTTAGTTGTATCACACCCACTTTTTCTGCTCAGGGAACATTTTTCCTGTACTCTGTACTTCTATAAAGTCTTTAAGACTATTAAGACATGTTTAAGAAACTTGGAACCTGCTTGGTAGCCTCCCCTCTATCCCCAACCTGCCCCAAATGGTGGAGCTGTCACTGAGTCAACTCTTTCTCCCGATAGAGCCAGAGGTGTGTCTAGCTATGGCTTTTGCCCAGCTAGCGTGGGTAACTGCAAAGAAGTTTGTGCCAAGAACATTCTTGGGTAATGCATTTGAAAAGTTTGTGGGCACGTGTTTGTGCCTAGTTGGAATTCCGAGGACATGACATTTTCCATTTCATCCGCGGAGAGAAAAAAACCCACAGTCTTTTTCCTAATAACCACCAAGAGGCAGCCAAATGTTCCCCGGAAGTAGGAAACTTGCCGCCTTGGGTATGTCTAGATAGTGCTGTCAGGTGTCTGCACAGGTGGAGAAGATATCCCTTGCGCATCAGTAAAAGCCACTAGGATGAACTGGGATTCAGGAGAAGGGCCATATGGTTTAGCTGAGGATAACAAATCTTGCGGGAGAAACGGGAGCTTCTGTAGGAAAAGTGATGTGACCCCCCCAAATGTGTTTTCCCAGAGAAGTTTTCTCACGTAAAAAGCACCTAGCATCCCAGTGCTGTGCAAATAATAATAGCTTCCTCAAATGAAAAATGCCAGCTGATGTTGGTAGGGAGGAGCAAACTGTATTTTCAATGTTCAGTCATGTGAAAAAACTAGGTCTGTTAGTGTTTTGTGTATTCCTCAGGGATGATTAAATCAATAGTTAGAAGATATCCCTGGCATAACAGTTGTTGAGGCAATCAGTATTTTTAATTAGAAACCCTTTCCTTCCAGTGATTTATAATCTGAGGAATAAATTCACCTTGTTAGCTTTAACAATTTAATTTTAAAGAGTCTAGTTATTGTCAATTGTGGAAGTGCTGTAATTTTTTTTAATAGGTGTCCGCCTTGCAGCATCATTCATGTTATGGATTGCTGTAGCATACTGCAGGGTATTGAATGGACACCAGCTCAGTAACACTCTGTATTGTTTACATGGAGAAGAGAATATTTATCTACTGTAACAGATGAGGAGGATGGATCCATAACAGGTTTATAAATATAAATGTGGATTTTTGGGAAGGGGGCAGGAGGATGGGGACATATCACTTCTAATAGAAAACTAATAAAAAAATGAAATGGACAATGGTTTTTAATGAAGCTGGCTGAGAGAGCTGGGGCATGATGAGATGTAGAATTGTTGCTGGTGGGTTGCCCAGCTGAAGACCTGGGATCTCAAGTGTTATGGCAGCCTGCTATTCACTTTCATTTGGGAGATGGTTTAAACATGAATTTTTCAGGGGTGGGATCCCCTTTCATGTTTGTTATCCTTCCCATTGTCTATTTTTAAATACATAGCACACGTATCATGGGCATTTAACTAATATCAAAATGAGTTTCGTTTGCCAAGGTGGGTAGAAGCTAGGTGGGATTCGGTGTTTTGGAATGTTATTTCCGCTGCATCAGATTTCATATCTGTTCTGGTCTTTGCTGATACTCTCTTCTAACTTTTTCCAGTCCCTCCCCATCCTCAGGTGATAGGGTTTTCCCAGCCCCACAAGCTGCTCTGTAGCTGAACACCTTGTAGTATATCTTTCCCTTCGCCTAGAGGTTGTCTGTGTGGGAAATATGAATTCTTGGGGCTAGGCAGTGCAGGAGGGGTGGGGAAAGAAGGTCAGAGATGCACCTAGTTATGCCTCATCCTTCTTAGGTATATAAACCACCCCTTGTGTACAAACCTCAGGTCACCAGGAATGCTCCAGTCATCCAAGCAGGGCTGAATGGGAGTTCCTTTTAGAGCTGGCTTAATATTTCTTTTTATGAAATGTTGAGATCATCTTGAAACTGCATGAGTTTCCCTGTTTAACTGTCATGTGACGATGAAAGCACTTGGCTCTTACAGAAGGAATCACATGGCAGATGGGTCCATAATACTGCAGGGCTTGAAAAAATTATCAGATGCCTTCTAGCTAGGGGCTGTTACGAAGTTGCGGGGGAGGGTCCCCAGCCATATCCGAGGGCACAGTTTTGTGCCATGTTTTCTGCTGAGAGCTTTCCCGAACAGCAGTAGCAGCATGAAATAGATGCAATTCTTGACAGTTTCACTGCTGTTCTAGGGTTCTCAGTAATATCTCTGAAACTGATAGCTGTCATGGTCAGTTTCATTTTTGCTGCTGGACAAAGCTAGGAGCAGCAGCAGAGGCAATGAAGCTGGGGAGAGGGTTGCAGACTTGGGAAGACAGAATTGCATCAGCTTCCATTCTCTTCACACTGCTAATTTTCTGCACTCAAATAAAATGGATAAAAACATTTTTTTTAAATGAAAGCTTATATTTTGTGACAATTGATGGCTTAGTTCCCTTTGTTCACCTGCAGAAAGCTTCTCAGTTGCAGGGAATTGGATTTTTCAGGCCCTGAAACTAAATGACACTAAATAGTCTTGGCGGAGCCTATTTATGTGAAACAAAATTGTGAGCCCCTCAGGCTTAGTACCTCTGCTTCAGAGTGAGCATATGATGGATGTGGATGGCAGGTTTGAGAGATTTCAGAGTAGCAGCCGTGTTAGTCTGTATTCGCAAAAAGAAAAGGAGTACTTGTGGCACCTTAGAGACTAACCAATTTATTTGAGCATAAGCTTTCATGAGCTACAGCTCACTTCATCGGATGCATTCAGTGGAAAAATACAGTGGGGAGATTTATATACATAGAGAACATGAAACAATGGGTGTTACCATACACACTGTAACCAGAGTGATCACTTAAGGTGAGCTATTACCAGCAGGAGAGGTGGGGGGGAGACCTTTTGTAGTGATAATCAAGGTGGGCCATTTCCAGCAGTTGACAAGAATGTCTGAGGAACAGTGGGGGGTGGGGGATAAACATGGGGAAATAGTTTTACTTTGTGTAATGACCCATCCACTCCCAGTCTCTATTCAAGCCTAAGTTAATTGTATCCAGTTTGCAAATTAATTCCAATTCAGCAGTCTCTCGTTGGAGTCTGTTCTTGAAGTTTTTTTGTTGAAGTATTGCCACTTTTAGGTCTGTAGGTTTGAGAGAGAAATTAATGGTATTTAAGGACAGTGCTTTTGCTCAGGTTTCAGAGTAGCAGCCATGTTAGTCTGTATTTGCAAAAAGAAAAGAGTACTTGTGGCACCTTAGAGACTAACCAATTTATTTGAGCATGAGCTTTCGTGAGCTACAGCTCAGTGAGCTGTAGCTCACGAAAGCTCATGCTCAAATAAATTGGTTAGTCTCTAAGGTGCCACAAGTACTCCTTTTCTTTTTGCTTTTGCTCAGGTGATAATTTTAGGCATAGAGAGAGATGTGGCAATGGGCCAGTGTCCTTACTGAGCCCTTGTGGAAAGACTTAACAGTGGTAATTGAAAAGCAACATGATGAAAAATGAAATTCTTAAAACTAAGAACAAAAGGAAGGCCAGCTGGTTATGAGACCCTGCTAAAATTCAGGTGTGGGTTTGAAAAATCCGATAGCATTCCCAAAGCTGATCCACAAGTGCAACTCCCATTGATGCAAGTGTTCAGCATGGGAACTGAGGGCAGTAAGTGGCTCTTGGTGTGCAATTTAAAAGGATGCTGACAAATTATTTCCCAGTGTCCCTTTTCTCCTCCCTCCATTTATGTGGGTTGCTTCCGACTCCTCTGACTTAGCCTATTATTGAATTACCTCATGCCTCCTCTGCTCTGCCTGCTTTAACCTTTAAAGAACGTAGTTGCATGAATGTCCTTTCTTTACTGGGTGCTCGATGGTCATTGCGGTGAAGTGTCTGAAAAAGAGAATGGGAAAACTATTGACATTATTGGTAGTCACTAGGTAAGGTCCCCCCCCCGCCCCCCCCACTCCATACAATTCCTAGTTCTTTGTACTAGGGCATTATACAGCTGCCATTTCATAGAATCATAGAAGATTAGGATTGGAAGAGACCTCAGGAGGTCATCTAGTCCAACTCCCTGCTCAAAGCAGGACCAACCCCAACTAAATCATCCCAGCCAGGCTTTGTCAAGCCGGGCCTTAAAAACCTCTAAGGATGGAGATTCCACCACCTCCCTAGGTAACCCATTCCAGTGCTTCAGCACCCTCCTAGTGAAATAATTTTTCCTAATATCCAACCTAGACCTCCCCCACTGCAACTTGAGACCATTGCTCCTTGTTCTGTCATCTCCCACCACTGAGAACAGCCGAGCTCCATCCTCTTTGGAACCCCCCTTCAGGTAGCTGAAGGCTGCTGTCAAATCCCCCCTCACTCTTCTCTTCTGCAGACTAAATAAGCCCAGTTCCCTTAGCCATTCCTCATACGTCATGTGCCCCAGCCTCCTGATCATTTTCATTGCCCTCTACTGGACTCTCTCCAATTTGTCGACATCCCTTCTGTAGTGGGGGTTGCAAACCTGGATGCATTACAGTTTGCCCTCCCCAACACCCCCGTCCCTGCTCTAGCCCCAGTATAAGAGCTTCTGATATCCAAAGCACTCTGTGATGTCTAGTTGAGTTCCAACTAGCTGATGCGTTTGCCTGTGTAGTGTGGCACTTTGTTTCTAATTCGGTACTCTGTAAAGTGCTTTGTGGTACGTGGAAAGTGTAATATCAAACCCAGTTTTTATTCCATTGTATCTACAGCACACATCTGGCTGTGACATCTCCTGGAGGCACCTAATGCTCACTGGCTGGAATAACTTCGTGACTGTGGAATGAAGAGTGATTGGCTTGGCAGAGCATCAGAAGTAGCCATCTACACTGTCCCACTGGCGGTAAGACTCCACTGAGTGTCTGTCTGTCTATCGAATTATCTGCGTAGCACTAAGTGTATGCAAGGCACTTAACACAGGCCTCCAATTAATCTTCTAGGGTACTTCTTGGTTCCACTGTTACCAGCTTTGCCCGTTACTTTGGGGTATGCTCATTTATTAGGGTTACTCTTGGGGGGGAGGTGTCTGTACTTCTGTCAATGTACAGCTTGTGTCACTTGTGTTCTCATACGGAGCTCTACTTCTCCCTGCTGCAAGTTCCCTCTGAATGGAGCTACCCTGTGGGACCTAGGTTCCCCAGGGCTGGGTTCTTCCAGCCTCAGAATCTCACATGCACACCCCACCCCCACCCCGTGTCGGAGAGGACTGGGTTAATCAGCACTCCCAAGCTGACCCCTTATGTGTCCCTGGACTCAGCAGGCTGGGTCGAGCAGCACTTCCAAGCTGCCACCCTCGTACGCCCTGGGCCCTGCGCCGGAACAGAGCCCGCCTGAGCAGGCTGGGTCGAGCAGCACTTCCAAGCTGTCCTAGGTTCAGCATGTCCCTGTCCCCACTTTCACGTTACAATTGTTCTGGTAGTAACCCACTTGATGAGCAAACCCCACAGGATTTTTGGGCACTGCAGGGGTCTTTTAGCTTAGGTATGAGGAGCGTTGCTGAAGAGCGAATGAGGAAACCAAAAAGCACCCAGGAGTGGGGGAGAGAGAGAGAAGCAACCAGCTCAATTATGAAAGTTATTTATTGCCAGGTAATAACCATAGGGGAGCCAAACAGACAAAACAGTTATAATATTAAATCTAACTTAAATTGATTATAAAAGTCAGGTGTAGAAAACTGTAACTGATCACACAAGTCAGGGTCAGAAGACTATACTTAGAGAGAGAGAGAGAGCTGGGTTCTCACCACAGGCAGAGCCCCCAGCACGATCAGTCAGGAGAAGATGAAGTCCCAATGGAACTGATGCAAATTTTGTATCCTGGCATCAGAACACTTACTTGAGCATGGGTAGGGGATTTTGTAGAGAAACAACAATGGTTCAAGGGAGAACACTACATTTGTTTATGTGTAAACAAGGGAGTATACCAGAGTTGTTTTGTTCAAGCTAGACCATGGGAGCTGATCATTCCTGGCTTTGGGCAGTGTTCCTTGGAAGGAGCTCGCAGTGCAGTTAGGGAGCTTCATTATTTTGGATACCAATAAAGGATTCATTACTAGAATTGGTCTGATAACTACTGAGGTGGGTGTGTGCAGGCATGGGTTCATTAACATCTGGAGCAGAGATCCCCCATCATGCAGTGCTTCCCTGCTTTTCTGGTCCCAGAGTTCCATGCGGTTCTTGTCTTGGAATCTCTGTTCTCCATTCTGTATGCTAATGGAGATACCTCCTTCTGCCATCTTCAATGCAAATGAGGCTAACGGAGTTTCCTTAATCCTGTCATCCTTATCCGTGGGGTCAAGGTGTGTCTCCCGCTGCCTTTTCATTGCTTTTTGTAAGTTTTTCTTCTGATGCAGATTTGGTTCAAGCAGAGGCTGGGGTGGGGAAGGTCTTTCATGACTCAGACAGGCTGGGTACTGCGCGCTGGCTCCCCAAGAACACAGAGTTGCTAGGTAACACCACTGTTTATGAATGGGGTTCCCTTTTGCCTGCCACATGCTGATGCCTTGATAGAGTTGGAAGGCTGCAGTCACACAGTTCCCTCTGGGACTGGAGGTGGTCCAAACAGCAAACCACCTTCTACTGAAGGTGACTGTGAAGGAAATTCAGGGAGCCAGCATCCAGGGTTATTGATCCTGAAGGGTAACAAATCTGACTGCTACTGATTGGCTAGGAATTGTGCTTGGACGTGTTTGACTGGGAGGTGCTACAGAAAGGCAGAGTATTGTTTGGTGTTGTGGTAGTGTCCCGGGGCCCCGTAGTGCCAGACGCCTTACAGACACAGAAGAATTCATGATCAATTTGTAATAGGCCATTTGAAAGAGTGAATGCCTTCGCTCCAAAAGAGATCTGCTCCACATTTGTCCTCCTCTTTCTGAAAATGCATCAGTTGTGGGCTTCAGGTGAGCCTGGCCAATTTAGGGTGAGGATAGCATTGGAACCTCCCAGTCGCTGTTGCAGGCCTTTCTGCAGTTCCACATAACTCCCCCATACGAAGTGTCTGGCCCAATGCTTCTTGTAGTCTGTGAAACTGAGAGGAATGCTGCTTGCACTGGGGAGCTGGGTTGATGTACCAGTCGTATGCTGTATCGTTACAGTGGGGTCTAGTGATACATCTCCCTAATCCAGCCTCCTGGGAACCTCAGTTGACATAACGTTACATATTTTTGAGATCTGGGAAGGTACAACCTTCTTTATCAGTGGGGACAGTTCATCGCTTAGGAATTGTTACACAGGCATTCCGTATGAATTCTTCAAGGCTATTTCTATTGAACTACCGGCAGCGTTTGCATGTAACAATGTAGCTGAGGCAAAATTACCATTTTAATCAGGCTAATCCTCTCAAGGGGCCAGAGGAGAAATAGTATAATCTGGAGAGACGTCTCTTTATTTTAGTAATTAGACAGGGATTGTTACCCTGGCACAAATCCTTTACATGTGAGGGGATTTTGACTCCAAGGCATCTGATACTTTTGATTTGTGGCTGGTTTAAAGGGGAAGTATGAGAGCACTGCAGAATTATCAGCCTGGCCTTGCCAGGCCTCTTCTCAGGGTTATTAGTGGTGGTGTGAAAACCCGACGAATTCCTAAATGGAAAATAGCCAATCAGATTTGCAGAGTCTGGTACAATTTTGAAAAATATCTTCTGTGTCAAGAGTGGTCTTGTTAATGTCCTGTCTGGTGGTGTCCCCTCCTGCATCCCAGGAAAGCTGTGTGCTGAGCGAGTGAAGGAAGAGTTGTGTCATGAGGGCAGCCTCGATTGGTACCCACTTCCAATTCAGAGTGGCTGGAGTCATATCCATTTACTACGAGAACTGCTTTTGGTGAGGAATAGATCCATGCCCCCTAGATGAAACCACCCCAACGCTTTGAAGAGTTAATTCCTTCTGGTTTGCTCAGTGCTTTTTCTGGGCTCAGGGAGAGCACCAGTCCTGGCTGCCTCCCAGAAGCGAAAAGGTGAGGAGATGCAGAAGTTGCTTGACATTCTTATAGGGTTATCCTGCAACTAACTAAGCATTAATACCCCTAACTAAACCAGTCTAATCTGCGCCCATTAGCTGAAGTTGCCGGAGTATTCAGTAGCTACAGAAGTGTCCACAGTAAGGAGATGGGACAGTATGATTGACCACACTTTTTTTTCAGGGGGCTTCTCTGGTTTCAAAATGAATCGTGTAGCTTGCTTTGGGGACTGTCCCTTCTGGAAAGCTGCATTGTACATACAGAGCAGCCTTCGTGAGACAGCAATTTTTAAAATCCCACTCAGAAATGATTAGGGCTTTGACTCTTTAAAGGAACAACTTCAAAAAGTTAGTTGAAAGCAGTTCCAGGCCCTCTCCCTGCCAATTTCTGTGGTTTTATGATCACATTTTCATATCTAAAAATTTCCATAACTGCTTTCTCTCTCTCCTCTTGTTGTCTGAGTCCCACACAAACAGGAAAATGACTACATAAGGGAAACAGTGAGAGTGACTAGATGCTGTTAAATGCACAAACTATATCTCCAAAGAGACCTCCCCCCAGTCTTGTTTCCTTAGTTTTCTTAGGTGCTACTTGTAACACTAGGGTAGTCAATGGTTCTCCATTTTTTTTAAAGTTGATGGCATGTCTCTTTAAAAATTACCCCCATGGCATTGTCATCTTGTAACTCCAGAGGAGTCCAGCACTTTGACTCCCTCCTTGGGGAGTTTAAGGAACTTATATGGGATTGCTTAAGAAGAGTCATTCAGCTTTCTCACTTGCAAGGTGTATGGTTCTTCACAGAAATTTCTGATTGCAGGGAATTAATGCTTTTGTTAATATGCCTCTCTCCTTTCTAGTCTTTAATAGCTGATATAATTGTGGGAGCCACATGGCCCTTTATCAGTGTGTGCCACTGACCCACCAGGACTGTTGCCTTGCCTTCTCCCCGCTGCCCCAGTTTACAAGTGGAGCTTACCATAGATAAGATCCAATCCAAAGCCCACTGATTTCAATGGGCTTTCGATCTGGCTCTTGGTATATATTTCATCGCAACTGAGTCGTATGCAGTCCTACTTGTGTCCTTTCCTTGGCAGTGTCCTTAATGGTATGAATTGAGGATTTGGTCTAGCAGTTAGCCAAGGTGTGTCCTGCACTTTACCATGCTCTATGAAATACTGTTCCAATGAAGGATTGCTGCTTCCATTTCCAATGCAATGTAGGAGTCTCTATTCAATTGAATTAGTCCAAGAGAATTGATTCAACTGTTTTTCTAGGAATTAGGTGACTGGTCTATCTTGGCAAGCCTGTGAATGAAAGCTTGCTATGAAGTCCTACCCTATTTTACCGAGGCGAAACCTCCAGGATCGCTAAGGCTGTGGCATAGGACAACATCAGGATACTCCTAATCTTGCATGTAACTGCCTCCCCTACTAGATACAGCGTAAAACAAGAGGAAAATATCTCTTGGTTTTGAATACCTGGAACCTGAATTTGGTTCCTTATCATTTTAGAAATTCTTTTCCTTTAACCAGTACAGGTTGAATCTTTGCTGTTAAAACATAGGTAGTATTTCTCTGTAAACTGGTCACAGAGGGTATTTCTGCAGTGCAGTCATGGATGATTGCAGTTTGAGTAGAAATTCCTGAACTAGCTTCAATCTAGCTACCTGGGTACTAAAGCAGTGAAGCCGTGGTAGCAGGGGCTTCAATGTGGACTACACAAGTCCATCTGGAACCCTAGATAATTACTGTGGCTGCACCAGTCCAGTACCTGAGCTAGCTGGATTGAAGCTAGTTTGGATATGTCTATGTGAGCCACAGTCACGTGCTGATTGTGGCATAGGCATGCCCTGAGAAGCAGCTGCATCAGTGGAAAGATCCCCTTTACCAGGGTGCACTAAGACAAGCGAAACAGAACTAAGCATAGTCTGTATTTTCTCCAAAGCAAAGCTAAGTGTTGTGGAGTGTTTGCTTTCCCCTAGGGCAGTGCACAATGCTGATAACTGCTTGCTGACATGCCACAGGCAGAGAAGTGAAGGAGGAGCAACACTACTACAGTGTAACATGGATGGTGTATGGAATAGTTCTTGCTAATGCTATGGCTTTGCCCTTTGTGTCCTCTTCTGATTCTGCTGGGTGTGGAATGTGAATTAGGAGGTTCGGACTTTAAAACACCAGTTAGAATTTCAGTAGCTGAGAATGCTGGGTCAGGGAAGTTCGTAAGTGTATGTAGGGTCACCATCTGTGTCCCAGGTAGATATCTCAGTGATGTTTCTCAAGGGGAGAGTTTCTTGCTGGAATCTTCTTTTCCCCTCTCCCCCCTCCGAGTTGAAAACTCCTGAGAATCTTTCTTCCAAGATCCTGCTCCAGTGGAACACTTGTCTTTTTGTTTGTCTGGATGCCCTGCTATACGGGTAAATTCCTTCTCTAGTTAAGTTCAGCCACTTGCACCCCATACTGAATTTGAGGAACAGAGCATGTTACTGGTGTCTGTGAGCTGTCCCTGAAGTGTAACATGGGATGAACTTCTCTTCTGTGGGTTTACAAGGAAATCAAGACTGAAGGCCACTTTCA
Organism: Chelonia mydas; assembly: GCF_015237465.2. Taxonomy (NCBI): domain Eukaryota; kingdom Metazoa; phylum Chordata; order Testudines; family Cheloniidae; genus Chelonia; species Chelonia mydas. The sequence continues at coordinate 35,810,706 of NC_051250.2, forward strand.
GCCTCAGACTGGGTGTGCTGGTCAGTCACTTCACCCAGGATCTTGCTTTTCCAATAAGCAGTGAAATGTCGCTTATCTAGACTGGACTGCTGGACAATGGGATTTTCCTAATCTGTTTTTCAGCAGCCTCCAACACGGCAAAACCTGCACTGCTACTGCCCACTAAGTTTGGGGTGTCTATAGGAGGCAGTTTGTGATTCCTGTAGAAGCAGACATGCCAGTAATAATCTGTTGGAAAGAGACAATACCAGTTAGCTGCATGGCAAAAGTCATATCTGTTAAGAGATGCAAATCCATCCATAGGGATTTTACAGTCATGCAAACTTGCTCCTTTAATGCTGCGTGTCTGTGTTATGAAAGCTCACTGGGGAAAAATGAAGAGAAGAAAGGCTAAAAGCTCTGAAGAGACTTACTGAACAGGCTGGGTCAGGTCAGGACTCTGGTGCTTTGTTTAAAACTGCCTGTGAATGGTGGACTGAAGGGAGATATCTGGTTGGTAATGTTACCTGCATTTTCTTCTGTGGATCCTCAAATAATTGAAGCTGTATATGTGAGAGGGAGAGAATCCTCTAGAGGTAACTGTCAGCTATAAGGAATCCAATTATAGTGAAGCCATGTGGCAGTTGCCAATTGCTCATATGCATTTCAGTGGATTTGTGCCCCTCTTATAGTGAAGCTTCATTTCACTATAATAAATTCCACTGTTCTAATCCCTGATGAATGCAGTACTTGGTATCCACCAGTAGGTGTTAAGTGCTGCATTCCATGAGGATTATCACATCCTCAATCGCCTGTCTTCGACTTGTCTACACTCATAAATTGTACTGCTTTAACTATAGTTAAACCCACGCCCAGAGTAGATGCAATTATACTATTATAAAGGTGCTTATATTGGTTAAGGGTGTTTCCACATGAGACAGGAAACTGTTTTGGTTAAAAAAAAAAAAAAAATCGGACACATTAATGTTTCCTCCTTTCCCAGTCCACCTCATCCTATGTGGCCCAACTTGATGCAAGGATACTTGATGTACCACTAGTCCAGGAATTAATAGTTCTAAGGTCCGATATCCTGAACCATAAATAAATATGTATATACTATGCCATTGGAGAAGTGGGATACCAGCAATTAGAGAGCATTTGTGTGTAGCACTGGTAGGTTGTGATATACTGGATCTTAAATTTATGATATAGTTGCATAGGAATTGCTATATTGGATTGGACTTGAGGTCCATCTCGTTCAGTGTCCTGTCTGATAGTGATCATCACCAGATGCTTCAGAGAAAGATGTAACCACTCCGTCAGGCAACTGCAGGGTTATCTGCTCAACAGATTAATTTCCATTATGGTCTTTAATAGTTAGAGATTGATTTTACACCTGAAGCATGAGGTATAATATCCCTTCCAGAATGTTTGTCACTAATTATGATAATGCTGGACATTCTTGATGTTCTTAGAAATGTCTATCCCTTTATGAATCTCAAGTTCTTGGCCTCAACAACATCCTGTGGCAATGAGTTCCGCAGTCTAATTGCTCATCATGTGAAAAAGGATTTTCTTTATCTGTTTTGAATTTCCCACCTTTCAATTTTAAGTGACTGTCCCCTTGTTCTTGTGTTATGAGACAGGAAGAAGTGTGTGCAGTAAAGTCCATTGAGATCTATATTTTAGCAGTCCTAAAAATATGCTGTAATATTTCTGTCCCTCTGAAGGCTGTATGTGGTAACCAAGGCAACTTGGCCTAAAAAGTAGCAGGATTAAAAACAATTATACCAATTAAAAAAATAGTTAAATCCTAACAAACTTTCAAAAAGATGGTATAAACACTTTATGCAATGTTCTGATCTGCACACATTTATAGTGATTTAATTAAAGTTGTGATTTTTAAACTGACATAATAAATCAGTGCAACATTGTATGTGGGCACTCTTAAATCAGTTTAAACTTGTTTTTTTTCAGGTTAGCTTATCTACAGAAATAAGCTAAAGTGATATAATCCATTTTATTGCAATATGTATGTCCACAGAGGGGTTTTCACTGGTTTAACTAACCTGGTTAATTACCCTGATGCAAGCTTGTGTGTAGATAAACTTGACAGAATGTGGAGACATAAAGGTTTTGTAACTCACTGAAGATACCCACATAACTGTTTCTGCTGCTTGTGAATAATGTGGTCATTCCAACCAGCATGGATTGATTTTAAATCAAGGCATTTTAAATTATGATTTGAATCATCAAGTGGAAAGCCTTGATTTAAATAATCAGTTGTGATCAGCTTTTCCATTTATACTTCAGTTATTTTCTAAAGAAAGATGCATTCTTATCCATAGATATAACCATTAAACCCTCACTCTCACAGACCTTGGGACGCAGGCCAGTCCTCGCTTACAGACAGCCCCCCAACCTGAAGCAAATACTCACTAGCAACTACACACCACACCACAGAAACACTTAACCCAGGAACCAATCCCTGTAGCAAACCTCGTTGCCTACTCTGTCCCCATATCTACTCTAGCAACACCATCAGAGGACCCAACCACATCAGTCACACCATCAGGGGCTCATTCACCTGCACATCTACTAATGTTATATATGCCAACATGTGCTAGCAATACCCCTCTGCCATGTACATTGGCCAAACTGGACAGTCTCTACATAAAAGAATAAATGGATACAAATCGAACATCAGGAATGGTAACCTATAAAAGCCAGCAGGAGAACACTTCAATCTTCCTGGACATTCTATAACCAATTTAAAAGTAGCCATACTTGAACAAAAAAACTTCAGAAACAGACTTCAAAGAGAAACTGCAGGGGAAATTTTAAAATTTATTTGGAAATTTAACACCACTTAAGTCCCTTACAACACAAGGGGCTCAGACGTGTCCTGTAGAGAGAGGGGTTGGTGGTTTTTGCTGTGCCTGCCCCATTTACATTGGCCTTCCAGTGACAAATCTGCAGCTGTGTTGATAAGAGATTTGGGGGGCGGGAGGAGGAGGAGAGTTCATGGTTAGGAATCGCACCAGGATTACAGATACTGAATGCGAACCGGAGGTCTGGGTCGAGGAAGGAAATGGAGGCGATGCAGCTGTGCTTGAGGATGCTACGCCTGCCCAAGGGAAGCACTTGTGTCTCCTGAGACATTTAGGTGTAGGAAGCAGCGATGAAATCACTAGTTTACTTGACTTGGTCAAGACCTGGAGGCGTCATTAACAGTGTCAGCACAAAAGGGTAGTTCAGATTAAAGGTGGAGATAAAACAAAAATTCTTTTATCTTTTATCTGTATAAAGCATGGCTTGTTCCTATACATTTATAGAATGCTATTCAGCCTGCAGACCAGCTGCCATGCAAATGAGCTGGTAAATATTTAACACAAACAACAGTGGAGCTGGAGCTTCCGTGTTGTTGAGACAGACCAGGTCTTTCCCTTTTATTGGGCAGGAACCTAAGGCCTTGTCTGTATTCAAAGATGCACTGGTTTAACTAAGCCCAGGTCTATACTGTAAACTTCTGCCAGGATAGCTATGATGGTGGTGGGGGACTTCAACTACCCACACATCTGTTGGGAAAATAACATATCAGGGCACAGATTATCCAGCAAGTTATTGGAATGTAATGGAGACAATTTTTTATTTCAGAAGGTGGAGAAAGCTACCAGAGGAGAGGCTATTCTAGACTTGACTTTGACAAATAGGGGGGAATTGGTTGAGAATGTGAAAGTGGAAGGCAGCTTAGGTGAAAGTGATCGTGAAATGGTAAGAGTTCATGATTCTAAGGTAGAGGTGGGCAAACTACAGCCTGCGGGCCCGTCCTGCCTGGCCCCTGAGCTCCCGGCCGGGGAGGCTAGCCCCCGGACCCTCCCCCGCTGTCTCCCCCTCCCCTGCAGCCTCAGCGCGCTGCACCGCCAGCGCTCTGGCCCGCTGCTCCTGCCGGGCAGGGCGCCTGGCTGTGAGCTCCTGCCGCTCTGAGCGGTGTGGTGGTGGTGGGCGGGGTTGGATAAGGGGCAGGGGGTCCCAGGGGGCAGTCAGGGAGCAGAGGATGGTTGGATGGGTCAGAGGTTTTGTGGGGGTGGGGGGCGGTCAGGGGACGGGGAGCAGGGGGGGTTTGGATAGGGGGTGGGGTTCCATGGGGCGGTTGGGGGCGGGGGTGTGGATAGCAGTTGGGGCAGGCAGGGGACAGGAAGCGGGGGAGTTGGATAGGGGGTGGGATCCTGGGGGGGCAGTTAGGGGCAGGGGACCTGGGAGGAGGCGGTCAGGGGACAAGGAGCAGTGGGGGTGGATGGGTCGGTGGTTCTGAGGGGGACAGTCAGGGTGGAAAGTGGGAGGGAATGGATAGGGGGCCAGGTCCAGGCTATATGGGGAGGCATAGCCTTCCCTACCCGGCCCTACATAAAGTTTCACAACCCGGATATGGCCCTCGGGCCAAAAAATTTGCCCATCCCTGTTCTAAGGAATGGTCGGAGGGGGAAAACAGCACAATAAAGATAATGGATTTCAAAAAGGAGGACTTTAGCAAACTCTGGGATTTGGTAGGTAAGATCCCATTGGAAGCAAGTCTAAGAGGAAAAACAGTTCAAGAGAGTTGGCAGTTTTTCAAAGAGACATTATTAAGGGCATGAGCAAACTATCCCACTGTGTAGGAAAGATAGGAAGTATGGCAAGAGACCATGCTGGCTTAAACAGGAGATCTTCAATTATCTGAAACTCAAAAAAAGAGTTCTACAAGAAGTGGAAATAGGTCAAATTACAAAGGATGAATATAAACAAACAACACAAGTATGTAGGGACAAAATTAGAAAGGCCAAGGCACAAAACAAGATTAAACTAACTAGAGGCATAAAGGGTAACAAGAAAACATTCTACAGATACTTTAGAAGCAAGAGGAAGCCCAAGGACAGGGTGGGCCCATTTCTCAATGAGAGGGGAAAACAGTAACAGAAAATGTGGAAATGGCAGAAGTGCTAACAGGAGCCTGAGCCCCAGGTATGCCACCGGAGAAGTGTTTGACATCATGGTGATCAAACCCAGCTGGGACAGAGCTGGACCCTGTAAAGGAAGATACACAAGGCAGTGGGAGAGCTGCCTGAGGAGGGCCAGGGAGGTGACACAGTAGGAAGGGAGCTGGGAGCTTCCTCTCTTGTGTTAAAGTCTGGGGGAGGCCTGAAGGCTGGAGCCAGATCTGGAGGGTTCTGGGGCAGAGGTGGGTTGCCCTAGTCAGGAAGCCCAAGTGGCAGTGAAGCATAACGGGTGGAACACCAGCTCAAAAAGGGACTCTGGTAGCTCCGGTCAGCACTGCTGACTGGGCCATTAAAAGTCCAGTTGTCGCGGTGCTGGCAGGCTACCTACACGGCTCTGTGCGGCTCCCCAGAAGCAGCGACATGCCCCTCTGGCTCCTAGGTGTAGGGGCAGTCATGAGGGATCCACATGGTGCCCCCAACCCAAGGCTTTGCTCCGCAGCTCCCATTGGCCACGGTTCCCAGCCTGTGGGCGGGAGCAGCATGCAGATCCACCTGGCCATGCCTCTGCCTCGGAGCCAGAGGGACATGCCGGCTGCTTCTCAGAAGCCACCTGAAGTTAGTGCTGCCCAGAGTCTGCACTCCTCACCCCCGCTCACCCCTAGCCCCCTGCCCCAGCCCTGATCCCCCTCCCACACTCCAAACCCCTCGGTCCCAGCCCTGAGGCCCCTCGTGCACCCCAATTCCTTATCTCCAGCCCCACCCCAGAGCCTGCACCCGCAGCCCAGACCCCATATCCCCTCCCACACCCCAATCCTCTGCCTCAGCCCAGAGCCCCCTCCCAGATTTTAAACCCCTCTGCCCCAGCCCAGAGTCCCCTTGTGCACCTCCAGCCAGAGCACTCACCCCCTCCTGTACCCCAAGCCCCTGCCCCAGCAGGTGAAAATGAGCGAATGGGGGAGAGCAAGCGACAGAGGGAGGGGGGATGGGGTGAGCAGGAGGTGGGGCCTTGGGGAAGGGGTGTGGGAAGGGTGTTCCATTTTGTGCAATTAGAAAGCTGGCAACCCTAGGTGTTTGGAGTGAAGTTGGAAGAACAGTGCAGTCACTCTCTGGGCACTAGAAAGCGGGGATGCCCAGACTCCACAGGATTGGCACAAGGGCCCGTGGCTGACCCTGACACAATGGGAATGTCCAGATCTCTATGGAGAATGTGGGGAGGTGTTGTTTGTAAGAGAGAGCCCAGGAAGGGGCAGGGAAAAAGGCCAGAGGAAAGACTAATGGTAGGAAGGGATCCAGGAAGCAGCAGCAAGGTGTCTGATGGAGCAGACTTTGACTGCTCATCTTAGGGTCCCTGGACTGGAGCTCAGTATTGAGGCAGGTTTCTGTTCCCCTACTGGTCACTGGGAAAGATGGTGTGAAGTTCCCCAGTGAAGGTAAGGACAATTCAGAGTCTTGTGAGCGAGGTATAATGATCACTGGGGCCTGACACAAGGTCTTTGAGTTAAATGCTGGACATTGTTATCTCAAAAGGGGTGAGGAACTAAATCAATGAGCTGGCCAGAAGGCTGTGTCGTGCGAAGAGGTGGACCACCCAGGACAAAGGCTGGAGGAGGAGTCGGGGTTTGTGGCTGGGTGAGACTTCTGGAGGGAGTTTCAGTTTGGAGCTGGCGGGGAGATGGGGGGGAGACCCAGAATCTGGGTCTCAGCTCCCCACACCCCAAGATGGACCTGACAGTACCTACAAGCTCTGTTTTAGACTATGTTCCTGTCCTCTAATAAACCTTCTGTTTTACTGGCTGGCTGAGAGTCACGGTGAATCGCAGGCAGTGGGGGGTGCAGGGCTGTGACTCCCCTACACTCCCTGACAACTGGTGGCAGAGGTGGGACGTACTGCACCCCGTAGATGGTGCTTCCTGCAATAAGTGACTTGGGAGCAGTAAAACGAAGGGGGATTAATGAGAACCAGGCATGTTGAAGGCTCAGAGAGGAGTGGTTTCAGGAGGCAAAGGAGCTACACTTAACCCCTGGGAGTGTGTGACCAGTGAGAAGGACTGTTGCAGTAACAGGGTCCCCCTGGGGACTGAGGTGAGCAGTTCGGAGGAGTCTGCGGCTTGACCCTGGAAGAGAGGTGGTGACCTGGAGAAGGGCTGGCACAGTAGGGGTTCTTCCCGGAAACCGTGGGGAGCTGAGAGCACACAGGCCTGCAAGTCCAGAACAACTTGGGAACAGCGGGGATGTATAACCATCTCCTTAAGAGGGACCTTGTAGAGCTGTGCAGAGAGAGAGGGCTGCGCATTGGAAACCTCACTAAAGCACAGCTGATTGCCCAGCTGGAGGAGGAGAATCGCTTGGAGGAGCTGATCCCTGCCCCGGAGGGAAGCAGCCTGGCAGATGCAGCATCGGCCCTGGTGTCTGTCCCAGCTGGGAGTGGTCAGACTGCTGCCGAGAGCACTCCGAAGCCCTCCTACCTATGGTTGGGGAGGGGCTGGAAGGAACCCGGCAAACCCCGGGGACAGCGTGACCCCCGTGGCCAGCAGGGGATCCTCATGGCAGAGCTCCCTATTACTGGAGCTGAGCCGGCTGGAATGAGAGAAGGAGATAAAACTGAAAGAGCTAGAGGATAGGGAGAAACAGTGGCAGCATGAACTGGAGTTGGCAAGGCTGAGGAGCAGAGAGCCCCCTGCTGCGGTGAGTGAGGGGGACCCAGAACTGCATGGAGCTTTGATGAGCAGATCCTGTTCCAGTTTAAGGAAGGGGAGGACATAGATGAATTCCTGATTGCCTTTGAGAAGGCCAGTGGGCTGCACAGCGTTGACCCTGCAGACAGGCTCTGGTTTCTCACCCCCTTAGTGGACCCCAAAGCCGTGGGGATGTACAGCCAAATGGAACGGGTGGAGGCAGGGGACTATGAACTGTTCAAAAAGGCCCTGCTATGCAAGTTTGGGATGACTCCCGAGGCAAACCGGAAAAAGTTCCGGAGTCAGTGTAAAACCCCTGAGGACACATATCTGGAACTGATCCTCCAAATGGAGGGATATGTCCACAAGTGGGCAGATGGGGCCCAGACTAAGGGGGACATGGTTAAACTGATTGTACTGGAGCACCTGTATGAATATTGCCCATCCGACCTGAGGATATGGTTGGTGGACAAAAAGCCAGAGGACCTGCAGAGCACAGGGCAGCTGGCCAACAAGTTTGTGGACAGCCAGTCAGGGTTGGAACGGAGGAGTCCCAAAAGAATAAGCCCACCACAGTGCAGAGAGAGAGAGAGAGTCACCCTGGGACCCCCCAAAGGGGGAATGTGGAGAACCCACTCCCAAGGGGAACAACCGGCATCAGGACCAACCGACCGGCTCAACGGGACCAATGGAATGTCAATTGTTATTACTGTGGGCAGAGGGGCCACATACGGACCCAGTGCCCCAAGCTCAAGGACAGACTGAGCAAATCGAACCTACACATGGTTAACTGGGTAGTGACCCAGCAGGAGGAGGGGCAGGCTTCCCAGGCAGGAGGGGCTGGCAGCTTACCAACTTCTCATGAGGGAGGAGTTTCCCAGACCAGCCCCTCTGGGGGCTGGATGATCTGGACTCAAGCTTCTCTGTTTACAGGGTGGGCATGGGGGGGCTGTCCCTGCAGAGCGAGTACCTTGTTCCCCTGGAGCTGGATGGGAGGAAGGCCAATGGATACTGGAACACGGGCGCTGAGGGATGCTGGCCCATCCCGAACTGCCCGATACCTACCTGACTCTGACGGGTGTGGGCGGGACCCCATTCAAGATGCCTGTGGCGAGGGTACATCTGAAATGGGGGGCCAAGGAGGGCCCCAAGGACGTGGGGGTGCACCATAGAATCATAGAATATCAGGGTTGGAAGGGACCTCAGTTCAACCCCCTGCTCAAAGCAGGACCAATCCCCAACGAAATCATCCCAGCCAGGGCTTTGTCAAGCCAGGCTTAAAAACCTCTAAGGAAGGAGATTCCACCACCTCCCTAGGTAACCCATTCCAGTGCTTCACCATGCTCCTAGTGAAAAAGGTTTTCCTAATATCCAACCTAAACCGCCTCCACTGCAACTTGAGACCATTACTCTTTGTTCTGTCATCTGCTACCACTAAGAACAGTCTAGATCCATCCTCTTTGGAACCCCCTTTCAGGTAGTTGAAAGCATGTGTTCCAGGCCCCAGATAAGTTTTGTTGCCCTCCACTGGACGTTTTCCAATTTTTCCACATCCTTCTTGTAGTATGGAGCCCAAAACTGGACACAGTACTCCAGATGAGGCCTCACCAATGCCGAATAAAGAGGAATGATCACTTCCTACGATCTGCTGGCAATTCTCCGACTTATACAGCCCAAAATGCCGTTAGCCTTCTTGGCAACAAGGGCACACTGTTGACTCATCCAGCTTCTCGTCCACTGTAACCCCTAGGTCTTTTTCTGTGGAAATGCTGCCTAGCCACTCGGTCCCTAGTCTGTAGCAGTGCATGGGATTCTTCCATCCTAAGTGCAGGACACTGCACTTGTCCTTGTTGAACCGCATCAGATTTCTTTTGGCCCAATCCTCTAATTTGTCTAGGGCCCTCTGTATCCTATCCCTGCCCTCCAGCGTTTCTACCACTCCTCCCAGTTTGGTGTCACCTGCAAACTTACTGAGGGTGCAATCCTCACCATCCTCCATATCATTAATGAAGTTATTGAACAAAACCGGCTGCAGGGCTGACCCTTGAGGGCACTCCACTTGATACCGGCTGCCAACTAGACGCGGAGGCACTGATCATTACCCATTGAGCCCGATGAGCCCCATCCTTTGCCTACTGAGGTTTTGATGGGGGGTGTCCTAGAAGATTGGCCAAGCAACCACAGAATGCCCTACTCCTGACCTGTAACCAGAGCCAGCAAGGGGCACTATGCCCTGGCATCCCCAGAAGCGCAGGGCCCTACCCTTGTGGGGAGGGAGTGCCCAGGGACAAGGCTCAGAGGGGCGGCGGCTTCAGACCCAGCCGGTGAGAGGGAACAGATCCCCATCCCTTCCCCAGCTGCTGAGTTCCAAGTTGCAAAAAGATCCCTCCTTGCAGAAGCAAAGGGACCTGGCTGGCCTCAGTTCGGCCCGGACCCTGGGGAAAGGCTGCCAGAAGAGGTTCCTGTGGGAGAAGGGATTCCCCAGGGAAAGTGGAGTTGTGAGGAATCTGGAGGCAACTGGTGGTCCCCCGAAGTATCGCTGCAAACTACTATACCTGGCCCATGAAATCCCTCCCTCAGGACACCAGGAAATCCGGCGTACCAGGCAGAGGTTGCTACAGAACGTTTACTGACCTGGAGTCCTGAATACTGTCCAACAGTATTGCAGATCCTGTAACCCCAGTCAGAGGGTGGGGAAAGGGGAAAGTGGCTTTGAGACCTTTGTCCATCCTAGAGGAGCCTTTTCAGAAGGTAGCTGTGGACATAATGGGTTCTCTCAGCAAGACAACCCGGTCGGAGAAGAAATACATTCTGGTGGTGGTAGATTTCACTACCCGCTACCCCGAGGCAGTGGCCTTGTCTTCTGTCGAAGCAGACACAGTTGCAGATGCACTGCCGACAATTTTCAGCTGAGTGGGGTTCCCCAAGGAAGTCTTGACAGACCAAAGATCCAACTGCATGTCAGCCCTACTCCAGTGCGTGTGAGAAAAATGTGGGGTCCAACACATCTGGGCCTCAGCATATCACTCCCAGTCCAATGGGCTGGTGGAGTGGTTCAATGGAACTCTAAAGATGATGCTGAAAACCCTTATGAACCAGCACCTGCAGGACTGGGACAAGTACTTACCTCACCTGCTCTTCGCGTAAAGGGAAGTGCCCCAGGAATCTACCGGGTTTTCGCCTTTTGAACTGTTATATGGAAGAAGGATAAGGGGACCCTGGACCCAATGAGAGACAAATGGGAGGGGAAAGCCACTCCCGATGGAGAATCAGTGATGGAGTATATCTTAACCTTCCAAGAAAGACTTGCTGCGCTCATGGGCTTGGCCAAGGAGAATCTGGACAGAGCCCAGAGGAAACAGGTCTGGTATGACAGCACAGCACAGGCCCGCGCCTACGCCACTGGACGCCAGGTGATGGTTCTCATCCCCAAGAAGAAAAACTACAAGCTGCCTGGAAAGGCCCTTTCAAGGTTGTCAAGCAACTAAATGAGGTAAACTATGTGGTGGAACTGTCTAACTGGGCACACCGCCACTGGGTGTACCATGTTAATATGATGAAGCCATATTATGGAAGGGGGAATGTGGAGTTAACTGTGTGTGGACATTGGAAGGAGCAGGGAGATGACCCTTTAGTAGATCTATTCCCTGAGTCAGGAGCTGGCTCCTCCCTGGAAACAGTTCCCCTCTCGGATCAGCTAACCCCTACCCAGCAAGCTGAGATCAGAGGGGTGTTGCGTTTGTACCGACAGCTGTTTTCCAACCAGCCTGGACTCTCTAATCTGACGGTCCACTGGGTGGAGACAGGATCTCACCCGCCTCTAAGATGTTCCCCCTTCCAAGTCACAGGGAAAAGTGCTCAAAACCTGGAAAGGGAGGTCAGTGACATGGCTGGATGGGCATCACCACCCCCAAAGCCAGCATCTTCCAGCCCTTGGACCTCGCCTATGGTGCTGGTCCCCAAAAAGGACGTGTTGATCCCATTCTGTGTGGACTATCGGGAGCTTAATGCCATCACCGGGCCCGATGCCTACCCCATGCCCAGGCCTGACGAGCTCCTAGACACGCTGGGAGGAGCTCGCTACCTTACCACCATGGATCTTACAAAGGGCTACTGGCAAGTGCCACTGGATGCAGATGCCAGGCTGAAATCTGCCTTTATCACCCCTCTGGGGCTCTGAGTTCCTGACCTTGACTTTTGGCCTCAAGGGGGCACCTGCCACCTTCCAGCGCCTGGTGGATCAGCTACTGAGGGGGATGGAGCGTTTTGCCATGGTGTACATTGATGACATCTTTCAGAGTAGCGCCTGTTAGTCTGTATTCACAAAAAGAAAAGGAGTACTTGTGGCACCTTAGAGACTAACCAATTTATTTGAGCATAAACTTTCGTGAGCTACAGCTCCCTTCATCGGATGCATTCTGTGTCTTTAGCCAGACCTGGGAGGACCATCTGTCCCAGGTTAAACAAGTGCTGGACCGACTCCGGGAGGCTGGGCTGACCATAAAAGCTTAGAAGTGCTAGGTGGGGATGGCCGATATATCTTACCTGGGCCACGAGGTGGGGAGCGGCTGCCTAAAGCCAGAACCAGGCAAGGTGGAGGTGATCAGAGACTGGCCCGCTCCTCAAACCAAAAAGGAGGTCCAAGCCTTTATTGGGATGGCAGGGTATTATCGAAGATTTGTGCCACACTTTAGCTCCATAGCCGCCCACATCACTGAGCTATGCAAGAAGGAAAAGCCAGACAAGGTGGTCTGGACCGAGCAGTGCCAGAGGGCTCTCTGTGCACTGAAGGAGGCTCTGGTCAGTGGCCCAGTTCTGGTAAACCCAGACTTTGACAAGCCCTTTATGGTGTTCGCTGATGCCTCAGACACGGGGCTGGATGTGGTGTTAATGCAGGTTGATGAAAAGGGGGAGAGACATCCCATCGTGTACTTGAGAAAGAAGTGGTTACCTCAGGAGCAAAACTACACAGCCATAGAGAAGGAATGCCTGGCTATGGTGTGGGCCCTTAAGAAACTAGAGCTATATCTATTTGGGCGACACTTCACTGTGCACACTGACCACTCACTCCACCCTGACCTGGCTGTACGAGATGAAAGGAGCCAATGCCAAGCTCCTGAGGTGGAGCCTGCTCCTGCAGGATTATGATATGAAGGTGGTCCATGTGCAGGGGAGTGCCAACGTGATAACTGATGCGTTGTTCCGGAGAAGGGGGCCTGAACTTTCCCAAGTCACTGTTTATAGTGACCCCGCTCAGTTCAGTCTCGAAGGGGGGAGAGATGTGACGGAGTAGGGAGTATTAATGGTAATGTTGCATGGGAGTTTTCCTAGTTTACTGTCTGCATTAATACTAGATGGTGGTGGGATATAAGGGTGTGACTTCACTTAGGGATGATACTTGACGGCCAGCACATAACCTGAGCCCAGGACAGGGTTGGGGCCAGGTGACACCTTCTGCCCAGGAAACTGGACAAAGGCTGGAGGAGGAGCCAGGGTGTGTGGCTGGGTGAGACTGCTGGCGGGAGTTTCAGTTTGGAGTTGGTTGGGGTGACGGGGGGAGGCCTAGAACCTGGGTCTGGGCTCCCCACCCCCCAAAATGGACTTTTCTCAGGGGTCCTGTTTTCTGTACCTACAAGCTCTGTTTTAAACTGTGTTCCTGTCATCTAATATACCTTCTGTTGTACTGGCTGGCTGAGAGTCACTGTGAATCACTGGAAGTGGGGGGTGCAGGGCTCTGACTCCCCCACACTCTGTGAGAAGCTACCATGCCCAGCCACGAAGGGGCACACCCACAGTGAATCTATCCTGCTACACTAGTGTGACGGGTTCAGTCATAGAGACCCCCTTGGGCCTGTCACCTGATGTGGTGAGACTACCTTTGAGCCCATTTTCTCTGCCAATTTGGGTCTTCAGAACCCTGCCTTGTTGAGCCAGACATGCAAGTCTGCTGCAATACAGGCCCAGGGTCTGAACCACGCCCCCAAAGCTGCAGACTTAACTGAAAACAGCTTAAGAAGTGCTCCTGTCTCCAGCACCCAGACACCCAGCTCCCAATGGGATCCAAACCCCAAATAAATCTGTTTGGTTTGGTAGCTGGGTATGGGAAAGGAGAGCTGAACTTATGGGAAATTGGAGGAGAGACAGAGGAACTGAATAATTCTGGGAGCCTAAATAGAGAGAGAGAGAAATAAGGGGGGAAAGGTCAAAACAGTTGCACCTTGGTGTTTGTGACCTTTTATGGATTCTTTCCTTAACCTTTCACTAGGGAGTTTTTCATGCTGGAAGGCAACGCTGCAAAACATCCCCTTAGGTCATGTAAAATGTGCACTGAAAGCTCTGTACTTGGCTAACAATGAACTCAGGGGCGCTGGAACTAGGAGTGCTGGGGGTGCGGCAGCACCCCCTGTGGCTTGAAGTGGTTTCCATCATGATGCAGGGTTTACAGTTTGGTTCAATGGCTTTCAGCACCCCCACTATACAAATTGTTCCAGCACCCCGAATGAGCTATTCTTAGGCTATTGATGTGCACCTCTCGACTGGTGGTAGGATGTGTGCTAAGGGCTTGCTAAGACTTGTTGTGACAAAGGGTGTGTCTACACTGCATTGTAAACCTGGATCTCTGCGACCCGGCTTGTGGACTTGGTGTTTCAAGCCTGCACCTGAATGTCCAGACTCCATTGTAAACTTGAGTTTACAATCGCTGGACCTGGGTGTCTCAGCCATGCTAATGCATCCATACTGCCCTATGTAGACCATCTGACTTGGGTCTGTGGCTTGAGCTATGTCCAGACTGCAAATGACAGGGTTTGGACCCAAGTCACAGCAGGACTTGGATTCTGACCCACATACCCTTCAGGTTCCTCAGACACAGGTCCTGAGTGCTTGCTGACCCAAGTCAGACTGATTTGTGTGTGGACGGAAGGGAGGCTTGGCTCATACCTCAGTCAGAGCCCTGGCTTTGTGTGCATTGTAGACATACCCTTACTGACTTTCAAGGGGATCCAATCCTTGATCCATTGTTTTCGGTAGGAGCTGGTTTGGTCATTAGTTTACAAGAATTGGGGCAGAGAACTGAATTGTTTAGTTACTGTGGAAGCGTTGCAAGATCTACTCCTGTGGCTGCCTGGTTAACCTGTACTTCCTACACTAGATCCTATCATCTTAGCTTTAATAAGGCTTTTGACACCGTATCGCAGGACATTCTTATAAGCAAACTAGGGAAATGTAGTCTAGATGAAATTACTATAAGGTGGGTGCACAACTGGTTGAAAGACCACACTCAAAGAGTAGTTATCAATGGTTCACTGTCAAACTGGAAGGACGTATCTAATGGGGTCCAGCAGGAGTCAGTTCTCTGTCTGGTACTATTCAATATTTTCATTAATGACTTGGATAATGGAGTGGAGAGGATGCTTATAAAATTAGCAAATGAGACCAAGCTGGGAAGGGTTGGAAGCACTTTGGAGGCCAGCATTAGAATTCAAATGACCTTGACAAATGGGAGAATTGGTCTGAACAAGATGAAATTCAATAAAGACAAGTGCAAAATACTTCATTTAAGAAGGAAAAATCAAATGCCCAATCACAAAATGGGGAATTATTGGCTAGAGGACTGCACTGCTGAAAAGGGGTTATAGCAGATCTCAAATGGAATATGATTCAACAGTGTGATGCAGTTGCAGAAATGGCCAGTATCATTCTGGGATGTATTAGCAGGAGTGTTATGTGTGTAAGACACAGGAGGTAACTGTCCCACTCTACTCAGCATCAGTGAGGCCTTAAGTGGAGTACTGTGTCTAGTTCTGGGCACTACACTTTAGGAAAGATGTGGACAAAGTGGAGAGAGTCCACAGGAGAGCTACAAAAAGGATAAAAGATTTTAGAAAACCTGACCTATGAGGAAAGGTTAAAAAACAAACAGACTGGGCACATTTAGCGTTGAGGGGAAAAAAAAAAAAAAGACTGACGGGGACCTGATAAGTCTTCATGTAGGTTAAGGGCTGCTACAAAGAGCACTGGAGTTAGTGGTTTTCAGTGTCCACTGAAGGTAGGACAAGAAGTAATGGACTTAATATTAAGCAAGGGAGATTTAAGTTTGACATTAGGAGTAACTTTCTAATTTTATCTTTATCTTTCTAATTTATCTAGTTCTAAAAAGTACTAGATAAATTCATGGAGGATTGGTCCATCAGTGGCTATTAGCCAGGGTGGGCAGGAATGGTGTCCCTAGCCTCTGTTTGCCAGAAGCTGCGAATGAGCAACAGGGGATGGATCACTTGATGATTACCTGTTCTGTTCATCCCCTCTGGGGTACCTGGCACTGGCCACTGTCGGAAGACAGGATACTGGGCTAGATAGACCTTTGACCCAGTAGGGCTGTTCTTATATTCTTATAAAAAGAAAAGGAGTACTAGTGGCACCTTAGAGACTAACTCTCTAAGGTGCCACAAGTACTCCTTTTCTTTTTGCGAATATGGACTAACACGGCTGCTACTCTGAAACCTTATATTCTTATGTTCTCCAAGGGTAGTTAGTCTCTGGAATAGGCTTCCAAATGAGGTTGTTTACCTCCAACATAAGAGGTTTTTAAGAACAGGTTGGACAAAAGCCTCTCAGGGATAGTCTAGATTTACTTGGTCCTGCCTCAGTACAGGGGTCTGGACTTGGTGACCTATTGAGGTCCTGTCAGCCCTATGTTTCTGTATTCTGTGTTGTCTCCTCATTGGCTTCTCTTCTTTACATGTGCATGGCACAAATCTGGCTTGCTATCCTGTGCCTTCTTGTTGCAACACAGTCTTGTTTGTTTCCTGTGTGGAAACCCATCAGCATTATGAGTTTGGTCCTGTAAGGAGTCCACTACTCTCTCTTTGCAGTGGTCTTGTATGCATCCACTCCCCCCCCCATCTTTCCTTTATCGGGAGCACTGCAGAAGTTTAAAAATTAGCCTTGAACACTGTTCCTGTTTCCATTCCTGCTACTCCCCTTTCCCCCAGTGTCCTGTGATGTCATCTCATCTCTTCCAGAATACATACTCTATCACAGATACATCCTGCTTGAGCTTGGAGGCGGGGGGGGGGGAAGGGCAGGGGATGGGATGTGTATGAGGGGCAGGGAAGAAGCAGCATAAAGAACTACTGTTCCTCATCTGTAAGATATGTCAAGAGGGAATCTTATAATGTGCTTTCCTTATTCCTGTGAAATTAAAATGAATTGTAATTAAGTGAAAGTTAACCTTTGTACCTATTGCAAATGAGTGGACTGTGCAATTAACTTATCTTGCAGCATTAGGGGTTCTTTAAAATTACTTGGAAATAAATGTAGCCAGGTATGTGGCTTGAATTTTTATTTTGTTAATAGTTCAGTTCTGAATTAATTAATTTTAAATAATGGACCTTTGCTTCCTTTTTAAAAAAACAGTCCTATCTATGCAATTTAAAATATACCTTTTTTTCCTTTCTAGCAGTATTGATCTGAACAAAAAAAGCATAAAATACACTAAAAATATTGAAACATAGGAATGACCTCCCACCACCTCCCATGGTACCCACTCCAATGCATTACTTGTTGTAATGATTCACGGGCACCGTACGGTATTCTGCATCAGTTCAGGATGATCTCTCCAGACTGGGAGTTGGACCAGAATTTTAAAGGCAAGGGATTATAGCATGTTAGATGAGCTTGGAGGAGCAAAGCCCGCATGGTGGCTCTCTGCGTTCTTTGCTTGGGGAGTGTGTGTGTGTGTGTGTGTGTGTGTGTGTGTGTAAAACATACCAAGGGAGGCATGGAGAAAATACAGGGTACCAATCGTTCTTGAGTGTCTTGAAGGTGGCTCCCCGCTTTCTAGGTAGGAAACCTTCCAGTTCCTAACTTAATGACTGCTCTCTTCTAATGTCCAGATGAGACTAAGTGACTTCCATTTTTTGTTTGGTATGTTTAGTGGAGAAGGATTCAAACACCTTGGGAAAAACCAAAAGTGATTCTTGGATATTAATACAGATTTTTTTGTATGTTTTTCAAAGACATGTTTAATACATTCTTTTAAACAGGGTTTAAAATGTTACCTCCTAGGGAACTAAGGCAGTGGTTACTGGGATCTGGATGAGGTACATGGTGTAGATTCGAGGCCCCTTTGGGGCTAGGGTTTGGATTAGACGGCACTGAGCTAGTGGTGAATTGTCTTTGCAACATTTAACCTCAAAACCAGCAGAAATCTCTCAATGGGCTGACCTCTTTTAATTTCTACCATCTGCAATGGCATTGCTTATCTAAGGTTGTCTCCATCTGAAGCCAAATCTTCCTGAGAATGGCTGTTCTTGGGATATTTTGGCTCGATGTGTACTGAACTCCCTTCCAGTTCTAGCTCTGGCCTTGAAACCCATACCACCAGGGCATGGTGAAATCTAGGAATGAAGATCTGAGAGCCTCTTCCTGCTGCAATCCGAAGGGGTTGGTATTGAAGGTTCCAGTTTTGACTCAATACTACATGAGGAGGGTATTGGTGATGGTTGTTGACTATTCCTATTTCAGCATGCTGTGCTGAAGTTTACCCAATGTAATACAGGATTCTGCTGGGGCTTGGCTAGATGAACAGTTGTAACGCACGTCACTTGCCTTTTTGCAAGGGGAGAAGAGGTTCTCTTTCATAACCAAACCTCTACCATTTGCCTCTGTGGTGAATCTTGTTCCAAGATCCAGTGCTCTTTTTACATCCACCTTTACTGTGGTTCCACACACATCTACTGTTACCTCAGTGTTTGGGGGCGAATAATTGATGCTAAACTTTACACCGAGAATTTTGTACAAAATTCTTGTTTTATCTTAAAGAAATGAACCTTGCATCATTTTGTACGTTTTCCTCCCTTGGTTGTGTTTCTGTATTCCTTAGTTGTGGGTCTTTTTAAAAAAAACAACACCATGAGTGTCCATTGACTCATTCCTCAGCAAGTTGCAGTAACTCCGTAGTTGATTCCTGGCTGGACAGAACCAGTGAAAGGGGAAAACTCATAGCCCATTATTTTTAAATAGGGTGGGCAAGGAGGAGAAAGACCCTAAGAAAATTCCTACAGTGGAACTAACATTTCTGAAGAGCAGCTGAATATTTAGGTTTTTTTTTAAATAAGATGAATGCATTTTCCCCAAAAGAGTGATCCATATGATTGCTAGCTACTTTCCAAATAGGACCCTTCCAAAATCAACTCAACTAAATTATACTTAATCCTGATTCAACATGGGGAGATGGGTTGGGTCACTTCTTGAGGTCCCTTCTAGCCCTACATTTCTATGATTAAGGGACCAGGTTCCAGTGTGCTTGCCTCCTGACACATGCAAGCACAGTGGATCATGATATTATTAGCAGGAGTGTTGTAAGCAAGACATGAGAAGTAACTCTTCTGCTCTACTCCATGCTGATAAGGCCTCAGCTGGAGTATTGTGTCCGGTTCTGGCCACCATATTTTCAGGAAAGATGTGGACAAATTGGAGAAAGTCCAGAGGAGATCAACAAAAATGATTAAAGGTGTAGAAAACATGACCTATGAGAAAATTTTGAAAAAATCAGGTTTGTTTAGTCTGGAGAAGAGAAGACTGAGCAAGGACATATGTTTTCAAGTACATAAAGGGTTGTTACAAGGGGGAAGGTGAAAAATTGTCCTCATTAACCACTGAGGATAGGACAAGAAGCAATGGGCTTAAATTGCAGCAAGGGCAGTTTAGGTTGGACATTAGGAAAATCTTCCTAACTGTCAGGGTAGTTAAGCACTGGAACAAATTGCCTAGGGAGGTTGTGGAATCTCCATCACTGGAGATTTTTAAGAACAGGTTAGACAAACATCTGTCAGGGATGGTCTAGTTATTATGTAGTCTTGCCTGGAGTACAGGGGGTTGGACTAGATGATTTCTCAAGGTCCTTCCATTCCTACACTTCTATGATGCCAGCCTGTGCTAAAGCACTAGATAACCATGTTGTAACCTGATGCCCTGATGTGACTATATTAGGGTTTTCAGAATGAGGTTAGCAAATGATGGAGGGCTCGGTTCTCTGAACAGCTTTGCTCTCAGGCCTGAGGTGCAGAGTTCAAGGGAATGGTAATTGCACAGAGGAGAGTATGTGCTATTGAAGATGTCTGGAGGAGGATGGACCCGAGGTAATCTTGAGAAGGGTCAAGGGTTCAGTTAAATCCACTGAACTCAGTGGGGCTTTTGCACTTGGGGGGAGGAATGAGAACTCTGACGCTGTGGACAGTGCAGTTCTGTGGGTTTTGAATCTTTCTTTCTAACAATAAATCCAGTCATCCACCGTCAGGAGACAATGAATTCCCCTATCACAAGAATCTTTCACAGAACGCTCTCCTCTAGTCCCCACTCCATCCCTCCCACTCTGGACCCCTGCTGTCTTATGTGTTTGGTGTGTGGAGCTGGGGAGGGGAGAGGTGAAGGGGCATTGAGCCTGCCTGTTTGTGGTAAAAGCCCCTTCAGAGGAGGACCCTGGTGAATTTGCAGAACCAAGGAAAACAGATGTTCTCTGTCTAGTTCAAACCCCAAACAAAAAACACAACTGCAGAGCTGTTTTTTCCCATGGCAGAGAGACAGACTGTTCCTCCTTACAATGGCTGACAAATTGGCCTGTGACGAAGTGAAAGCGGTTATCAGTGTGGGCAGTCTTCATTCTCGCTCCTGGATGTGCTGTTCGGTTTTTGTATTCTATTTCTCTTTAATTATCTCTCTCCCTCCCTTCTGCTTCACACTCACTCCCCCATTTCTTGCTGCTACATAGTATATAGGTTTTTTCCTTTCTACTGCTATTTGGGTTGTGTTCAGTGAGACGTTTTTGCCAGGCTGTTGGGATCAGAAGCGGCATTGCAGGGGGAAGCTGATCAGAGGAGGGATGTTTTCAGATAGGAGGGAAGAGAGAAGAAATCAGAATTAGTTCCCATTTTAGGAGTGGGACAGCTGTACTATTAAAAGAAATGCAGGGGAGATAGGCAGAATGTGAATTTTTGTTTGGGTATAAGCAGCATTCTCTCTTTACAACAGTATTGTGTGTGTCTTTCTGTTAACAGAGGGAAAACCAAAAGACAGCACAGTAATAATGCAACTTCCCCCCTCATTCAAAATGGTTGAAAAAATCTTAAATTACTCCCAGCAGGATTGCAAAGCTAGGTTTGCCTAATTGTTCCCACTTCACAGATGGGGAAACTGAAGTACAGAGGTCTTAAACTGGGAATAGAATCCAGGGGTCCAGGTACTCAATCCCCATTTTCACCATTAGGATACTTTAACCCTTCCTGTATAAAATAGGGTGAAGGGCTGCATGACCCTTCGCATTTGGACTGCATTTACAATGGGTGCTGCATGTTCTGGGGTGGCAGGTAGGTGGAAAAGGAAGGTGTGTGACTGGTTTTATTTCTTGGCTGGAGATCAGCTGGAGCTGTCTCTTCAGAGTGGAGATTTCTAGCCATCAAGGTCACCTGTTCCCATGGGCGGTGGGTAAATAGGCCAGGGAAGGCTAAGCCTTCGCTGGTGCAGCCACCGCTGTCCCACTGCTGGACAGCTGGGTAGTGGTGGCCCAGCCTCTTCCCCTCCCTGCTCCACCCCTTCCCCGAGGCCCCCATTGCCTGCTGCTGCCTGCCTGGTAAATCTTGCTCCACTCCATGCCCCCCCTTCTCTGGAGGTCCCTGCCACTCGCCATGTCCCTCCTCACCTCCCCTCCACTGCAGGGGCGGGGGAGTGTGGAGGGATGGGGTGAGCAAGCAGTGAGTGATGGGCAGGCATGGGGATGAGGAGATGAGCGGCGAGCCAGCAGCAGGCGGGGGCAGGGTCTGGCAGGGGGTTGAGCAGGCAAGCGGCAGGCAGGCGCAGGGGTGAGGAAGTGAGCAGTGAGCTAGCGGTGGGGGAGTCTCATGGTGGGTGGGGAGGTCTGGTGGAGGTGGGTGAGGAGGCAAGTGGCAAGCCAGTAGCAGGGTGGGTAGGGTCTTGCAACAGGCAGGTGAGAGGCAGGCAGGGGGGTCTCGCAGCAGGCGGGTCACCAGGCAAGTAGCAGGTGCGGGGTAATGAGGGGACGAGACGAGCAAGGGGGTCTCATGGTGGGACAAGGTGAACGGGGCGGGTGGAATAGGTGGGACAGGAGTGTGGGGGAGTCAGGGTCCTGCACCCCCTACTTCCTGCGATTCACCATGACTCTCAGCCAGCAGTAAAACAGAAGGTTTACTAGACGACAGGAACACCGTCCAAAACAGAGCTTGTAGATACAAAAAACAGGACCCCTCAGTCAGGTCCACCTTGTGGGGTAGGGAGCCCAGAGCCCGGTTCTGGGCCTCCCTCCGTTTCCTCATCTCCCAAATGGAACTCCCCCAGCCCCTCCTCTGGCCTTTGTCTCTTTCCTGGGCAAGGAGACCACCTGATCTCTTTGTTCTCCAACACCTTCAGATGGCACCTTGCAGGGGAGGGGTCTAAGCCGTCAGGTACCAGGAGAGAGGGTGTCAGGCATTCTCTGTGCAAACCCCTGTACACCCCTGCCCTTTAGGACTCTGCAACAATCACACACCTTTATTCCACCACCTAGATACTTAAGAAATGCATAGGGGAAACTGAGGCACCCACACAATATTCAGAGAAAACATTAAGAACATTCCCACATCGTAACACCAGGTCAGTACTCCCTACTCTGTCACGTCTTTCCCCTTTTCGAGACTGGCCTGAGCGGGGTCACTATAAAACAGTGACCTGGGAAAGTTCAGGCCCCCCTCTCCGGGACAACGCATCAGCTATCATGTCGGCACTCCCCTGCACATGGACCACCTCCATATCATAATCTTGCAGGAGCAGGCTCCACCTCAGGAGCTTGGCATTGGCTCCTTTCATCTCGTACAGCCAGGTCAGGGTGGAGTGAGTGGTCAGTGTGCACAGTGAAGTGTCGCCCAAATAGATATAGCTCTAGTTTCTTAAGGGCCCACACCATAGCCTGGCATTCCTTCTCTATGGCTGTGTAGTTTTGCTCCTGAGGTAACCACTTCTTTCTCAAGTACACGATGGGATGTCTCTCCCCCTTTTCATCAACCTGCATTAACACCGCATCCAGCCCCGTGTCTGAGGCATCAGTGAACACCATAAAGGGCTTGTCAAAGTCTGGGTTTACCAGAACTGGGCCACTGACCAGAGCCTCCTTCAGTGCACAGAGAGCCCTCTGGCACGGCTCGGTCCAGACCACCTTGTCTGGCTTTCCCTTCTTGCATAGCTCAGTGATGTGGGCGGCTATGGAGCTAAAGTGTGGCACAAATCTTCGATAATACTCTGCCATCCCAATAAAGGCTTGGACCTCCTTTTTGGTTTGAGGAGCGGGCCAGTCTCTGATCACCTCCATATTGGCTGGTTCTGGCTTTAGGCAGCCGCTCCCCACCTCGTGGCCCAGGTAAGATGTATCGGCCATCCCCACCTAGCACTTCTAAGCTTTTATGGTCAGCCCAGCCTCCTGGAGTCGGTCCAGCACTTGTTTAACCTGGGACAGATGGTCCTCCCAGATCTGGCTAAAGACACAGAATGCATCCGATGAAGGGAGCTGTAGCTCACGAAAGCTTATGCTCAAATAAATTGGTTAGTCTCTAAGGTGCCACAAGTACTCCTTTTCTTTTTGCGAATACAGACTAACAGGTGCTACTCTGAAAGATATCATCAATGTACACCATGGGAAAACGCTCCATCCCCCTCAGTAGCTGATCCACCAGGTGCTGGAAGGTGGCAGGTGCCCCCTTGAGGCCAAAAGTCAAGGTTAGGAACTCAGAGCCCCAGAGGGGTGATAAAGGCAGATTTCAGCCTGGCATCTGCATCCAGTGGCACTTGCCAGTAGCCCTTTGTAAGATCCATGGTGGTAAGGTAGCGAGCTCCTCCCAGCTTGTCTAGGAGCTCGTCAGGCCTGGGCATGGGGTAGGCATCAGGCCCGGTGATGGCATTAAGCTTCCGATAGTCCACACAGAACGGGATCGACGCGTCCGTTTTGGGGACCAGCACCATAGGCGAGGTCCAAGGGCTGGAAGATGGCTGGATGGGCATCACCACCCCCAAAGCCAGCATGTCACTGACCTCCCTTTCCAGGTTTTGAGCACTTTTCCCTGTGACTTGGAAGGGGGAACATCTTAGAGGCGGGTGAGATCCTGTCTCCACCTAGTGGACAGTCAGATTAGAGAGTCCAGGCTGGTTGGAAAACAGCTGTCGGTACAAACGCAACACCCCTCTGATCTCAGCTTGCTGGGTAGGGGTTAGCTGATCCGAGAGGGGAACTGTTTCCAGGGAGGAGCCAGCTCCTGACTCGGGGAACAGATCTACTAAAGGGTCATCTCCCTGCTCCTTCCAATGTCCACACACAGTTAACTCCACATTCCCCCTTCCATAATATGGTTTCATCATATTAACATGGTACACCCAGTGGCGGTGTGCCCAGTTAGACAGTTCCACCACATAGTTTACCTCATTTAGTTGCTTGACAAGCTTGAAAGGGCCTTTCCAGGCAGCTTGTAGTTTTTCTTCTTGGGGATGAGAACCATCACCTGGTGTCCGGTGGCGTAGGCATAGGCCTACGCTGTGCAGTCATACCAGACCTTCTGTTTCCTCTGTCCAGATTCTCCTTGGCCAAGCCCATGAGCTCAGCAAGTCTTTCTTGGAAGGTTAAGATATACTCCATCACTGATTCTCCATCGGGAGTGGCTTTCCCCTCCCATTTGTCTCTCATCGGGTCCAGGGTCCCCCTTATCCTTCTTGCATACAACAGTTCAAAAGACGAAAACCCGGTAGATTCCTGGGGCACTTCCCTTTACGCGAAGAGCAGGTGAGGTAAGTACTTGTCCCAATCCTGCAGGTGCTGGTTCATAAGGGTTTTCAGCATCATCTTTAGAGTTCAATTGAACCACTCCACCAGCCCATTGGACTGGGGGTGATATGCTGAGGCCCAGATGTGCTGGACCCCACATTTTTCTCACAAGCACCGGAGCAGGGCTGACATGCAGTTAGATCTTTGGTCTGTCAAGACTTCCTTGGGGAACCCCACTCAGCTGAAAATTGTCAGCAGTGCATCTGCAACTGTGTCTGCTTCGACAGAAGACAAGGCCACTGCCTCAGGGTAACAGAAAGCGAAATCTACCACCACCAGAATGTATTTCTTCCTTGACTGGGTCATCTTGCTGAGAGGCCCCACTATGTCCACAGCTACCTTCTGAAAAGGCTCTCTATAATGGACAAAGGTCTCAAAGCCGCTTTCCCCTTGTCCCGGGCCTTCCCCACCCTCTGACTGGGGTCACAGGATCAGCAATGCTGTTGGACAATAATAAAGACTCCAGGCCAGTAAAAGTTCTGTAGCAGCCTCTGCCTAGTACGCCAGATTCCCTGGTGTCCTGAGAGGGGGATGTCATGGGCCAGGTACCGTAACTTGTGGGGATACTTCTGGGGGACCACCAGCTGCCTCCTGATCTCTCACGACTCCACTTCCCCTGGGGGAGCCCATTCTCGTTACAGGAATCCCTTCTCCCACAGGAACCTATTCTAGTAACCTCTCCCCAGGGTCCGGGCCACACTGAGGCCAGCCAGTCCCTTAGCTTCCTCACAGAGGGATCTTTCTGCAACTTGGCCTGGAACTCAGCAGATGGGGAAGGGATGGGGATCTGCTCCCTCTCGCTGGCTGGGTCTGAAGCTGCCGCCCCTCTGAGCCTTGTCCCTGGGCATTCCCTCCCCACCAGGGTAGGGTCCTGTGCCTCTGGTGAGGTACCCTTCCCAATGTCAGGGCCTAGTGCCCCTCGCCGGCTCTGGCTATGGGTCACGCCCATGCCTGTTCTCTTTGCCTTGATCCTGCCTCCCTGCCTATCAGGAGTAATAGCACAGCTAGCTCAGAGGGTCAATAGCAGCACAATGTCTGTCAGCCATACCTTCCTCATGGTAAGCTAATGGCATTTGAATTTTCAGGTGGCCTGGGCAGGTAACAAGCGTCACTGAGTGGCTGTTCCTCTGACTCCTCCCTACTCTGTCTAGTTGCTCCCCAGAACATGCGTGGCTCAGTTTCCATGTAGAATAGAAGCCACAGAGAGGATAGAGCCATGCAGGGGGAAGGGGCTACAGTAGAGCCACCTTTCTTTTTGACAGAGCCCCCTGGCCCCCCTTCCACTGGTTCGACTCCTCTCTGCAGCACGCTGCAGATGGGAGACATTTGGCCTTTTTATATTTAGTGAAACTAAGCAGTCTGCTGGGTTTTATTTTCTTCTTGAAAACAAGCAGTCCAGAGTCCATTAGTGAGTTTTCATGTCAGAGACTTTGGAGACTCTATTTCACCATGAAATAAAGCAATATCAAAGCAATCCAGAAATCTCTCCCAGTGAAGAAGCTATTCACCTGTTCTCATCACCCATGTACAAGGGTGGGTTCTGCCCAAGTGCTTCTTTATAGACCTCTCTTTGCGTCCTTCCCCGACCCAGTTAATAGTCATCTTGACTGAACGCAGTTTGCTATGCCTGTCCTCTGAGTGGGAGACCCAAACAAAGGTCAGTGAATACAATTCCGGTGATCAGCCCGTAGTCATCCCTGCAAATGATCCTCGGAAAAGCAGGCTGCGAAGAGTGAGTGAGTGTGTGTGTGTGTGTGTGTGTGTGTGTGTGGGGGGGGGGGTATTTTAAATGTGCAGATTGTCCTGTTGTGCTGCCAGTGTGCTAAGGAGATAGAGAGCCAAGTCTTTAGGATGCAAGCTGCCAGGATTATGTATCACAAATCAAATGCAAAGCGACCATGAAAGTTGAATGCTAGGGCATTTGGGAGGCTTCAGACAAGACAGTGAAGCTGTTTAGAGGCTTGCATTGGTGGTGCAGAAAACCCCTTGACCAACATTTAAAAGACACTTAGGCCAACTACCCTGCCCCCAGATAGCTCAGGAAAGGGAGATGGCTTAGACCAGTGGTTCCCGAACTTTACCAATCCGAACACCCCTTTCACTAAAATGTCAAGTCTCGCGAACCCCCTCCTTAAAATGAACATTTCCAGGGATTTTCTCCTTTACCTGAGTACAAAATAGAAAACCAGTGCTCTTGGAAATATAACATTTGGTTTTTATGATGTTCTGATTACACACTACGTATTATTAATTATCATGACAGTATCTTTATTACCTTATGAAAATGGCAGCACTCTTTCAAGATCTCACTTCCGTCGCTTGTATCATTTTGAATAAGCCTGTTAGAAGACAAGGCTCCTAGCTTTCATCAAGGAGTATCAGATGTGAAACAGCATGCAGGGATTTAAAAAGACAACTCAAATCAAGAATTCCTCCTACACAAGCATTCAGGTCTTGAGCAGTCGAGCAAATCACGCACGGTACAACAAAGCCTAAACTTGTTCTTCATCATAATTTTAAAAACAATACTCGCTGCCTGTTTCATTTTAAAAACAGCAAAAAATATCCACCTCCCTTTGTATTTCTTATAAGGAGTCTTGAAGTTTAAATCTCCTCAGTGGGATAGATATGCTTAGCTCTTGGAAGTCCAGGGGCTCCGGGCTGCTGGCCCTGTGCTGCCTGGGGTCCCTAGGGACAGCTCTGTCCGCCATTACGAAATTTTTTCATGAAAACCCCCTCTAATGTTTCGCGAACCCCAGTTTGGGAACCACTGGCTTAGACTGAACTGTTGAAAATAGATGTGTCCAGCTGATCTGTTGACAAAGTGTTTACTGAAGTGGAGAAGCCATTGCCCTTGACTTCAGAACTCTGGCTTTTAGGCTGGGAGGGGCGGAAGCTCTTTGGGCAGCAACCAGTGAGGATATTGGATCCTGCCTCATTTGTGACCAGTCGGAGTGAAGCTTCAACTGATCGAAACAGATGAAGCTAGAGGATATGGGAGAAATGCTTTCTGGAGAGTGTGCAGTGGCCATTTCAAAAGGTGTACTGGCTCTTTGGGAAAAACACACTGAATGTTAAACACAAACCTGAGGCCGCCACTGCTACTGCCTAGAACCAGCATGGAAACAATACCCCTCTCCCCTTCTCTCCAGTGTTGCATACTTCGTTTTTGTGTTGCCAAGAGCCCGTACTGCTTTTTGTGTTCTGTGCGATGAGTTTGTGTGCAGGGACAGTTTAAAACAAACAAACAATAGTTAATGAATAAATGAAAGGAGGATGTTGTCAGTGGGAGATCCAACTGCACCATCATAGAATCACAGAATATCAAGGTTGGAAGGGACCTCAGGAGGTCATCTAGTCTAACCCTGCTCAAAGCAGGACCAATTCCCAACTAAATCATCCCAGGCAGGTCTTTGTCAAGCCGGGCCTTAGAGGTTTTTAAGAATGGAGATTCCACCACTTCCCTAGGTAACCCATTCCAGTGCTTCACCATCCTCCTAGTGAAATAGTGTTTCATAATATCCAGCCTAGACCTCCCACACTGCAACTTGAGACCTTTGCTCCTTGTTCTGTCATCTGCCACCACGGAGAACAGCTGAGCTCCATTCTCTTTGGAACCCCCCTTCAGGATTCCCACATGCTGCAGGTGTGTCTAGTGCTGCTGACTGCCCTGCTGCATTTACTACCATGGTAGTGATTGGTGACGCATGCTCTTGACTGAATGAACCAGGCAGCGGGAGGTGACTGATCATTGCAGCTGGGTGAAATATTTATTTTTTGTGTTTAGTTAAATTTAAGTGACTTCTATACAAGAGCTCTAGGTGCCCTAATACTTAACCGTTATTACAACATAATATGTAAGGAAGAAACTGATTTGCACATATTTTATACTTAACCTGATTAAATCCATGTATATTTGTGAGTTATTCACATGTTTTTATGAGTTGTACAAACAATGAGTGGGCAGGTGGAAGGGGCAAAGAGAATTTTGGATCAAAAGATTTGAAATGTATTAAAATTATTGAATACATGATTTCACTAAACTTTATTTGGTCACAGATGACCGCTTCTGTTTTTGTATAATAAAATATAATATACTTGGCTCTTTCATCTAGTGCTTTTCATCTGTAGATCTCAAAGTGCTTTACAAAGGAGATCAGTTTCATCTCCATTTTATAGATGGGAAAACCAAGGCACAGAAGTGAAGTGACTTGACCGAAGTCACCCATGAGACCAGCTGCAGAGTCGGGAATAGAACCCAGGTCTTCTGAGTCTCAGTTTAGGGCTCTGCTAGCCCACATAGCTTCCCAAATGCCTTTGAAATCTGTTTTTTTTTCCCCCTCACTGCTATGTCAGCAAATAATAGCATTTATTGGACAGTATTTTATTTTTGAAATTCTCATATGATGGTGACTGTTGATAAAGTTCACTCACTATAACGAATGAACACAACTGTGAAACTGGCTTTAGTTTTTTTTTCCTTTCTGAGACCGTGGTGTGATATGAACGACATTCCATTTTTTGGCGTATTTTTTGTAAACCCCCATTCAACCAATCATGGAGATGTAAAATTATTTCATGGCTGATCCTACACTAATCTGCAATAACTGTCCTTCCCTGATGCAGGCAGATATTGAAGTTCGTAGGGTGGTACGCTAAAAGTGATTTGGAGTTAAAACTTTGCAGGCGTGAAGGTTTAACTCCACATCACCCTTTGAGTGTAGCAGCCGATGAGCTTTAATATCTGCCTGCATCGGGGAAGGGACAGTTATTGCAGACTAGTGTAGGATCAGCTGTGAAACAATTTTACATCTCTGTGACTGCATGTGTGACCGGGTGCCTGGATGGGCCACATTGAGAGTATCACACTCAGGACAGACCACAAGAAATAGGGACGACTATCTCCAAAACTGGTGATTTATTCTATAATTTAGATTCACGAAGCCAGCAATAAAAGAACTTCTGTAATACCACACTGGTTAATGTTAGCGGGCTTTCCCTCAACCCTCCCACTTCCCTGGTTCTTGTCACGCAGACAGCAAGCAGCAAAAGACCAGAAGTCCGAAGTGCAGACAATGCAATGTTTATTGGGGTTAGTTTCCAAGCAAGCATATTCCCAAGCCCTTCACACCAGCCGGTCTTATTTCTATACGCCGATAGAGTTTGTTCTCCACTGTTCTGTTCCCATCTCTGACGCCGCAGATCATTTACCCCGTATCCCCCTTCCCAGCTCTGATGCCACAGAACGTTTACTCCATGTCCCCCTTCCCAGCTCTGACACTGCAGAGCCTTGTCTGTGTCCCTGTTCCCCGTTCCCGCCCTACCCCCAGCAAGCGTGATTCCAATTTCCCTTCCACTTCCTGTTTGACCCCAGTTTATGTAGTTTTCAGAGTAACAGCCGTGTTAGTCTGTATTCGCAAAAAGAAAAGGAGTACTTGTGGCACCTTAGAGACTAACCAATTTATTTGAGCATAAGCTTTCGTGAGCTACAGCTCACTTCATCGGATGCATACTGTGGAAAGTATAGAAGATCTTTTTATACACACAAAGCATGAAAAAATGGGTGTTTACCACTACAAAAGGTTTTCTCTCCCCCCACCCCACTCTCCTGCTGGTAATAGCTTATCTAAAGTGATCACTCTCCTTACAATGTGTATGATAATCAAGGTAGGCCATTTCCAGCACAAATTCAGGGTTTAACAAGAACGTCTTGGGGGGGGGGGTAGGAAAAAACAAGGGGAAATAGGTTACCTTGCATAATGACTTAGCCACTCCCAGTCTCTATTCAAGCCTAAGTTAATTGTATCCAATTTGCAAATGAATTCCAATTCAACAGTCTCTCGCTGGAGTCTGGTTTTGAAGTTTTTTTGTTGTAATATCGCAACTTTCATGTCTGTAATCGCGTGACCAGAGAGATTGAAGTATTCTCCGACTAGTTTATGAATGTTATAATTCTTGACATCTGATTTTCTTGGGAGACAGGCCAGTCCTTGCCTATAGACAGCCCCCCAACCTGAAGCAAATACTCACCAGCAACCACATACCACACAACAGAACCACTAACCCAGGAACCTATCCTTGCAACAAAGCCCATTGCAAACTGTGCCCACATATCTATTCAGGGGACACCATCACAGGGCCTAATAACATCAGCCACACTATCAGAGGCTCGTTCACCTGCACATCCACCAATGTGATATATGCCATCATGTGCCAGCAATGCCCCTCTGTCATGTACATTGGTCAAACTGGACAGTCTCTACGTAAAAGAATAAATGGACACAAATCAGATGTCAAGAATTATAACATTCATAAACCGCCAACTAAAACCTCTCCAACACATCATCAAAGATCTACAACCTATCCTGAAGGACGACCCATCACTCTTACAGATCTTGGGAGACAGGCCAGTCCATGCTTACAGACAGCCCCCCAACCTGAAACAAATACTCACCAGCAACCACACACCACACAACAGAAACACTAACCCAGGAACCTGTCCTTGCAACAAAGCCCGTTGCCAACTGTGTCCACATATCTATTCAGGGGACACCATCATAGGGCCTAATCACATCAGCCACACTATGAGAGGCTCGTTCACCTGCGCATCTACCAATGTGGTATATGCCATCATGTGCCAGCAATGCCCCTCTGCCATGTACATTGGGCAAACCGGACAGTCTCTATGTAAAAGAATAAATGGACACAAATCAGACGTCAAGAATTATAACGTTCAAAAACCAGTCGGAGAACACTTCAATTTCTTTGGTCACTCGATTACAGACCTAAAAGTTGCAATTCTTCAACAAAAAAAACTTCAAAAACAGACTCCAAGGAGAGACTGCTGAATTGGAATTAATTTGCAAACTGGATACAATTAACTTAGGCTTGAATAAAGACTGGGAGTGGATGGGTCATTACACAAAGTAAAACTATTTCCCCATGTTTATTCCCCCACCCCCCACCCCCGACTGTTCCTGAGATGTTCTTGTCAACGGCTGGAAATGGCCCACCTTGATTATCACTACAAAAGGTTTTTTCCCCCCCTGCTCTCCTGCTAGTAATAGCTCACCTTACCTGATCACTCTCGTTACAGTGTGTATGGTAACACCCATTGTTCCATATTCTCTATGTGTATAAATCTCCCCACTGTATTTTCCACTGAATGCATCCAACGAAGTGAGCTGTAGCTCATGAAAGCTTATGCTTAAATAAATTTGTTAGTCTCTAAGGTGCCACAAGTACTCCTTTTCTTTTTGCGAATACAGACTAACACGGCTGCTTCTCTGAAACCTATCAATACAAAGTGAATGAGTTGGGGATTGCTAGCCTAGTTAACATTTCTTTGATACCTATACATAAGTGGATTGTCTTGATTACAATTGCAATGCCTCTTGTTAAGTTTTTATGGGTCATACACAGGTTGGCTGGTCTGTCAGTGTCACAACATGAATGTGGGTTTACAAACAATATGACAAACAGAGAGTCACATATGAAGTATAATAAATCCCAGCACTGTAAGGAGCCTCATCCAAAGCTCATTGAAGTCAATAGAAAGGCTCCTACTGACTTCAGTGGTCTTCGGATCAGGCCCTAGGTGAACATGACACAGGAGCCATAGGAAAATATAGCAAGTTTTTTTAGTCATTGTGTTGCTGCCTGAAGCCTTCTTTAGAAAAGAGATGTCAAGAATAAAGTAATACGTTTAAAGGGGAAAAACAGCTTGACTTGTGTAATGGAAGATGGTAGCCTCTCCAGAATAAAGATTGCAATGAGATTACATTTTAAAGCATTATTTTTCGCCTTGTTATAACTTTTTGATGTGAGAAATTGGTTAGATCTGAACATTACTGGATTTACCTTGAAGGCAAAGGAGAATGTCTTTACAGAGTTTGAAGGAACTCCCTCAAACTGTTTTTGAGTTATCGGTGATTTAAATCACTCTCCAGCTCCCTCCTTCACCACCCCCCATAAAAAAAAAAAAGGGACACCATCATAAGACCTAACCACATCAGCCACATCATCATGGGCTCGTTCACCTGCACATCTACCAATGTGATATATGCCATCATGTGCCAGCAATGCCCCTCTGCCATGTACATTGGCTAAACTGGGCAGTCTCTACACAAAAGAATAAATGGACACAAATCAAACATCAAGAATTGTAACATTCAAAAACCAGTAGGAGAGCATTTCAATCTCCCTGGACACTCAGTAACAGACGTAAAAGTGGCCATTCTTCAACAAAAAAACTTCAAAAACAGACTTCAATAAGAAACTGAAAAACTGGAATTAATTTTAAAATTTGACACCATCAAATTAGGCCTGAATAAAGACTGGGAATGGCTGGCTCACTACAAAAAGTAATTTTCCCTCTGTTGATACTCACGCCTTCTTGTCAACTGTTGGGAATGGGCCACATCCACCCTAATTGAATTGGCCTTGTTAGCACTACAAAAAGTAATTTCCCTGTGTTGATATTCACCCTTCTTGTCCACTGTTGGGAATGGGCCACTTCCACCCTGACTGAATTGGCCTCGTTAGCACTGACCCCCCGCAACTTGGTAGGGCAACTCCCATCTTTAAATGTGCTGTATATTTATACCTGACTACTGTATTTTCCACTCCATGCATCTGATGAAGTGGGTTATAGGCCACGAAAGCTTGTGCCTAAGTACATTTGTTAGTCGCTAAGGTGCCACAGGGATTCCTCGTTGTTTAAATGGGAGTAGGATCCACAACTTTGGTCCCGTTTCTCTGCGTCTGTCAGTGCACAGAATCCAGAACATAGATTTTACTGACTATCTCCTCCCAGTTTATTAATCCATGTGCAACAATTACAGCCCATGATGTTAAGTGCTCTTTCAGTGCAGATTGATTTTGACTGGCTTGTGCAACAGGCTGTTTTCAAGGAGAGGAATAGTAAAATGTCAAAGAAATTGCCATTATTTGAAACTAGGTGTGATTCTCTGTCATTGAAGCCGTTGGAGAAAAGAAAAAGCAGGTTGTCAATACATTTTATGACTGCCCTTGTTCATGAAGTCTTTCATTGTCCAAAGGAAGGGTGCTGGGGTGATGCAGTATATTCAGATGATATTCCCTGCTCCTGCCCCAACGCCCAGAATTTCAAAACTAGTAGGGAATATAGAGGTTGGTTTGCATCCATCATTGGCTTTGCCAGCTCCACTCTTTTAAATTTAATAATCTTATGTACTTAAATCCCCTTTATTTAAAATTAAAAAAAAACATTTTCCATTTATTTACACAGAACAGAGAGAAATAGGAAAACCTGGAAAGTATCAAAAACAATTAAAAAAAAAAAGATCAGTGAAGGTTGCTAAGTGACAAGAGAGAACAATGTAGTCACCTGTTGCATTATTTACAAAACCCAGGCACTTAAAAGTGAGGAAATGAATAGTTAAGGGCATCATAAATTTTACAGTGCTCACATAACAAGCATTAAACACATTATTCATATCAAGGACAAAGTAAATCACAGCTCTTGCTCAACATAAACACTCTTCTTTCATGAGGGATCTCAACATTAAACACAACAATTGTTGAAAAAGCAACAATTATGGGCCTGATCTGGCAAACATTTAAGCATATATAACTTTACTCATGTGAGGAGTCCTACTGCTTAAGGGTCTAATCCAATGTAATTGAAGTTGGTGGGAGTCTTTCCATTGACTTCAATGGGCTTTAGCTCAGGTCCTATATAAGTAAAGATGCGTATGTTCTTACGTGTTTTCAGAATGGGGCTCTGTAGATGTACATGTTGACACATTCAGATATCCTGATCAACCTCAAATTCAAGTCCCCATAACTTGTGTTCTTCTTTTCCTATTAAGCTACATAATACAAAACTATTCTCAGAATAAAAAATTACAATCACCATACAT
This sequence comes from Chelonia mydas, assembly GCF_015237465.2. Classification (NCBI taxonomy): domain Eukaryota; kingdom Metazoa; phylum Chordata; order Testudines; family Cheloniidae; genus Chelonia; species Chelonia mydas. The sequence goes on from NC_051250.2 coordinate 35,845,096, forward strand.
TTTCCTGTAAACTGAAAAATATATTTTAGTTGACATTTCCCATGTAATTGTATGCCTTTAAAAGAGAATATATGGATAATAAAATCAAGGTGGTAATATACTTTTAAAAAATCCATGAGTCTGGAGTGTGATGGTTGTGTTGTGATGAAACATGCCTCTCTTTTCACTTACTATGAATAGTATGTATGTTAATTTTGTGGGCAGGGTAAGATTTATGATCTCTTTAGCTATTTGGGTCAGAATTTTCCAGTGTGAGTGCCTGGCGTTAGGCACATACATCCATATTTAGTGCACAGTTCAAGAAACCCTGTAAGTGAGCGTTAAGTCAGTGCTCATTCAGAAATGCATGTACACACATATGGAAAGTTAAGCACGTGCGTAAGTCCACTCCTGAATAGAGAAGACTTCCCACATCAGGCTTTAGTCACCTAAAATAAGTGGCCTGTTACGTTTTTCCCTGAAGGCACTGAGCACCTAGAGCGCCCGCTGAAGTAAGTGATCTTGGTTCTCAGCACCTCAGAAAATTAGCTCACTTTTCTGTTGGTGCCTAAAGCTGGATTTGGGCCCTGATCAAAGATGTGTGTGGGTAAAGTTTAAGCACTTGTGTTAGTCTTTGCAGCATCTCAAGGACTTTAGGCACGCACAATGGAAAATTTTGGTCTCCTTTTGTTGCTTCAGATTTCTTCCCACTGGAGTGCTTGTGTTTTGTAAATATTGTGAGAGGCAAAGACACTGTTTACATGCAGTGATCTGAACTGGTGTTTAGATGAAGCTTTTTGGTTAATAGCCAATATATTACTGCAAGTGAGAAATTTTCAAGACTAATTTTCTTTTCTTCTCTCTTTGTGCTAATTATACTGCTTGTTTCACTGAAACTAAACTAGGCTGGTCAATTTCTCTGGTTTTCCTAGCTCTTTTCACTCTTTTTTATTAGTTATATAGCACCAAAAATGTGCTGGGAGCTTTACAGGAAAGGACAGCAAATTCTTTGCACAGAAGAATTTACAATGTCGGGCCCTGATCCTGCCAACAGTTAGACATATGAGGGAATTTATGCCTGTGAGTCATCCCATTGAACTCATTTGAACTCAGTGAGATGACTCGCATGCACAAAGCCTTCCAGTGAGTGCAGAATTAGGGTCTGGGGGCCTAATCCTGCAAAGGGATGTACCTGAACAGATGCTTATGGCCATCTGAAGTCCCAGTTAAGCCAATGCTGTTCCACATAAGGGTTAGGGTCCATTTTAGGCCTTATGTGAAGTCCATTTTTGTGCTTAGAAAATGAGTTTCAGCCCAGCAACAAGGGCTGTACTTATTCCCTGCATGTTTATATAGCCAATAACCTGAAAGATCTTGTGTTAAAAGAAAAGGAGTACTCCTTTTCTTTTTGCGGATACAGACTAACACGGCTGCTACTCTGAAACTTGTGTTAAAAGTTCTCCACAGGAAATCCTACAGTTTTCTATCATGGCACATCCACAGTTACCATTTTTGATACCATATAGACGAAGGGTTCTTGTACAGAACTTCATTAATATTTACCCTGTCAAGGCCCATGTTAGCTGAAAATGATTGAAATGTACATTTATGAAAAGCAAGATGGGATGGATTGAGGAACTTAGAAGTCATATACAAGAAAAAAATATTGCAAATAGCCAATTTGTATGAAAATTCTTTTATTTTTTAGTATTTATGGACAATAAAATGTGCTAAAGAACTAAAAGTTCTTGCCCTGCTAGGGTGTTTTATGCATCAATACTTTCTACAATCACCAGTCTAACAGATAATGTACAATAAATTACTATGTCTATATTTTGGTCGTAAGTATAGATCAAGGCATTACCCCATCCCCAGAAGATTGTTAGTTTTTTCTTGGTAATACTTGCCTTTTACTGTAGGCTGGATGATGTTACCATTTACCCTCAAGAGAAGTGTTTGTAAACCAGCCTAACTACGTGAAATGATAAATGAAATAAATTGGATGCATTTTTCTATGTAAATATCTAAAATATTTTTATTTTCCTAGACCACCAGGATATTTTCCTCAGCAACAACACTGAAAAAAGTAAAACATGAACCTTTTGACTGGCATCCCCTTTACATATGGCATTTATTTCTCAAATATTTATAAGCAACAGCTTATCTGGACTAGTATGAATTGAAATAATTACTGATATAAATCAAAATTGTATACTCTCATTCAAGTGCAGTGTTAGTTTTGAATTATGTGTATTGCTGTTGTCTCTGTAGTTCTTATTCCCAGAGTAAAATACATTTTTACTTCTCAGTCTGACAATCACAACATTCTGGTCATCGAAGTCACTCTAATCTGACATGTTGTCATTGCAAGTAGTCGGTTCCGCAGCCTTTTTGTCAAGGTTCTCGCACTTTTGACACTTAGGGAATCTGGGCAGGAAAGCTCAGCAGCAAGACAGGAATGGCTCCCTGTTTGACATTTCACATGCTTGCAGGCACAATGCACGGCCTGCAACATACTCTCTGTTGCTGGACTTCTTGTCATCCAGGTGATGGCAAGCTCCTTGATTTCTACACGCCATCTGCGGCCAGCAGGGGAAGGAGCATTCATGCCTCTGTGACGGTGCTGCCTGTGGGAGCCAGATGAGGTCACTCAATCAGGGTGAACGGGGCAAACAAACCTCAAACGCTGGTGGATATTCCAATACTTAGATTCACCAAGCCAGCACAAAACAGCTTCTATAGTACCTCACTGGTTACTCAGAAGTCCAAATAATGCAGTTCCCTTAAAATACCCAGCCGCAGGCCTCCATCCAGACACACACATCAAACGTATGATGATAAATTCTGAAAATCTTATTTCATCATATAAAAGAAAAGGTTCTCCTGACCCCAAAGGACCAAGCCCCAGACCCAGGTCAAATAATAACTTAGATCTTACCCCAAATACACGCTTATAGTCAATTCTTATTAACTAAACTAAAATTTATTAAAAAAGAGAGAGAGTGCTGGTTAAAAGATCAATATATATACAGACTTCAGTTCAGTTCTTGAGGTTCAGATACATAGCAGAGATGAGCTTGTAGTTGCCAAAAGTTTTAGAAATAGTCCATAGGTTATAGTCCAATGTCCGTATTCAGGGTGACTCCAGTCAGTGACTGGGGATCTCAATCCTTGTGGCTTAAGGTTTCCCCCTCTTGAAACCGAAAGCAAATCTGAGATGAAGAAGGATTGTGTCCCAAGGTTTTTATACATTTCCAGCAGCCTTTGGCCTGAGAAAACAATAGGCTTAACTTTCCTTCTTCCAAACATCATGACAATTAGCACAGGGTAATTTATCCATTAAACAGTTCAGATGCAGGTTATCACAACCTTCAAGGAGACAATAATACTATTTCACTCAAGTGTCTTCCTAACTGTTAATATTCCTCTTTTGATCTTTTAATCAAAGCTATAGCAATAGACAAGACTTGTTTGCTTACATCACAAGACCAGAACAAACATCTACCCTTCTAGTTCTAACAATGCAGGCTTGCATTTCAAAGTTCTGTTCATTTACATATCTTCCTAACCAGTCTTTAAAGTTTGGCCATGGGTCAGGTCAGTCTGTGAGTTAATTCACTCTTTCTGGCCCCGTCATCTTTCAATGAGATACTATCTTTCAATGAGATATTACATTACACTCATAACGTCACAGCCTCATTCTAGCAGCCTGGTAATTTGCCCGCTTGCTCTGTTGGTGTAGGGCACCATATGCGGGTGACATGCTCTGTGCAGGCAGTCAAGATGATGCTAGGCTGAACACCTTGTATCGGGCATCCCTGGCATACTGTGATGGAGCTTGGCCATACAGATGGACACACCTTTCTCAAGCACAAGGAATGTTGAATCTTAAAATGTGAAGTTTTTCCCAAGATCTGTGAGATCAACAAGGAGTGGGCCCGCTGACAGCAATTCTGGGCCTCAGGGCAGAATAGTCAATGGGCTCCCATGCATGCACAAGCTGCAGACGTGGTCCGCCTGGCATTTGGGCTGTGCTCTGTCTGTGCTGGCTGGTGCCCAGTGAGCTGCTGGCTGTGCTGCTGGGTGTGCTCTTCTGGCACAGCCAGGGATTCCACATGCCTGCCCAGTAGGGTTGCGAACTGTCTAATTGCACAAACCCGAAGACCCTTGCCCTGCCCCCTGCCCCTTCCCTTCGGCCATGTCCCTGTCCCCCCCTTCACCGAGGCCATGCCCCCTGCTTACTCCATCCCCCTCTCTCTGTCGCTTGCTCTCCCTGACCCTCACTCACTTTTACCAGGCTGGAGCAGGGGGTTGGGGTGTGGGAGGGGGTGCAGGCTCTGGGAGGGAGTTTGAGTGCGGGAGGGTGTAACAAAGCGGCCTTTGCTGGACACTACTGAGAGTATCAATTCAGGACAAATTTCTTAGAGCAGGGCAGTCAAAGCCCAAGTCTGGGGCTCCTTCACTACTAAGGCACACCAAACCAGCCAAAGAAAGGACTTCGGTTTTACTTCACTGGCTAACCAGAAGTTGTACAAGCAATTCCCTCAGACACTCCAGTTTCCCAATATCACCACCGCAGCACTCCTTGTGGGGATGAATGGTTATGAAAACCAATACCCCAGTAAAAGAATAAAGGTTCTCCCGATCCCAAAGGACCAAGCCCCAGACCCAGGTCAATATACCAGTCAGATCTTACCTACAAATCGCGCTGTTTGTCAGTCCTTTAGAATCTAAAATCTTAAGCTTTATTCATAAAAAGAAAGAAATATAGATGAGAGTTAAATTTGGTTACATGGAATCAGTTACATACAACAATTGCAAAGTTCTTAGCTCAGGCTTGTTTCAGGCTTGATGGGATTAGTGGTGATTTAAACCAAACAGGTCTCTGGAGTACAAACATCCCAGCTTGGATCGGTCATTCAGTCCTTTGTTCAGTGCTTCAGTTTCAAGCATAGTTCCTCCAGAGGTCAGAAGCAAGATTGAAGACAAAATGGAGGGATTTCCAAGGCCTTTATATCCTCTGCCATGTCGAAGGAAACCTCTTTGTTCTTACTGTGGAAAATCACAAGAGCAAGATGGAGTTTGGAGTCACATGGACAAGTCACATGTCCATGCATGACTCAGTTTGCAGGTGGCAGCCATTGCTCACATGCTACCTTGAACATTCCCAGGAAGGCTCCTCAGATGTGGAGTGGAGTCTCCCAAGGTCCATTGTCAGTGAAGTGTTTTTTAATAGGGCGCTTACTCAGAATAGTCCTTTGTTAAGAAGCTAACCAAATGCTTCACTGATGCTACTTAGAGTCAAACACATTGAGATACAAGTACACAGTCAATATTCATAACTTTAAATACAAAAATGGTACACACATACAGACAGCATAATCATAACTAGCAAATTACAACCTTTTTATAGACACCTTACTTGACCTCTTTTGTACAAGATTTGGTTCAACTATAGGACCTTGGTTGCAACAATGATCCATACGGTCACAGTCATGTCAGTAATGTCAGAGAGGGCGTGCGCAGCACAGGCTCTCGGAGGGAGTTTGAGTGCGGGAGGGGGTGCGGGCTCTGGGAGGGAGTTTGGGTGCAGGAGGGGGTGCGGGGTCAGGCTCTAGGCTGGGGCAGGGGATTGGGGTGCAGGAGGAGGTCAGGGGGTAGGGGCTTACGTTGAGCGGCTCCTGAAAGCGACCGGCACATGCCTCTGGCAGCGGCTCCTAGGCGGGTGGCCCAGGGGTTCTCCATGCACTGCTGCCCGCAGGCACCGCCCCCGCAGCTCCCATTGGCCTCAGTTTCTGGCCAGTGGGAGCTGCAGAGTCGGTGCTGGGGGTGGGGGCAACGCGTGGAGACTTCCCTCCCCCCCCAGGACCATAGGGACGTTCCAGCTGCTTCCGGGAGCGGCGCAAAGTGAGGGTGGGCAGGAAGGCTGCCTTATTTCCGCTGTGCTGCCAGCGGTGGCTGGGGGCTCCCAGGCCCTTTTAAATCGCCCAGGCCCCTAGGCAATTGTCCCTTTGCCTCCTCTCAAGGAGCTCTTCGCTGTGAGGCCACAGGAAATGCCTTTCTATTCCCCCCACCTTGCCTCCCCCGAAGGCACTCATAGAATCACATCCTGTGAATGTGTGGAGTCCTGTAAGAGAGGTACAGTCCTTCAGGCCAAGAGCTGAAGTGATTTTCTCCAAATCAATAATGTGGCTTTGATTCCCAACACCAGAGAAGAAATGCAAATTGACAGGTAGTTGTGACTTAAGGCTGCGCCATGTGACTGGGCTCCTAATTATCACATACTAGTAGTCCTTGGCAGCATGTTTCACATGAAGAAATATACATGTCACATTCTTCATGGTCAAAACTTGATTAATCAACAGCTGTGACTGTCACTGAACCCTCCTGCACAGTCAGGCAGTGACACTTCTCTCCATGGGCTATGTAGAGTGATGTCCTTGCCTACAGCCTGCAAATCTGCATCCCCCTACACAGGGTACAAGAATTTCTGAACTGCTTCCTTATTGTTGCTGTCAGAAAGAAACATGTTCCACTGAGTAAGGCTGGTCCTTTCTGGTCCTTTCCATAGATCTGTATAGTTGGTTGTTTGGCATGACCGTTCCACATTTTTGATGCTCACGTTGGTCAGGGAGTTTGGGTACGGGAGGGGGTGTGGGCTCTGGGAGTGAGTTTGGGTGCGAGAGGGGGTGCAGGAAGGGGTGGAGGGACCAGGTCAAGAGCAGCCCCCAGCCTGTGTCCCCACTCCCCAGGCCCCCCATCCAGGGCAGGTGGAGGGTTTGTGGCTCTCCACAGCTGCCCATGCAGCTCTTACCCTGGCCTGGCTCCTGCCAGGGGGTGGAGCCTTGGAGCTACAGCCTGGCCATGGTAAGAGTCTCATGGCCAGGCAGTTGTGGGTGGCTGCGGACCCTCCAGCTGCTGGTCTGGCTGGGGGGGCCATGGTGAAAAATGGGTGGACCAGACCTGTCCACTTTCAAAAAGTGGGAGGGCCATGCCCCCCTGGTCCCTGCCCCCTCATGCCAGCACCTGTCCATTGGATACTGATCTGTGACAAAGTCCAAATGCCCATACTTGTACTTTCTTGCAAGCTTAATCATGTACACTAAAATAGGGTATGCAAATGTTGAAGGAACATTACGTAGGGCTTGGATGACAGCCATTCCATCGAACAGTATTGCCCCATTCTCTGGAACATGGTCAATCAGGCAGTGTCCACCTTTTCACTGAAGAAGATCAAGTAGAATTGATCTGTTGGTTTTTACCAGAGTACCATCAGCACTAGCCGTGAGGGTAGGAAACTGCTTCCAAAGAGTAGGACAAGATTCACCTGAGATCAGTTTTCCTACTTTGACCTAACACAAGAAGTCTTGCAAAGAGTTTCTTGTCATTATGAAGAATCATGTCTTTGTCAGCTAGTTTTGCTTTTATTTTTTGTTTGACTTAATCACTGAATAGTTTGTTTCTGGCTTTTGTTGGGAGAAGAAATGTCCTGAGTAGCAGAAAGCAGTTGCTGGTTCAAGAAGTCCATCAGTGCAATTTCACCTTTTTCCTGAGCAGCAAGGAAGTCATTTGTGGGAATATCACCTGAACTTAAACTTGCAAGTCCATTTTGAGGAGAATCAGAAGAATTGATCATGGATTCAGTGTGCATAGAATGCTCAGTATGGCCATCTCATCATTCTGAATTCTTGTGCTATCAAAATCTTTCCATTTGCCTGGAGTCATGTCTGCCATCGCTTCTCCCTGTCTCCTTATAGCAGTGTTCTCATGCTGTGACGAGATCCAGCACTAAATTGCTGAACAATTTTGTGTCAATCCAATCAAGCCACCTTTGGTTTTTGAATCTTTATTGCAGGTTAGTTCAACTGCCTGGTCACATGTGATTGAAGAGACTCCATATCCACCTTCACATTACACTGTTCACTGTCCTCAAGGTCTGATTTCTGGGTGTGTGATGGGCAGTTTCACCATTTCCAGACAATATGATGGAAGATATGTGGCACAGATCACCCAAAGGTAAGAGGAGAACTAGGGCATCATGAAGTGGGTAGCTGAAAGATACAACTCCCAGACAGACTCCTGGGCTGCTGTCACAAAAAGGAGCAAGATTTGCACCAAGACAGTATAAAAGCTCCAGAAGTCAAATGTTTGGTTCTCTTTGCTCTTCCTCTGGATAAAGTCTTTCAATTTCATGATCACATTGGTGAGTTCATCAGCTCTACACAGAACATGAAATGAGTGAATGGAGAATGCTATCTTCATTTTTTTATGACCTTTAGGAACTAATCTGCTTTGTCCAGGTATGTAATGATTTAAAGAAAATCTGGAATCTCAGACACTGCATGCTTTCATACAGAAGTTTGTGTACTCTCATACTGTGATTATAAAGGTGACTACTCAAAACACCATTGATTGATCCTTGGGTGACAACTTCTGACTCTATCAAGATGTCACAAAGTCCTTCATCCACAAATCTTTTACCAGGGACACCTAGAAATGACATACAGATATGGAATTCACTGAGCCACACTATCAAATGTCTTATGTAGTCATCTTTCCATCAGGTTTGTTGTGCTTTAGCATATATTGCTTGGTCAAAGACCAAGACTACATGTTTAATTTCAAGCTGATCAGCTATATCAGTACTTCGTTTCTGAATATTGTAGATAGTAGACATCTCTGTTGGTAATGCCTAGAAGACTGGAAGATAATGGATAGCTGACTTCTTGAGAGTACAGTCAAATTGAAGAGCATATGAAAAACCTGTCCAGCCAGGAAGTATGCATGAGTCAGAATTGAGAGCCTTCATAAAAAAAGTATGCCAATTCAAACCTGGAACCAGCAATGAGAACTGATCTGTTTCTGTCAGTCTCTAATGGGGCATGTGCATCATGACTGGTTTTGTGGGCCTTGCCTGTTGTTCTGATACTACTGCTGTCAAGGTTCCTTCCCCACTCTGAACTCTAGGGTACAGATGTGGGGACCTGCATGAAAACCTCCTAAGCTTACTTTTACCAGCTTAGGTTAAAACTTCCCCAAGGAACAAACTATTTTACCCTTTGCCCTTGGACTTTCGCTGCCACCACCAAACGTCTAACCGGTATTATTAGGAAAGAGTCCGTTTGGAAACGTCTTTCCCCCCAAAATCCTCCCCCCCTTTCCTGGGGAAGGCTTGATAAAAATCCTCACCAATTTGCATAGGTGACCACAGACCCAAACCCTTGGATCTTAAGAACAATGAAAAAAGCATTCAGTTTCTTAAAAGAAGAATTTTAATAGAAGAAAAAGTAAAAAGAATCACCTCTGTAAAATCAGGATGGTAAATACCTTACAGGGTAATTAGATTGAAAACATAGAGAATCCCTCTAGGCAAAACCTTAAGTTACAAAAAGACACAAAAACAGAAATATCCATTCCATTCAGCACAGCTTATTTTTCTCAGCCATTTAAAGAAATCAGAATCTAATGCATATCCAGTTAGATTACTTACTAAGTTCTAAGACTCCATTCCTGTTCTGTCCCCGGCAAAAGCATCACACAGACAGAGAGAGAGAGGCTTTGTTTCTCCCTCCCCCCAGCTTTTGAAAGTATCTTGTCTCCTCATTGGTCATTTTGGTCAAGTGCCAGCGAGGTTATCCTAGCTTCTTAACCCTTTACAGGTGAAAGGGTTTTTCCTCTGGCCAGGAGGGATTTTAAAGGTGTTTACCCTTCCCTTTATATTTATGGCAACTGCTCTGTCACAAAACTATGGGGTGCTTTAAGAGAACACATTTGCTTTTTGGTGGTGGTGCTCTGCCTGATGTTGGGGTTGATTCAGTGATGTGGCTCTGCAGCCTTATTCCATTGGTATGGTGGGCGGTGCCAGGTCCAGATAGAGTTTTTTTCTTCAAAATCAATCTTGTCCCAGGCTAGTACTGTGGAGCCTTCTTTGCAAAGCCCAGTGGAACCTCATCAGAACCTATAACAAGCTATAGCTGTGCAAGGCTTGTGTCATGGCTATTTACTGTATTCCAAGATGCACAGTGTCTCAGTTTGTTTAGTGTGGAGACCACTAGAGATGATCTTGTCGAATGTCTAATTGTCAATCCAAGGCAAAGGTAATTAGGTGTCTGTTTTCCACCTTTGGATGCAAAGTAAACAATGTCTTGGCAAAGTTATATGAATTTAAGGTCCACAACATCTGGAAGATCAACATGTGGCCTGCCAGCATTGGTGCCTCTGATGCTCCATTAATTCAGGCCATCAAATTGTAAGGATCAACTGACATGATAGACTTTGCCACATCAGCAGTTAAATTGACTGATGTTGGTGGCCAGGGACAACTCATTCCAGGACTGTTCTCCAATGTGTTCTTAATGATCAGTGTGGCATTGTACAATGTTCTAGTTGACTGCACATCAGGAACTGGTGTAGTTATTGTTCATGATCTATGGGATGCTAGTGCAGCTTGTCATTGAGAATGAATTTGCTCCTCTTTGCTCAGAGATGTCTTTGTATCTGTTCCTTTCCGTGCTTCCGTGGGCATATTATCAGATTTGTTTGATAGGTGCTATTGAAATGATTCAGTAATGTATCAATTATCACCATGCATGTCTGACCAGGCTTGAGCACATTCATGGTATTTATCCCACCTGATGTGTAAATGGTTGAGTAGTAGACTCCTTCTTGATTAGGCTAGATGCATACTGGATTCCTTGTGAATCTTAGATGATTGACAAGCAATTTCCTAGTCCTTGTGAAAACACGTTATCTGGTCAAATTGATAGCCTCCAAGTTTTACTAGAGTCTCATTTTATGTGGTGCAAATGGCTGGCTCAGTATTGTGGTAACTTTCCAATACTTGCACACTGGATGCTGAAAAGTGTAAAAAACCAAACCACAATCAACCAAGCTACAAACAAACAAGCCCCTCCCCCAAAACAAACAAACAAAAATAAAACCCCCAAAACACACACACAGGTCCAGGCGACAACAGTGAAGTCACTTCCTGAAAATCTACATGGTTGACAATGTTCATTGCCGTGCTTGCAATATGCCACGGATATTAATTCTTGTTGCTAGGAAAATGTGGTGGTGCTAGATACAAGCACCTTTTATTGGGTTCCTACCCTGTTGTCATCTTGTTTGAAATTAATTTGATCACTTGAGACATCAAAACCTCGCTGTAAGATGTAAAGTCTTTATGTGCTATTTTTCTACAACGTTGCCGCTAAGGAAAATATGCTGTTTGCCATGAAAATACACGTGATTATGAATATTTAGGAAGAAATTAATTTAAAATATCACACATTCATCATCCAAATATTTTGCCTGGAATTAAAATGGAACACATTAATACTGAACTGCGAGTATTGATGATGATAAATTAGGGCATGGGGTAATGTTCTGCCTCAGTGATTTTACCAAAATAGAGATATGGCTGATTTTTGCTCACTGTTTGCATGATCAACGAGGAAGATTTTGGTATACAGTATGCACTAGATCAGACTTCTGGGCTTTATAAACAATTTCATGCATAATTCAAAGATAAAATGCAGTTTTTATTTTGAGCATTTTAAACACGTTTTCACCTGTGTATCATGCTAATAAGCTGTATGATGCTGTCAGGTAATGCTGTCACTAATAATTTCAATATATTTTCCTCATTTTGAATCATCTTGGACAAATTAGGCAAATATTACAGAACTTATAGCTAGAAATTCTTTTACTGAATTGTGTCAAAATTGGTGACAGTCAGGTAACTTTGGATGTGCTGTGCCAGAAAACTGCAGTTTCTTGAGAAGAATTTTTAACACAAGATCTCCCTGATTATTGCCTACATAAAACTACATAAAACATATAATTACCCTTCTGTTAGAATGGATCGACACAATAATTGGCCTCTATGGCATTCTGGGGAGCAAGCTGGACCAATGAAGAATTGTCACATCTTACCCTATAACCCATAAGTGCCTTAAATCTTTGCTACTATAGCACTCTGCTGGGATGTCCACAGCAACAGGCACGCAAGTTGTTTCTATGTATTGGGTTGCCCTGGTCCAGTGCTTTGGATCCAGGAAGCTGCCTGCAATACCAGAGACTTCCACTGGTCTCCACCAGCCATGGGTAAGAACTGGTAAGGTGACTCCACACTCTCCCCAGCCCTGAATTTTCCCAAAAATGTGTATTCTGAAATGTCCAACTTTGTCCTGGAACAATCAGGTGAATGTTAAGGTTCATTGCTCCTTTTAAAGTATCAATATCCAACAATTTGTTACTTTAACTGGAGTTACCAAATGGTTCAGTTCAAACACAGCACTGGGTTGGTTTACATTAAAAATAAAGCAAGTTAATTTAATTCCAAGGAGACAGACTTTGTGAGCAGAAGTATAAGGATTAAAGTCAGAAATGGTTACTAGAGAAATAAAGATAAAATGTGTTTAGTGACTAAAACTTAACAAGCTAGACTTGGTTCAAGGTAAAATCCTCACCAGGTTTCCAACAAGATAGCAGACTGAACTCCTGGGTCAAGATCTATCCCCCATAGTCACAGGGCTGGTACCTTTGTCATTTTAGGTGAAAGATAGATAATGTGGGGTTTCTTTGCCTCTCTCTGTGGTAGTCCAAGGAACCTTTTAAATTGATTCTTCTGAGGGTTACTCCTAGATAAAATTCATTTGAGCTGTGAGGAAGGTGACATGGAGTCTCTTGGTGAAGTGCTGGAGTTGTTTGCTAAAATGTAAATTATTTAGGTCTTGTCCCCTCTAGTGCAATTGCATGACCATTAAACATGATTGTTAATCACCTCCTGCACTGTGAGAGTGTGACGTTTGCCTCCACCCTTGTTAGGTTGATGGGTCTGTTTGCGCAATATGTAAACGCATTCTCACTGTCTTTCAAAGTACTTCTGCAGTAACTTTCAGGTGGAAAAAACTACATTCCTTTGTCTAGGGTGGAATAACTCCTGCTTGGCTGGCAAAAATATATTAAGAACTATAATTTCATTTTATGTCCATAACTTTGCATCAGTTGCTTGCACCTACATTATGTGATATTAATAACCAGTGAGTCATGAGCTTTTCTTTATACGTTGCATGACACTTGTCAGATACATTTCATGACATTAAAGAATTGGGGGTACACATGAACTGGTTAAACCAGCTGCAGTTCATTACCAGATATTTCGGTGCCTCTTGCCCTCTGCCATTGGGCTGTTCTTAATGTTACACCCTCAACATATAGCCTATTTGGGCAGATTTCTTTGAAGGACAAGGTACTAAATGGAGGATGCGTGGATGTGCAGTATGGCTCGTGTACTAGTAAATCATAATTTCCTTCTTTGACAGGTTTACTGGTCTATTGCCAGGGGGAAGCAGTAAACGTGATATATCTTGATTTTAGTAAAGCTTTAGGCACAGTCTCACATGACATTTTCATAGGTGCAGGGGACTGGACTAGATGACCTCTCGAGGTTCCTTCCAGTCCTACGATTCTATGAAAAATGGTCTAGATGAAATTACTATAAGGTGGTTGAAAGACTGTTATCAGTGGTTTGCTGTCAAACTGAGGGGACATATCTAGTGGGGTCCTGTAAATATTTTCTTTAATTAATTGAATGGAGAGTACACTTAAAATTGTGGGTGACAGCAAGCTCTGAGGGGTTGCAAGCATGTTGGAGGACAAGATTAGAATGCAAAATGACTTTAATAATTGGAGAATTGATCTGAAGTCAACAAGATGAAATTCAATAAAGGCAAGTACAAAGTACTGCAGTTAGGATTGAAATGTCAAATGCACAACTACAAAATAGGGAATAACTGGCTATGTAGTAGTACTGCTGAAAAGGGGGTTATAGTGGATCACAAATTGAATGAGTCAACAATGTGGTGCCCTTGGTCTCAGCAGGCTGTGGTGAACAGCACCTCCAAACTGCTACACAGGATTTTTGGGCACTGCAGGGATCTTTAGCTTAGGTAAGAGGAGAGTTGCTGTAGAGTGAATGGGGAAGCCAAAAAACACCCATGGGGTGGGGGTGGGGGAGAGTGAGAGAGAGAGAGAAGCAGCCATCTTAACCATGAAAGTTATTTATTGCCATGTATTAACCATACAAGGGGAGCCAAACCAACAAAACAGTTATAATATTAAATCTAACTTAAATTGATTATAAAAGTCAGGTTTAGAAAACTATAACTGATCACACAAATCAGGATCAGAAGGCGATACCTAGAGAGAGCAAGAGAGAGAGCGAGCTGGGATCTCACCACTGCGTGAAGCTTGAATCGATTGAGGTTCCCAGGTGGTGGTGGTAACTGAGGGTCTGGAGTGCTGGAAACAGGCAGAGCCCCCAGCAAGATCAGTCAGGAGAAGATGAAGTCCCAATGGAACTGATACAGATTTTAGATCCAGGCTTCAGAGCACTTACTTGAGCATGGGTAGGGGTTTTTATAGGGAGAGAACAGTGGTTCAAAGGAGAACACTAGATTTGTTTATGGGTAAAACTGATGGCTCAAGGGAGTATACCAAAGTTGTTTTGTTCAGGCTAGACAATAGGAACTGATCATTCCTGGCTATGGGCGGTATTCCTTGGTGGGAGCTCACAATACAATTAGGCAGCTTCAGTATTTTGGATACCAATAAAGGATTCATTACTAGAATTGGTCTGATAACTACTGAGCTGGGTGTGTGCAGGCATGGGTTCATTAACATCTGGAGCAGAGATCCCCCATCATGCAATGCTTCGCTGCTTTTCAGGTCCCAGAGGTCCGTGCGGTTCTTGCCTTGGAATCTCTGTTCTCCATTCTGTATGCTAACGGAGATGCCTCCCTGTGTATCTTTGATGCAAATGGGGCGAGGGGAGTTTCCTTAATCCTGTCATCCTTGTCCAGAGGGGTTTAGGTGTGTCTCCCACTGCCTTTTCATTGCTTTTTGTAAGTCTTTCTTCTGATCGGCTTTGGTTCAAGCAGAGTCTGTGAGGGTCTTTCGTGAGTCAGACAGGCTAGATACTGTGCCCTGGTTCTCCAAGAACACAGAGTTGATAGGTAACATTACATTAGTGATTTTATCATTCTGTGACTGTGCTTGCAATTCCGACTCTAATGGTGAATGTTTCTTTTTATTTAAGAGGCAGCGTGGATGAGGTAATAGCATTTACTGGACCAATTTCTGTTGGTGAGAGAGACAGGCTTCTAAGCTACACAGAGCTCCTCTTCAGGTCTGGGAAAGCTACTCAGAGTATCACAGTGAAATATAAGGTGGAACTGATAGTTTAGCATGAGGCATTAAACCTAACGTATTGTTAGAGCCTTTCCAGAGGAAGTGCAGTCTCTCTACTATCCTGGGACCAACATGGCTAAAACAACACTTTCTCTCCGAGAGCTTGTCTATGCTTGAAGTGCTACAGCAGCACAGCTGCCGCTGCAATGCTTCAGTGTAGACATCTCTGCTGCTGGGAGGGATTCTCCCAGCGGCGTAGGTAATCCACCTCCCCGAGCAGCCGTAGCTGTGTTGACAGGATAATTCTCCTACCGACTTAGGCTTTGTCTATACTGGCAAGTGAAAGACAAAACTTTTGTCGTTCAGTGGTGTTAAATCCCCCCCCCTCCCGCCCCCCAAAAGACAAAGTTTTATCGATGACAAGTGCCGGTGTAAGCAGCGCTTTGTTGGCAGGAATGCTTTCCTGCCAACAGCTCTAACGCCACTTGTTGGGGGTGGAAGTTTTTTGTCTGCAGGAAAGCTCTCTCCTGCCGACAAACAGCAGCTACACTGCATGCCTTTTAGTGGCATGGCTGTAGCAGCACAGCCGTGTTGCTAAAAACTGCACGGTGTAGACCTAGCCTCAGTGTTGTCTACACGGGGGATTAGGTTGGTTTAACTGCAGTGCTTATGGGTGTGGGTTTTTCACACCCCTGAGCTCTGTAGTTATACCGACCTAATTTCCTCGTGTAGACCAAGCCTAAGTGACTTGCCCAAAGTCACACAGGAAATCTTTGACAGAGCAGCGATTTGAGCCCTCTTTTAAAAACAACCAACAAAAACTTTAAGGCCCAGATCTTCAGCTGAAGAATAAGCCTGAACCCAACTCAGACTACAGACCCTCCAAAGGGACCTTCTTCTCCCTAGTTTCTGGCTGATGAGACGTGTGCTGGTGGGGATGCACCATCTTGCTAGCCCCTTGTCACACCTTTGGAGTGCGATTCAGTTGAGCCTTGTAAATAAAGCATTAGCAAGTGAGCAGGAGATGTGGGTCATGTTCTGTGATCAGCAGGTGATGTTCCAGTCCTAGAGAAACACTGCCATTTCCACTGTTTGTGTTCTAAGCCTATGGTTTATTGCCAGTTTTAATGGTAGCGTGGAACATATTTACACAGCGTGTTTGGACAGATGATAATTGCTGGATAGAAACTGTCAGATGGAGTCAATTAGCAGTTTCCACTCCTGTGGGTGCGAGTTTATATTTGATATCTGACACCCGCCTAGCTGAGGGAGGACCAATGCTGCTATTTATACAATTCACCTCTGGTTCCTTCTATATTTCCCTGTCATCTATTTGCTGGACTAATTTTAGAACTGATCCTGTTGTTTCTGAAACAAGAGCTGTGGCATCATCTACTTAAGCATCACCTTTCTATGCCTGAGATCATTGTAGTGGGATGGGAGTGTGGTGTGTATCAGGAGGAAGGTGAGGAGGAGAAATGGTGAGGGAGGGTATGTGAAGGAAATCAAATACCCCTTCCCTTTCTGCTTTTCAAAGGACAGGGCACTACTTATAGAGGGTGAAATTTACACTTGTGGTGCTGCACAGCAGGACTCATGCTGACTTCTGCACATAATACTCACTTAAATTAGGGCCTAAGTGGGAATTCCATGGTGCGTATGCCTGTGCTGGCCACCTGCACCCAGAAAGCAGCTCAACAGCAGAACAAAAGGAGCATTGACATCACGGGGACCATGTGGTTCAGTGGATAGGGCATCAGACTGAGAACAGGGAGACCTGTGGTCTAGTTCCACTTTGTCCATTGATTTGCTGTGTGATCTTGGGCCAATCACTTCCCCTTTCTGTGCCTCAATTCCTCAGCCAGTAAAATGGTGATGCTGATACATCACTGCCTAGTCCAGTGCTTTGAGATCCAAGGATGAGAAGCGCTAGGTACTGTTTGTGCGAACTTACCTCCTGTTTGCTCTTTTAACGGCTGCTTGAGATGGAGTGGGAGGGAATTTGGATGAAAATAGAAGAGAAAATCTGGTGGGGGAAAGGGAAAAGAGAAAGGTCATAAAGATCCTTGTGATAACAACTTTAAAAAAGACATAGAAAGGATACCCATTTCTCTATTTTGTACAGCATTTTCTCTGGCCCATGTCACCTTGTGGCCTGCAAACTAATGCTAAGCTGTAAGATTGTAGCCCTTATTTACCCCTCTAGACATGCAGGCTCCGCCTGCTATGGTGTAATTCACTTGCACCCTCATTATTAAGCAGGTAGAACTTGCACCTTCCCCTGGAGGCTGTAAGACTTGGGTGCTGGCAGGCTGCTGCAGTGAGTGAATCTCACAGGCAAGGGGTCCTTGCCTGAGAGCTCTGGGAAGTTTTGTTGCAGGAGCTGAATGTTCCATCTGATTGTGGGCTGTCTCATTGGGAGCCAAGCACAAGGTCTAGTGGCCCAGTGTAGAGGGACTTTGACCCAGAGATCCTCAAGGAATCCATTTTGAAGCACTTGGAGGAGAGGAAGGTGATCAGGAACAGTCAACATAGATTCACCAAGGGCAAGTCATACCTGACCAACCTGATTGCCTTCTATGATGAGATAATTGGCTCTGTGGATATGGGTAAAAGCGGTGGACGTGATATATCTTGACTTTAGCAAAGCTTTGATGCGGTCTCCCCACAGTATTCTTGCCAGCAAGTTTTGTTCAACATCTTCATTAATGATCTGCATGATGGGATGGATTGCATCCTCAGCAAGTTCACAGATGACACTAAGCCGGGGGGAGAGGTAGATATGCTGGAGGGTAGGGATAGGGTCCAGAGTGATCTAGATGAATTGGAGAATTGAGCCAAAAGAATCTGATGAGGTTCAACAAGGACAAGTGCAGAGTCCTGCATTAGGACGGAAGAATCCCATGCACAGCTACAGGCTGGGGACCGACTGGCTAAGCGGCAGTTCTGCAGAAAAGGACCTAAGGACCCCACCCTTGGCCGTCCTTCTGCCTAGGACTTGAGGGACATGTGTCTGCCTCTGGGGAGCTGCGTGGAGCCAGGTAAGCACCTGCCAACCTGGTGCCAACCGGACTTTTAACGGCCTGGTCAGCACCACCAGGGTCCCTTTTTGTCTGGGTGTTCTGGTCGAAACTGGACACCTGACAAAACCTAGCTCTGTGTAGACAAGCCTGTAGCTACAAACAGGGAGCAGTGACATCACCTGTATAAAGAAACTGCACTGGGAAAGGGGTGACACCAGCATGAGTTGAGGTAACCGTTTCTGGTATTTTTGGATAAACACAATTACATACTTTGTATCGGAGGTTATTTATTGGTTAAAAACCTAAAGTCAGAAGCTATACTTACAGCTTAGGCCTTGTGTAGTTAATGTGCTGCCAACCCCCCGCCCTCCATTGTGGATGCAGTTGTGTATAAAGGGCATATACCGAAATTTATACTACTAAATTTAATAAGGCACTGTTCTGTTGGTATAACTGTGCCAACGCTAGGGGTCGTTCTGGTGTTACTGTTTTGGTCGTCACATCACCCTCTAACTGGAGCAGTTATACTGGTGCAAAGCTGTGTGTGGAGCGGGGTAAGGTCTGGTTGTAGGAAGGAACATGGGTGTGGGGTAGAGGAAAGAGCTGATGCAGGCTGCCCTCTCCTCATAGCACTCATAGCATGGCAGGGTGCACTGGAACCTTCTCCTGGCATGCCACAATGCTGTTAGCTTTGATGAGAGTGAAATTTATTTCAGTCCCATGCAAGCTGAAAGAAACACACTGTAAACACATAGATAAGAGAAAGAATGATAAAACCCAAAGCCTCCATCAGTGATTGATGAAAAGAGCCGAATTGCTCTGAAAAACAGATGCTGCATTTGAGTGGATCTTCCCTGGGTAAATAAATTACATAGCAGTAAAACTCTGGTTGTATAAGTTAATGATAAATGGTGACTTGGGTTGATAGAGATCTGGGATAAGAATATCCTAAAAGGTTGCAAATTTGCACATGCAGCAGATCCATGGTGTAAATATAATATTGACCTCTTCTGGATCCAGTATCAAAATCTTTGCAAGTGCCCCTCAATCCTCACCTTACCATGCTCAGGGCTGGCCTTACCATGAGGCAAACTGAGGCAGCCGCTTCAGGTGCCAGACTGGGGGCGGGGGTGAGGGGGTGCCACTAGTATCCAGAGTGTAGAAAATTGTGTCTGCTGCTGGTGCATATGCATTCTCTCTGCTCTAGATGCACAGAGATGGTGGAGTGCTGTGCTGGAGGAAGGAGGGCACAAGAGACATAACAGGCCAGGCAGGAAAAGAAGGTGAGAGGGATAACAGAAAGCAGCAGGAGTTGCAGGGAGAGAGAGGAGGAGGAGCCTCTTATGTACCTCTCTAGCACCCCCAGGAGCATGGACTGATTAACACCAGCTTCTCAGGGAGCTTCCTGTTTCCTGCTGCTTCCCTGAACCCACTTGAGGAGAACAGGTGGTCAACTGAAGTAGTAGGAGCCAGTTATGCCCTTAAGACGCTGATATCTTCCCTCACTCAGGCCCTGTTACCAGCCTGCTTATGTGTCCCCTTCAGTTGAGTGTTGAGAGCCACTATAGCTGGCACAGAAAGCAGTCATGAGTGAAAGAAGAAAACACCCCTATGGGGCAGCATTCAGAAAAAGAAAGAAAGCAAAGGAAACTTTTCTGTCTAATCAGGAAGGAGCTTTCCTGAGATACATAGACACAGACATCAGACATGCATCTGACGAAGTGGGTATTGACCCACGAAAACTTATGCTCCAATATGTCTGTTAATCTATAAGGTGCCCACAGGACTCTTTGCTGCTTTTATAGACACAAATGTTCACGGGTGAGCCTTCCGGCCCCAGTGAGGATGTGAGTGGTGAGAGATGCCTGATATTCCAGTTAGTCAGAGTGCAGGGACCTGGCAGCTACTGCAGTATCCATATCTCCATCTCAAATGGATGTAACTATGCACATTCATGAAGAAAAGTGTAGATCAGAGAAGAGTGTGATGGAGGCACAGAAACAGCTGCCAATGGATTTAGTTCCTTAGTCCAGATGATCCAGGATGGTGGACCCACTGAGCAGTAAGCCTGAGGGACTTCCTTGTGTTTATGTTTCCCAAAGACAATGAAAATAGAAATTTCCATCCAACACATAGTGCTTGAAATCCCCAATGGTGACAAAGAGGGAGAAGCCATAGCTTAATGTACTCAAAAAACCAAAATGCTGCATACTTTTTTTGTTGCAAACTCTTCCGTCTAATGTGTCCAGTCATATTGGGGTTCTACAGGAACAAACGACTGGAAAAATCTGGCTAGAAATCTGGCATGCCATGAGAAGGCAGCAAATCACCAGAGAGCATTCCATAGGTGGAAAGAGCTTGAGATGAGACTAAGGTTAAAGGCCACCCTAGATGATCAGCATCAAGAGAAGATTGCGTCAGAGTCTGTTTACTGGCAAAATGTTCTGAAAAGGCTCATTGTCATTGTGAGAATGCTTGCTACCCAAAACCTAGCACCGCGTGGCACTTCAGATCAGCTGTATGTGCCAAACAATGGAGACTTCCTTAAATTTTGGCGCTGATGGCAGAGTTTGATGCTGTACTCCAGGAGCATCTAAGAAGAGTCACCACCCAAGAAATGTACACACACTACTACCTTGGAAAAACAATTCAAAATGAGATCATACCGTTACTGGCAACAAAAGTCAAAGAGAAGATTGTGGCAGATCTGAAGTCAGCAAGATATTACTCTGTTATTCTGGATTGCACACCTGACATCAGCCGTACGGAACATGCGTTTTGTAACAACAGAACCTAGTGAAAATGTCCCTGCAATGGTGACTGTCAGAGCATTTTCTAGAATTTATTGACATTGATGATACTACAGGAGCTGGTATGTCAAATGTGCTTCTTAAAAAGTTGGAAGATACGGGAATTGCGATAGCTGACATGAGAGGTCAGGGCTACAATAATGGTGCCAACATGAGAGGAAAGAACAGAGGAGTGCAGACACGGATCCAAGAGTTAAACCCTCGAGCTTTTTTTGTCCCATGCAGTTCTCATTCATTGAACTTGGTGGTCAGTGATGCAGCATCAGCTTCTAGTGAGGCTGCTGAATTTTTTGATGTAATTCAAAGCATCTATGTATTTTTCTCTGCAACAACTCACCGATGGCAAATTTTGAAGCAACATCTGGGAACATCCTCTCTGACACTGAAACCACAGAGTGCCACACGATGGGAAAGTTGAGTGGAGGTGATAAAGCCTATCAAACACCAAATTGGGAAGATAGATGATGCCAGAGTTACCATGATGGAGGATAATGCTATGACAGGAACTGTTTGTGGGAGAACAGTGGCAGAGGGAAATGGAATCACCAGAAACATACATAACTTCAAATTTCTGTGTGGCTTAGTGTTGTGGCATGACATACTGTTTGAAATAAATGTTGTAAGCAAGAGACTGCAAAGTGTTGACCTTAATATATCTGGAGCAATGGAACAACTGGACAAAGCAAAGTCATACCTACAGTCTTACCAGTCAGATGAGGGATTTCAAAACGTTCTGAAGAGTGCACAGAAGTTGGCAGAGGAACTTCACACTGAAGCTATTTTCCCACCCATTCAAGAATACAAGAGTCACCAAAGAAGACAACATTTTGATTACGAGGCACAGGATAATCCCATAAGAGACTCCAAAAGGTTCAATTCAAAGTTGAATTCTTTAACCAGGTGCTAGACTGTGCAATACGGTCAGCTGAAGAACGTTTCATGCAGCTCAAGAAACATAGCAGTATATTTGGGATGTTGTATGATATTCCCAAACTCCTCACTATACCTGAAGAAGACCTACACCAGCAATGCAGGGCACTAGAGACAGTGTTGACACATGATGACATGCGCGATATTGATGCGAGTGATTTAGGTGATGAACTGAGAGCCCTTTCAAGATACATTTCAGCAGGATCAACTCCAAAGGCTGTTCTGGAAATTATGTGCACAAATAAGATGACCACCCTCTTTCCAAATGCTTTTGTTGCTCTGCGCATACTTCTAACACTTTTTGTAACAGTTGCCAGTGGAGAATGCAGCTTCTCCAAGCTGAAGTTAATAAAAACACATCTACGCTCCACAATGACACAGGAGAGGCTGGTCGGCCTTGCAACCATCTCAGTAGAGCATGAGCTGCCCCAGACTGTGGACCTTCAGGAAGCAGTTCAAATCTTTGCAACCAAGAAGGCACGGAAAGCACCACTTTGATTATTCAAACAGATAAAAATGCCAGTGTTTACTATGCAGACAAGAAAAGTTACATTTGGTGTTCAGGCGTTTGAAAGTTAAGTGTTACTTAAAATTTTTGAACCAGGCATTTTAAGTTGTTAGTTCTCCTTTATTGTTGTAGGTAGCAGAGCACTACCATGAGAGGAGTAGAACAGGAAGAAGGCAGAATTGAGACCTTTCAAAGTTTTGGTCGAAGCGAGGGGGCATAGTGGTGTCATTTGAGCTCCCCTCCTCAGGTGCCAAAATGTTGTGGGCCGGCCCTGCCTGCAGTCACCCCTTCTATTCCATCTCTGGGCCGCTACATAGCTCTGCCATTGTGTCTGCCTTTCCTTTCCTTCTCGTATTGTCCTATCTATGGTACTATTTTACACTCTTGAATCAGAGGGATGGGGACTCTTTTGCCTTGGGGCTAAGCAGACATAGAATTGGGTGCTGCTTATATATTGCTTCCCTTTGGAAAGTTCCTGACTCCCAGTCTGGTAGGCATGGTGCCAGGATGTGGATGGCATGATGCATCGCTTAGAATCATAGAATATCAGTGTTGAAAGGGACCTCAGGAGGTCATCTAGTCCAACCCCCTGCTCAAAGCAGGACCAATTCCCAACTGAATCATCCCAGCCAGGGCTTTGTCAAGCCTGACCTTAAAATCTTCTACGGAAGGAGATTCCACCACCTCTCTAGGTAACGCATTCCAGTGTTTCACCACCCTCCTAGTGAAAAAGTTTTTCCTAATATCCAACCTAAACCTCCCCCACTGCAACTTGAGACCATTACTCCTTGTTCTGTCATCTGCTACCGCTGAGAACAGTCTAGATCCATCCTCTTTGGAACCCCCTTTCAGGTAGTTGAAAGCAGCTATCAAATCCCCCCTCATTCTTCTCTTCCTCAGACTAAACAATGCCAGTTCCCTCAGCCTCTCCTCATAAGTCGTGTGTTGCAGTCCCCAAATCATTTTTGTTGCCCTCCGCTGGATGGTTTCCAATTTTTCCACATCCTTCTTGTAGTGTGGGGCCCAAAACTGGACACAGTACTCCAGATGATGTCTCACCAATGTCGAATACAGGGGAACGATCGCGTCTCTTGATCTGCTGGCAGTGCCCCTACTTATATATCCCAAAATGCCATTGGCCTTCTTGGCAACAAGGGCACACTCTTGACTCATATCCAACTTCTCGTCCACTGTAACTCCTAGGTCCTCTTCTGCAGAACTGTTGCCTAGCCATTCGGTTCTTAGTCTGTAGCTGTGCATGGGATTCTTCCATTCTAAGTGCAGGACTCTGCACTTGTCCTTGTTGAACCTCATCAGATTTCTTTTGGCCCAATCCTCTAATTTGTCTAGGTCCCTCTGTACCCTATCCCTACCCTCCAGCATATCTACCTCTCCTCCCAGTTTAGTATCATCTGCAAACTTGGTGAGGGTGCAGTCCACGCCATCCTCCAGATCATTTATGAAGATAGTGAACAAAACCGGCCCGAGGACCGACCCTTGGGGCACTCCACTTGATACCGGCTGCCAACTAGACATGGAGCCATTGATCACTACCCGTTGAGCCCGACAATCTAGCCAACTTTCTATCCACCTTATAGTCCATTCATCCAGCGCATACTTCTTAAAATTGCTGGCAAGAATACCATGGGAGACCGTGTGAAACGCTTTGCTAAAATGGTCAAAAGCTTTGCTAAAATATTGTTATGTTAAAGGTTTTAACTGGTGCATTCTTAATTGGAGTGTTGAATATTTTACATTTTCCTTGAATGTTAGCTGGGAGCCATACAAATAAAATGTACTGTCACTCTCTACTTTTCCTGTTCTGAGCCCACACACAGATCTGTCCTGACTAGTAGCACTGCCTGCTACTCTGGTTCTGAGCCAATACACATTTCTGGCAATGACCCTCAATCCTTTCCTGAAGAACCCCTATCATTTCAGGGCTGCATCCTGCTCATCCACGTCTGCCATTGCCCCTCCATTAAGAACTGCACCATACCTTGCAATTATAATTATTGTTTTTCTTACCCAAGAGGGCTAGTTTTTCTAGAACTATGGTGTAGTTTCCAAAGGCAGACAAAAATATATCAGGGACTGAACTGAGACCTCCAGACTCAGTTTGCTTGTGCCATGCCTGGATTTAAGCACAGTGGAGAGTGCTGTACTTGAGTTCCAGTGGGCCAAGCGGCCAGTGCATGCTTGCCTTCTTTTCTCCCCACAGGTGCCTAGGGAATTGCGTACACATTTTTTTGTATTGTTTACCAGTGGCTCGGGAAGTGACCTAGCCACTCTTAGGCTGATTGTCTTGTTTGATTTGATCTGTGACCTTTTATTACATTTAAATGGTAACAAGTCCCCAAATCCGGAGAGTATTCATCCCAGAGTTTGGGAGGAATTTATGAATGAAGTGGCTGATCTGCTAACAAAAATGTACAATGTACAATCCCTCCTTTAAAATCCGCTGCTAGAGTGGAGGGTAGCAAATATAAACCTGTCTTTGAGAAAGATGGTTGGGGGAATCTGGGGAATTGCACATCAGTGAACCTTATGTTAGTAGCAAATTGTTTGGCACATTAGAGGATAGTGATGAGTCCTTGAGATATAATGAGGTAAGTTAGGGCCAAATTAGCATGGCTTCGCAGTGTTTGGAAAGAAAAGGAAGGATGGTCCAGTGCTTAGGGCTCTAGCTCGGCCTTTGGAAGACCCAGGTTCCATTCTCTGCTTTTCCACAGACCTTATGTGACCCAGGGCTAGTCCCTTAAGGTATGTCTACATGATGATTAAAAATCCAGTGGCTCTGAGTCTCAGCTGGCTCGGGACTGTGCAGTGTTGCCATTTGTGCTTGGGCTGCAGCCCAGGCTTTGAGACTCTCCCTCCCCCTTGACGGCTTTCAGAGCCCAGGCTCCACCCTGAGCCTGAACATCTATGCAGCAATTTTTAGTCCCGTGAGCCAGAGTCAGCTGACCCGGGCCAGCCACGGCAGTGCCACAGGTCTTTTATTGCCATGTAGACGTACCCTCATTCTCTCTGTGCCTCAGTTCCCATCTGTACAATGGCGATAATAGTTCTGTCTTGCCTCGCAGGAGTGTGAGGATAAATATATTAAAGATAGCACCATAACAGGCCAGACAGGTATCTAAAAGACAGTCCAATCCATTAGCGTTCTTCTAGGCTGTGGATCAAAATAGTGAGGAAAGGCGAACCAGTTTGTTTGGTTTCAAATATTCAGACTACTGCAAGGTCAGAAGCTCTGTCCAAAGCTCTGGGATCTCTTGACAATCTCTTCAAAAATAGAGTAATAAAATACGCTTATCATTAACCCCAAGATTAAAAAACATGGCAGCAACATTGATAGAGTAGTTTAAAATGAAACCCCTCCATGGAAACCTCCCCAGAGTCTCATGCACACTGCTACCCAGCCCTACCCATCTCTTGATGGACAAGGGAGAAAAGATGGGCCTCCCAGCTTGTCCTAAAGATGAACTATCTTGGACTGTAATGTACCAAGGTCAGAAGGCATGGGCCCTGACCTGAGTTGTCAAATAGTGAGAATCCAGCTATAAAGTCCTCACATGTGGTTATTAAGGAAACTAACCATCTTAGGGTGAGAGGCAAAGTTCTGTTATGGGTTAGAAACTGGCTAAGCAAAAACAAGCATATAAGGTAAAGGGTTAATTTTCATGTTGTATAGCGAGTCCTATGTTCCTGATGCCACACCATTTTTATAATTCTCATATGCAATGGCTGTGGGCTTTCTTTTGAAGAGGTGCTTTAGTGTTACTGGTTTACAATGCTAAATAACTCATTAATTTGTAAAAAGAAAAGGAGTACTTGTGGCACCTTAGAGACTACCAAATTTATTTGAACATAAGCTTTCGTGAGCTACAGCTCAGTTCATCGGATGCATTCAGTGGAAAATACAGTGGGGAGATTTATATACATAGAGAACATGAAACAGTGGGTGTTACCATACACACTGTAACAAGAGTGATCACTTAAGGTGAGCTATTACTAGCAGGGGTGTGGGGGGGGACCTTTTGTAGTGATAATCAAGGTGGGCCATTTCCAGCAGTTGACAAGAACTTTTAGGTCTGTAATCGAGTGACCAGAGAGATTGAAGTGTTCTCCAACTGGTTTTTGAATGTTATAATTCTTGACGTCTGATTTGTGTCCATTTATTCTTTTACGTAGAAACTGTCCAGTTTGACCAATGTACATGGCAGAGGGGCATTGCTGGCACATGATGGCATATATCACATAGGTAGATGTGCAGGTGAATGAGCCTCTGATAGTGTGGCTGATGTGATTAGGCCCTATGATGGTGTCCCCTGAATAGATATGTGGACACAGTTGGCAACGGGCTTTGTTCCTTCTCTCTGGTCACTCAATTACAGACCTAAAAGTTGCAATTCTTCAACAAAAAAACTTCAAAAACAGACTCCAACGAGAGACTGCTGAATGGGAATTAATTTGCAAACTGGGTACAATTAACTTAGGCTTGAATAGAGACTGGGAGTGGATGGGTTATTATACAAAGTAAAACTATTTCCCCGTGTTTGTTCCCCCCCTCGAGCCCCCACTGTTCCTCAGACGTTCTTGTCAACTGCTGGAAATGGTCCATCTTGATTATCACTACAACAGGTTCCCCCCCCGCCCCCCTCCTGCTGGTAATAGCTCACCTTAAGTGATCACTCTGGTTACAGTGTGTATGTTAACACCCATTGTTTATGTTCTCTATGTATATAAATGTCCACACTGTATTTTCCACTGAATGCATCCGATGAAGTGAGCTGTAGCTCACAAAAGCTTATGCTCAAATAAATTGGTTAGTCTCTAAGGTGCCACAAGTACTCCTTTTCTTTTTGCGAATACAGACTAACACGGCTGCTACTCTGAAACCTGTCATTAATTTGTGAAATGTATAGTTTTAGGGTCTGATCTGGCTTTCACTGGAGCCTACTTAGACTGTAAGTGTTTTAGTGCAGGGATTATCTTTACTGTGTGTATACGGGAGGCAGCTCAATGAGTCTCTGGTCTTTGGCCTTTTGAGGCTTTCACAAAACAAATAATAATGAGCTGGCTTGGTCCATAGTGGGTGGAACTGATCCCTGGATTGAGAGCTCCATGAGTATCAGATCACTGTCTGTCTCTAGCTGCCAGGCATATGCAATTCTCCTGATGTTCACTTTGGGAAGGCTGCTTCCGCTCCCAGTCTTGGGTCACTTCTATTGCCCATAGACAAAAAGAAATTTTACATAACTTGGTAGGTAGGAAGTTAATAGCTGAGGGGTTAATGGTGTTTTTATCAGCAGATTTGGCTATGTGCATTTAGAGAGCTGTTTATTGCATAAGGCTGTGTTGATTTACTTTTGCTAGTCCTGTTTATTGCACTTCATTACTCCCAGGGTGTAACTGGGCCTCAGGGAGAATGATTGCTGTGGCCTGCCCCCTTTCCTTTTTGTTTGTCTTCTTTTTTTTAATGGAGCTGGGGCTCGTAAATCCATTATCTTTTAACATGTTAATCTCAACCTGAGGTGAGTTTCCTGAATGTATCCACCCCAAGCTGATGTTCAGTTTAGCAAGCAGCCAGGCATGACCCAAAGTCTCTGAAGGAAGAGAGAAACAGATATTTATTCCTCTCTTCTTCTGTCTCTTCTTGTTCTCTGCATCCTGAGGACAGTGGGCTGGAGTAGTACCTGTCATGGTGCTGTCATTGTCAAGGGTGAAATTTTCAGGAGCTGGGGGCAAGGTTTATTGAGTAGTCCCTACGTTTGTCTTCCTTGGAGAACTAACATTCTTAGTAATCAATTAGGCAAATGCACACTAGCTTTTTCCCTTTTGACTGATGATGCCATATCCTAGGAGGGATAAATAAAGGATGGTTTTTAAGGGTGGATCTTGAAGTTGATGTATGGGGCTTCAGGTCTATAATTCTTGGTGGCACTAAAGAGAGCTGGGAAGCAATAGCTTTGCACCTTGTGCTAAGACTGTGCCCTGTAAAGTGGGGTTATGATCAAATAAGTGAGATGGTGAAATTGGTGTCTTGTCATCTCATTTATTCGTTGGTGTGTTAAATCCATGGAGGTGAAGCAAGAAATGGAGTGAAAAATTAGCAGAACAATAAAGATACTAGGATGGTGGTGGCTGCTGGGTCAAGGCAGCGTATGACTCTTCCACAGCTGTGTTGATGAAGTAGGGCCAGCAGTGGTGCTGTCAGTATCTCTAGCTCTGCAAACAGAGTGACGTTTTAAAGCAGACACTGATCTGGTCCTACCTGTGCTTTGCTCAGGTAGCAAGGAGGGTATGGGTGGGCAGTGAGACACAGGTGTGTAGGATTCCCTCTGCAGTTTCTGGCACTGCAATCCCTTCTTCTCCACATAGATGCAAGCACATTGTTTGTGCCCCACCTGCAGATGGTTCTGTTGGTTTGGCAAAGATACTGTGATGGGGCGGTTGCTCCTCACTGGCAAAAAAGGGTTGAATAGAGCCTTAGGGAGGCTGCACCAAACGCTTGCTTCATGTACACCCCGGTGGTGTTTGTGGACAGAGAGTTTCTTGATGCTTTTTTTATTTTGTTTGCCTATGGGCAAGAGAACTACTTGCTGACACACTGGAGTCTTGCATGTAGACCAGCTGTCTGCATAGGGATGTCACTAATTGCTTTTGTTACCCAAATGTTTGCTGTCTGATTTTTCTCTTTAGATTCTTGAGTTAGGGAACTAATTGTTGTCCTCAGCTGAATATTAATAATTGTGAATGTAAGTTGCAATAGAAACACTCAGCGCTCTGGATGGGTGCTTATCTTTGGAGATGAATGTTCTTTTGGTTAAGGCAGTAGAATAAGACTGGGGGACCTGGGTTCAATCATTGGCTCTGCCATAGATTTTGTTGGCCAGACTTGGGCAAGTCTTCCCTATGTGTAAAATGGGTATGATGATAGTTTGTCTCCCACCCTTTGTTCATCCATTTAAAGGATAGCTCTTCAGGGCAGGGTCTTCTGATGTGTATGTCCAATGCTTAGCACACGGGTCCCAGGTCTCAATTATGGCCTGTAGGCCCCATTGCAGCCATTATTAATAATCACCATACATAAAAAAAAATACAAATTTTTCTTTCTTCTCCATCACCTGCCACAGAGAGTCCAGGAAAATAATTAAAAATAAAAATTGTCCCATACTGAAAGACTAGCTATTTTATTTTGAACGTGCAACCAAATGGGGAGCTGACCTGTTAAGGTTGCATGCGTGTATTTTCCAGGAGGAAGCTTCCATGTCTCTTCGCTTTCCTTCCATCGCGCTCCTTGTTCCAGCAAGCGCTGCTGAGAATGGAGTACACGCTGAAGTTTGAATGAACTCTGAAGTACATGTGTGTTCCTGTTGGGATGCATTACATATAGAGGGAGCAACTGAAAACGGATGATTTTCAACTTGTTTAAATAGGCATTATCAGTGATCTTCCCTTGTTCTACTTGCTGATGTTGATGTTCATTCCATGTACCCATTGCCCAGCTCTGTTGTCTGTGTGCCGAGGAGTCAGAGTAAGCTGTAAACCCCCTCTTGTAGACGCGGAGGGCACATCGCCATGGCTGACAACTAGAAGTGGCATAAACTGAACTGCTCCCTGTGTAGGAGGAGGGAACACCCCTTCCCATGAGCTATTAATTTAATTCCTCCCTGCTCTGCTTCTCTTAGTCCTGCAGAGATGCTGGTGACTGGGGAGTTTGGGGAGCTTTTGCTTCACTTATTCCTGAACTTCACATTGAGGCTCTGAATGACTCCTCTGGTGGGACCAGAATTCCCTCCCTTCTCTTTGCATTTCGACATACAAGGCTGGGCCCTGACCTGAAGACCGTTCCAGACATGTCCCTGGCTCTGGGTTTCCTCCTGGCTCTGTATTGTAGGCTAAATATGCTTACTCCTAACTCTTTGAGCAGGGGGTTGGACTAGTCCTGAGGTCCCTTCCAACCCTGATATTCTATGATTCTTCTCCCCATGCCACTACCCACCTCGCTGTGTCTCTTTCTTCTCTTCCGCGGCTCATTCCAGGCAGGGTGAGCTGGGACTTGTGCTGTTCTGCAGAGGACATCGCTACATCTGCTATGTAGGCAGGCCTGCAGGTGAGTGGATCAGGGACAGCTCCTGCTGCGGTATGCATGTGCACTGGAGCCTGGTGGAATGCAAAGTGTGTTCTCCGTCTCAACGTTCCTCTTTCCTTTTCTCTGGGAGTGAAATTAGGACATCTTGCTTTTTAGTGTCATGACAGGGATTGATGGGGAGGGAAGGGACATTTACTGAGTTCTGTCAATCTTATTAAAATATTTTGCATGGATTGTGTGATGTCAGTCTCTAGTAGACCAAGATCTGGCTGAGGATATCAGTGCTGCCGCTACTGATAGCTAATAGAGATTCTCTCTCCCAGCCATTAACTACCAGTTCACCTCTAACGGGATGTGTCCTCTACAAACCAGCGGTTCTCCAACTTTAAAGTGTATGTCACAGTTACAGAGCTAGCTGCCCCTCTCTGACCTCTGAGTGCATCCCCTCAGGTCTCAGGCCTTTCACCTTCACCTGTCTTGGGGCAGGTACCTGTGCTTCTCCCACTCATGGACCATGGACAGGGCCCTGGGTTAGAGCCCTCTGTGAATTGCTCTGCTTATTACCCCTATGTGTCTAACACGGCTCGGGTACGTGTGGTTTCTTCCCTTTGCCAGCTTGTGACCAGCGGTAAATACAGTGATTCAAAGCAAGCTTCTCAAACCAAAGAAGTGTGCAACTTTAATGGTAGGAACAAAGGACAACGTAAGCGAAATGGGTTTTTAAATCAAAAGTTCTATACCCATGTCTCATTTTTACATATGCCCACCTCCCCCCACCTTGTATAGGAAGTCTAGGAAGGTCTGGCTTCTTAAGACCTCAAGCAGGTGTCTCTTTCTGTGTGTGTGTCAGTCTGTTCCCTGCCAATAGCTCCCAAACAACTACCTCCTCTCTGGACAGAGGAGACTTTAAACTGTTCACTGTCCTTTTGATCTGTTGGTTCCCAGTGCAGACCAAACAAGCTGTGTAACTTGGCTGGAGCCAAGGAAGTAGGTGGAATCTTCCCAGATAATAGCTCAGGAATGCTTCTCAATCCCCCTTGAGGTATCTTGTCTGGACCCATTGTCTTTTCTTCTTCCTTGTTTTTCTAATGGTCTGCTATTAAACTAAACTAGTGTATGCATGTAATAAGCATTCTAATTACCAGGTCACATACAGTGTTCATAAACTGTAACAGAGCAGCTCTATATTCTTTGCAGTGTGGATCACATCATCTTGAAATACATTTTCATGGATGTCTCCCCATCCATTCCCCATTGTCTAGCATCACCCCTTTCCCAACTGTGAGCACATGGCCCCACCTCCTCTCTCATTTGTCATTGCCTGACTCCACTTGCTCTGCCCTTTGTCATTGTCCCTCCTATATGCAACTGTATAGCATCCCCGTGGCAACTACATCAGTGGCTTACATGGATAAATGAGAGTAGCAGCGAATGAATATCTTTCATCACCTCCTCCTGTGATAGTGTTGATTGCGTGGCAAACACTGTAGATAAGTCTATAAAATGGTTTTGGGGATTAATGCAAAACTACATACAAAAAATTCTCACCTGAGACTCAGATTATCCGTATTTGATCTCTGGCCAAAGGAGAATATGTTTTTTCTTTGAAGACAATTCCTGCGGTCATTTATGAGCTGTTTGTCCTGATACACACTTTCCTTACTTTTTTTTTTAAAGGCCATATGTTTTCACACAGAGAACTCAAAATGGCTAGTTTAAGCTTGACTCTTGCACACACCTAATTTTCATTGACCAAATTTAAAAGAAATTGGATAAAAATTAACAAGGTTATGAGTGATTCAAAGTGGTGACCAGGCCATATCCAGTGGAAAATATCCCCTAACTTGAGAATTTGTATAACTGACCCTGACTGGGCTATCGGTGGGGTTTGAACTTCTGGCCATTAGCGCTAAAAGCATCAGCTTCGACAGTTGAAGTAATTGTTGGGTCACAGCTGTACTAGACTCTAACCTCTTCATGTTAAGCAGCCACGAGGAGGAGATGAAGACACAGGCTCCCCATTACAATTGCATTTCTTCAAGGATGCATTGTCCTGGTGCACACATTTTCAAGAGTGTATGGACTTCTGAATTCATGGAAAAAGTCCCTGACTTGTAGTGCTGACCCAGATCTATGGGCGTTCTGACAAGGAGCTGAGCAGGAACCAATGGACAGGAGTGTCCCTTTAGCATGGGACTGTATGAGCACTTCAACACAGATTGTTGCTGTAGACAGAACTATTGTGACATTTGTTGTGGTTTTCGGGGAAGAGGTTAGCGTGAATTTGAATTCTGGCTCTTGTCCCACCAGGGTTTATTGTCCGATTGAACCGCTTGGTGAAGTGACAGTCTATAAAGGCAGATAAAATTATCTCCTTCCAAGAGCTGTTGGTGCACTAATGACATGTTGCATCTCAACGTTCATTGAGGGAAATGTCCCTCTTGCTTTCTGTTGGTGGAGCAACAGATAACATGGGATTTTTGATTCACAAGGTGAGTCCTCAAATCTACAAGATCCATGTGTCTGAGATGTGAGGTAGGGGAGGTGAGTGGCACAAAATTGTTCTATCTGTCTTGACTCCAGCACCAGTGGAAATGATAGCTCCGAGTGCTGCGTCTGGAATATTTCACAACAGACCTACATCTGGTGTTTCTCTGGAGGTGCTGAAATGCGTTACTGGTATTAGTGGGGAAGAAGCATCTGCCCAGTTTATTGCTTAAATGCTATGTGTAGAAATCAAGGTGTAGCTCCTTCTCTTCCTCTGAGCAAGAAGTCAATTTGATTGTCCCAGTGATTGAGGAAGGCTTACAGAGTAAAATATGTGTTGTTTTTGGGTTTGGATTTGTTGTTGTTGTTGTTTTTTGTCGTTTTTTGTCTGATTGGGAAAGGAACTCAGGTGACAGAGCTGGGAACTGACAGCCTCTCCCAAAACTGGTGTAATAGTTCTGACTACATCTGTGCACAGGTACCATAACGATGGGCACGAAGAGCTGGGTGGTGATGATTGGTATTATGAGGTTGAACTCAATGTTTATAAAGTGGTTTGAGTCCCTCTGGTGGAGGATGCTAGAAAAGTGCAAAGCAATACTTTTGGTTTGTTTATACCCAAATCTATATCTCTATATAACTTCTGCCTTCCAATCAGGATTGGCAGCCAGGCCAGTTCCCTGGAACTGTGCTCGCCTGGCTGGTTAGATGGGTGGATGACTGGCAGGATTTAAAAGCTAGAGGAGAGGCTGAGGGAGGAGGTGGTAGCCGCCACACTCGGAGTCACAGAGTTGAAGGCCTGGAGGGGTCACCGGCCCTCCAGTCTGACCATCTGCATATCATAGGCTACCAACACTACGCAGCACCCACACACTGAACCCAACAACCAAAATTAGGACAAATCTCCGCAGTCCACAGGAGACTTGACTATTATGTGTCACAGGCAGAAAATAGGAGGGACCGACGTGCACCAGTATTTGAGGCCCCCGCAATAGCGGCAAAATTATTAAGCCAGATAAACCCAGTTAATCCTGGCAAGTGACCTGCACCCACATGCTGAAGAGGAAGACGAAAACCCTCGAAGATCACTGCTAATCCTGAGCATGTGAGCAAGAACGAGTCAGCAAAGCACGTGAGAGAGAGAACACTCAGTGCCCCCTCAGAGCCTACCCACCCCTCATAATGCCCCATCTGCAGATGTGGCCATCCCTGATGCTTCAGAGGAAGGAGAGCAAACACTGCTGTGATCAGTGTTTTTCCCAGGAATTGAAATTAGGGGCGTGTTTTCAAATTTACGGGGGTGGGAGGTGGGGTGCATTCAGGGCCGATGATGGGTGAGACTGTGAGGGTGAAGGTGGGCTGTATGGCACCATAGTAAAAACTGAAAAATGTTTTATAACCATTTTATTAGATTTAACTCATGTTTTAAAATCATCACACAACTTAAAGTTGGCTACTTCTATGAAGCACTACATCTACATTCTTCTTGGTTTCTTGTTATAATTTTGCACAACTCTGTTAATGAACTTCTTGAATGCAATGCGTTCATCTTTGGTGGCTTCTCATGTGTCTGGTACTTCCATTCCTTCAGTTGATATGCTCATTATTTCATTCACATGATCAGGCAGAAGGTGACTTCTTTCAGAACACAAAATTCTATTCAATGATGAGAAAGAACATTCAGCTGTAGCTTTTGTGTCTGGGAGTAGCAAGAGATGAATTCCTACTTCTTTCATCCTAGGAAACATAGCATAAAGATCAGGTCGAGCCACTAGTGATGATAAAAAAGAAGTTGAAGTCAAATCTTCATTCATTCGTCATATGATATTCCACTCTGTGTTCAAATTCTCTATTCTGTCCTGAGCACATGGCAGCCCCATTGCTGGTAGTGCCTCACTCCACTCAACTGTCTGTGTTTTATAGGACAGGGATGTGTAAAAGCTACGTAGAGGTTGAGTAGAATCTAGAAGTCGCTGTTGTAGATTTTTAAGAATCAAGTCTGTGTACTTTTTCAGTTGTCTTAACAAACACTTCTTGTCCTCTTCACTTAAGGATTCAATATAAATGCCTTCATTAGTCAACTTCTGGACTGAAGTCGTTGCTTCTTCCAGTATTTTTTCAATGGATAGCTGTCTGATTGATCCAAATGT
Source organism: Chelonia mydas (assembly GCF_015237465.2). Lineage (NCBI taxonomy): Eukaryota > Metazoa > Chordata > Testudines > Cheloniidae > Chelonia > Chelonia mydas. Next base: position 35,880,270 of record NC_051250.2, read on the forward strand.
AGCTTCTATTGCTGGACAAAGATCTACTACTGTTGTAGCAGTTGCCTGGATGGCATTGTTTAATGACCGAAGTGGTTTCAACAGTAGACTTACAAGAGAGAGAATGGCAATAGTCTTCTCTGAATGTAGTAGCAAAAGTAATCCACCAGCCTCACTACTTAGATCCATCCCATCTTGGTAGATACTTTCCAAAGTCAGTAATAATGGGTGGAATAATTTTAAGACAACAGCCAGGGATCGCTCATGAGAAAGCCAGAGGGTTTTCCCAGGTTGGACTAATTTGAACTTCAGTCCCAGTGTATCTTCTATACTTTCCAAGATATTCAGTCTTTTTGGACTCTTGCTGAAAAAAGAATATAATGAAGATATTAACTTTATAGCTTTTTAAATGTCTTTTGAAGAGTCTGCAGCTTGTACTAGAGCTAGTTGGAGCAGATGGTCTCTGCAGTGTGTATAGGAGAGATTAGGGTTACACTTTTCTCTGAGCAAAGCTTGTACTCCACCATGTCTTCCAGAGAAGTTTGCAGCTCCATCAAATGCACAAGCAGCCATCTGTTTGGGGTCCAATTGAAAAGCATTTAACTCTTCTAAGATGTGGGTTGTCACAGATGCAGCCGATGTGTCTTCTGTAACTTGAACATCTAGAAATGCATCTACTGGCCTACCACTGACATCAAGATAATGTACACAATGACTTAATACCTGATGCCCATTTGCATCGGTGCATTCATCAGCCAGGTAGGCAAATTTTTTGAATGTGGTGAGAGAGGTCTTCACTTTTTCAACTGTTGAGTCTTTCACTGTTGTACCATATGCGTCTAGCCAGTCAGTTGAGTTTCTTGCAGAAAGATAGTGAGCATTTGCCGGTCTTGTTTGGAACAAGTGTTCAATTTCAGGATGAACAAGTGACAATGCCCTTAACATTGGCCTCCAGTTTGTAGCGTGTGATATCTCTTGCCTAAATAGAAAATGTGATGCCACAGCCATGTTTGTTCGCATGAACTGTGTTGTTTCTCCAGCATTCTTAACAGCCTCATTAACACTCACCGGTGTTGTCCTTGGTCAGTGGAGACTCAGAGTTCAGAGGTGCTTTCACATGAGTTCACCTCCCAGGTCGAGGGAAGAAGACACCATGCTCGTTCCTCCAGTTGCTCACTGTTCACTCTGACCCCTGTTGTTCATTATGCCACTGTTCACTCCATCGATCTGTTGCCAATCGCCCTGTGCCGTCACCTTCTGCTGCCACCTGCCACTGTGACCTCTGCGAGTTGGTCTCTTGAGGTTGCACCCAGCTCTGTGATTTCAGCTGAGCTCTCAGTGGGGGAACCTCGCTGCTAGTGCAGACTCGGGATTTCCACAGACTGCAGACTTCCACAGAAACACTGTCCCACAGCAGGTCTAAGCACTGAGACCTGATTATCATGATTTCAGCTGTAGTGGTCACCTAACAAAACAAAAGACTATCTATGGAGCCTAATCAGCTCTGTCTTTAAACAGAGGAGAGGGGCAGGTCAAATAGTACTTGTGACTCAGGCAGACCATCAAGCAAAACACCTGTTCCCACCCTCTCTCTTGATACCCTCAATCAGCAGAGGCTAAGTACAGTTCTGCTGCCTTTTACTCATACAATAAGAATAACAACATTTCATCTTCATCCCGCCCCCGCATTCAAGTGATTTGTAACCCAACCCCAGCCAAAATCTATCACTTGGGCAACACAGCTCTGTGTGCTGGATACCTAGGTAGATTAGGTGTGAATATAAATACAGTCTGGTCCTGAAGCCTTTCCCCCCAGCCCCCAGCTCATCACTAGCTGTCAGGGAGAGCTCATTTAGACTTTGCTTACAAATCAAAATTTGAAATGATTAGGTTGGCCAACATCACCGAAGTGAATGCACTGACTTGGTCATAAAAACAGAAGCTGTATAAGGAAGCTAGTCTATGTTCAGACTTTTCAAATCTATTGTACTTTTTCAGATACAAGTATTTTATCGTACACTTTATATGCTTTTAAAGTGTGTATTAATGTTTCAATTTCAATTCAAATTTCCAAACAATCACTGCATGTGACTAGTTCACAAAACGGGGCGGGGGGTGTTGGGGAATCCCTGGTTGTGATGTACGTCACTATGGGCAGGTTATGGGCAGGGGGTTGTGGGAGTGAGACTGAGAAGTTAGATTAGGGAGCGGGGTTTCGGGGACAAAAGGAGGGGAGTACAATTTTGCCCCAGAGAGGCATTCCTCAACCCCAGCCCCTTATCTGAAACTTGTTCCTTTGACAAATATCACTTGAGGAGCTCCTCAAAGCTTGTCAGCTACACACTCCTGATCAAGGAGTTGGGAGAAATTGCTTCCGAGTGTCATCACAAAGTGGAAAAGCTTAGACAAGCTGCTAATGTTAATAAGCAGCCCCAGGCTGATGTAATTGTCTCCTAAAATACATGCAGTGGGTAATTTGTAGGGCACTTAAACAGTCTTTGAGAAGGGGACTTTTTTCTCTTGAGTACAAGCTGACAGGAAGCTGAATATGTTGCTTTCAGGTGACCTGATGAAGGGTGGGGGAAGTTCAAGTCCTCCTTTTCTTTTAGGAATTTTTTGTTTCTTTATAATATTGGTGGAGAAAAGCCCTTTTTAAAATAAACTTATCTTCAACCCTGGACACATCAGGTCTGATTTTTCGGGGGTTTTTTGCTGGAGGACTAGGGAGATTGTGACCTCATGACCTCAGAACAGACTAAAACCAGAGCTATTGAGAGGAAGGGATTTTTAGTCAGACCAACTGAAACTCTTTGGATCAAATTACAAACCCCTTACTCACATTGATGAGCAGTTATTCACCTAAGTAGTCCATTGACTTCAATGGGACTGCTTGTGTGGGGACCCACTTCCCAGAGTGAGTGAAGTTATCTCAATCTGTCTGTTCTTTTCTTGGTCTCTTTTCTTTATAAACCCTTTAACTCTAATCCTGGAGAAAAAGGTGGGGAGAAAAGCTTTCTTTGTGAAAGATCCACCAGCTCTGGTCCTTCATGTGCAGGCTCAGAATACTCCCGCTTCACTTTTCTGGACCTCCAGCAAAACGAGGCAAGAGTGAGCTTGTAATTCTGGACATATTAAAGCAGAGGTGGGCAAACTACAGCCCGCGGGCCACATCCGGCCCGCGGGACCCTCCTACCTGGCCCCTGAGCTCCTGCCCTGGGAGGCTAGCCCCTGGCCCAGCCCCCTCTCCCGCAGCCTCAGCTTGCTGCACTGCTGGCGCAATGCTCTGGGCGGCGGAGCTGTGAGCTCCTAGGGCAGCGCAGCTGCAGAGCCCGGCCTGAGCCGGTGCTCTGTGCTGCGTGGTGGCGGCAGCGCCGCTGTGGCGCCGCCAGCCACCAGTGCTCCAGGTAGCGCGGTAAGGGGGCAGGGAGCCGGGGGGGGGGGTTGGATAGAGGGCAGGGGAGTTCAGGGTGGTGGTCAGAGGGTGGGGGTGTGGATAGGGGTCTGGGCAGGAACAGGGGGTTGAATGAGGGCAGGGGTCCCAGGGAGGCAGTCAGGGGACAGGGAGAAGGGGTGGTTGGATGGGGCAGGGTTCCTGGGGGGGGAGGGGGGGCAGTCAGGAATGAGAGGAGGGGTTGGATGGGGCGGCAGGGGCAGTTGGGGCGGGGGTCCGGAGGCAGTCAGGGGACAGGGAGCGGGGTGTGTGTGGATGGGGCAGGGGTCCTGGGGGGGGCCGTCAGGGAACAGGGGGGTTGGATGGGGCAGGAGTCCGGGGGGGGGGGGGGGGGATAGGAGGTGGGGGCTGGGCCACGACCCCCTCCTCTAACTGGCCCTCCATACAATTTCCAAAACCCGATGCGGCCCTCAGGCCAAAAAGTTTGCCTGCTCCTGTATTAACTCTTTCCAGCCTTCTGGGTATTAATAATAGGTAGTTGAAAAAGCCCCAAACGGGCATACATCCAATTTTTCTTCCTTTGCAGGTCACTTTTATGGTAAATTACAAAGCATAAACAGCTACTCTGCACACTTCAGTTTCTTCCACTTGATTTATCCAAGCAGTTATTGCCTGGGTAGTGTTCTGAAAAATTTGTCCAGCGCTTAAGGATGGTCCTATTAGCTGTATGATGAATAATATTTCCCTGGCATTTTTCTCCCTGTTAGATATATTGACCTGAGTCTGAAATATTTGGCCAGGTCTGTGACCTCTAAATCACTAATGGAAAGAAAGGGGTGGCTGTTACTGCAGTTAGCGGGTGGAGACCTAAAGACAGTTCTGACTTCTGCAGTTTTCCAGAGGAAACTATTTGGCTGAACCTTTGTGAAGAATGTATTTCGAGCAACAGAAAAGGTTCTCTAACCCAAACCCATAGTCAGAGTGGGAAAGAAGATAATGGAGTGTTTGCAAGAAATGTATTTCTCTTTCATCCTGTGCATTCACAAAAGTGCTACAGAGAAGTTCTGGCTAAAATAAACTAAGAACAGATTCTGGCATAGAAAGCATGGCTGACTGAGCAATCCAGACAACTTTTGGTGGCACTTGTGCCAAGCCCTAATGGGGCAAATGTGTCATTTGTATTGTAGGTCACCGACTCTGTTGTGGTTCTTCAAGAAATGTACATATTGGCCTTGGTCAGATGCTGGAGTTTACAGAACAGTCACACTGGAATTAGAGAGTTGCTTCCCAGCTGTCCTTCAATAGTCTATATTCCAGTAATGCTAAAAGACATACAACCTCCCCTTAGAGAGCTACAATTTGATAAGAGACAACAGAAACAGGCAGTAGAATGACATCGTGCATGCTTTGATGTGGAAGCAGACAGCTGAAGGTGAAGCACATGGAGAAGAAAGCCGTGAAGATGAAGAGAACAGTATTGTGATATGGTGGAAAAAGCAATTCCAGGAAATTCCATGAAAAGCAATTCCTTGATCTTGTGGTAATGATGGATGCCTGTAGTTACAGCTGTTATCCCATATGGAGCAAAGGCTTTGTCTAGAACTCCCTGATTCACCACTGGTGTGACTCCAGCAGGGATAGCAGTGGTTGGAGCAGTACTATAGAAATGATAGCCACTGGAATTTTTAACCAACATATCACCTAATGTGCACAGTGTGCAGGGTTAGATGACACAGTGGCCAAAATGCTGGTGCTTTGTGTAGCGCTCTCGCTGTTGCAACTGCTGGTGGGAAATCTTAGAAAAGAAATGTTTGGTGTAGAGGCCTCAGAGATTCCTACCTTCCATTTGGCCTTGTAAAGTGGAAATTCTCTTCCCAGTTTAATCCTGCGGATACTTGCAGTTCTTCGGAGCCAGTGTACAATCTCCCTTTGTCCTTTCCAAAGGATAGAAATCCCTGAGCTATCAGAGAAGGATATTCCTTCGCAGACAAAGCAGGGCCTGATGCACATGCCTCATAAACTGAGGCAGAGCATAATAGACCCCCCCCCCCCCCAAATCTATTTCGATGGAGGGGATTTGCAAGATCTTCAGTGCATGTGTGAAGCATGTAGAGTCTCTCCAGATTCAACATCTTTCAGCAGTAGGGCATACCAAACTGAGGGCCCATCACAGTATTGCCTGGTTATATTCCTTGAAGAGCTTGTTCCTTGTTTCTTTGAGAAGCAGTTACTTCTGCTGGAGGCATAGGTCACATTTCTCTCCTGACATCATGCTCTCCGGACTCCCTTGTGGTGGTCTTACTGTTTTTATTACTGTATCCCACAGTTCATACCTGATTGCTTTCCCTTAGTGACAGATTGGCAGATATAACTATGAAAGAGATTTCTATTCTGTTAATTTCTTTTCCCAATAGAGTAAGCAATTTATCAGTTCACTCTTAATGGATTGTCTTTCTCTGTGTGGGTTAGAGGTAGTCCAGAAGTCTGCTTTGGATAGTGGGTAGAACATCTCACCCAGGCCAGTTACCGCCGGATGAGTTCTTCCCCAAACTGTGTAACAATAAGTAAACTCATAGAACCAAGTTCTGCCTCTGTACATGAGGCTGCTACTGCAGTTAAAGTGTGCCCAGGATTAGGCACAGAAGAGTAAAAAGATGCTGGCCCTTATGTGTAATGAAAAGAGTTCTGCTAATGGCTGGTGCTTCTCTTACAGAATTTTAAAAAAAAATCTAATCTTTCTATAACTTCTTTTCAAGTCTACAGAATTATTCCAGTAGAGAATTATATCCCTGTTGCAGACATCTATTTGATTAAAAAACAATTATTGTTTTTTAGAAATTTCAATAGAAGGTTCTGGGTTTCACTGTGTGTGTACGTTCTGTTTGATTTTTGCACAAGCGTTAATAATCTGTCCTGAGTTAATTCTGTTTTGTTGGAGTGGCATGAGAGTGTGGCCAGGGATATGAGAGAGATGTTACTTCAGGGAACAGGGAGGGGGAAATAAATTAACAGATAAGATGTTTTCCTTTCTCCTATTGTTCAAGTGGCAGTACTGTAGCTTTTGGGATTCGGGTTTCCCCTTTGTTTCATGTCTAGTGTGCTAGCCTTCTGCCAGTGTACGCATGAATACCGGTGCAATGAGTAGGCCTGGGAGAATTCATTTTTTATTTTTTTCATTTTGACTGATAACATTGATGTTTATTTTTAAGCAGTTTTAAAGCAAATTTTAAGCAATTATCGGTGGAAATATTCTTTTGTCAGTTTGTGTGTATGGTAAAATCAACATTTATGTACTGATAAAAATCTAATCTTTCAAAGCCTAATAATGACAAAGTGTATGCACTGTGAGTGCGGTGTGTCAAGTCATGTAGACCTATTACAGTCAGTTTAAAGAACAAATGAGGTCCATAAGAGGCAGGACAGAAAGGAATCTGAATGTACATGTAGATGTCTTTCCAATCCTACTGTCCTACACACAGTTAATTTACTGTAATTCATTAGTTTATGAGGGTGATTGACACTCGTCTATAAATGTCTTGTATCCAGTGCTATCTCTGCATATTCTCCACAGGTACCAAGCAAATACCTAGCTTGAAGGATTGTATATATCTTTACAGTAGCATACCCATGTATGCAAACTTGAAGCTGCTGAGCCTCAGAGCATGGGCTGCTCCTTGCTTTATATGGAAATAGAGAAGGGAGCATTTATTGTGGGGTGGTAGGTTTGGATAAATATTCCCAGTATTCTTGGTCCTGTTTCTCCCTGTTTCGTTGCATGCGTTCTGCCCTTTCAGGCCCCCGGCAGGCAATGGCTGAGTGCTACAGGGGGCATTCCAAGAAGAGACGTGACAGGGTGTGTCAGTGGGAGGTTCTTGGCCACATGCTGAAGACCTGCATATGCTGACTTTTTCTTGCTAAGGGGGCTGTTTCCTTCTCTTTCCTTTGCAGTGGTGAAGTGTGTCTAGCTATGGTGAAGCTTGGTTCTGCGTCATGGCCCATGATATTGCTGCCCGCAAGAACCTGGTTCCAATTTCTGTGGAGTCTGTGAATCCAGACCCTGAGGAGCGGGGAAGTACGTACCTTGTAGAAAGGTGAGTTAGGGCCATTTATTCCTTCAGTATTCTCTCTCTTCCCGCCGCTGACACACGGGGAGCTCTCGGCCAGATTGCTGAGAGCAATAGCAAGTTGTTAAGCAGCTTCCCTCTGACATGATATAAATCAGGTCGTTCCTTTCAGGTGAGTGTTAACATGGGGGAGAAAACAGAAGCAGGGATTTATCCTACAGAGGCTTGTCCTAGTGCTTCATGCCAAACGAGAACACATGGCAGTATTGGATCTTTGTGTGCTTCTGGGAGTACATCTCTGAACGTAGGTTTTGCTTTCTGTTGGAAGATACAATGGTTGTGGTGAGTGAGTTTCCAGGCACATCCATTCAGACTCAGACAGGTGGAATTGTGAAATCCTTGCTGATCTTAAACATAAAAAAGAAGCTTACAAGAAGTGGAAGATTGGACAAATGACCGGGGAGGAGTATGAAAATATTGCTCAGGCATGCAGGAGTGAAATCAGGAAGGCCAAATCACCCTTGGAGTTGCAGCTAGCAAGGGATGTTAAGAGTAACAAGAAGGGTTTCTTCAGGTATGTTAGCAACAAGAAGAAGGTCAAGAAAAGTGTGGGCCCCTTACTGAATGAGGGAGGCAACCTAGTGACAGAGGATGTGGAAAAGGCTATGTACTCAATGCTTTTTTTGCCTCTGTCTTCACAAACAAGGTCAGCTCCCAGACTACTGTACTGGGCAGCACAGTATGGGGAGGTGGTGACCAGCCCTCTGCGAAGAAAGAAGTGGTTCAGGACTATTTCGAAAAGCTGGATGAGCACAAGTCCATGGGGCAGGATGCGCTGCATCCGAGTGTGCTAAAGGAGTTGGCTGATGTGATTGCAGAGCCATTTGCCATTATCTTTGAAAAGTCATGGCGATTGGGGGAGGTCCCAGATGACTGGAAAAAGGCTAATGTAGTGCCCATCTTTAAAAAAGGGAAGAAAGAGGATCCGGGGAACTACAGGCCAGTCAGCCTCACCTCAGTCCCTGGAAAAATCATGGAGCAGGTCCTCAAGGAATCAGTAGTGAAGCACTTCGAGGAGAGGAAAGTGATCAGGAACAGTCAGCATGGATTCACCAAGGGCAAGTCATGCCTGACTAGCCTAATTGCCTTCTATGACGAGATAACTGGTTCTGTGGATGAGGGGAAAGCAGTAGACGTGTTATTCCTGGACTTTAGCAAAACTTTTGATATGGTCTCCCACAGTATTCCTGCCAGCAAGTTAAAGAAGTATGGGCTGGATGACTGGACTATAAGGTGGATAGGAAGCTGGCTAGATCATCGGGCTCAATGGCTCCGTGTCTAGTTGGCAGCCGGTATCAAGCGGCGTGCCCCAAGGGTTGGTCCTGGGGCCGGTTTTGTTCAGTATCTTCATTAATGATCTGAGGATGGCGTGGATTGCACCCTCAGCAAGTTTGCGGATGACACTAAACTGGGAGGAGTGGTAGACATGCTGGAAGATAGGGATAGGGTACAGTGGGACCTAGACAAATTAGAGGATTGGGCCAAAAGAAATCTGATGAGGTTCAATAAGGACAAGTGCAGAGTCCTGCACTTAGGACAGAAGAATCCCATGCCCTGCTGCAGACTGGGGACCGAGTGGCTAGGCAGCAGTTCTGCAGAAAAGGACCTAGGGGTTACGGTGGACGAGAAGCTGGATATGAGTCAACAGTGTGCCCTTGTTGCCAAGAAGGTTAGCGGCATTTTGGGCTGTATAAGTAGGAGCATTGCCAGCAGATGGAGAGACGTGATCATTCCCCTTTATTCGGCATTGGTGAGGCCTCATCTGGAGTACTGTGTCCAGTTTTGGGCCCCACACTACAAGAAGGATGTGGAAAAATTGGAAAGAGTCCAGCGGAGGGCAACAAAAATGATTAGGATGCTGGAGCACATGATTTATGAGGAGAGGCTGACGGAACTGGGATTATTTAGTCTGCAGAAGAGAAGAATGAGGGGGGATTTGATAGCTGCTTTCAACTACCTGAAAGGGGGTTCCAAAGAGGATGGATCTAGACTGTTCTCAGTGGTACCAGATGACAGAACGAGGAGTAATGGTTTCAAGTTGCAGTGGGGGAGGTTTAGGTTGGATATTAGGAAAAACTTTTTCACTAGGAGGGTGGTGAAACACTGGAATGCGTTACCTAGGGAGGTGGTGGAATCTCCTTAGAGGTTTTCAAGGTCAGGCTTGACAAAGCCCTGGCTGGGATGATTTAGTCGGGGATTGGTCCTGCTTTGAGCAGGGGGTTGGACTAGATGACCTCCTGAGGTCCCTTTCAACCCTGATATTCTATGATTCTATGAACTGGCTCTCTGCAGATAAAGTTGTTCTTGTTTAAGTGCTTGCTCATTTTGATTCCATTCTAGGTTTGTGCGCGCCCATGTGTGCGGATGTCAAAGACTTTGACTTAGCGGCATCTGTAGGGCCGGCTGTGGCACTGTTTGGGGTGCTGCCAGCCCTCTCAGTTCCTTCTTACCACCCATGGTGGTCAGTTGGAGTGCCTTTTTCCCTTGCTTTGGAAGTGGCCAGCGGTTTTTCTTCTATCTCAGCCATGCACTTCTAGCTGTAAATAGTTTAACCCTTGTTTGTTAATTGTTAAGTAGCTGTTAAGTGTTTGTTAGATAGTGTCCCAGTGGGATGTTGCCCCAAGCGGGGCATGCCCGGGTCCCCAGGTTTGAAGCTGTGCTCCACGTAACAGGCCTATGCCTGTTAGTGACCCACATGATAGTTTTCTGAGCTGTCTCGGGGAATCCCACATAAAGGAGCACTGTCGCATCTGTAAAAACTTTCATCCTCAGACTCAGAGGGAGCGCGACATATGTCTCAGGGCCCTCCTGATGCAGACTGCCTGCGCACAGCTTCAGAACCGGAGTGGCACGATGCGGCTCCTAGCGGTACCTAGCGCTTCTGCCTCAATGTGGAGTGCACCTCCGGCACCAGGTTCCTCCCGGCACCGATCCGTGTTGCTGGTGCCGAAGAAGAAACCTAAGAAGATGGCACGAAGCAAGCCCGACTAGGGGGCTCCAGGCAAAGGACCCTGTGCACGCCTTATGCCCACTCTGGACCTACAGAAGGGCTCGGCCCTGGGGAGTTCCTCCCCCTGAAAGGACCCACCACCGACTCTGGGGAGCAGTAAAGGGCTCAATCCGACGGCACAGTCGACACTCTCCCAGCTCCTGGCACCAGGAGAGCAGAGAGCACCCCTGCTGCAGATGGCACCATGCAGGGCTATGGCTCCCCGAGATGGCAAGCCCATCGGCAAGGCCTTGCACAAGACAAGTGAGTGACACTGGTCTCCAGAGCCAAGACAGAGCCCTGGGTCACCACATTCTTGGTCTCTGCATTGGCCCAACTTGCTGTTACAAGTCTTCAGCCCCCAGGGTTTTCACAAAATGAGTGGTGCTGGTAGTGGCTTACCTGAAACGTCAAGGAGTCCAGTCGACGACTGGCTTATCAAGGGTAGGTCTCTGGGGCAGGTGCACAGGAGCCTCGTTCTGGTGGGGTCCACCTGCAGCGACCTGGGCCTGTTAATAAACAAAGAAAAGTTCATGTTAATGCCAGTTCAATGCGTACGATTAATCGGAGCGGTCCTCGACTCCATACGAGCCAGGATCTTCCTTCTGGAAGCGCGTTTTCAGGCCATGTCAAGTTTAAGCGCCCCATAAAGAGCCACCCGCTCATGATGTCCCACATGTGCTTGTGACTGATGGGCCAAATGGCCGCATGCACATACTTCAGCTATGCCCATCTTCATCTGCAGCCTCTGCAAGTGTGGCTAGCCTCGGTCTATACCCCGAGCAGGCACCCCTTGGACCAAGTGGCCACAGTGCTGAAACACATCTTCCTGTCTCTGGATTGGTGGCGGGATCCCAGGTTGGTGCTGCAGGGAGTCCCTTTCGTGATTCCATCTCCATCGCAGACCCTGGTCTCGGACGTGTCGGATCTGGGCTGGGGAGCCCATCTGGGTGAGTTCAACACCCAGGGCCGCTAGCTCCTTAATGATCTCACCCTTCATATCAACGTCAGCAAGCTCAAAGCAGTTCGCCTGGCCTGCCAGGTCTTTTTGCTGCACCTGAAAGTTAAGATAGTGCAAGTCCTCACAGACAATACCGCTGTGATGGATTACATCAACAGGCAGGGTGGCACCAGGTCTTCAGTCCTTTGTCAGGAAGCGCTCAGCCTCTGCAACTTCTGTGTGCGGCATGCCATTCATCTGGTAGCCACCCATCTGCCTGGAACCAAGAACATCCTGGCAGATCGCCTCAGCAGGACCTTCTCATCTCGCCATGAATGGTCGCTCCATCTGGAACTGGTCAGCCTAATCTTCCGCAGGTGGGGGCTCCCCAGGTGGACCTGTTTGCGTCCCGGCAGAACAGAAAGTGCCACGCATTGTGTTCTCTCAGGGCAGGGACAAGGGCTCCCTCTCGGATGCGCTGATTTATGCCTTCCTATTGATTCCATTAATCCACAGGGTCCTGCTCAACTTTAAGCAAGACAAAGCAACAATCATCCTCATAGCCCCAGCATGGCCTTGTCAACACTGTTCAACACACTGCTGAGTCTTTCGGCAGCCACCCCGCTGCAGCTGCCTCTTTGACCGGCAGCCACCTCTGCTGCATCTGAACCTGGTGGTGCTGCATTTGACAGCCTGGCTGCTGCGTGGCAGAGTGGGGACGAATGGCGGTGTTCTACTGGTGTCCAGCAGGTTCTGCTGGGTAGCAGGAAACCCTCCACCAGGGCCACCTACGTGGCGAAGTGGAAGTAGTTCATGCGTTGGGCCTCGGATCATCATATTCATGCAGAAGAGGCCCCACTGCAAGGCATCCTGGACTATTTGCTGCATATTAAGTTCCAAGGCCTGTCGCTGTCTTTGGTCAAGGTACACCTGGTGACCATTTTAGCATTCCACTCTCCGTTCCAAGGCAGATTGGTCTTTGCCCATCCGCTGATGGCACGGTTCCTGAAAGTTCTGGAGTGCCATTACCTTCATGTCCGGGACCTGGTTCCCCCTTGGGACCTGAATCTTGTGCTGTCAAGGTTCATAGATCCCCACTTCGAGCCCTTGGCTTCCTGCTCCCGCCCTGTCACAACTTTAAAGTCTATTATCTCAGGCTCCTCCAGGGCTGGAAGCAAGTGCAGGGTTCTGGGGGGAACTGAGAATCCTGGGAAACTCCCCTCTCTAGTTATACAAAGCTCCTTTTGTTAGCTCTGTGGAAACATGAAATATTGAATTTAAAGTATGTCCTTTCCTGTCAACAAAAGCTGTCAGTAGCTTTTGGCTGAATCTTGCCCATCCTGGAATGTTAGAATATGTCCCTGGAGCAATGCACTGGTGTAAAAACCAGGTGAGGCAGTCATAGGCACATGATAAGTTCATTTATCATACAGATGTCAGCTCCACATATCTGCTTTGTGTGTGTAATAAGCATGTACATATGTACACATAAAGCATGTCTATGTAATTAAAATACATATGCTTTTAAAAAACATACAGGCTTTTGTAATCATGTCACGTGCTCATGATGGTTAGTTAATAAGTCTGATAAGGTCTATGATTAGCGAGCCCAAAGGGAGAGGTGGTAGCAGTCCATTTTTGGCTTACAATCCCAAATATGAATGTTGGTCCCCATTGTTCTGGGCCGTGTCTGGTCATGTGACCTAATAGTGAAGGTGAGTAGGGGAGCTCCAGAGTACAAATTCCAGCCCCTTGAATGATCTAATTTTCCTTTTAAACATATAAAACCGGTTTGTCTGTGTTGGCAAGGCTGGGATGTGCTAATATTGCCTTTGTCTCTTACCTGGTCATCAGGAGAGCTGCAGATGGGCTGGGGTGGGGAGCCTTTCAGTAGATGGATTGTTGTGCTTCAATTTCTGTCTTGTTCACGCAGATCAGCAATGTGTGTTTGCTGTCCACCAGCCAAACGAGCTGTTTCTGTAATCTCTCTGGAGTTGCAGTCATGAGCTGCTCCTGACTTTCAAATATTCAGCCTCCTGTGCTGTTTGAGTCCCCTAAGAGCTGTCCTAGTTAGAGTAAAGTTTGGGACTGTGATAATCCCATGGCAAAAGCCATTGTGGTGATTCTCTTGCTCGTATGTCTCTATGTATGTGCATCCTTTAAATATTCATCCAGGGGAATAAGTGCAGTCAATCTAGCCAGGAGGTACCACAGTCCAGCACATTGGTCTTTAATTGTACGTGGCTCTGGACTCACAGACAAGCCTGGACCACCTGGAGTCACTCTGCCCCAGAAAGGCAGGCCTCTGCCAAGTGAACGAAGGGGGCATCCCTCTGCATTTAGATGACGGAGAAAAACTGATACATATGCATGAGTAGATCTGCCAGGTTTTATCCAGCAAAGTGCAGTGGTAGAGTCACACCTCAAGAGTCTTATCATTCTGCAGTCTGGCTTCATTTCTGTTTGGGGGTGACACTTGGATTTTAAAAGCTAAATAGTTGGCTTCTCACAGGGACTCAATCTCCCTCTGTCCCCTCGTCACCCCCTTATATGTAGAGCCCTGTTCTGCTTCGGGATGAATAGCTCCATGGAAATCACTGGGAATGGATAGATTGTGTCCTGCGATGGAGGAATCAGGCCCATGCTAGGCACTCGTCATTGTAGTGCCTCAGCATCTCCCCAGAGTCACTGCCTGGGAGGACTGGTTTCCTGGGTGGATGCAAGCCCTGTCCGAAGGGGAAGGGAGATATTGTAGTCGTGTTGTTGAGGGAGTGGGGCATACTTTGGTTCAGCCCAGAGGAAGAGTTTAATGAAACAATGAGATTCTTTCCAAAGGCAAGTATTCAGAGAATTTCTGACCAGAAGACAAGAATGAAAGTACATTCACCGCGCGGCCTGCTGTGTCTGTTACTACCAAGCACATGATTCTACCTAATTACATCCCCTCCAGTGCTGGGCTAGGTATTGATGGCAATGGTGGTCAGTCAACGGTCACCTCTTCAGTGTGGGCATGAGCCAGGTGCTCCTTCCTATGCACAGCATCTAGCATGCTGGGGAAAAAAGGCCGACGTGTGGACAAAAGGAAGGAACACCTTCCAGAGGCAGAAGCCTGGAGTTGACAGGAACTCTTAGCAGAGGATTCTCTTCCATTCAGGTTCTTATACTAGGCTCCTGACCGTGGTGTCTGAGTGTCTATGGAATAGATATTCTGTAGCCATCCTGTAGAAAGGCCCCGAAGCATCACCAGAGCTCCATAACGCTTTTAGGTGCTGGCGACGTGGATATTTCAGCTATCTGCTTTTATCCAGAGATGGCAAATCTTAGGTGCACCTCCCTCCTGCTATTTCTAAAAGTCAGTGGGGGTGGAGGGGGCTGACTCAAATACCACCCCTCATTTTCTCTCTCTGTTGCTGGAGGTGGGATCAGCGGCCGTGAGGGTGGACAGAGCTGTGCAGCAGATGTTGTGGTATAGCCTCGCTCAGTGTGCACAACTTGCTGAATGCGAGTGGGATGTAGCGGGAGATGTGGGCAGATGGAGTGGCAGAGGGGTGCTGAATCACAGAGGGGGAATAGAGAGGAGGGGGGAAAACCGGGGTGGTGGGGAGAGGGAGAGTGTGTGTTTGTGTGTGTACCCTAGCTATGGCCCTTGTTCCTGGCATTGGTGTTTGTATGAGGACACAGCTTTGAACACAAGAGGGTGCTGCTGCACTCTCCTAACCTGAACAGTAATGAGTGAAAAGAGCAGGTTCTTGAGACGAATTCCTGTAATGTGAGAGGGAGGAACGAGCTCTCTGCTTTGCAGCAGGATTTCTGTTCCTGGCCCCCGACACAGGCGGTGACGAGAACCAGCACCTCTCTGGCTGGAGATGTCCACACGGCTCGGAGAACTGGCTCTCTCACTCCAGAGCTGACTGGGCAGCCCTGGCACACACTCCCTTACTCTCAGCAGAGTGTGTCTGCAACAACCCTACCCTCACTCCATGCTAGTCTCTGCCTCCTTTCTCCCCAATGTTGGGCGTGGCTCCTGAAGTGGACCAGCTTGTCTTTCAGGCAGAGGCCCTATTCCTTGACTAGCTTGATCACAACTATTGTTACTTCCTGTCTTGTGAGCCGTGGGGACGGAATTCAGTTTTTGGCTCCTGGGAGTACAAGTCGGGGGATGTGCCTACAGCTCACTGGCTCATGCTTTGTCTGGGTGAGCAAAGAAGCCCGCTCAGCTGACCCCTGCATCTCCCACCCTCCCGCTCCTGGCTGAGACATTTGGCTACCACATGTTGGTGGATTTTTATGTTTGACAAATAACTTGGGCTGCTGCACATGCTGGCTGGCCAGTCCCACCCTGTCATGGCTTTTGTGGCCTGAGAACACGCTGCCAGGGCAGCAGCTCTTATTATCTTGGCTCAGGGGATTTCCCCAGCTGTCAAGAGCAATTCTGCTTCTTGCTGGTTTTGCCATGAAATGTGGACTCTACCTGTAGAGACAATTGGGTAATACAAGGCTTCAGGGAGATGGCTAGGCTCTTTTCCACTTCCTTTAACTTGATTCTCACCTCCTGTAGGTTTTTATGCTTGAATATCATTCTTACCCTCCAGGGCCCCAACACGCTCTTATTGCCGATTCTTCTCCAAAAGTCATCTTTCTTTTCTGATTTGCCTCTTATTTAGACTGATAACCATTTTAGTGATTTTTGTTTTTGAAAATGGATTATTCCATAGGGAGAAGATTTATGAGCTTATAAAAACATAAGCAAGATGGACAGATCAGAGGGAGAGCATCTGCTGTGGGACTTTTGGGGATGGCTTATTGTCCCTGAGACCTGTTCTCCTTTAGTAGAGCGTGTGCACGTTTTGGAAATCCCAGTTCCTCTCCTCTGACCCAGGGATGCTTAGTGATGAGGGAGCATGCTGCCACCTGACTGGTTCTAGAGAAAGGATGGGAGCTAAATTTGCTCACCAGGGCTGTGAAGTATAATGATTTTATGCCCTTTCCTGCATTGTCTGCCCCCCTGGATTACAGAACTGGATATAAAAGAAAATCAAAAGGCTGCAGTTAAGAAATCGAAGGGACCAAACTGGGAGGCATGTGGTGAATATAAATGTTGCCAGCCACTCTCCTCTCTGCTTTGGAAAATAATAGATTGGTTTGTGAAATGATTTGTTCACATAAAAGTCATAGGCAGGGTTTCTCCTTGTCAGTAGCCAGGTGGTAGCAGTGGGGTTTCTGAGGGCAGGTCTACACTGCAGCTGAGAGTCTCCCTTCCTAGGATCGCATTTGCCTTTTTCAAGGCTGCAGGGGTGAATGCAGCCGAGGCTCTGCAACCCCCACGAGGGGGTCTCGCCCTCTGGTGGGCAGGACCTGAGACCCTTTTCCTCTGGGGCCTTCCATGTGACCCTTTGACACATTCTGGCAACCCGATTTTGCGTCATAACCCACGGGTTAAGAAACCCTGCTTTAGCTCTTTCCCCTCCCTGGTGTTTTCCCTGTGAGGTATTTATAGACAGTAATCATATCCCCTCTCAGCCTTCATTTTGCTAGGCAAACTCTTAGTGTCCTCTTGTAAGACAGGCTCTCCATTCCCCTCCTCATGCTAGTAGCTCTCCTCTGCACCTGTTCCAGTTTGAATTAATCTTTCATGAATACGGTGACCAGAGTTCTACACAGCTGCAGGTGAGATCTTACCAGTGCCTTGTACAATGGCATTAATATTTCTCTCTCTGTATTGGAAATACCTTGCTTCAGACATCCTGAGATTGAATTTGCCTCTTTCAAGGCTGCATCATGTTGGTGGCTCTCTCAATCACAGGATAAAAATACTCTAGGTCTTTCTTCTCTTCTGTTGTTTCCACCTGATGAACCCACAGCATATAGCAGAAATTCTGGTTGTTAGTCCATAAGTGCATGACATTGCACTTTGTATTGTTAAATTTCATCCCATGTCTATGACTCTAGTCCTCAAGATCATCCACGTCTTTCTTTATGATATTCTCTGTATTAACAATGCCTCTAAACTTTGTGTCATCAGCAAATTTCATTAGCACACTCCTACTTTTTGCGCCAAGGTTATGAATGAAAACATTATATAAAATTGCTCCCAAGACACATCCTTGAGGAACTCCACTAGTAACTGCCCTCCAGCCTGATAGTTCTCCTTTCAGTACGACCTGTTGTCTCCCCTTTAGCTAGTTGCTTGCTCACTTTACAATCCCCTCTCTTCTCCGGTTTAACCAATAACTTCCCCATGTCAAATGGTTTACTGAAGTCCAGATAGATTAGATCCACTGCATTTCTGTCACCCTATGAAAGAAAGATATTCGGTTGGCCTGGCATGATCTACCTTTGGCAAACCCAGGTTGCATTTTATCCCATTTTCTGTTTACCCCTATGTCTTTAATTATTTCTTTCTTCAAAATTGTTCTAAAGCTGTACTTGCTATTGAGGTCTGACTAAGAGGTCTGTAGTTTGCCTGGATCACTTTTCACCTTTTTCCCCTTTCACATATATAGGAACTATATATTTGATAGATTTATTAAAAATCTTTGTGACTGGACTTGCAATCTCATGTGCCAGTTCTTCAGTATTCTGGGATGGAGGTTATCTAGTCTCCCTGATTTGAGTGTACTCAGCTCTTGGAGTTTTGCTTCCAACTAAGATGTGGTGATATTCATTTCTATATGCTCGTTCCCATTAGCCATCCTTCTTTTTCCCCATGTTCCATGTTATTATCCATACTGAAAACTAAGGCAAAGTATTCATTTAGTTTATGGGCCATTACTTAGATTATCCTTAATCTTGACTGTATCTTCGCAGCATTGCAGCCCCACTTCTTCTCTTCTTGTTCTTATTTTACTTACATGGTTAAAAGAGCCTTTTACTCTTTGTTTTAATTTCCTTTGCAAGACCTAAATCACCTTGACTTTTGGCAGTTCTCACTTTGTCCTATCCTTTCTGATCTCCAAGAAGTATCTTTCTTACGTGCCCCGGCTACTGCCAGGCATTGCTGGAGTGCTGACTTTCTTAGCTCAGTGGGGCTCTAATCCTGCAGTTTGATTCACTGAGGCAGACCCTTGTGCCCGCACTAAGTCCTGTTGAAGTCAGTGGGGCTCTGTACAAACTCTGGGGTCTGTCTGCAATGATTAGATTACAGGAGTGAGGCCATGCAGTGTACCTATATCTCTCCTTTAGGTGTTGGAGGTTATCTGGTTGTCTTCCCTACTGGCTGCTAGTGGACTGTCAGAGACTGTGACGTGTTGACCAATGTGCAGAGCTGAGTGTTTCTTCATTGTTCCTTCTGGATAGACACATGCTGATATGCTATAATTTCTGGAGTATTTTTTATTCCTTTAAGCCTGAGCTGTTGTGTGCAGGCTGCTGTCATTGCGCCTGTCAGGAATTACCCATTTCTCTGGCTGCAAATTCATGGATCCCCTTGCGAGTGCAGAGGGGAACATGTTCCTTGACCCCAGTGCCTTAGATCTATTTGTCAATATTGATGCTATATTCCCTAGTTAGCGCTGCACTGGTGGCAGATTGGCTTTTTCTTTACCATCCTCTCCTTCCCTGAAGCTGTTGTGTTGGAAACAGTGCTGAGAAAACTGCAGCAGCAATTTTTAATTAACTCACTAAAGATTATGCAGTTTGGTTCATTCTACAGCTAAATTCTGTCACCATCTATCACCCTGATCCAGAGAGACTGATAACAGCTTTTATATAGGAGTTACGAGACACCTGATGCTTCCCATATCCAGCCCATAGCAGATGGGAGTCTTGTTGGTACAGTTTGTAATGCTGGCTTTTAGCAAAATCCTGGGGTTAAATGGTAAACAAACTCATTAATGACAGGCTAGGTTTACTCACAGGACGTATCTCACTTTAGGGACCCACTGCAGATGATTTTAAAGGGGCGTGTAAATGGAAAACAGTTAGAATTGTGGGGGGGAGGTTATAACCTTATGCTCCCACTAGCTATGTCAAGGGTTGTCCTCTAAGCTGGGCCTGAGAAAAGTTGAACAGTTCAACAGTCCAGCTGTTGAAGGGAAGCTGCACAGATTCATAACCTGAAATGCTGGAGGTGAGAGGGCCAGCTGGCTGGTGGTTACATTCTGAGAGAACCTAGCTCTCAGTGCAAAGCAAGTAAAGGTTGCCTGACTCTCCTGCGTGAATTACAGGAGCCGGCATCTCTGTGCCAAGACATCTTAGCTGGGAGTTTGCAGATCTGCCTTTTTCCATCCTTTTCAACTCTTCCCATCAGAGCTTTGGCTAACCTTGGAGTTCAGAAATCTCAGGACTCCATATCCTTGATCAAAGCGGCAGTGAGTTTTAGCTTTAATCTCCTGCCCTGGTATAAGTCCACCTTAAGTTGTGCCCTGTGGTGGCTTCAGCACATGGTACTGAAACTTCACAGTCTTACAAAGTGGAAAAAGTACCAAATCAAAGGCTTGAGAGAAACAGACCCTGCAGGATGGCTCTGAAACAGGCAGCCCTGAAATTCAGGAGGCGAGGAGGGGTGTGTGGCTCGGATTGCCTCCCAACAAAAGATAATGTTGCTCTTCCACCCTCACATCTTGTTCTGAAGGTGGCTTCAGAAACTAATTCCAGGCACCCTGACTGGCACAGAAGGCTGCAAACGAATAGAAATTGCTTGCTGTTTGAATTCACAGACAATATAAAAAACAAAACAAGAACAAAATATGTAGATAGCTTTGCCATCAGCCTGTAGTTATGGTGAAAGGGTAGTTATGGACCACCCTTCAGGAGTTCAGAGTCCACCCCACAAGCACCTTTGATCTGAGTGGAATGAATTTACAGATCCCAGCTCTAACACTCATGGACGCAGTCCATATATCAAAATTTCCTGGTTTATGTAGCTGCTGGGATGATTTTGCTGTACAAAAGTGCACAGTCTGCTCTGCCAAGTGCATTCTTTCAGCGGGTCTGTTTCCTTCTATCTGTGTCTTTTATTTTCCATTGGTACAGTGAAGGTGAACGATCTCTGAAGATGTGATCCAAACTGAGTCAGTGGTAGTTAATTTGCTTCTGACATCTGCAATGCAACTCCATTTTCATCAGAAAGAGGCAGTGCCGCATCACAGGAAACACACTCTATTGAATTAGTTATTGCTGACAAGTAATAGCACTTTAACATGAGCTGTTGACTGGTCCAGTATCTGAGTGAAGCAGCTCCTGGTTTGTATCAATCTACGCCTTTTCCCAGCAAAACCTGTACTTGTTCGCCATCCTGAAAGAGAGAGCTTTGGGCCTGATTTTCACTTATATCCATTGGCTTCCATGGAAGCTGCAGGTGTCAGTATGATCCAGATTTTGTTTGTATTTTATTCCCTGGTTCACTGGATATAATAGGGGTGCCTCAACATTGAATTCCAGGAATTTTTAGGGTTGATAGGGTGTCTTCTTTTCACCAGACTGATGTTGTTAGGACTGGAGAGAAGTACGGCAGCTTTGCACTTATCTTGAAGAGATTTACAAAGATGGCATGACATCGACATCCTCATTTTACTCATGAGTCACTGCTAAGGCATAGAGAGGGGCTGGGACGTGGCGAAGGTCATGCAGGGCGTCCCTGGCAGAGCTGGCAATCAAATGCAAATCTTTTGACACCCGGCTCCTATGTTCAGTTGACGGGACAACAGCTCTCCTTTGTAACGTGGAGGCAGGGAGACTCCTCCTCAGCTTCACTGAAGGTCAGATGCTGCATATGTGAGGAGTAGCCTTTTGTCCATTGTTATCAACTGTATACCCTCCCCCACCCCTGCCATTGAATCCTCCTCTCTATTTATCTTGAGTCTTAGGGATCACCTAGTGGAGAAATGCGGCTATGTCTTCATCCGCCGTGCTCACTGGGACATCCAGGAAATACACGCCTGATTTGCTGAAAGTCCAGTCTGAAAGCATGGCTCCTCTTTGAAAGAAGAGTGTTGGGGTAGCCTTTCCTAACTCTCCTTCCGGTGTGTAGTCAGCAGATCTGTTTGCTTTAGTGGCTGAGAGTAAGTTTCAGCTGCTTCTGCCCTGCAGTGAGCCCAGTTCTGGGAGAGGGAGCTGGGGTTCATTTCTTCTTGTGAATCATTAGCAGTGGCTTGTAATTCTGGGTGCCCAATGCAAGACTCTCTAAGGGGACTGATTTTCCTGATTCTCAATGCTTTCTGGAAATCTAAAGGTGTCTTGAGTTGATCCCCCCGAATCGCTGGTCAGTCTGAGAAATGTAGGTGTAGATACACTGGGACTGCACAGGTGTCACTGTGAGGGTGCAATATTTCCTGCAGAGTGTTTATTGCTTCTGGTGATGTCCAAAGAGGAAAGAACCTGGGTTGACTCAGAAAAACCTCTCTGTTTCTTCTCTCTGCCCTCCCGCACCGAAAGTGCCTTACACGTCAAATGCCGAAAATTTCCATTTAAACTGACAGACTATGAAAGTGTTAAAAATGCACAGTTCTGTAGCCTCCCCTGAGTGATTTATGATAGGTCAGAGCAGGAGTGTCTTTGTGCCTCTTTGTGCACCCCAGGATTGTCATCTGGTGTGTCTCTAGGTGCCAGAATCATAGAACCCTTTCTGGTTCCCCCCACAAAGCATTCAGTGTGACATTTGACTTGCAGCATGTCCATGCAGCTGCACTGAATGTAGGGGCTGTGTCCTTATTTGCTTTACATTGCCAGCTTTACCCATTGGTTCCTGTAGTCACACAGTGCTCGTACGAGCAACAGCAGCTTTCCTCTCATCTACAGAGTCTATTTAGTTTGCATATATTGCTGAAATGATTGCTAGATTTCATCAGACGAGGGGCACATCTTTCCTAATAGCCTATGTAATTTCTTCCAGAGGGACGCATTGCATTAAATCTTTAATCCAGTAAGCTGTTGAGGGAGCACGCTCAGATTTCTATGTGCTTGCTATTGGTCTTTTGGATGGCGCTAATTGTACACTGGAGAATTACCCTTTTGGAGTATCTGGAGCTATTCAAGAAGGAATCCTCTAGGAGGCATGCTTTGGTGGTAGCAGTCTGCTTTGTTCTGATCCTGCATGATAAAATCAAGTCCTCTGTGTTGGGGAAGGGAGGGAAGAAGTTTGTTGTCCACATTGTGCCTTTTTAGAACAATAATATTAGGGTTTCATTAATCATGATCTATGTGGCGTGAAATAAATGGTGTAGGAAATTAAAGTGTGGTGTTTCGTGACTGCTGTGAACAGTTCTAATTCTAGCTGGATCTACATGCCTCTCCAGCTTTGCTTTCCGAACTACCTGCTACCTTACGAGCTTTAGAGTTGTGGATCTTCTTGGAATACCATTTAGCTTGGAAGTGGTTTTATCTGAGAAGCCTTTTCAAGTCAACTGCTCTGGGGCTGAGTGTTCTTTAAGACTCTTGACCATATCACTCCTATGGCTGTTTGGGAAAGTAACCAGCTTCCCCTCTCCTCCCTCTGGAGTTCAGAGCTCCGATATTGTTTGCAAACGGAAATCAGTTTGGTTTCCTGACCAGCTCCCTAGTGGATTTTGTCCATATTACAAAACCCACTTTGCAGTTTGGTATGACTGACGACATTTGCTCCAGAGAGGCCTGGGACTGGAATAATACGAGTGAGACAGGTCAGAATCAAAGGATGCAGATAAAGCATGGGGATGCAGGAACTGATTATTGGGTGGTGGTAGAGGGGGTTGTAGGTGAGGGATGAGGTGCTTTAGGGGGCCCCAGGGCTAGAACAGCAGGGATGTTGCAGAGCAGGATTCGGTGGCGTTGTTGGAGGAAGGGGACAGATTGTATTATCCCATTGTGTCAATCCCAAACAGTTTAGTCAATTTTATTTTCATCTAGGTTATATCCTTGGCACTGGTGGCTATGTGTGGGGATGGTCTTACATATAGAATTATACCTTGTCTTGTCTTTTTTTTCCCTTTCCTATCCTGTTGTCCTTCTCTGCAAGAGGATAAGTGATTTGGTGGGAAAGCCTCATTCATTTTTCATTCTCAACCAGCAGTGCAGTTGTTGACTGTTGGCAATTGCCTTTGATGTATATTTACAGGGACAGTGACCTGTAGAAGAGGTAAATCGGGGACATGAAGCTAGTGCTTGGGATGGAAGCTTACCACAGCCTGCTTGCACATGTGCACGTGCTCTCTGACCCTCCACTGGTATTGCACAAGGCTTGCATGCTTTTCAAGCTGGGTAGTTTTGCCTCACTCCTTTGCTCTTCTTTGTAACTTGTCACTTTTTATGGATTTTAAAGCCAGAAGGATCCATTATGATCATCTAGCATGACCTGCATACCACAGGCCATGGAATTCCACTCAGTGAGTCCTGTCTCTAGCCCAACAACTTGTGGTTGAACTGCGTTTGTTAGAAGGGCATCCAGGCTGGGTTTCAAGTCTCCAAACGATGGAGAATCCACCACCACTGTGGGTAAGTTGTCCTAGTGGTTAATTATCTTCTCAGTTTGTTGGCTTACACTTCCAGTCATTGGCTCTTATTATGTCTTTGGCTGCTAAATGAAAGAGCCTCTTATTGTCGGTATTTTCAGCGCAGTGTATTATTACGGTGACTTAACTGGGTGCCTTGTGAGATGGTATCCAGTTTCCGGAGTAATACAAAAAGAGGATGCACAGGGCCTTCTGTGTTCCATTCCCAGTCTCCTGTCTCTCCCCACCTCTTCAATACACAGTTTGTTTTCAGAGCAACTCTGTCCACTGCCAGGAGTGACAGCCTGACCCTATCTAGACTAGACAAATAAGCTTCTCTCTAGGGTTGGCCATAACAAGCTAATGTGGCTTTAATGTGTCAGATACTGTCTACATTAGGTGCTAAGTGGTGTTTGGAAACATGTTAACTAAAACGAGTTACCTAGCATGTTTTAAGATGCCACCTGTTTTATTAGCTTGGACTGCTAAGTCGTTGAAATGAGGGGACCTAATGGACATTCTAGGATATGTTTGGTATTGTCTTCTACTGTATCCCTACTTGTGGGGGCTTAGCTTTTATGTGGAAAGGAGAAGAGCCTCATAGTTTGCTACACACTGAAGAGGGAGATGCTCAGTTCCTTGTCTTCACCTTGAAGGCCCTTAAGCTGACACCATCCTGCTCTGCTGCTCCATTTACTCATTGCGCCATTGACCACGCCTTTGCTCTGCCAGCACTCCCAGCTTTCACTGCCTGTCCATCAGCCTGTCCAATAAGTGTTACCACCCTTCCTGCCCTAGCTTCTGTGGTATCACCTTATTCCCCTTAAGACGGGGTTCTCAAACTGGGGGTCGGGACCCCTCAGGGGGTCACGAGGTTATTACATGGGGGGTCGCGAGCTCTCAGCCTCCACCCCAAACCCCGCTTTGCCTCCTGCATTTATAATGGTGTTAAATATATTAAAAAGTGTTTTTAATTTATAAGGGGGGGGGTTGCACTCAGAGGTTTGCTCTGTGAAAGGGGTCACGAGTACAAAAGTTTGAGAACCACTGCCTTAAGACTCCTCTTTAAAACTCACCTGTGCTGAGAGGACTCCAAGGCAATGCCAGCTGAGGGTGGCTAGTTAGGCAGCCATCCAGGCTAATATGCTCGTGGTGCTGAGGTACTGTTGTATGGCTAGTTTCCTCCACCCCAGCTTCCCAGTTTTGTTTGGTCCCCTTGTTGGGTTCTGTTGTTACCTAGGCTGGAAACTTGTTGAGGCAGGGGTTGCCTCTTTTTAAAATATATGTACAGTACCTGGCACTGTGGGGTGCTGCTGCCTGACTGTGGCCTTTTGGAGCTTCTCTTGTACAAATAATAGGCTGATACACACACCTGCAAGAAAGTCCTGTTCAGAATATGGGGTGGGGGGATACGCAGTGGCTAATTGTTTCATGATGGCCAGGATTAGATCAGCTGCTATCATCAAAGGGCAATAGACCTCTGCAGAATGTCACCCCACAGTGGAAAGAGTTGCAAGCAAAGTAGCTGAGCCACTATTTCTACCTAATCATTGAGCAGCTTGTGTACAGGAATGGCACAGACTGCTAGATTGTACAGTGGGTGGGCTATGAGGAGAGCTTGCACAATGATGGCTTAAGGAACTAGCATGACTACAAGCAGCACCCTTCCCCCCCCCCCCACACACATAAAAAAGGCATCCTGAACAAGTTACTTTTAGGCCAAGTTCTGCCCTTCAGTGCACATCTGGTTCCCTAAGTGGGAGCCCTGGGAATGGTGCAGATTGAGGGTCTGCCCAGGCACTGGGAGGGCAGGGGACTCACTCAGGGATAGTTAGAGAGACAGGAGTTCAGAGTTTGATTTTGCCCAGACTGGAGGGGGGTGGAACAAGGGTGGGGCCTCAGGGGTGAGGGGCAGGAAGAGGCAGAATGAGGGCAGAGCCTTGGGGGAAGGGGCGGAGTGGGGGGCGCGGCCTCAGGGTAGAGTGGGGGTGGAGCACCCACAGGGAAAACTAGAAGTCGGTGCCTATGAAACTTCAGATTACAATTTAATTAAAAGATATAACACTTTTTGTTTTTAGTAGTCCTATTCATGACATGCTCTTTGCATTTTTCTCAGCTTGGACAATGAAAATAGACTAGCCTGGTCTGCGGTCTGCCAAATGGTGCAGAGGGCACATGAGTCTGTTTGGCAGAGAGCTGGTGGGTCACCTGGTGCTAGCTTGGTTCTTGTTTTCAGCTGTTAAAATGCATGAAAAGAAGCTGGTTAATCAGACTCACTTTAGTTTCTAACCTATTCTTAGTCAGTTTCACGTTTTGCCACTGCTGCAGTAGCATCAGGTTGCAGTGTTACAGTCGCTGTAGGGAAGGCTTTCAAAAGAAGAAACCCCATTTTTATTCACAGTAGGTTTTTACAGTTTCTATATTTTTAAGTTATATCTGTCTGAGTGCCCCTTTAACTTGTATCTCTGTGTACCTTATCTCTCACATGACAGTTTGCTCTTTTCACTGCGAGTGGAAGGCTTTGTGGTTTTGGTGTGTGTTAGCAGACATTTTAGCACTGTTGTAAAGGGCCACAGCCGTCCTCCTTAGATCAACAGGCAGATCTTACTGCCTATATCCAAGGGTTGAGTGTGGAGGCTTCTAAATCCTGACAAAAGTCAGAAGTGGAGTAAATTTGCAGGTCTCTGTAGAGAGCAGAAGCTTTTAAGAGAAACCACAGGGAATCATTAGTCGCTTTCAGTCAGGAGGGATCTGGAGCTGAGGTTTTAAACATTTGGGTATTGGATGCAAGCTGGAAGGGATTTTGACATCTTCTGTTAATTAAAATCTGGCCTTGCCTTTATTCTGTCTTGTCTAATCTAACTCTGTTCTGTTCTGGTATTTGAGGGGTCGGTTACCATAGTGTATAGGCACCATAATTAAAGAGTAAAAGGAAACTAAAAGTGAGGCACTTGTACTCTGCTCTTCAGGCTGCTGCTAGTTTGTGCATGTGCATAATGGAGAGAGGTGCCCTTCTAGGGGCACCAAGAGTTAACCAGATCTGGCTAACTCTGCAGTGAACAAGTACCCTCAGAGACATGAATAGTGACAGCTCTCTTTGACAGGTTTCAGAGCAGCAGCCGTGTTAGTCTGTATTCGCAAAAAGAAAAGGAGTACTTGTGGCACCTTAGAGACTAACAAAGTTATTTGAGCATAAGTTTTTGTGAGCTACAGCTTATGCTCAAATAAAATTGTTAGTCTCTAAGGTGCCACAAGTACTCCTTTTCTTTTAGCTCTCTTTGAGCTGCTTACTGTGGGAGAACCAATGCAAGACATGCTTTGCATTTTGCCCTGTTGTCTGTTGGGCGTAGGCTTCCTCTGAATTATTCTGCTTAGATAGTCCATAGCCTAGGGGTGTCCCATGAGATCTCTCTGCTTCCAGTTTGCAACTGCATCATCCTGGATCTTGAAAGTCGCAACACCTCTGAATATAATTCTCGAGATGGCTCGTGGATGGTAAAGTGGGCTCTGGGAGAGCCCTGGGTCAGTCACAACTTGGTTAAATACTGGGACATTGAATTGGGCCTGGGAATAAATGGGGAGCCAGCAGAGAGCATGGAGGCCTGGTTTGATGTGTCTGTGAATTTCTACCCTGCCCAGGAGGTGTGCTGCTGCATAAGCTGCAGCATTTTGTGGCTGCCCTCAGAAGTGTCAGCTAGAGTGAGTTCCAGTGGTCCAAGCTGGAGGTGAAGTAGGCATCTAGCCAAGTAGCCAGATCCTCATTCCATAGGGCTGTGCGTGGCCTGTTGGAGAGTCCAGAAGGCATATCTTGCTTGTGTGTCTTAGCAGTAATAAGAAATGGTGTGTGAATATGTGTGTACACACCTGATCTCATGTGCTAAAAAATGATGTAAAGCCACCCATGGCCATAAGGACTTTATGCTCTGCTGCTTCCTTATCCCAGATTGTCAGTGTGGATGAGGAAGCTTTTGCTTTTAAGATGCTTTGTCCTGTTGCCCAGGGAGCTTATTTCTTATCTTGCTAGAAAGCTGTAGCAAAGCACTGTTAGTATTTATGATGTGTGCGTATTGTATCCTATGTGATGTGGTGCCACCCTGATGATGAGGTGGGTACATGTGACCTGCAGCTGGTGTGTTAGCATATCTTCCCTCCTGAGCTGCTGTTAGGGCCTGGTAGCAAACTCCCCTCTTGCTAATCCTGATGGAAGGAGATGCCCAGCTCAGGGTCCAAAGGGAGTGTAATAAATGAGGGTGCTTCAAGTTCCAGCCTCAAGTGCATGAGCAGCCACTTTAACAAATTGCCGCACATCAGCAGGCGGGCCAGCTCTGTTCCCAAGGCAATAACTAACCCTCTCAATTCGTAGCAACTTTGCTGATCATGGAGAGCGGGAGCCCACTGGTCTCTTGGCTCCCTGGGGATACAGGCTTCCTCATCGAAATGCCAGTGCTCCCTAGCCTGATGGAAGTGTTTCTGACGTGGAAGGGGCTTATTTTTACACTGGTTGCTTTGGGTTTCTGGAGGTGAAATCATCTCTGTCCAGAATGAGCATAAGGCCTAGGTACCACTGGAGATCTGTTCTAAGGACATACATGGCACATGGTGTTGTGTGCACTGGGGTGAATCATCCTGTTGAGGATATTTCTTTGGCAGGTGCGTTTATCGGCCTGTTGGGATTTTTGACCATTTACTGATCCTCCATTTTTTAACTCTTGCAGCTGTCTTCAGTGTGTTGGAATACTGAACTTGGGAGCAGCATTGCAGCTTCAGTATTATTGGTTTCATATCTAAATCGGCCCCTTTTTTGAGGATACCTGGCTGTGTCAATAGGGAGTACGGGTGTGGGGGTGCGTGTGTTGTAGGGAGAGGAAGGCTTGGCTGTACTCAGACAGGTAGGGCTGTACTGCGTCACAGGCATGCCCTTCTTCCCCTCCATTTGGAAGGTAATATTCACATTCATGGACTGATTTGCTCCTACTGGCGCTATAGCATTGTTGCTCAGACAGCCATTCTTGGTGAGTTCCTATCAGCCTGCTCCGTATTTCCTGGACTGGTTCTTTTCCCTTGCCCTTTTTATCCCGAAGAACTCGGTGGTGGAGTCAGTCACTTGCCATTGGCTACATGGTAATTGTGCTGACACTGTTTGATATGAAGTAGTGGGGTAGATAAAGAATTGGGGCCCCAGCAGGAAAGACTTGCTGTGGGGCAGATGAGGCAGAAGACAGACATTTGTGCAGAATGCAGGTCTCTATTCTGCCAGTACATTCTGGTCTCTTCTAGTCTGAAATATGTATTTTGTGTGATCCAAAGAATGCAGTGGTGGTGACAGGGAAGAGGGAGTGTCTCTGACAAGGAGAAGCAAGGATCTGTGCCTGCACAAGTGGAGGAAATGATGCCCTTTCTGGAATAAGGGAAGGGAAAGATGGGCAAATGGGGCTGTCCGTGTTCTTGTTTAAATTAGAAGTGTGTCTCTGTGGGTGAGCCAGAGAATGCATTCAGAAGAGCTGCAAGCTGGGGCTGATGGTGTTGAGAAGAGGGTGCCTGCCACTAACATGGGAGTTGTGAGTTTCAATCCTGCTGGGGCAGCACGCCATAGCAATTTGGGAGGGGCTTTGTGGCTTCCTGGATGCACAGGAGGTAATGAGACTGCGGGGATGCCGGAAGCAAGCAGCAAGTTCACTGTAGTGCAGTGATGGTCCTGGAGATGTCCTGATGCGATGCACTCTGGTGGTGTTAAGAAAAAAAAAAGCCAATTTAATTCTGGTCTGGACTCCAGGCTTGTGGAGATGTCACTTCATGGCCTTGGGAAGTGGTAGTCCCTCCATAGAGCTCTGGTGAGATTGCACATGGCAGCCATCAGTTGCAAGGAATTCAGAAAAGAACAAAATCCTTAAGGGCTGGAGGGACTGATTTGTGGGGAAAGATCAAAAGAACTATTTGAATATATCTTGATTAAAGGAAAGCAGGACGTATGATCACTAGAACCATAGTAAGGTTGCAAAATCCAAGGGAGAGGAATTGTTTAGGGGTGTAATGTGATCTTATGCGAATCAGTGGGAGGAAATTAAGCAGAGGTAAATTGAAGAGAAATACTGGGAAACTCCATGGAATAATTTCCCTGAAGGACTGTTGGAAGCACTGGCATTTGAGTCATTTGAAATTGGATGGGACAAACACTTAATGTACTGTTTCAGAGTAGCAGCCGTGTTAGTCTGTATTCGCAAAAAGAAAAGGAGGACTTGTGGCACCTTAGAGACTAACCAATTTATTTGAGCATAAGCTTTCGTGAGCTACAGCTCACTTCGGTGAGCTGTAGCTCACAAAAGCTTATGCTCAAATAAATTGGTTAGTCTTTAAGGTGCCACAAGTCCTCCTTTTCTTTTTACTTAATGTACTGTAGCAAATAGCCATGCAGTGGTCAGGGGATGGAGGGAGGAGACCTATTATCTGATTTGTATGGTTCTTAGAAATGTATTAATACATCAGTCAATTTGTGAACGATCTCCTGTGACCAGCAGTTAATGGTGTTTATTGACTAGTTCATACTGTAGCTTTTTAATATTCCACAGTGTCAATTTGTAGAGTTAGAAACTGTCTGCTCTGTGTAGTTCAGCTGGCATTGATGTACTTTCTCTCTGGTAATTAGTTTGGCTGGTGGAATATCCCTATTGCCCAGACCTTGGCTCAAGCCTGATCAATCAAAGGCAAATAGATTGTTCAAAGCTCTGCCTCTCCCCTGCTACAGGGATAAAAGGGCTGAAAGCTGAGAAAATGGGGTAAGAAGATAAAACTGGAAAGTGAGCCAGTCTTGAGAGACGAGTAAACAAACAGCACTTAAACTACCCCCTCCCACCATGGTGTGTTTCAGGCACACAGAACTGTGCCCCCACCACCAAGACACTAATAAGAAACCTGGGTGGTGCTGTTCTGCAGAACCATTTCTGATGAAGATCAAGGCCTCCCAGATCTGCTGATATCACAATCACAGCTCTGCCAAACTGCTCCAGCTAATCCTCCCACCGTTCTGTATAGCTACACCTAACACAGTGTGTGCAGCTGGAGTGCATGCAGATAACTCCCAGTGGTGCTTGCCAGCTCCAGGGGGCAGAGTGAAGATGGTGTTGGCTGGTGCCTTAACTCTTTTTAGTTCCTGTTTTTCAGAGGTTTGAGTTTTGCTGAACTTGACACCCTGGAAGGGCACGATATGCCACTGGACAGAGGACCTCCTTCATAACACAGTCCAAAGAACCTCACCCTAAACTTTTGCATCAATCTGGTAACTTCTCTCTGAACTAGAGCATGAGCCCTTTAAACAGAAGTATTTCAAGGTGTTTGGGGTTTTTCATAACTGTTCAAACTAGCACACAGGCTCTCTGCTTTACTGTTTTTATTCCCATGCTGAAACTTACAAATTCTGCACCCTTTTTTCTTTCCCCTCTACGTCTGGAGAAAGGCTGATGTTTAGGTGAGAGAAGAACTTGGTAAGAAATAAAAAGGCAGGCAGATGATGACCAGCCAGCTTCAGAGAATGAGAGATCAATAATGATAAGAGAATAAAAATATCAAAGCCAGGAGAGTCAGGATGTTCTTCACCACTTTGGGCTGGAAACTAGATGCTGCCACAGCCTTCACCGTACGCTTCCCTTCGGTTCCTAAGAGGTCCTTCTTCCTCCCCAAACAGAAGGCTGTAAATCCCTACACCTGTCAGGGAGAGGGACAGAGCAACCTACTCCACCCTTCCTTCAGGGGATCCCTTTAGGGAACTTTTAAAAGAAGAATGGTGAATTGTCGAGGAAATTATGGTAATATAATGGATAGAATTTCTAAGGTTCCAGTCACTGTAGTCTCTAAATGCTATAGTCTTAATGTATGCTGGCTGGAGGGTCAGCATCTCACTTCACCAGCATATCCCCTTCCAACTCGAAACCAGGGTACAAATGTCAGCCTAACCCTTTGGGTCTGAGCCGAACCTCAAGAAGGTGCAAGTGGCAATAAAGAATTGTGGTGGTGAAATCCTATGAATTACGTACAAGGAATGGAAACTGATGGGGAAATGATAGAAGCCATCTGCTGCAGACCATCAGGAGAGGAGTGGGGGAAAGGGATGGGTGAGGTGATGATGAAAAATTTCTTGGCGGTACTCGAAAGCACAGGAAACAATACTTCTAGGCAACATCAGCTACTCAGATACCTGTAGCATGTGGTTCCCAAATTATACAGAAATCAACTTCCTGATCCAGAAGGAAGAGAACCTAACCAGAAGAGCCATCTTGGATGTACCTTTGATTGACAGGGAGGAACTGATTGGAGACCTGAGAATAGTAGGGAAGCCTATCAAAAATTAAGATGGGAACAAGTAATTCTTTATTAATCCATCCAGTTTATTGCTTATGGTTCTGTTACTCTCTAGATGCGTAGGTTTCTTTCTCAATGCTAACTCTGTTATTTTTCTGGGGACTGTGGATAGTCTGTAGAATAGTAATTGCCAGGATCACTTTCCTTTCCTTTGTTAACTTCTTTTTACTACATTGGCTCCTCCTTCAGTGCAGAACATCCGCCATTTGCATAATTTCTCAGAAAACATTGTTCATGGTTCAGTAAGCAGTGAACTATTTTCTCTGACAAACGATGCTGGTGTATAACTGGATTTGTGTAGTTTGGGACAAGTCTTGGTTGCCTTGCTCATGTAAAGTAATGAGCAGGATTTAGCTCATGTGCTCAGTTTTTTCCCTTCCCTTCATCTGGTCAGTGCTGCTTTACAAAGTCTTCATTACTTCCTAATTGTGCAAACTTCTTTTCTTGTAAAGGAGCTTAGTGTCTCAAAGATTGGAGAGCTATTAATTTAATCTTCCCCTCTATTTTTAAAGGGACCAACTTTCCTTCTCCTTCTCTAGTTACCAAAGCCTTTCTCATTTCTCCTGCCCTCCCCCACATTTAACCACTTTGGCTGCTACTAACTTATTTGGTTTTTGTGCTGACCTTCTCTCTCGCTTGCAAGGCTGAACTAGCTGTGTATGCATTGTTCGAGGGGAAGGAAGAAGGGACCTGCTTTGGATGGTGATCATCCGCAGAGTAACTTGATAACAACTGTACAAAGTTGCGGACCAGAAGAGCCCTTTCAAGTGGAGAAGAAATAACTTTATGGTGAGAGCTTTCTGGCAAGGGAGAGCAGCAGCTCATTCCCAGTGATCTCTGGGGTTGAGAAGGAAAGTAGAGTCTCCTTTTGCCACACTGGCAAGGACTAAATGCTGATGGATTGCTGTGGGCATCCATGCTGATTGGATCCACTTACTCATAGTTGCTGTTCAGCACAGTGAATGCTGACTCCCCTCTTGTTCTCCCTTTCTCTCTGTTTTCTGTCAAATGATGCCTTTGCACCCTCACTGAATGCTTCTTCATGGAAATGAATTTTGAGCTGATCTCAGCCATAAATATTCATTTGTATCAAAGGATGCATGCCATACTGGACTCTTCTTACCATCGAGCAGCAGTGGGTCAGGAGCTGAGCCCTCTGATGCAGGTATTTTGGGAAGTGCAGGGGAGGCGTGTGGTTGGTGGTATGGTGCTGACACTTCCACAGAAAACAAATGTGGAGGATAGCATTCAGGAAGGAGAGTTCAGTGTTTTAAAGGTGTTGCTGTGATAGACATTTTACTCACCTTCAGGATGTCCGGCTTGTGTTTCATTTGTAGGAAAGTGGCTCAAATTACTCGGTAATTGTGTGGCTCTGAAGCCTTCCCTGCACAGTTCAGTGCTCTTTCTGTTAGAATGAGCTATTGTAACTATAACTTGGACCATGCTACAGCAGGATTTGCTGCCGTTTGCTGATGGAATTATAGAGTACTAATTTTACTACATGGATTCTGTTCCAGCAACTTGTCAATGATACACTAGGCAAATTAGTAAATTAATGTGGCTGTTGTAATACCATGTACCAGCTCTGAAATTCATACATAGTACAATATAACTGATAATTAAAGTGGAAATGCCTGGTGATACTGAAATTATAGTACATCCAGTACTCTATACTTTTTATTATAACTCTTAATATTTAGCACTTGCATAGTGCTTTCCATCATCAAAAAAAACCCACACGCGCTTTTTAACTTCCGCTTTCATTTTCTTCGTTTGGAGTGATTTTCAGTGTTAATGAGTGAAAGTTTGGACAGTACTGATTATAGGAGTGTAAAGTGCAGGCATGCTTTTGGCAAGCTTCCATCCTAGCTCTGCCAATCCACACGTGCCCTGGCCATTTCAGTGCTGATCTTCCACTGAGCTGTGCCAAATAAGGCATCTTATCACTAAGGACTAGCAGGTAAGCATTTTCCCCAGTGTTGTACTCACGGAACTGTATATATATCACTGATTCGGCAGTGGGTTTGTGTTGATGTGGTTCTCACAGAAGAGATGTCTTTTTGAGTAATTGTCAGCTAAACTGAGTTGCCTGAAGTTACGCTTTAAGTTAGTACATGAACGCATTTTGCTGTTATGCTGGTGTGTAAATTCAGAAAAACAACAAGGAGTCCGGTGGCACCTTGTTGTTTTTGTGGATACAGACTAACACGGCTACCCCCTGATACTTGTAAATTCAGAGTAACTCCACTGAGTTCAGTGCATTGCTTCAACTTTACGCTGGTGTGCGATCACAAATTAACACAAAATGTATGTTTGTGCTAAATATGCTTGTACTTTCATATGCCTCTAAAAGACAGCAGCTGCCACTCCAGGATTGGAGGTAGGCTGAAGTCATCACTTCTTTCTTTTTGTACCAGGCAATATGTGTGTGTTTTTCCAAAGAGAATGAGAATTGAGGTGTTCTAGGTCGTAATGAATAAATCTGTTTGACTGTTAGCTATAACACCTAAAGATGCAGGAAATTTTTTTTTACATTTGAAATAATTCAATATCCCTGCACTCTTCTCCAAACTGCCAGAAGCCTTGTAACCTGGATTTATCAAAGAAATGTTGAATGGCTTGTATGTTCTGTGTTTCACAGTCTTCTGTTCTACTTTTACTTAAGCTTTTCCCTGTTGGACTTGCTTCTTTAAGCAAATGCTGAACTGTGCCCTGCAGACCTGGTTCACCTGTTGTAGGAGCATTAGGTTAGGGCTGTGATATCTGGTTAGGGATTCTGCATATAGAGCCTGAAGGAAGGAAATATACAAATGGCTTCTTGATTTCCTCATTGAGCTTCATGTGCATAAGAACTGTAAAGAGGAGGCGGTCGCTTGATACAACAACGGGGTTTCGTCTGCTGGGATGTGGTAAAGGCAGAAACCTCAATGCACTGCCTCATCCCCATAGCTCGCTGC
This sequence comes from Chelonia mydas, assembly GCF_015237465.2. NCBI lineage: Eukaryota > Metazoa > Chordata > Testudines > Cheloniidae > Chelonia > Chelonia mydas. The sequence continues at coordinate 35,915,406 of NC_051250.2, forward strand.
AGTGTGTTTCAGAGATGACTCGGACTGCAGTGCTTGGAGCTCCGGGAAGGAGTCTCCTCCAACCCGACTTAACATTAAAAAAGGGAGCACTTTGTACCACTGCTGTCAGCTCTGGCCACCCAAGCTGTCACAAAGCATTTTGTCAAATGCTGCCTGCACTTCGTAGAGGTGATAAGGATTGGAGAGGCCGCATGTATGCCTGCGTGCTTCTGTTTATGTTTAGGATGGAAAGAGATGCCAGCAGCACACCATGCTGTTGTGTTAGCACTCCAGAAACCTGCGTTAAAAATACCAGCAATGCCACTGGTAGGATGAGCCAGCCCTGCTCTGCTCAGCAATGGGCTTATTTATCAAAAAGCCTGCTGTGATTTTTAGTGAGCTCCATCCTGGAGGCAGGTGGCTGTACATCCAAGTTTACATTTTAAACAAACCTAAATTTTATATGAATGTGATTAAATATTTTTAAAAGTCCAATTAAAACAATGTTAAATCATTGATTCTGTGCCCCATTCTTGTTTCAAATATGCTTTGGGCATCCACCATCTTCTGCCCCAGGCAGAGAGGACTGTGTCGGACTCCTTTCTCTGACCCCCCACAGTGTAGCCTCATTCTTTGGAAGGTGTTTTTATGCCTTTCCCAGGGGCTGAACATGCTGCTTCCACAATGCTCCCTGATTCTGCCTACTGTGACAAAGCTCTGTCCTTGCCTCCATGGGTCCCACGTTTCCTGGCGGATTTCGCTAGCCTCAGAGGCTCACTGTGACCCTCCACGTAACCCTTCTCTCTCTAGAGACAAGGGTCACAGTCTACTGAGCCATTTTCATCATAAGCCAGCGAGGGAGGTGAGGAGAAGTTATCCTTCCTTGCACAGTCTCTGTTGTCTCCCAGTCTCAGTGATTAATCAGGGGGCAAAGGTGGAGGGAGGGGGGAGCCCAGGCCCACCCTCTACTCCGGGCTCCAGCCCAGGGACCCTAATAGTATCAGCTATGGTAGCTGACCTTTTAGAAACATTACATGTACAATTCCCTGGGCTACTTCCCCCACAGCAGCTCTCACTTCCTCAAGCTCCACTTCACCCTTACCTCAGGGCCTCCTTCCTTGTGCCTGATATGATGTGTACTACTCAGCCTCTCCAACAGCGCAACTTCCTCCCACAGCTCTGGACATGCACACCCACCTGACTAACTGGGAGGCTTTTAACTAGTTTCAGCCAGCCCCTGATTGGCTTCAGGTGTCCCAATCAACCTAGCATTCTCCCTGCCTTCTGGAAAGTTCTTAATTAGCCCCAGGTGTCTTAATTGACCTGGAGCAGCTGCCATTTCACTTATCCTGGTACCAGGGATTTGTTTAGCCTGGAGCTAATATATCTATCTCCCACCACTTTTCTATAGCCATATGGCTTTGCCCCGTCACACTACCTAGAGATTGTGAGAAGTCACACCTAAGTTGTCCCATGTGATAGCAGAGAGCACAAGAAGTAGCAACCTGGAAGGCCAGTTTAATCAGTTCCCATTGGATTCATAAAGCCCTTGTGTATAGTAATTCTACATGTGTATATAGTGCCTTCATGCCTAAAGATTCCAGAGTGCTCTACTTGATGGCTATATAGACACAATATTTTAATTCTCCTCCCCCACTTAAATCTCTGCACTTAACACAGAAAGCCCACTCTGGAGTGAAACACAGCAACTGTTTCACAGCACACAGCAATAATATTCAAGTTTTAAACAGGAAATGCACAAGAATCAGTTTAAACTGTTAGGGGAACACAGGGAAATTAGAATTTGGATAAGACCCCGACTCATATAAGAAATGAAGTGGGGATCAAAATATAAAAATAAAAAGTCATGAGTACCTGTGGTCAATTAAGTACTTGCAAGAGCACAGCACCCCCTACCACCGTGTTAAGTCATTGCCTCAGCACTGACTTAGAGAGGAGTGCTGTGCTGCCTTCCTCTCAGGCACTATAGTTACTCCTGGGGGAATTCTGTGCCCCTACAGATGCACAGAATTCATGTCCCCCGCAGATTTCTTTTCTTCTCCGCAGAAAAAGGACTTTCTGAAGGGGAAGCAACGAGAGCAGTCATGTGACTTTCCCCAGCACTATGTTTTGGGTGCCCAGGGCAGCGAGCAGAGAGGTAAATCACTGTGGAACAGGGGGCAGGTTTGGGGAAGACCCGGCTGGTGGTTCCTACCCTGTGCCGGGTTCAGCTGCTAGTCCTGGCTGGGCTGTGGAGGACGGAACTTCCTCTTTCACCGCATGGCATCCGGGGCCAGGTTAGACCCACCCCCAGATTTCTCCCCAGGTTGTAGGAAGCTCTTCAAAATCCACCCCCCCTTCTGCACCCATCGCTGCAGGGGGAGGGATCACAGTACGGGAAGCTGCTCCCTCATCCACCTAACCCCCATGCCTCCAGACCCTCCCACCAAGCCTCAACCTCCCGCACACCCAGAACCCCCCCCCGCCACCCTGATGAGACACCTGCACCCAGATCCCCTCCCCACCGAGCCCCAACCAGCTGCACCTGGATCCCCACCCCACTGAGCCCCTAACATCTGGGCCCTCCCACTGAACCCTCCACACCCAGACCCCCCTGCCGAGCTCTATCCACCCCACACCCAGACACCCCCACTGAACCCCAACCACCTTCACCTAGACCCCCATGCAGACTCCCATTACCATTGCACTCAGAACCCCCCAACAAGCCCCTGTGTGTCCAGATTCCTCCCTGCACCTGGATCCCCCACTGAGCTGCCTGTATCAAGATTGCCTCCACACAGAACCCTCTCAACCCACACCTGAATCCCCCCATACTAAAGCCCTCCACTCTTGGCCACACCTGGTGCACCTGGCACAGAGGGGCAGGGTCGTGGGGTGTTTCTGGGCAAGCCCGGTTCTTTCACTGTGTCAGGGTTGGGTGTAGCCTCAGCGCTGAGTCCATGTCCTGGTGGGGAGCTGCAGAATGATCTCCCACCTCTGGGCAGCCAATGGCCTGTGCTCCCCAGTGCCATGCTGGAGCCTCCACATTTATTTGACAAATGCAATTTGCAGAATTTTGCAAAAAGAAAAGGAGTACTTGTGGCACCTTAGAGACTAACCACAAGTACTCCTTTTCTTTTTGTGAATACAGACTAACACGGCTGTTACTCTGAATCCTGTCAGAATTTTGCAGAATTTTAAATTATTGTTTGCAGAATTTTTAAATTTTTGGTCCAGAATTTTTAATTTTTTGGTGCAGAATGCCCTCAGGAGTATATTATAGTGAGTGATCTGTTGGTACTGAAGTTGCATCACATAATGCTGAATTATTCCCCTTTTTAACAACAACAACAAAATTAAGATACTAGGCAAGTAGGTGTTGCAAGGAGGGGAAGGGAATGTGTGTACATATAAATACATGCTTATGTGAGATAGGGAAGGGGTCCAGCTTTTCATCCCTCCCGTTCAACCTCGATACAATGCCACTAGCAGGGCTACTAAGAAGGCTGTGTTGTCTGTCTGCAGCATATGTTTTACTGCACCTCTCAGTGCAAATCCTGGGTGACTCTAGATGACCAGTGTCAGCCTGAGGAGCACTGACTGGCTGAGATGTGCTCTAGACAAAATGGAGGAGATGATGAGGGGAATTAGCTGGAAGCATTGGCAAAGATGATGTCCAGCACAGTGAGGGAGTGGAGGTGCCATTTATTATTAATGGTTACTTGTATCACTGTGTTGCTAAGGAGCGCTAGTCTTGGACCAGGACCCAGTTGTGCTAGGTGCTGTACATACACGGAACACACAAAGTCTCTGCTCCAAAGAGATTTGAACAGGTTTGTACCTTTTAGGAGTTTTATTACATCCTGGACTGCTTCTGGATGCTGTGGTGGCAGTCATGGCCAGGAGTGCCCTGTTCTGTCTAATGTGGAGAGACCTTTCTGCAGGGATGAGACCCTTGCTACCATTATCCATTTCTCAGATTGTAAACTGCTCAGAGCAGGAACTGTCTTGCACAACTGGGTGCTGATAATGGCCTCTGGATGCTACTGGAAATAATAACTCATTCCATGCCTTTGCCGCCTCGAGAAGAGATCGCTAATGGGCTCTGTATTAAGCTGTAGCTTGAGACAATCTGAAAATGCTGCTTGCTTATTAAGTGGTGCATATGCAGAGATCACATTACACTGGTACACTGTAGTCTGCACTGGATGTAAATACATTGCTGGTGGAGTTTATTGTAACCTGAAAGCCCTAAGTTGTCATGGACCTGCTTACCTAAGAGACCACCTCTTTCTCTGAGATGCTGCTTCACGTGAGATTAATAGAGGTGCTTGATCTGTCAGCCCCCTGGTTTGAATAAGAGGGGGTTGGTGGCAGGGTCTTTTCAGGTTGGGGTGCTCTGCTTTGGAAGTAAATTCATTCCCCTCTGGGTAGCATAGAGCTTGAATTTGATAATCTTGTGGGCATGTTGTAAAGCTTAGGTTTTCTTTTGGGCATTTGGGGAGTGGGCTGGTTGAGGGATGTAACCTGGCCTGTTTTGGGGTGATTGTTACATCAAGCCACTGTTTTTTGCATACAGTATGGGCAGTTTGTCAAGCATTTTGTGGATTTTAATTTGTAGAATGTGCCTAGAGCCAAGAATAGCTGCAAACATTTTTGAATGAATGAAAAAGAAAAGTCTTCTTACCAATATAATCACTGCATATATGTAAAGTAATTAGAAATGGAAGTAAGAGCAGCTCCTTTTAGAACTATATATGTTTCCTAGCCATTTGTTCACTCGCTGTGTTCTGTTTCCTTTTGTAGCACTGAAACTATTAATCCACATTTGTCAACGGGTGATGAGAACTCCAACTTTCAAATTGGCAGGACAAACAGGGAGCACCTTTCCTGGCTGATCCTAGAAAAGGGGAAAATGACATGTCTCAAAACTCGGACTTGAGCTTTCTTTAAGGATCAAAAAAGTTGATAATTAATTTTTTAAAAGGATATTTATTTTTGAGGATCACACCTTCAATTGCAGTGTAGACATATCCAAAGGCCATAGATTTTCTGTATCTTTCCTTCTGTGGTCATCTCTTCTGCTTTCTCATTGTGTTTTCTTTCCTGTCTTCCAGCTCTGTTGTAATTCGCTTCTCTCCTGTTCCTCCATCCCCTCTTCCTTTGCCCTAGCCTCACATGCTTGTTCTATGACTCTGGTCTCCATACTGTGTATTCTACCATTCTCTTCTACTCCCTGGCACCTACAACTTTCCCAGGGGTGCAACCAAGATTTTCTTAATGAGGGGACCCAGGTTAGCTGACAAGTAGTAGAGGTTATGTTCCGAGAGGCATGTGTGTGTGTCACTCTGGCTCCTTATACTAGTACCTCTGGAAGAAAATGAGGGATGAAGTTACTCCATGCAGCCCTGGGAGGTAGCAGACATATGGATGTATTGCTCAGTGACCAGAGCTCTAAAAGTGTATGAATCATGAGTCAGGCCCCCAATAATCATGAGATTTTAAAATAAGAAACATTGGTTTCCTTTAATTTTCTCTCTGATGTTGGAACCTTTAGTGTATTGACACCAAGAAATTTGCAGGATTAGATCTTTGTCTGGATACAAAAACAGCCAGAAATCCCGCAGTGAACATTTAAAAAGTGAAGGGGTTCTGGAAGGGATATGAACCTTCATGCTTGTGCCTAGAAGCTGACCTCTAAATAATGTAAATCAGGAGGAAATTTCCTCTGTGCCTTGGTCATCCCATAGCTACCTACTACAGCCTTCTTTTCACTTTCCTCTTAAGTATCTGGCGCTGGCCACTGCTAGAGATGGGCTAGATGGACCATGGGTCTCATCCACTATGTCAGTTCCTGTTCATGGGAGCTGCATGTGCTCAGCCTTTCTGCTCATCACCTCCCTTGCTCTATTTTGACTCCCCTGGTAGAGTGGTAACCAGCACCCCATGAGCTGGGACTCCACTGAGAGCAGTCCCAGCATCTCTTTGCTGCTGAGTCCTGTTCAGCAATGTTCCCTCTAATTTTTGACAGGCCGTGTGCGCAAAAAAATTTCTTCTGTGCAAATTTTTGTGCGTGCGGCGTTTTGCCGTGTGTGTGGGGTTTAGGATCTGTGTGCACGCGCACAGCTTACAGGGAAGAGTGCTGTTGAGTGAGAGTGGCAGGAGCAGCCTTGCTCTGGCTGTGGCAGAGCCTATGGTTTCCAGTCCCTGAAGGAGCATGCTGTGAACACTCATGCATCCTATGCCTGCCATGAGACAGAGCCAAGCAACAGGGTTGAGGTACTATAAAATAAATTGGTTAGTCTCTAAGGTGCCACAAGTCCTCCTTTTCTTTTTGCGAATACAGACTAACACGGCTGCTACTCTGAAACCTATTTTCAAGCATTGTGCTGCAACCACAAGGGCTAGAAACGTATTTTCTCTATAAATGAAAGCTGAGATTCTTGATTGCAGGAGCTGCGGCTTTAAGAAAAAAGCTCCCAAGTAGTGTGCGATTCATGATAAAATCCGGCGGTTAGCAGCATTGGATTTACCTTGTGCAGTATTGCCAGCTGCAACAGCTCAAAAATGAGTCAGACGCCCAAAATCACAAGATTTTATTTTTTGATTATACATTTTTGGCCTGTCTGGATTTTTGATCTCCCCCTCTCCACCATGTGTGGCAGTTAGTGACCCCAACTCTCTCAAATGCATAAAGTAAGGTAAGGTGCAGGTGCTCCCTCTCAACTCCTACATCAGTTCTGCCCTCCCAGCCTCTCCTCTGCTCCTCCTGCAGCTCCTGGGGGCGGGGGGGTCTGCAGCAGGCTCTTCTCCTGCTTTCAGGCTTGGAGGGGCAGCTCCAGGGGCTTGTCACCCCCTCAGCCCTTTCCCAGGCGGGTGCTGCAGGCGGGTGCTGCAGGGCAGGGGACAGGAGGAGAGCAGAGGAGCCATCCCGTTGCTCCCAAGAAGTGGAGCTGTCCTGAACTGCGGAGTGGGGCAGAGTGGAGCTGTCCTGAACTGCTGGGCTCTTCTGTGAGATTGGTGTTGGCTCCTGGTGGGTGGGTGGGAGAGGAGAGCTTTGCCTGTCCTCCTGAAGCAGCTCTGATTGGCTGCTTGTCCCCAGGGGGTGAGGCAGTGAGGGAGGCAGCCAATCAGTGGGGATTTTCCACCAGCAGGGTTGAAATTCGGGCAGGGGGTGTCTTTCACATTGGCCAGATGATCCAGCCAGAGTTGAAATACCTGACGCCAGGGAGGATTATGCGAGTTGACAGCCCTGTCTGGGGGCTGTGTCCGCCCCTCACTGCGCTGCACCATCGCTTGTTGAGGGGAACGCTGGGGCTTGGGTCAGTCTGAGCATAAGAGTGGCCATACTGGGTCAGACCAATGGTCCATCCATCCCAGTACCCTGTCTGCTGACAGTGGCCAGTGCCAGGTACTTCAGAGGGAGTTAACAGAACAGGCAATCGCTGAGTGATCCGTCCCGTCGTCCACTCCCGGCTTCTGGCAAACAGAGGTTAGGGACACCTAGAGCATCAGCTGGATCGGTTTGCTGTAGAGCAGTGCAAGGCAATTCTCTCCCCGCCTTCCCTCCTTTGTACACTTTGGGGCTCCCAGGGCCATGTCTCCCAACCCAGGCTGGTCTGGGGAGAGGGTGTGGTTAGTTTGAAACCCCCGTGGGGTAGTAGATTGTGTGACCAGTGGTTGGCACAGGCATTTTTTCCTGCTGTGATTTCAACCCAGATCATTGAAACATCCCGAGTTGACCCCATCCCTCCTTTAGGCAGGGTATTATGTAGTGGGGTGCCCATCTGCCTCGCACACAGACACTCAGAGAGAGAGCTGGGGGAGCATTTCTCCTTGCAGCAATGCCGATGAGGAGTGCAGACAATTGAAGAAGGCTCCCCCGAGAGGCCTGTGTTGCACATCTGTCCTCCCATCAGCTAGCGTGGAGGAGGAGGAGGATGAGGATGAGAGGGGTCTCAAAGCATCAAATTAACCTCATCTTGATATTCTTCTCTCCTGAGCCTGCCTGGGAATGTGTGTGTGTGGTTTTAAAATCATCCCCTCCCCCTTTGCCCTTTACGTAGTTCAATAGAAGATAATTTCTTCTGTACCAGGTAACAGTTCTCATAATCCTCCAAAGGTCTGTCTGCTTCCCGCAAGCCTTGTCTGCCTAGAAAGAGCAGGCATATTACAGCTTTCATGTTCAGTGCAGAGAAAATAGTTGTCCCCTTCCATGTCTGTCTGTCTCTTTTATTTTTTGGTTCCCCTTTAAGCTGCTTCCCCCACCCCCCAGTTTCATTCTGTTTCCCCTGGACCGTATTTATTTGAAGAATTACATTTCATTGAGGATGGTAATCTGGCAGTTGATAAGAGGGGCAGACAGAGTGCTCCTTGTGTGTGTGAGTGTGTGTGTGAGAGAGAGATAATAAACGCTCTGTCTCAATCCATCTTTCAGCAAGTGAATTGACTTGAAAAAAAATTCCTGCACCATCCAGGCAGAGGTGGAGCTGGTTTTTGGCGGGTGCGTGGGGGAGAATAGATTCCCCAGCTGTAATCCTGAGAAGTGAATAGATTCCTGAGCCTGCCCTCTGAGCTCATTCAATATTAATGGGAACGAGAAGGTATTGGGAAGGTTTTTCTACCTGCTGCGAGGCATGTCACTGGGAGCCAGAGAGAAAGGGACAGAGATTCATTCAGAGACGGCAGAGGAGCTGGAGCTGCTGTCGCTGCTGCCACAAGAGACCCTCCCAAAGATGCTTGGCTGAAAGGAGCCAGCAGGTGCTTTCTGCACATCGGATTAATTTGGGTTGATTATTTATTTATTTATTTACCTCCTGCTCTCTTCCCCCCTTGATTCCCCTCCCCCATTCCTGCTGTAATAATGTTCAGGCATCTCAGCCAGCCCAGCGGATGGTGGATCAGACAGGGGGATTGTGCCGGTGATTTCTGCTTTGTGCACAGGTTTGCTTAGGGGAAAGCAGGCTCTATTATTTATTTTATTTTTGCTAGAATAATCTCGCTCCCCAGAGTCAAGGTGCAGGAAACAGAGATGTTAAAATACAGACAAACCCCAACACAGAGAGGACCGTTGCTTTTAAAGAATTGCAAGTAAACTGATTGTTGTGTAGGAGTGTGACAGGGATGGTATAGCTGTTCTCAGGTAGATCTTAGATTGTCTCACCCCCAGTGCCTGTGCTGTGTTTGGGGAACAGCTATTAGCATCTCCTTTGGTGGTAAACTGCTGTTTCCAATGTTTGATCCAGATAGAGGAGCGAATGAGAGCCTTGTGAAAAGAAAGAGGAGAACAGAAGGATGCATTGGGAAGTAGAAAAATGCATAGCAGGGTTGCAGCGCTGGATGCCCATCCTTTATTGCAAGTGGGTTCTGTTTGCAGTGGATAGCTGTGGGCAGAAAAACAGCAATTAATGTTTTATTTTTTCATATGGCATCCACAGCTGAGGGATCAAAAGGATGTGAAGGCAGTTGGCTGATTTGCCATGAGTCAGTTTTCTTGAAGATCCTAAGCACATTATTTGCTTTTTTGTATTCTGACAAATATTCTTTCTCCTGGCTACATTTTCACAGATTTAATGCATTATTGCTCACTGGGGTGGAAGTGAGTCTCACAGTCTCTCACAGGTCTCACTGTCGTCCTCTCCCCACCTCCAAGCTAGCATCAGGCACTAAGGATGCTAACACAAAAGCAGTTGACTAGGGGAAGATTTTGGAGTGGTATTTTCATGCTAGTTTGCCAAGTTCTTTGTCACTGGCTGCTGCTGTTGAAATTCTGAAAGGGTTGGAGAATTGCAGTGCAGAGGCCAATTATTGTAGGTGACTTTTAAATGGATCAGTCTCATTTGTTTGAGAAGTTTTCCCACTTCCCTGTGCTCAGCTGTTTGGTGACAAGACAGAAAATCAACTTATTTCAAATACATTGTTTGGGAGGGGGCGGTTTCTGCATAAGAAAAGGCTTACAAACTCTGAATAGCTATAAGAAAAATAAGCAGGGATCCCATTTCCACGTACTGTACTTGATTGAGTTTATTTCAGTGCCCAGACATGATGGTAATGGACCTTTAGGAAATGCTTGTAGACACACTTGTTCTTTGGAGTGTGTGTATTATCATCTGCCACTAAGTTGGACGGTGTCTCCCCACTTCTCTTGTTCAAGGAAAAATGAAACTGAGATCTTGGATGCTTCCTACATACCTCATGGGCATCCTTAGAGGCCAAAACCCTCTATTTCGGATGTGGCAGCATGTGTCTGGTGAGCTGCTGCTCACAGCAAGAGCAATAAGATATATGCTGTCACTACCGAGGGATTCTTTCCAGAGGGGTTATTTTTTTCTTTCTCCTTAATTCAGTTCAGTGGCAGCTGCAGTAAAACTGAGCAGCTCTCCCTCTGCCAGTATTTGCCTTTTGGATAAATACATACTGGATTTTATTTCTTCTTTTTAAATGGGAAAAATGTCAGCGTGCAGCGAATCATGGACCTCTCTAAACTGCTCCTGTTTTGTCCTCTCTCTTTTTCTCTGACTCTCTTAGTGCTCCCTTCTTGTCCCTCCCTCAAAGGTGAAATGCACGGGGTAGTGAACGCACACTGGCTCTAGCATGTGTGACTGTGTGTTCAGACTAGGGCACACGGATGTATGCGTGCACACTCTCAGACACCGCTGGTGCCATGTCTTCATTCGGGAAGCTTACGGAGTACTTCAGCCTGAGGAAGTCGAGGAATGAGTTCCGCTCGGACCGTCGGAGTGGCCGTCGGAGCGGCAGCTACTGCTGTAGTGTCACCGAATGCAGGTACCAGGAGAAAAAAAGTCCACCACTCCCTCCCGATGCATCTGCCTGTGTTTGTGTGGGCAGGGAAAGCTTTCATCTGTTTTGTCACCAGGGCTTGGGGGTGAGGGAGAAACCTTTGTAAATGGTGTATATTTTTCTGTGTTGTTTCATGGAACATCTGAGCACAATTGACCATTACATCATCCGGGATGCCTTTGAAAGGTATAGAGCACTGGTGTCTGCTTCCCTGCTGAAAGTGTATTGTAGATGTATGCACAACTTGGACGTTCAGTCTTCCTGATCCTTAACTGCATGCGCACATACATGGTCTTTTTTCTTGTTCTTTCATTTTATATTAAACTGCTTCACCTGTTCTCCCTACTATATGACATTGAAGCTACAGGTGCCAAATGGCCCTTTTTCTGGGACTCCAAGCACTGGGAGCCACAACAGGATATTACACAAAGGATGATGAGCTGTTGAACAGTCTAAGTTCAAAGAGTGTATGTGTTTGCAAGCTACCTTAATGGAGTCTCTTGTTTCCAGACATACAGTGGCTGGTGAGAATGGAAAAAAATAAACCCAATGCTGTTAACCTCATGGAATATTCTCTAATAAACCTCAGGGATTGCCAGTTTAGGGTATAACAGTTGTTGTACACTTGCATGCTTATCTTTGGGGAGAGAATCCAGCTTTGGGGGTGCTTTAGATCATGCTTAAAGATGCCAAAGCATTCCAAATGTGTAAGATTTCTCTTTTGTTTTGTGGCTTGCAGGGGTGCTGGAACAATTTGTATAGTGGAGGTGTTGAGAGCCATTGAAACAAACTGCAAACCCTGTATATGATGGAAACCACCTCAAGCCAGGGGGTGCTGCCCCAAGCCCAGCACCCCTTGTTCCAGCATGTATGGTGGCATGTGAATTTGATTCTTATTGTTGGGAAAATGCTTTGTGTAGCTTATTTTTCTATTCATACATGAGCAATTGGCAGGCGAGTTCTAACAAGGTCTTTGATGCCACTTGCTAGTGATGTTTGCTCTCATGGGTCAGTGAAAGGGTTGCTTTGAGGGGGGGGAGTGGAAATGTAGACACCAGCGACATTCTGCTCAACAGTGTCTCTCCCCACAGTTCACCTTCTGAACTGTATGTGGTGTTTGCCTTTTAGAGAGAGCACTTGTGATGGATGGCAGATTTGTATAACAGAATATATCATTTGAGTGCTTCCAGACCTAAAGAGAAGCAATTCATGCAGGGTGGGGCACTCATTTAGGGCTGCGTTCTTTCTCTCTCTCCATTCCTCTTGTATCAGTTCGGTCATAGTGAGTGCGCTGGACGAATGGCGTGTTTATAAAATTAACTAGCATTATAACATCTCTTAAAATTTCCTTTCCAGTCTGATGCTCAGAAGCTGTGCAGGCTGTTTCTATACCTGCACAGGTACATAGATGAGATTAAAGGTTTTCACTCACCCTATCATTGTGGGTCACTCTGTCTTTTCCTCTTATACACTTTCCCCCCTTTTCCAGAATTCTCTGTTCTGCCATTGCAGGAGAGACAGTGAGATCCCTCCCTAGGCTTCAGAGCCTGAGCTCCAGCCGGCACCACAACTTCAAAGTGCTGTTTACACAGCTATTTTTAGAGTGCTAGCACAAGTCTTGCTAGCACAAGTTGGCTAACCCAGGCCGGGAGGCTTGCTGTCATAGGCTGTGTAGACATACCAAGAAATGCTAGGCAGGCGATCAGGATATTGTGAAATTAAGAAGAGACTGGAACGAATCTGATTACAATCCCCAAAGATAAATTCAGGTTAAATCTGCTTTCTACCTGCATTTTCTTTACAGTGTCCATTCAGACCTGGTTTGTGGGGAGCCCAGGTTTGAAGGAAAGAGTTTACAAGTGCTGGGGAATTTTGCATATGCTGTAGACCATAGTGGTACATGAACAGTGTGCTTCATGGAGAACAAGCTTCTGCCATGGAGAGAACACCTCTTTGTCCCGCTGACACCTGGATCTTCCTGTTCTTGCTGCTGTCCAACCTGTTGATTCCCCCATGTAAGGGGAACACAACCACAAGTGATATGGACTTCTGGAGCTTCGACATAGGGAGGACTAGGGCACTGGGGAATCCTGTCTTCTGAGGGTGTCTCCCAAATGAATGCTCATGCAAGAGACAATAGATTCCTTTCTGGCTTTGTGATATTGCGTATGCTAGAAAGGGTTGGCTGGGATACCTGCATACCGGTTGCCTGAACAAAATAAGCTGTATTGACAAAAGGGCTCTCTTGATGGTATAACTGTGTCTAAGCTTGGGCTTTTGCTGGCATAGCACTGTCTGTTAGAGGTGTGATTTCCCTTCCACACACACACTTAGCAAACTTACCTATGCCGACAAAACTTATAAGAGTAGACCAGGCCTGTATCAGTAAGGAAATGGAACCTAATGGAACTGACTCAAAGAGAATCCAGCTTTCCTTGTTTTTGCACCTGATTCTTCTGCCTTGTGTCTCCATTGTCATTTACAGTTGTGCTGTGTGTGTGAGAGTGTGAGAGAGAGAGAGAGAGAGAGAGATTGACATACTACCCCTGTGCGGGAGTGGAGAAATGGGCTTGGGTAGCAGCTTACATTTCCTATGCACAGGGTGTAATCAACTCCACATGCTGCAAGACTGGATTTTCAGCTTCTCTTTCTGCACCTGGTGTTGATACATGTCTCACCCTTCCCATAATTACATGTAATTGATTATAAAAGCAAAAATAAAATGTTGACTGATTAAGCATGAAACTCTTTAATTCCAAAGTGTCACTTTCCACTCAAACTGCTTGGGTGTTAGTTTGCCTGATTTTTCCAACCTCCTTTCTTTTGGAAAGAAAAAAAATAAAAATGCCATCTCCAAAATACAACTAGCTACTGTTACAACACCAAGAGCCACATCTCTGACTGTGTAGAAAGATTCAGAGATCTAAGATATGAGACAAAGAAAACAGTGCACTGGGAGTCAGATTCAGGTGTCTATCTATTAGAGAAACAAGATGGGTGAGGCAATACCTTTTATTGGACCAACTTCTGTTGGCGAGTTGGTCCAATAAGAGAGATTACCTCACCCACCTTGTCTTACTAATGTCCTGGGACCAACATGGCTGCAACAACACTGCATACAACAATGGATAATCCCTCTATATGGTAGTTTTTCTAGCTTCTTATCCTACTGTGTTATCCTACTATGAAATAAGCACAGAAAGAAGCATCTTTCTGTGCTTATTTCATAGTAGGATAACACTGGCAAAGAAATGTAATAGAAATGTAGCTAGGATGTCCGGATCCGATGTTTGGATGCTCAGATTAGCACAAAGTTTCAAAAATGCCCACTTTACATGCCTCTGTAGTAGAATTTATTAGAATCCTGCCAGCTACTTACTGTTTTCTTCTAGCCTCTGAAGGAGCCGGACGATCTGTTGTGCTGTTTCCAAACAACCTGGGACCAATAGGAACCAGATAAATATTAGAACTGGGAGTCCACTAAGAGGGATTTGCTAATTTGAGCAGCCATTTAAGACATACATGGCACTTTCTATTTTCAAGAGGCTGTAGAGACGTTAATAAATATTTATGGTTGGGGTGTCTTGTCTTAAGTGCCTGCATTTTAATATTATGCCCACAGATGTAAAACATAATTTTGAAGGCGTAGGCAGATCTGTCGCATTGGTGAAAGTGAGGGACTGAGCATAGGTTAGCAGGGCTCACATCTATGCTTGAAAGAGGACTACTCCCTTTATTTTTTTCCAGTTTCACCCCTGCTAATGCAGCGCATGACGTGAGTAGGTGTTTGTAGTGAAGCAAGGACGCACTGGCCTGGCACCTCCTGCTGGTCGTCTGGGAATTAGCTCTTTTCCAGCTTACGGAGCACCCTCTGCAGGCCAGTGTCTCGCCTGCTGCTGGCCCTCATGTCCCTCCCGGACCCCAGTGCCTGTTTACCCTGGGGTTCTGCCCCAGCTCCCCTCCCGGGGAACCCCCATCCTCTAAACCCATCTTGCCTCAGTGGCTGCTGCCAGTCATCATCTAGCCCCTGCTCACTGGGGCAGACTGCAGTCTGTAATAGCCACTCATCATTGGCAAGGGGTTAGGACCTGCTGCCTTTGCCTATCCTCAGGCTGTCCCTCTGCAGCCCTAGTACCTCTTGGCCTTAAACAAGGTCTGCAGCCTGGGGGTTTACCAGGCTGAAGCTCCCCAGCTCCCTTTGCCCTTCCCCAGCACTACTCCACTTAAGGTACCTTCCTCTCAGGCAACTAGCCCTTCCCACTCCAGAGCTAGAGTAAGACTCCTTTGCTTCTGGCCCACAGCCCTCTTATAAGGGCCAGCTGGGCCCTAACTGAGCTGGCCACAGCTGTGGTCAGCTACACAATCAGCTTTTCCCAGCTGTTCTTAATCCCTTTCCCTGCTGCAGCCCTCTGCAGGGCTGCTTTTAACCCCTTCGGGGCTGGAGCGGGGTGACCACTCCGCTACAGTGTTATACAAGTTTCCCACACACATTACCACCAATGTACCTCAATCGTGATCTGCAGCTCCTGTTGCTGTCTCAGTCCCACCAACAGACCTCTGTTCTGACCTACAGTTGCCCCGTTATTCCAATCCTAGACAGGGACTGCCAACTGTGCGCAGTGATACGAGGGCTTTATAGTGTAGGTTTTCCTATAAATCAGATGGCTAGTCAGATCTCCAGAGGTGAATGTTTAGTTGTGTGTCAGCCCAGTGCCCTTGAGTAGTGACACCGTTGAGAACAGGGAGTGGCACGGACACTATGAAGTGAGTGTCAGTGTGCGTAGTCCAGAAATGTCAGACCTCAGTGTAAAATTAGTTTCTCATGGTGGCTGCAATAATTGTGAAAAGAGTAAAGGAGAGAATAGGCCAAATTGTCAGTTGGTGCAAATCAGCCTAGCTCTATTGACTTCACTGAAGGATTGCTGGTTTACTTCATGTGAGGACCTGGCCCGACGTATGAACTTTCATCCTCCTCTACATAATGCAAGAATATGGGAATGAATAAACTGCTGCAAACTGTCTTTATGCTTAACCAGAAGCCCTGGATTAGCATTGCAGCTCGTAGGCTGTTGTAGCTGCAGACCACATTGCAGGGACAATATTCTCTGGCTTCTGGATAAAGGGGAAGGGTTCCACCACAGCTGTTTTGAGCATAAGCATACTGCCATAGTAAAGGAAATATTTTAAACCCCCTATCACCGGAGTATTTGAGCCCTTCACAATCATTAATTAATCTCTCCTTACTGCACCTTTGTGAGGTGGGAAACTATCATTAGCCACATGTCACAGAGGAGGCACTAAAGCACAAAGAGGTTGGGTGACCTGCCAAGATCATGCAGGAAGCAGAGCCTAGATCTCAATAGGGAAATACAACGTATGGAGCTACTATAAGGTGGGCGCATAACTGGTTGGAAAACCGTTCCCAGAGAGTAGTGATCACTGGTTCACAGTCAAGCTGGAATGGCATATCTAGTGGGGTCCCGCAGGGATCAGGTCTGAGTCCTGCTCTGTTCAATATCTTCATCAATGACTTAGATAATGACATAGAGAGTACACTTATAAAGTTTGCAGACAATACCAAATTGGGAGGGGTTGGAAGTGCTTTAGAGGATAGGATTAAAATTCAGAATGATCTGGACAAAGTGGAGAAATGGTCTAAAGAAAACAGGATGAAATTCAATAAGGACAAATGCAAAGTATTCCACTTAGGAAGGAACAATCAGTTGCACACATACAAAATGGGAAATGATGTCCAGGAAGGAGTACTATGGAAAGGAATCTGGGTTTCATAGTGGATTGCAAGCTATGAGTCAACAGTATAACGCTGTTGCAAAAAAAGAAAAATGTGAACATAATTCTGGGATGTATTAGCAGGAGTATTGTAAGCAAGACATGAGAAGTAATTCTTCCACTCTACTCCGTGCCGATTAGGCCTAAACTGGAGTACTGTGTCCAGTTCTGGGTGCCACATTTCAGGAAAGTAGGGTTGCCAACCCTTCAGGTTTTGCTGGGAGTCTCCCGGAATTGGGCTCTATCTCCCAGAGGCTACTGAAGCCAAGCCGGGAGATTTTAGGCCGCTAAAATCTGGCAGTGCAGCAGGGCTAAGGCAGGCTCCCACCTGCCCTGGCTCCGTACCGCTTCCGGAAGTGGCCGGTACATCCCTGTGGCCTTTGGGGGGAAAGGGGCAGGGGGTCTCCATGCGCTGCCCCTGCCCCGAGCACCGATTCTGCAGCTCCCATTGGCCGGGAACTGTAGCCAATGGGAGCTGCGGGGGAGGTGCCTGCAGTCAGGGGCAGCGCACAGAGCCCCCTGCCCCGCCCAGGGGCTGCAGGGACATGCTGGCCGCTGCAGCTTCCGGGAGCGACGCAGGGCCAGGGCAGGCAGGGAGCCTGTGTTAGGCCCGCTGTGCCGCCGCCCAAGTTAAGCACCGCCCGGCCGGAGCCAGCACCCCTCATCCCCTCCGACGGCCTCACCCCCTACCCCAGCCTGGAGCCCGCACCCCACACCCCAAGCCCCAGCCCTGAGCCCCCTCTGGCACCCAAACTCCCTCCCAGAGCTTGCACTCCACACTCTCTCCTGTACCCCAACCCGCTGTGCTAGGCTAGGCCTGGAGTCCCCTCCCACACTCCAAACTCCTCAGCCCCAGCCCAGAGCTCGCACCCCCTGCCAAACCCCAACCCTCTGCCCCAGCCCGGTGAAAGTGAGTGAGGGTGGGGAGAGCGAGCAACGGAGGGAGGGAGGATGGAGTGAGCAGGGCGGGGCCTCGGAGAAGTGGCAGAGCAGGGGACAGAGCAAGGGTGTTTGGGTCTGTGTGATTAGACAGTTAGCAACCTGACAGGAAAGATGTGGACAAATTGGAGAAAGTCCAGAAGAAAGCAACAAAAATGATTAAAGGTCTAGAAAACATGAAGGTCTAGTTATTATGTAGTCCTGCCTTCAGTGAAGGGGACTCGACTAGATCAGTGGTTCTCAACTGGGGGTCTGCGGCCCCCTCGGGATCCATGAGCTCCTTCAGGAGGCCTGCGGGGCCTTGCAGCTGAAACCCATAGCCTGAGCCCCAGTACCCCATGTGGGGCTGAAGCTGGGAATGGCAGGGCTGAATCCCAAGCCCCGGTGCTCCCCACAGGGCAGAAGCCCTCAGCCCCTGGGTGGAGTTTGGGGGGGGGCATAGAAGGCGTTGCCCCCCCCAACTGCAGTGCAAGAGCAGGGCAGTACCAGGGGCAGCTCCACACCCCACTTCTGTCCTGGCCCCCTGGCCAAGTGGGAGGCTGGAAGCCGGAGCCAGGCAGTGCGGAGCAGTTGCTGCTCTGGCTGGTGCCACGTAGCAGGCAGCCACAGCATTCCCTTGTGTCCTGCTGCTACTTGCGCCTGAGGTTGAAGCTGCTCCTCAGCTCCAAGCCCTCTTTGCTCAAGCAGCCAGTAAGAGTTGCTCGGGTGGAGGGGACCTGGCTTCATGGCTGGCAGAGTCCTCGGGGAACTGCAACTGCAGGGGAGCACACAGTCCCTTGCTATTCCTCTCCCTACACCCTGACCTTAAACTCCCCGATCTGAGTCCCCTCCTCCTCTGCTGGGCCCTGGAGTTTTTATAGCATGTTGCAAGCAGGGGGACAGAAAGAAAAAGCTTGAGAACCCCTGGACTAAATGACCTCTTGAGTCCCTTCCAGTCCTACACTTCTGTAATTCTGTGATCTTAATCACAAAACCAGCTTTCCTCTACTTGCAACTGTTTAACATACACAACTTTAGGGTAGTAAATTAAGAAGCCTACTGCAATTGAAGCTATCGAGGAAATCCATGTAGGCCAAAACCTTCAAACTCTGAATTTTCTGTTCACTGGGTGCGTGGTGTAGCTGACCTGCACTGTTTGTGTAGAGCTGTTGTGTTGAAACTTCTCCTTGGTTAAAATCTTAACTTGTCCAAAGTAGGTAAAATGTGACGATGTCATTTTAGCTGTAATGTTAACTTGTTGCTTCAAGACAGCACAGAATGGAGTCAAAGGAATGGTGTGGACTCAGTTTGTTTCCACTAACAGAGTGACTGATTGGGAATTTCCAAGGCTTCTGGTGAGGTTACAGAGTGGTTGTAGCAAGAGAGAGGACTCTTCTGATGATGAAAGGGAGTGCCCACGAATGGGCTGTTGACATTTTGCTGAGCACGGGTGCAAAATTAGGGGCCTTACAAGCATTGTTAGGTTGGGTACTGTGATGCAGCAGGAGAGTGGTTTTTTTTTTTTTTTTGAAGCAAAAAGGGTGTTTTTATTTGCATAACACACTTACAAAACAAAAACAACAGCATATGCAATGTGTAACACAGCAACCAATCACAATTGTTTTCTCATTAGCTTCAGGGGAGGGAAGTGTTCAAGCTTGCCTGGGCCTAGAGCGGGGGGCTTCCTCGACTCTCATGGTCTTCCACCCTTCCGAGTTACCTGGTGGCCCAGAGCGAGGAGGCTTCATCGACTCTCAAGGTCTGCCACCCCCTCGAGTTACCTGGCGCCACGCCCAGTGTCACCAATAATTCCCTCCTCCGAAAGCACCCAACAAGAGGGGCAGGCTGTGGGGTGGACAATCTGGGGGGGGGACACGTGCACCCACGTGTGAAAGGACCCCTCTAAGGTGGTGGTGTCTGCAGCAGCAATGGCTGGGGCTGGGGTCCCTTACTCTCTCCCCCAATCAAAGGGTCAAACAAAGGGAACCGGACGGGGACACCAAGCAGAGAACCTTGGACAGCACCCACCGCTCCTCAAAAGCACCAAGGGAGTCGGTGGATGCCGCCCACAGGAACTCCGCCCGGATACGTGAACGAACCGAGGATCGGAAAATGGCCCCACAGTCACAGGAAAAGCAGGAGAGTGTTAGAAGGGAACCTTATTCCCTGTAGAGGGAAGAAAGTTTGCTATAAATTAATTAAAGCACCTGAAGCCAATTAAAGCACCTGAAGCCAGTCACATGATAAACCCCCCCCTGCTTCAGTCAGACCAGAGGAGGAGTTGAAGCAGAGTGGATCGGTGTTGGAGCAGAGAGCAGTTTGGCAGGAAGCAGAGGAGAGTTTAGAGAAGTGCTGCGGTGGGCTAAGAAGATCAAGACCCTCGGTAAAGGGGCACCTGGTTTGTGCAGAGGGAGGGCAGGAAGCCCCACAAGCTGAAGGGCAGGAGAGGGAAGTAGCCCAGGGGAAGGAACCGCTAGTTCTAGTGGTTTACCATTATCCCTAGGGCCTGTGGGCTGGGACCCAGCATAGAGGGTGAGCCCGGGTCCCTCCCTCTCCACTCCCCTCCCCTCCTCTAGGACACTAGTGGGGCAGTTAATACCCCAGTTCAGGGGCAAGAAATGGTGCCCTGAACCCCCTCCACCCCAAGAAGAGAAAGCGCGAGACCTATGATAGTAGTGCCAGCAATCTGCCACAGTACCCACAAATGGAGTTGCCCAAAAATACTAGTCACTTTGGAAAATTTGGGCCTTACTTTCTGAGGAGGCTGCGGCAGCATCATCCATCACCACCTCAACCAGCTTTGGTATCCCTGTTCTGATCATCACCACCGCACACCACACCATTGGGCCTCTGTTTTCCTGATGCTGAAAGAAGTTCTGACCAGATGAGGAGAGGGAACTAGATGATCTAACCACCTCTGTGGCTACATCCTGAGCAACTGCTGAGATGTGAGCCTCAGATTCCAGTTGTTCCCCCTTGTGTGTTCATTTCCATCCTCCCCTCAGTCCTTCTCTGTCTTCGCTACCTCCCTTTGGGCCTGGTGTTGAATCTGAATCCACTTTAACCAGTCAGGACAAAATGTAATTTTGCTGGGATCAGCGGGGCAACCTAAAAGCTATACCTTCATCATACTCACAAGAGGAAAATAGGTGCAAGCTAGCAAAAAATTTACAGAAGCAAGCAAGTAAGGCTGGGGTACAGGAGTGGCTAACTGGGCTGTGTGTCATGTGTTGTGCCTGTGATCCTCCATCCTGGAAACTGACAGTCCAAGCATTGGAGACAGAAGCTTTATTTTCCCATCTTTTTCTCTTCCTCTTGATGTGTATTTTTCTTAAAGAAACAGGATCAGACTTTAACAGCTGAGCTGCAGAGCTCCCCCCTGAGTGACTGTTTTTCCCAGAAAGGACATTTGATGTAAGAGACGTTCAAGATGGAGTGTGTATGGTAACACCCATTGTTTCATGTTCTCTATGTATATAAATTTCCCCACTGTATTTTCCACTGAATGCATCCGATGAAGTGAGCTGTAGCTCAGATAAATTTGTTAGTCTCTAAGGTGCCACAAGTACTCTTCTTTTTTCAAGACAGAGGGTTGTTTTCCCTTTAAATGTTCCTATACAAAAAGAGAGGGAATATGGAAGCTTGTAAAACAAATAATGGCTTGAGTTTTAGATGCTTGACTGTTTCCCCCGCCTCCTTTACATTAGATGTGAGCTTAATAAACATTTTAAAGGATTTATTGTTTTTGTGGCGCATTGTGAGCGAAATCAGAACCCT